>NW_028270157.1:19955392-20580392 GCF_037043375.1 Chiloscyllium plagiosum | reverse complement strand
TTGGGTTTTCGGAGAGATTAGGTTATTTGGTATTCTGTTTACTGTTGTTTTGTTTCATTCAGTAATCTTGTAAATAAACTAGTTTGACCAGCTGCATTTCTCCTGGAATATCTACTTTACACCTGCTTAAAACAACTAGCAAAGTTAGGGTCTGGGCTGCTACCTTATAGTTTTCAGCGGTTTGGTCTGTAACAATAATAGTGAGCACTGTTTTGAACCTCGACAGTCTGAGGGCTGTACATAGACCTATGATACTGTTAAGAAGGAAGTTGCATCATTTTGGTGTAGAGGTACTGTAGAAACTATATCTTTCGAAATCAGGTTGGTGTGTAACTGAGGGGCCAGCTTGCAGATGGTAATGTTCCAGTGTATCAAATACACTGTCCTCCTTCTAGATGGTACAAGTCACTGGTTTGGAAGATGTTCTTGAAAGAGCCTTGGTGGGTTATTGCAGTGCATCTTGAGAATGGATCATAGATACCTTTACACTATTGAGGAATAGCTAATATTCTTTTTAAAAGGTTATTGATTGTGAATTTGGAAAGGACTAATAGAAGATGCGTGAAAAGAACTGGGGTGTGACTGCTTCAGTCGGCAATGTGTTTTGGTAAATTCTGTCAAATCAAACTTTTTTAATTTTACCACTAGCCATGAGAGGAATGCACAGTGCAATGGTGTAGTGTTTCGATTTGTGGAACTGTTATAGCTGTAGTGTCTGTTCCGGAAGCTTGAGTTTGGTCACTGGCTTCAGTCCAATTTACATTGATACCATTCTACCACAACAACAATTCTCATGAGAATCATTATACCCCCCACACAGCTGGGAAAGCTAATATCTCTCACTACAGTCAGGTAATGAAAAATAAAATGCTGCCAACAGTGCAGTATTATATATAAATGAGTCTGCAATTTTCCTCGCATTTAATTTTGACTTTCTGAAGATACCTCGCAAAGCATTTGGAAATT
Source organism: Chiloscyllium plagiosum (assembly GCF_037043375.1). Classification (NCBI taxonomy): domain Eukaryota; kingdom Metazoa; phylum Chordata; class Chondrichthyes; order Orectolobiformes; family Hemiscylliidae; genus Chiloscyllium; species Chiloscyllium plagiosum. The sequence goes on along the minus strand of NW_028270157.1, from coordinate 20,579,426 downwards.
TGTAATGATTGTCAACAGGTAATAAACTCCCATTAACTTGGCTTTCTTCCCAGTAGACCCCACACCCCTCCAGTCTGCCAAGTCAACAAATAAATTGAGCTCCAAAATCCCATAACTGGCAATGAAATAAATAACCAGGCCATCTGCTTTTTTGAGTGATGTGACTGGAGGGATAAATGTTTTTGGAGACCAGAACTCCATTAGTGATGTGAAAGTGAAATAATGCAGATGTTAGAATTCTGAAGTAATATCAGAAAATGCTGATAAAACACAGCCAGCAACACCTGTTCAGAGAGGGAGAGAGGCAGTTAACACGTCAATGTCCTTTCATCATTGATTTCCACAGATCCTCTCTGAGTCTTAGATTTCCACACTTTTTCTTTGTTTTTTAAATTTCAGTCCATCCTGATGACAATTCAGAAGGTTGCCATGTGATGATCTCTTCTGCTCACGTGATAGAGCATTCAGTTTATTGTCAACTTGAAAGATGGCACCTTTTGACGATGTAGCACTCTCTCAGTACTGCACTGGAGTCAGTTTAGATTTGTTCCAAAAGTCCAACTTGCATATACCTTTTTTCCTTTTATCCTGGAGATACCTTCAGCTGACAGCATAAATAATGGTAACATTGAACAAGTCAGAGCAATAAATGAAATTTGGCTTTAAAGATTGTTTTATATTTACCATTTTAGTTATGATCGTGATCAGTCACTGAGCATATTCACAAGAGGCTGCCAATTAACTTCTGATCCCAATAAACTTTGAAGGGAAAATACAACTGTTAAACAGACAATTTTTTGAAATGGTCTTTTTACAGATATCAGAAGGAAAAAGATTTAACCTTTTTACCCCAGCGATAATCTTAGATACTGAAACTTCAGTGAAAGGTCACCCCTGTTTCCACACTTGTTCAACGGGTACTGCTGTACTCTGCTGGTTTTCAGCAAATTTCTGCATTCGCTCTGCTGTTTTCATTGTCTTTTCCCAGGATCTTTTAAACAAGCTGGTACTTCGGCTCACTTACAACTTAAAATGGGTTTCTTAATGTCATGTCGTCAACAACATTGTAGAGTTTGACCTGAAAAGAAACTTGCCTCCATCTTGTCGCTCGTCTCCAGTTAAAATGCTGTATGAGAAGGTCTATTGGTGACTTTGTTGACTTGGCAGAAAGTTAAAATCTTTGTGGTCAATTAATGGCTATGTAAGAACAAAGATAAATAAGGCCTTGGGTTACCATCTCCCTGAGCAGGCAAGAGTGCTGTTAGTTTCCCAAACAGGGAATCATGGCAGTCTGCTTGCTAAGGTGGTAGTGTGATGCACAGAGCTAGGGATCACCTCTAAGTCCTCCAGTCTGGGGCAGTCAGGTGTGAGTAGGGTACTAAGGAATGACCTCAGAGCCAAGAGACTCTCCTAGGCCCCCCCCCCCCCCCGCCGACAAATGTAACACATCCTCCCTGATGGGAAAACCAGTAAACTTGCAAATGACACCATGTCTTGTATACTTTAAACTGAAGCACCTCGAGAATCAGTGCCTTCATTTCAAAATATTAACTCTTTCTGGACCCTGCAACAAAAAGATCTTTTTATTTAATAAAAAAACACTGCTTACTGGATCCCTTTTGGAGTTGGACTATAGGAATTCGCTCTGCCCACCTATCCATCAGTTGCAGTAATGTTGAGTTCTCACACCTAATTAGCTTCCACTTAACACATGCCCTCACACTGAGGAGGGGGGAGTGGAAATAAAACAATACTGGGATTATAGCTCTTGCCTGTTTCTAGCTCCAGAAAACTTGCCTAACTAATACCCTTTTTAGGAAAGGATATCTGCCTGCCTTTCCTGGAATGGCCAACTAGCAATCCACTCACAAACATATGAACTTTTATTTTTGTTCGAGATTGGCCAATGCATTTCGAACTGGCCTGGAGAAGGTGGTGGTGGTGGTGGTGAGCTAGCTTCTTGAACCATTGCAATTCTTTTGGTGTGGATACACCCACAGTGTCATTAGGGAGGGAGTTCCTGGATATTGATGCAGCAACACTGAAGGAATAAGTGATATATTTCCAAGTCAGTTTGGTGAGTGACTCGGAAGGGAAGTTGCGGATGGCAGTGTTCCCATGTATCTGCTGTCCTTGTCTTCTGGGTAGTAAAGATTTCCTGTTAGTTTGCTGTTGAAGGAGCCTTGGTGAGTTACTGCACTGCAGTTTGTGGATGAGCCCACTGCTGCCATTTGAGGTGAAGGGAGTCTAGACTGGTACCATAATCATGTTCAATCTAGACTGCTTTGTCTTGCTGCTGCTTGGGTCGTGTTAGGGCTGCACTCATCCAGTCAACTGGGGAGTATTCTATATATTCCTGACTTGTACCTTTTTTGTTTTATAGATTGTGGACAGGCACTGGGGTGACCAGTGATGGGCGACTCATTGCACAATTCCACTTCTGGCTTGCTCTTGAAGCCATAGAATTTATATGGCTGGTCAAGTTCAGTTTCTGGTCAATGCTAATGTTGATATTGGGGCATTCAGCAATGGTCATACCATGAAACATCCCGGTGATGTTGCATTCTGTGTGTCTGTCTTTCTCTCTGTCAGTATGTCTCTCTTGCCCTTGACAGTATTGTCCATATCCATGGGGGAAAAAAGGACAAATTACATTAAAATATTAAAAAGCAACATTTTAAAACTATATCTGAAGCAGTGCATTTAGGAAGAACAGGAAATGAGAAAAAAGCAGAAAGATAGATCTGAGTTAATGGTTGTGATGCAATAAAGAGAGGCGACCTGTGTTCAGTAAACCAGGATGTGGGCACAGTTTGGGTGGGGATAAGAAATGGCAAAAGCAAGAAGTGGTGGAATTTCCTTTTGTGGAAGTGTTGTGTAGACTCCGAGAGTAGCCACAGAGCACAAAGGGAGAAATTATGACCTTGGCAGAAAAAACATGACCATAGTCATGGGGATTTTAATTTATGGTTAGACTAGAAAAGTTAGCTTTGCAAGATTAACCTAGATGAAGAGGTAATTGACTCTCTCTTCTTAGAATATTATGTATTGGAGCTGACCAGAGAGCAGGCTATGACTAGACCTGGTATTAAGCAATGAGGTGGGATTAAATAATGAGTTCATAGTGAAGGCACTCTTAGGTAGCGAATAACTATCAAATGATTGCATTTTGTATTTGGCTCAAAGGAGAGAGGGGTGGGTCAAGGACAATATTTTAAATTTAGAGAATTATGATGACTATGAAAATACAATTGGCTAAAGTAAACTTGAAAATTTGAGTTTAAGTTTAGGTTCATAGATATGCAGTGATAGCCATTTAAGACTGTATTATAGAATAGATACATACCAATGAATAAGAAAATTTGGCTGCTTTAAAGAAGTCATTGGACTCCAAACATTAACTCTGCTCCTGTCTCAACAGTTGCTGCTAGACCTGCTGAGTTTCTTTATTGTGCTAAAGACTGGTGGCAGTTCAGAAGATTGGACAGACAAAATACCTGAGAAATTGAGGTTGCAAATTAGTGGCTGAGTTTGTGGCAGCAGCCCATGTGATGACAAGGCCTGGTGGGAGTTGGAATATGGACGTGGGAGTTGGAATATGGACATGGGAGAAAGTACTCAGGCCCTGAAATTGTTGATCATGATGATGTCGAGTCCTGAAAGCTGTAGTGTCCCCAACCAGAACATGCTGAGATTCGCTGGAGTACGGCAGCAAGCCTGGGACAGATGTTGGCCAGGGAACTGGAAGCTCAGGATCATTTTTCAGAGCAGAATTGGATGTTCTGCAAAGTCGTTGTCCAGTCTACACTTTGTCTCCCCAGTGGAGAGCAGCTCACATTGAGCTGTGAATACAGTAGATTAGATCGAATGAAGCGCAGGTAGATCACTGCTTTGCATGGAAGGTGTGTCTAGGCCTCTGGTGAGGAGGGAGGAAGTAAACAGGCCAGTGTTGAGCCTTCTGAGTCCCTTTTCACTTAAATTCACAATTCTTATGCTTTGTCAGTTTCAGAATTTACAGTTGGCAACGTCCAGCCATCACCCTTTTTTTTTTTTTTAACCATGCAATCCTTTTACACATCCATCCGGATGGTCTCTGGGCATTCTGCTTCTTCCTGGGGGATAAAAGGGCTGACCTGTCCCCATCAGACGCCACTCTCCTCTACCTGGCCGAGCTCATCCTCCCTCTGAACAATTTCTTCAGAGCTGAAGAAGGTGAAGAGTTAAAGGGGTGACCACGGGTACCCGCATGGGCTCTGGTTAAGTCTGTCTCTTTGTGGAGTACACGGAACATTCTTTGTCCCACTCCTACTTTGGCTCTCAACCACAACTATTTCTCTGGAATATCAGCAACATCACTGCTGCTTCTCCCTCTCTTCCAGGATTGGAGAAGTGTTTTTTATCTACTTTGTTTCCAATTTCCAGTCCGCTCTTACCATCACCTGGTCCATCTCTGACTATTCCCTTCCCTTCCTCGACATCATCTCTTTGCCATTTCTGGGGATAGGCTGGCCACCAGTATCCACTACAAACCCACTGACTCTATTACCCTAACTATGCATCCTCACATCCTGCTTCCCTCAGAGTCTCTTCCATTCTCCCAATTCTTCCTCCTTCACATTCAAGATAATCAGAGGGTTAGATAGGGTGGACAGGGAGCACCTTTTTCCAAGTATGGGAACGGCAAACATGAGGGGACACCACTTTAAAGTGAGGGGAGGTAGGTATAAGACAGATGTAATAAGGGTATGGAATGCTTTGCCTGCAACAGTAGTAGATTTGCTAAGTTTAAGTGCATTTAAGTCGTCATTGGTCAGGCATATGGATGTACATGGAATAGTGTAGATGGGATGGGCTTCAGATTAGTATGACAGGGCGGCTCAACATTGAGGGCTGAAGGGCCTGTACTGTGCTATAATGATCTATGTTCTGGTGATGCCAACTTTGATAAAGGAACTTCCAAAATGTCCACCTTCAATTGAGGATACCCCAGCACTGTGGTTGACAGGGACCCCAGTTGAGTCTGACCCTTTTCCCATATTTTAGCCCTTACCCCTTCTCTTACCTGCCACACAGCGATCGGGTCCCTCGTTCTTGCCTACCATCCCACTGGCCTCCACATCTGTAGGATCGTTAGTCGCCATTACTGCTACCTCCAGTGGGATGCCACCATCAAATGAACATTCCCCTCCCCTCCCTTGTCGACCTTCCATAGGGACTGTTCCTTACAGAATACCTTGGTCCACTTCTAATACCACTCCACATTCCCACCTTCCTATGCAATCGCAGAAGATGCAACATGTGTCCAGTTTACTACTTATTCCTCTCCGATCCAAAGAGCTCACTTTCCAGGCGAAGCAGTAATTTACCTGTACTTCACTCAATCTGGTCTATTGTATTTGCTGCTCACAATGTCGTCTCCTCTACACTGGGGAGATGAAACTCACAGGCTTGGTGACTGCTTTGCAGAACATCTTTTTTTGTTCTGTCAGTTTCAAAATGACCCGGAGCTCCCAGTTGCCTGTCACTTCAACACACCACTGTGTTCCCACACCAACATTTCTGTCACCGGCCTCCTGCAGTGTTCCAGTGAGCCTCAGTGTAAGTTGAAAGAACAGCACCTCCTTCCCCACTTGGGGATGGTGCAGCCATGAGCACTCGACATTGTGGCGGATAACTTTTGAGCCTGAATCCATCCTTCCACTTACTGTATCCACCCTGCACCTGGTTCTGTTTTGCTGTGCAATAGCTATGCTGAAAGCAACCCATTCTCCCCTATTCCCAGCCCATGTTATCACTGATTCAGCTTTTCTGCTGTCCTGACTTACCATCACTAATTCCCTTGTCTGGCTATCCCTTTCACGTCTCCCTCACTCAACTGCTCTGGTTCTCCCTTTCACTTGTGTGCTGTGTCTCCACCTGTCCACTTTTGTTTTCCCCATCTTCAGTAATTTCACTGTTTTCTAGCTGCTAATTGGTTCTGAAGATTTTGATTTGATTGTTATCATGTGTACCTAAAGTACAGTGAAAAATTGTTTTGGCAGTACAGGCAGATCATAACATACAAAAATCATAGGGTATTGAACAGAGCAAGGAATGCCAAGTTGCAGTTGCAGAGAAGGTGCATGAAAAGTAAGATCAACATTTTATATTTGAAATTTGAGGCCATCGGACGCAAAATGTTTACTTTCTATCCACGGATGCTGCCAGAATGGAGTTTCACCAGTTTCTATTTTTATTTGATAAAATATTTGTGATGGGAATTAAATCCAAAAACTTTGCTCTATTTATACAGGGCATGGGTGAGACCGCATCAGCGCTATGTATTGTGCTGTTAAGAATTAGGTACCTTTTTATTTAAAGAATGACTCCAATAAAATGGGTCAGCCGTCTTATGGGGACAGGTTGGATAAGCTAGGCGTGTTTCTGCTGGAGTTTAAATCTGAGAACCTGACGGATTTTGACAGACCAAGTGTGGGAAAGATGTTTCCTTTTCTGGGAAAATCTAGAATTAGGGGTCATTGTTCAACAGTCTTGGATTGCTCTCTCGGTGAGGAAAAATTGAGGGTCACAAACCTTTGGAACTCTTGTGGGCGACGGGGAAGGTGGTAGAAGCAGAGGCGTTGAATATTTTTTAAGGCAGAGATAGATTCTTTCAGCCAGGGCAGCTCAGCGGTTAGCACTGCTGCCCCACAGCGCCAGGGACCCAGGTTCGATTCCAGCCTTGGGTTGTCTGTGTGAAGTTTGCTGTTGTGCCCATGTCTGCGTGGGTTCCTTCCGGGTGCTTGGGTTTCCTTCCACAATCCAAAGATGTGCGGGTTAGGTGAACTAGTCATGCTAAATTGCCCCATAGTTTTCAGGAATGTTTGGGTTAGGTCAGGGGTAAATGTAGAGTAATAGGGGAATGGGTCTGATTGGATTACTTTTTGGGTGGGTCAGTGTAGACTAGTTGCGTGAAATAGCCTGTTTCTACACTGTAGGGATTCTATGAAAGGTTAACATGGGTCGCCAGAATATATTTTTGAGATTACATTGGGTCAGCCCTGATCCTATCAAAGATGGAACAAGCTTGATGGACTGAAAAGCCTACTCTCAGAATCTCAGAAATCTGGAAGGAGACTTTTTAGCCCATTGTGTCTGCATTAGGTCTCAAATGAGCATGAGGAGTTGGTGTTTGCTCTCCTGCCTTTCCCCAATCCTCGCACATTAGTTTCCATTTTAAATCACTATCTTCTAATGGAATGCCTCCATTAAACCTGCCTCCATAACCACTATGGCAATACTTTCCAGACTTGAACCATCTATGAAAATATTTGTTTTTTTTTTCTTTCCTATTTGTTCCTTGTTTGTGACAAATGAGATTCCAATGAGCTAATTAGCCACTTCTCCAGAATAATGGAGAAGAATTAATGAAAGAAAGTAACTCTGGTAATGATGGGGACAATTTTCTTCCTAATGATTCTCTTTAGTTGAGTGTGAAATGGTGAAAGCTGCATCCTATAATTGCCTGCACTTAACCATTGAAAAACACTCTGCAACAGAAAATGACTGTGTTTTATTATAGTAAATCCTTCCCTACAAAGGGCACAATGCTTCAGCCAGAGTTTTCTTTAGAATTTGAAGATTATTGAATTAAATATTTACTTTTTTAATGTGAATGTTTACGATGATGGGAAGACTTTTGAAGATCTCCCAGTGCCTCAGGAGGGTGATTTCAGTTGTGAATCAAACCAACCAAGTTGGTTTTTAAAATTCCTTGTTAGGAGGTGAATATTATTGGCAAGATCTGTTTTTATTGCCTATCCTTACTTCTCTGTTGAGCTGCCTTCCTGAACTGCTAAATTCCATGTGGTGTAAGCACATCTAGAGTCATCTCAGGGAGGGAGTTTCAGGCTTTTGATTCGGTGAACTGACGGAACGGTGATATGGTTGCAAATCTGTGTTTTAAATGACCCGTAGCTGCTGTTCCCATGCAGTTGTTGCCCTTGTCCTTCTAGACGATAGTGGTTGTCTCTGGAAACTGCTTTGGAAAAGTCAGGCTGAGTTTCTGGGATCAAGTCTCGATACAGAACTAGAATGCCTTGGATGGGGGAAGTGCTACATTGTCAGAGAAGCCATTGTATGAGATGAGGAATTAACTGGAAGCTTGTCTGTCTTAAGGCAAATATAAAAATATCATGTAGCATCACTTCAAAGGACAGCAGCCAGGTCTCCCTGTCAAGTGTCCCTACATTAAACCCAACTTTAAAAAAGAAAGCAGCTTGGCAAATTCTTGCCTCTTTGTTATTATGTTGGTTACAGCATTGGTCACCTTATTAACTTTACATCAAAAAGAATCATTGTGTAATACTTCCAGATCTCCTCCAGGGAGAGAGATATCACATGCGGAAATGTAAAATCATCTTTGGGATTAAGTGAGTTTTAACAATAAAAGCAAATGTGGCAAGTAACATCTGTGCCCCAGAAATGTCAGGCTATGACTATCTCTGACGAGAGACCATCTACCTCCTCACATTATTCAGCACTGCCATGCTGAAACCCCCAAGTCCATATTCATTGAAACTGAACTAGACTAGCCATTAAAGTTGCTACAGTCCCAGAGGATGACAGGGCTGCGCACTCATTACAGAGAAGGGCAACTGGTGATTTAACCTGAGGATTCCCACAAACTAGCATTGCAAATGAGCTGTCCAGCAAACTGAGCTAACTGAAACCCCTTGACCAGCAATAATGTCTACAAGAGCAGCTCAAAGCTAGGAATTCTGCAGCAAGTAACTCACCACCTGACTCTCCAAACTGTTCACCATCCACAAAGCAGGAATGCGATGGAATACTCTGCACTTGTTGTTGGATCTTCACTCATCCAAACACCTAGTCAACACCATCTAGGACACAGCAGTCCACTTAACTGGCATCCCATCAACCACCTGAAAAAGATCACACCTTTCACAACTACTGTGCAGTGGCAGAGTGTTTACGTCAGGAACTGCAGCAACTTGGCAAGCCTTTTTTGTCTGACTTGTGACCTCTACCATCTAGAAGTCAGGGGCATCAGATACATTGGCATACCATTACTTGCAAGTTCCCCTCCAAGCTGCTCACTTTCTGACTTGGAAACGTTGTTCATTCAGCATTGCAGGGTCAAAATTCTGTAACTCCTTCCCTGACAACATTGGTGTTCCCACTACTACCAGTTCAGGAAGGCAGCTCATCTCCACCTTCTCCAGGACAGGTAAGGATGAGCCAGCCTCCACTACCATGAAAGAAAAAATGTAATGTCTGAGTCTGGGACCTAGTTGTTACCAACTGAGCCAAGCTACTAAGATGTATTCTGTGGAGATCCTGCTGTTGTCTAGGAGAGAGGTTTGTCTTGTCCTCCTATTGCATTCCCATGAGTTATACAATCACATTTTTTTTATCATCTAAGAATTTCAAGTGCTGTCATTTCTTCATTAAATTTAACCTATAGTCCTACACAATGCGTCAAGGTAACTTGTTGAGCTAGTGATCCAGAGACTTCCATTTGTAGAATTTTCACAATCTTAATAGCAAGCTATGGCCCCTGCCCATTTTAGTAGCTCTATTCCCAAAAACCAAGGTAGATCCCTACTCTACTGAGAGACTACATCTTGAGCTTCAAATACTCCAACGTTGATGTAAATAAAAATCGATCCTCTCAAACAAAAGGCAGATAAATCCTCTTTCAAGCCATTAAATATCACCAAACAGCCGAGAAATTTACAAGATTATTTGACCTTCCCTCAGGTTAAACTTTGAAGAATGGCATTTATCTAACTGGTCAATCTTGACTAATTTAATGTTATTTCTCACCAACAAGGCAGGCTCTAGCAGATTTATCTCTTCCCCTGAATCTATCATCCCTAAGGTTAGGTTTTAACTGGTCCCCATTTTGACACAAAGGTTAACAGCGGCTGAAAATAATTATTAAGATTCTAAGTTCCTGGCAAATATTTTTGGAAAAATATTTGATTCGATACCTTTCGTGAAGATAATGACCTCATCTGGGAGATGGACTCCCAAATTCATAAGTTTGATCTCTTTATTGTCTCATTTTCATTTTTGCTTCTTTAGAGTTCTTGAAGATGTGAACCTCCCTGTATCTTTCACTTGAAAGATTGTCTGGAACATTCAGTACAGCAGTTAATCCAGATTAAATTTAAATTCCTTTAACTCAACCCAATATAAATTCTCAATCGCAGAGTAATAACATGGTTGCCACACAGGAGGACATCATTCAGTCATGATGTCTGTGCTCACTCTCTCCTGAAGGGGTGGGTTAGTGCAACACTCATAGCTTTTGCCGTAGTCCTGCAACTTCTTTTTTCAGCTAGTATTTCAATTCTCTCTTGAATGCCTGGATTGAACCTGCCTCCATCTTGCACTCTGGATCCCAACCATTCACTTTCTGCATGTGCTATTTCTCTTGCCTTCATTTTATATCCTTAGGTTTTTGATCCTTCCAACATAGGGAGCAGTAGCTCTCTGCTCTATCCAGGCCCCTCTTGAATGCAAACACTGTCTGAAACATTGACTTTCCTGCTCCTCTGATGCCGCCTGACTTCCAGTGCCACCCTTTTTGACCCTGACTTTTCGCTAGCAACTGCAGTCTTCACTTTTTCTCTCCTCCTTGAAGAGTGGTGCCAACCTCTCCCCAATCTCCTACATTATTAGCTCTGCGGATCAGAAACTTCATTTCTGGGAACCTGTTTTGCACCCTCTACTGTCTGTATCCTTCCTAAAAGAGTGTCTCTCAAAGTAGACTCAACACTGCAGCTTGCTGAAGGTTTACCACACCCTCTGAATCTTTAAACAAGTGGCACAGAGTACAAAGCCCAGGATACCAAGTGCTTTTACTTAGCACTCTCCAAACCTGTCCTGCGACACTCCATGATCTATCCATATATATATCTAATTCCTTCTACTCCTGTACTCCCTCTAAAATTGTATTCCATTTTATATTGTCTCTCTGCATTCTTCATATCAAAGTTAATCTCTTCAAACTTCTGTGCATTAAATTTCATTTGTCACTTGTCTTCCCATTCCAGCAACCTGCCTGTGCTTTTGCAATTTTATGTTATTCATTTCGTGTCTCAGTTTCTTATCATCTAGAATTTGGGATCTGCAACCTGCGACTATTAACTGTCAATGTTTGTTTAAATTCTAAAAACTGGTTGACTGGCCAGACTTTGCCTTTAACAAAAAGTCTGGCCGTTGACTGCAAATAAATGTTAACGGACAATTCCTCTACCAATCAGAATCAACTTGTCAACCAAATCAAATTCCCTGCTCAAATTGTTGTTTTCCTTTACATTGACATTTCTTGTAAATTGTCTTGATGAGTACAAGATGATAAAGTGCCTAATTGCAAAAGTACTGAAGCTATATATTGCTGAATGATTATTTGGGCCAAGTCACTTTTTTTTAAGCTACAATGTAGTTTTCTTCATGTGGCTATCTACATCTGCAGCTCACCAGTTGTTTTACTACACTCTGTGCATTCACGTGTATTGTAGCACAGTTTAAAATTTAATGCATGTGAGTAAGGATTAGCCCATTAGTACAAGCGAAGCTTTTCTTGTTCTAATGGTGGTGTCAGTTAAGAGCATTGGTTACATTCTATTGATGTTACTGGACTGAACCGTGAAAGTGGAATGAAACTTGTTTGGAAAAGTAGCATTGGAAAGTTCCAATCAGCAACAGAAAGATTGAACAGCTTTTTTGAGTGTTATCAATTTAGTTTTTGACAATTGTTCTCAACCCCTCAACACTTGAAGGTGTACTTTTTAGTTAGAGTAAACACAGTGGTAGCCCCTTGCCTGCATCAGTTTTAAGCAGAGGTGGTGGCCTAGCGGTAATGTATTGTTAGTCCACCTTTGATCTAATCCGTTGTAATATGTGTGAAGACCTGGAGAAAGGGGGGATAAACACACCCTCACCCTGATGGCTATCTTCATGTGTGGCTGCATCAAGCTGTGTGTGGATCCCTAGTAGGCAAACACCAAGCATCGCTACATACTGAGGTTCTACCTGTCCCCGGTGTTGCGATGGATAGACCCGGCCTCGCTCCCACGGAATGCTCTAAAATTGTTGGTCCCTGTTCTGTATCACCTGTCCTTTGTGGAGTAATTTGTGAAGAAGATTTTGACCACACTTCTGTCAGGAAGTGGTCAGCATGTGTCCTTAAGACCCTTCAGGAAAAGGAGGGGCAGATCCTGTCGAGCAGCTGGGCAGACTGTCAATCATTTGGCAGAATGCCTCATCGCCAGAACTTTCTAACAGGCACCAAGACATGGCTTGGCTGGTGGCGAGAAGGACTCTGCCTGAGACCCTTTTCTGCATGCCCAGACTCTCCACGCTACCGCACGCTGCCCTCAAAGCGGCTGTGGAGGGTATGAGACTATCACGCTCCGCTTTCTGGAATGTGCCTATGCAAAGGAAGTCTGGAGAGGAATGCAGTGGTGTTTGTCAAGGTTTGTCCCAAGCAGCTCTGACATGTGACGTTATGCTCCATGGTCTATTCCCCGGAACGCACACTGAGACAAACATCAACTATGCCTGGAGGATCATCAACTCTGAAAGACACTCTTTGATCTGCCCGAAACTTGATCGTCTTCCAGTTGAAGGAGTTAACCGAGTGTTGCAGACTGGCATATTCCGAGGTCCAGGACTACGTGCTGAGGGATGCACTGAAGTTTGAGGCAGCTGCTGCCAATGTGCGGGTGGGGAAAGACCACAGTGTAAGGTTCCTTTGCTGAAGAAGAGGGGCCCATTCAGTAATTGGGCCTCTCTGTTGCCTCCCCTATAGGCCAAGAGGTGGTCTGTAAATAGAGTATGGTGAACATCAAAGACTTAATTTGACTGTGTAGATTTGAGTGGTTTCATTAACTGTCCATGTACCAATGCATATTTTTGAAATAAAATAAATTACACTGGATTAGTATCCCAGTTGCCTTCTCCCCTCAAGAAAAGCAATCCCACCTTCTCCAACCCATCATTTATAACAGAAATTTCTCTTCAATAAAACTATTCTTGAGGGATAAACTGATTTATAGAACATTGTGATAGAAACTGTGTGGTGGTGTATGTTACTAAACTGGTGAGCTGAAAGTAACTGAGGGTGCAGACTGTTTGTCCCAGTCACCAGAGAAATTCAGTCAGGCACAGACCAGTGAATAAACAAAATCTGCCCAGTGGCAATAATATACAACAGCCAGCATTAGTTGAGGGGCTGAGGGTCGAGCTGCTCATCAGAGGCCAGCACCTCCAAGAACTGCAACAGTGCCAAAGCTTGACAGTGGTTGCTGCTGGTACTGCAGGTGGGCTGTGGATCACAGTTCAAGACAAACCCTGGGGGTGCGGGGGTGTGGTATTGATTGAGGGGTGTTGCCTATTTTAAGGGGAGGTGGGTAGGAAAGAAGGGATGCTCAGTTTTGGGGCAGGGGAGAGGGTGTCCTCAATAAGCAAAGGGCACCCCCCCGCTCTCCTTGCATGCTTTCCCCTATTTAAAATGCTTTTATGAGAAAAGAAATGGGCTGCCCATGCCAATCCTGTTATGCTTTGGGCACTGAGATAATGGGATCAAGTGATGGGTTTTCACAAACTCTATTGACTCTTAATTACGGTGTTACAAATGGTCAATGATTTTGGTATCCAGCCATCTCCTGTGCTTATGGGGATTAGTTTGAATGGTGACTGACGAGTTAGTGTGTTGGACACCTGTCCAATTTTTGTGCCCCCACTGCAATCAGAATATCACCCAGCGTGGGTATTTACTGTAAAGCCCAGTAATCCAGAGGTATCAACTAATGACCCAGAGGCATGAGTTCAAATTCCATCATAGCAGTTGGGGAAGTTGAAACTCCTTAGCTGGATTTTGTTAGAAAACTTGTCAGCACTTGATGACCATGAAGCTATTATCAGATTGTTGTTAAAAGCAATCTGGCTCAATGTTCTCTATGAAGTGAAATCTGTCCTCTTTGCCCAGTCTGGTCTGTTGTGATTCTACCTTCACATCCATGTTGACTTCTCTCTGAAATGGCCCAGCAAGCCATTCAGTTGTCTTCAAGGTAGCTAATAAGGGTATGGTAACCAGTTGCCTTGCCAATAAGAGGATTGTTTTTCAGACTGGAGGCCTGTGATCAGCAATGTCCCTCAAGAATTGGTGCTGGGTCCACAGCTTTTTGCCATTTTTTTAAAAATATAATTTAGATGTGAGTATACTGGAGTTGTAATGGGCAGCGAAGAAGATTACAACCGAGTCCCATGTGACCTTGATCAGGTGAGTCAATGGGCGTTGAAGTGGCAGATGGAGTTTAATGTAGAGAAATGTGAGGGGATACGTTTCGTGGTAAGGTCCTGGGGAGTGTTGCTTAACAAAGAACTTGGAGTGCAAGTTCATAGTGCCTTTAAAATTGAATTGCTTATGATAACATTTATCATATGGTTATCATTTACAAGGATGTTGTCAGGGTTGGAGAGTTTGAGCTAGGAGAGGCTGAATAGGCTGGAGCTATATTTCTTGGAGGGTTAGAAGCTGAGGGGTGACCTTATAGAGGTTTACAAAATCATGAGGGGCATGGATAGGGCGAATAGGCAAGACCTTCCCTCCAAGTAGGGGAGCCCAGAATTAGAAGGCATAGGTTTAAGGTGAGGAGAGAAAGATTTAAAAGGGACCTAAGTGGCAATCTTTTCATGCAGAGGGTGGTGCGTGTTTGGAATCGCCTGCCAGAGGGAAGTGGTGGAGGCTGGTACAATTATAACATTTTAAAAGGCATCTGGATGGAAATATGGTTTGGAGGGATATGGGCCAAGTGTTGGCAAATGGGGCTAGATTTATATCCTATTTAGGCATGAATGAGCTGGATAAAAAGATCTTTCTGTGCTGTACGTCTCGACTCTATTTAAGCCTACATGCTGTGAATATTTTAATGAAAATGTTTTTTTTTTAAAAAAACCCTTAATATGTTTGTATTAATATTTTTTATTTTGCAGTCCTCACTAACAAACAGTGATATCATATTTGTGAAGTTACATGCCCCATGGGAAGTTCTTTGTAGATATGCAGAGTTAATGAACGTACGGATGCCTTTCAGGTAAATAAAATTTACTTTTTGCTTGCATTTTTTGGGTATGGGCAAAACAGGATTGTTAACTCAATGTTGGGGATACAGCCCTGTTGACATCAATAGGGGGTTGCTAACATTTCAGGAAAAGGTATATGAACCAAACACCAACCTCTTTGGTAGTTTGAGTTTTTTTTTGCACTAATTGTTTTGCAATGTTTTCCTTTTTCGTTTAAGTTGAAGATCTTAGCTGTGTCTCACCATGAAAAATTGGAAATCTGAAAATAGAATCCATCTCCTCTATCCAGTTCTGATTGTGTTCCAAGAACATTGAGTGCTTTTGGTTGGAAGCATTGTAGAAATATCCATTAACCTACCAAATCAATCCAAAGTCTCAATCATCTTCTTAGAGGGACCAAGAGCAATTAAATTGAAACCTACAATAGTGTGAGGAATTATCATGGAGTTGATGCTGTATTCATAGGATGAAGGGAGTGGTTACATCCAGGATAAACCTGAACAACGCATTGGCAGGGTAGGCTGAATGACATCCTCCTATTTTGAAATCTATTGAATCACAAAAGAAGCTTCGAGCACAGTGAGACCATTGGGACCATCTTATCTAAGCCTGCTTTGGCTTTAATTTAATTCAAAACTAATCCTACTGACCTCATTCCCCAAGGCCCTGTAACATCCTCTGCTCCCCTTCAAAAGAGACTGTGTTTTTGTCTCCGCTACACACTTGTCAGAAAAAACTGTCCTCTATAGAAAGAAGTGTCCAAATCTATCTCTCTCTGAATTTTAAACATTTCTAGAATCAGCCCTTAAATACTTTTTTTAAAAAATCAAATGGTTTGACGGTTCCTCATTGGTCTTTTTTTCAATTGTATTGTGATTGATCGCTTTCTCTCTTAATCTCTCCTTTTAGTCTTTTCTCCTACCTCTTGCAGGCTTATGTCTTCAATCTCCCTTTCCTTCCTTGATAGTTCATACTGTAACTGACGACGGGTTTTCTTCTCGACTGGCTTCATTTTTGCTGTTCTTCCAGGAGAAAAATCTATTACCTGCAGCGGCGTTACAAGTTCATGAGCAGGTTGGTGCATCTGACATTGCCTGAAATCGAATCTGCATGAACTGTGGCTGTGTGCGCTTCTGGTTCCTGCGCACTCGACTGTCTGTTTGTTGATAACCCTCCATTTTCTCGATTTTAAATACTCAACTTTACCTTAGTTTCGTGCAGTGACTTTTCTTCAATTGCCTTCTGTTGGAACAACATTACATAGTGGAATGTTCTAAAGATCTTGTTTCAGCTCTCTAGGAGTTAATCTTTTTGTTTTAGCCAAGTAAAATATTGTATTGTCTATGAGGCACATCACAGAAATTCACTAAATCACCTTTAAACAGCAACTTCCAAACCCATGACCAGTGCCACCTGGAAGGGTAAGGGCAGCTGATATGTTACTATCTGCAAGTTCTTTGCCAATGAACCATTCTGACCTGGAAGTATATTGCTGTTTCTTCAGTGCTACTGGGTCAAAATCCTTTAAATCCCCTTCCCTCTTAATGACACCGTGAGTCTACCTGCACCACACAGACTGGAGCAGTTCAAAAAGACCGTATCATCTTGGGGGCAACTAAAGATGGCAAATGCAGGTCCAGCTGGTGATGCTCACACCATGATTGAATAAAGTTCTGTTAATGTTTGAGACAGCTGAAACAGTGCCAAGTCTGTTTAAAACATAGGTTCTTTCTTTGTCCAGGTTACTTTTGAAAAATCTGAACCTTACTGATGGAAATAATTGTCGAGAGTGAGGTGCTGGAAAAACACAGCAGGTAAGGCGGCTTCTGAGGAGCAGGAGACTCGACGTTTTGAGCATAGGCCTTTCTTCAGGGACTGGCTTATGCCCAAAACGTCGATTCTCCTGCTCCTCAGAAGCTGCCTGACCACCTGTGTTTTTCCAGCACCCCACACTCTACTCTGATTTCCAGAATCTGCAGTCCTCCCTTTTTACTGGTGGAAATAATTGTCCAAGAATTGGGGGGAGGGGAACTTACCCTTGCCATGCCTGTTAATGAGACTGGTATTGTCAAGTACTCTTTGCAACATCTAAAAGCAATTGCTAAGTTGACTTTAGGAACTTTTCTTAATTGTAAAGTATAAATAATTACAGTGAGATACCAGCAAAACATTGCATTTTCTCAACAGGAATGACTCACAAACATTCCATATGTCCAGATTCTCACCTGTCAACTTTAAGTCGCCCCCCTGTGGAGTAAGTCAAGTCACCTGACAGTATTTTACTGATGAGAAAGTGAGGACTGCAGATGCCGGAGATCAGAGCTGAAAATGTGTCGCTGGAAAAGCGCAGCAGGTCAGGCAGCATCTAAGGAACAGGAGAATCGACATTTCGGGCATAAGCCCTTCTTCAGGAATGAGGAAAGTGTGTCCAGCAGGCTAAGATAAAAGGTAGGGAGGAGGGACTTGGGGGAAGGAGCGTTGGAAATGCGATAGGTGGGAGGAGGTCAAGGTGAGGGTGATAGGCCGGAGTAGGGTGGGGTGCGGAGAGGTCAGGAAGAAGATTGCAGGTTAGGAAGGCGGTGCGGAGTTCGAGGGATTTGACTGAGACAAGGTGGGGGGAGGGGAAATGAGGAAACTGGAGAAATCGGAGTTCATCCCTTGTGGTTGGAGGGTTCCCAGGCAGAAGATGAGGCGCTTTTCTTCCAACTGTCATGTTGCCATGGTCTGGCGATGGAGGAGTCCAAGGACCTGCATGTCCTTGGTGGAGTGGGAGCGGGAGTTAAAGTGTTGGGCTACGGGGTGGTTGGGTTGGTTGGTCCGGATGTCCCAGAGGTGTTCTCTGAAACGTTCCGCAAGTAGGCGGCCTGTCTCTCCAATATAGAGGAGGCCACATCGGGTGCAGCGGATGCAATAGATGGTGTGTGTGTGGAGGTGCAGGTGAATTTGTGGCTGATATGGAAGTATCCCTTGGGGCCTTGGAGGGAAGTAAGGGGGGGGAAAGAGATGTGGGCACAAGTTTTGCATTTCTTGCGGTTGCAGGGGAAGGTGCCAGGAATGGAGGTTGGGTTGATGGGGCGTGTGGACCTGACAAGGGAGTCACCACTCCCTCCGTGACTCCCTAGTCAGGTCCACACCCCCACCAACCCAACCTCCACTCCCGGCACCTTCCCCTGCAACCGCAAGAAATGCAAAACTTGCGCCCACACCTTCTTTCTCCCCCCCCCCATTTACTTCCCTCCAAGGCCCCAAGGGATACTTCCATATCCGCCACAAATTCACCTGCACCTCCACACACACCATCTATTGCATCCGCTGCACCCGATGTGGCCTCCTCTATATTGGAGAGACAGGCCGCCTACTTGCGGAACGTTTCAGAGAACACCTCTGGGACACCCGGACCAACCACCCCGTGGCTCAACACTTCAACTCCCCCTCCCACTCCACCAAGGACATGCAGGTCCTTGGATTCCTCCATCGCCAGACCATAGCAACACAACGGTTGGAGGAAGAGCGCCTCATCTTCTGCCTGGGAACCCTCCAACCACAAGGGATGAACTCCGATTTCTCCAGTTTCCTCATTTCCCCTCCCCCCACCTTGTCTCAGTCAAATCCCTCGAACTCAGCACCGCCTTCCTAACCTGCAATCTTCTTCCTGACCTCTCCGCCCTCACCTTGACCTCCTTCCACCTATCACATTTCTGACGCCCCTCCCCCAAGTCCATCCTCCCTACCTTTTTATCTTGGCCTGCTGGACACACTTTCCTCATTCCTGAAGAAGGGCTTATGCCCGAAACATCGATTCTCCTGTTCCTTGGATGCTGCCTGACCTGCTGTGCTTTTCCAGCAACACATTTTCAGCAGTATTTTATTGATGTCAAACATACAACTTTCCCCTGCCACCGCAGGAACTGTAAAACCTGTGCCCACACCTCCTCCCTCACCTTCATCCAAGGCCCTAAAGGAGCCTTCCACATCCATGAAAGTTTTACCTGCACATCCACTCCTATCATTTATTGTATCCGTTGCTCCCGATGCGGTCTCCTCTGGATTGGGGAGACTGGGCGCCTCCTAGCAGAGCGCTTTAGGGAACATCTCCGAGACACCCGCACCAATCCACCAAACCGCCCCGTGGCCCAACATTTCAACTCCCCCTCCCACTCTGCCGAGGACATGGAGGTCCTGGGCCTCCTTCACCGCCGCTCCCTCACCACCAGACGCCTGGAGGAAGAACGCCTCATCTTCCGCCTCGGAACACTTCAACCCCAGGGCATCATTGTGGACTTCAACAGCTTCCTCGTTTCCCCTTCCCCCACCTCATCCTAGTTTCAAACTTCCAGCTCAGCACTGTCCCTTTGACTTGTCCGGACTTGTCCTACCTGTCTATCTCCTTTTCCACCTATCCACTCCACCCTCTCCTCCCTGACCTATCACCTTAATCTCCTCCCCCACTCACCCATTCTACTCTCTCCCCACCCCCACCCTCCCCGAGCTTATCTCTCCACGCTTCAGGCTCTCTGCCTTTATTCCTGATGAAGGGCTTTTGCCCGCTGCTCGTTGGATGCTGCCTGAATTGCTGTGCTCTTCCAGCACCACTGATCCAGAATCTGGTTTCCAGCATCTGCAGTTATTGTTTTTACCATACTGTGAAAATAACTTTGTGTGGGCAGCAAGTCTAACAGTGAATCATGTTACCTTTTAAATTTTTAATTTGATCACCACTAAGACAGTGGATTTGGTCTGAGAATGTGAAGCATGAAAGGTAAACCTTATGTTTGTACAGTCACTTATCTTTGCAGTCTTAAAACTGATAAAAGCCAGTGAATTGTAGTCACTGTTTCAGCATGGGAAATGTGGCTGCCAATTTGCTCACAGTAAGCTCCCATAAATGTGATGAGATCGCCTGTGTTGGGCATATTGGTGTGATCATTTGACTCATCCAGCTAACAAGCAACCTCCAACATTAATTTCAATCAGTCTAAGGTGGCCATATGATCTGATGGTGTTAATTTAGCAAGTCCACAGGTGCCATTGACTTTTTGTTTTTAAAAAGTGGTTTTGGGGTGCTGAAGGTGTTAATTCTTTTTTGGCAAGGGAAGTGGTACAGCACCATCAAAACCTCAGGAAGGTACTGTATAACGCAGGTATTAGTGTTACTTAATGCCAGAAGTCAGTGGATCGTTGGGTACTTTTTAATGTTGCAATGACATTGACATGTCATTACAAGCTGCAAGCTTCCAGGAAATCTGAACTAATATCATGTTATTGTACAGTCTGTTATTCAGCTGCTAAGTTGTATTTTGGGCAAAAAGATTTTTATTCCTCCTTTTAAAGCCACAGTGTGTAATTGTGCCTGACTTGGGTCAGCTAGAGATGAATTGCTCTGCAAATACTCAGCTCTGTTCCAGTTCAGACTGACACCTTTTTTGCTTTTTTTTAATTTGAAGCACAAATTTGCATTTGCACCAACTGACTCAATTTCTATTTGTATCTAATTCCCTTGAGGCTTAAGCAGTCAGACTAGACCATGTATAACTGTCGTGTGTTTGTCTAACAGGATGGAGAAAAGGTTGAGCAGGTTCAGAGGATGGTTACCAAGGAAACCGATGAAGTTGGACAAGGATACGTTACCAGATCTGGAGGACACAGACTGCTACACAGCTCCTTTCAGTCAGCAGAGGATTCATCAGTAAGTATTACCCTCCTGCATCATAGCTCAAAGCATCACAGACAGCAGATGGAACGTTCTTGCGTTCAGTTCTTCAACTACTATGGGGGCAATTTTCCAAGTAGTGATAACATCCATGATTGTGAAGATCATAGCAAAATGGCTGCTTAATACCTCCGGCCATCCCTCTGCCACCAAGAGTAAAATTTTCTTTTTGATAATCAGCCCCATTCTCAAGTCTTTTTTGACTTGTATCAGTGTCTTGGATGCAGTAACACAACAGTTTCCAGGTTTGATCATTCACATTTCATTGGACTATAGAGGGACTTTGGAAATGCAGGATTATCAGGGAAAATAGTAACAGCACTTCAGAGGGAGTTCCAGATTCGTTCAGGATTCTTAACCATGTTATTTTGGACCTTCTTTATGAATGGTGTAATATTGTTTAAGGGTGTTGACTCAATGCTGTAATCCAAACATCTCAACTGGTATTACCTTCAGCACAAGAGATCCAATATGTCAGCAGGAGGTCTGTCATTTCTCTGGTGCAGGAGCAATTTTTACCTTTTTAACATAGCAAAACCTTTAACATTCAGACTTGAGTTGTGTGGCAAATGGTGCTCGTGCGGTACAAATGTTAACTAGTAACCCTCTCTAACAAGATTCAAACCACCTCCTTTTGACATGCAATAGCATTGCCATCACTGAATCCCTCACCATCAACTTAAATGAGCCACTATATAAATACTTTTGAGGACCAGGCTGGAAATTTTGTGACCTCTTCACCCCTATCATCTCCAAGTCAGGTTTGTGAGGGTACTTGTGTGAATGCAGCTCCAACAACACAAGCTCAACACCATCCAAGACAAAGCAACCCATTTGATTGGTACCACATCCAACACTGTTAACATTCACTCTGTTCACTGATGCTTAGTAGCAGTGAGTACTGTCTAAGAGATGCACAACAAAAGCTAACCGAGGCTCTTTCCAAATCCAAGACAACTAACTGAAATGATATGGGAATGTCAAGATCTGCAAGTTCCTCTCCAAGCCACTCCTTATCCTAACCTGGAACTGTATCACTGTTCCTTCATTGTTGCTGGGACAAAAATGTTGGAACTGTCTCCTTTTAACAGCGTGTTCAAGAGTGTGCTCACTACAATGATTCAAGAAGGCAGCTCACTACATGTTCTCAGGCAATTGGAGATGGGCAACAAATGGCGTATTGCTGATGAGATGCTAATCCCCAAGAAACTTTAAAAATAAAAAAAATAGCTAAGTGAGGATGAATGAGTTGTGAAGATTTTTGATAGTATGTTTTTGAAAAACACAATGGCTTCCATCTTTAATTAATGAGCATCTCCACATTGATCTGTAATAGGGGATTTTGGAGCAGGTGTACACATATTGAATATATCCTTGTCTTGTGAACTACCATTAGAATCTCAGAACTGTTATGGTGCAGAAGGAGGCCATTTGGCCCATCATGTCTCCATTGGTTCTATTACCTAGTGCCCATCTCCTGCCTCTTCTCCATATCAATGCACACCATTTCTATCCAATCGAACTACATTTTCCTTAATCATTTTGTTTTCCCACCAGGAAACACTTTCAAACTCTGTAACCAGTGGTTAGAATGAAATGTTTGTTTAAATTTTAGCCTGTGACTGGGAGATTGAACAATGGGAGTTAAATGAAACCACTACAGATGAAGCCGCTAGAATTGCTGGTGTAGAGGATGATGTGCACACACCCAAATCATCAGTAGTCATGGAAAAGCACTTAGTCTTGTGTTTGTGGACTTGGGCGCCAGTATGGGTCACTCATCTGGCAGGTTCCTTATGTACAGTGTTCCACAGAAACTTCTGCTTCAGCCTTCCACCCGTACCTTTTCATCTTGGAAACGCCAGTTGCAAGGTCATCTATACATAAGAAATAGGAACAGAAGTAGCTCATGTGGCTCACCTTGAACCTGCTTCACCATTGAATATGATCATGGCAGCTCATTAGCCTCAATACCATGTTCCTGCTGCTTTTCCACATTCCCTGATGTTTCTGTTCCTCAGCCTTTTGAATATATTTAATGATGATGGCTTCATAACACTCCTGGGATAGGAAATTTCAAAAGTTCCCAATCCATTTGAAGAAAACAGCTTCTCATCTCAGTTGTAAACAATTGATCCCTTATCCTCCAGTTAGGGCTAGGATTAAGACTGGTTTCCCCCATCTTTTTAGATTCTTCAGCCAGAGGAAGCAATTTCTCAGCATCTACCCTGCCCAGACCTTTCTGAATCCATTGTTGTAACGCAATTTGCTGCTGCTTATGCTTAACTTCAGAAAATCTCTGGAGTGACTTTATGGATGGACACTGTGTGTTAAAAAGCTGAAATTTCCTAATTGACAAGATGATGGGATAGGAAAGTACAGGAATATGAGGGGGGAATTGAGGACTAACATATATTTAAATGGCTAACAACAGTGAGAGTTCTAATGCATTGTTTTGCCCAAAACCTCACCAAATATGGAAGTCACAGACACTAGGAGCAGTTGTAGGCTTTTCAGCCCTTTGTGACTGCTCTGTCATTCAAAAATGATTGTGACTAAATATATCTCAAAGCCATATTCCATCTTGCTCTCCATACACCTTGTTGCCACTAATACCTTTAAAATTTAATACCTCAACCCTGATTGGGAGGGGGGGGGGGGGGGGGTGGGAGGTGTGTTTCCTCATCTCAGTCCTAAATAGCCTAAAGACCTTGATACTGACCCCTGGTTCTAGACTCCCCTACAAGAGGCAACATTCTCCTTGCAAGTCTGTCCAACCCTGTTTAAAATTTTGTAAGTTTTGATCAGATACCCGCTCATCCTCACTGTAGTACATACAGATCCAGCTGAACCTATATTAAGCAATATGATAGTCCTGTCAGCCCCAGTATTAGCCTAGTAAATCTCTGCTGCACTTCCACCATGGCAAGTATATTCCCTATTAAGTAGGGAAAGCAAAACTGCACATACCACTCCAGGTGTGGTCTCACCAAAGGCTCTTTTTAACTGCAGTATGATATCCTTGCTTCAGAACCCAGCCTCTTGTGATGAAGGCAAATACAGAGAAACCTCTATTATCCAAACGTTGGATTATCTGGCAAGATCGCAAGGTCCCGATGCTCACTTAAACTGTTGTCTGGCATTTCATTATCCGGAATTTGATTAACTGAACAAAGTACTCCCTGCCTATGTCCTTCGGATAATCGAAGTTCCTGTGTATACCATTTCCCTTCCTAACTGCTTACTGTGCCTGTTTGTCTGCTTTCATTGACTGGTGTGCAAGGATGCCCAGATCCCTTTGTCCATGCACATTTCCCAATATATTAATGTTTCAATAATACTCTTCCTTTTTGTTTCACACCAATGAGTATAGTTATGTGATTATCCATGTCATACTGAATCTGTCATGTGTTGCGCACACACTCAACTTGTCTAAATATCCCTGCAGTCCCCTTGAATTTTCCTACCAATTTTTTTAATCCCATCAGGTTTTTTTGGTAAATTGAGAATGCTGCATTTAGTTCTAATCTAGTGAATACTTGAGGTCTAAGCACAGATCCCTGTGGCATGCTAATAGTCACTGCCTCCACCTGGAAAAAGACACATTTTATTTCCACACTGTTTTCAGTCTTGAACCAATTCTCGATGATGCCAGTCTGCTCTCCTCAATCCAAGTGCTTTTAATGTGTCTCTAGTTTCTTACATGGAACCTTTTATTAAAAGGTAGGAGAAAGTGAGGACAGCAGATGCTGGAGATCAGTGTCGAGTGTGTGGTGCTGGAAAAGCGCAGCAGGTCAGGCAGCGTCCAAGGAGCAGGAGAATCAATGTTTTGGGCATAAGCTTGATGAAGGGCTTATGCCCAAAATGTCAATCTTCCTGCTCCTCTGATACTGCCTGATCTGTTGTGCTTTTCCAGCACCAACTCTTGACACCTTTATCAAAAACTACCTCCTGAATCCAAATGCGCTAGTTCTCCCTTACTTATTCTCCTAGTGATATCCTCAACACCTGAGCAGATTAACCTTTCCATATGCATGATATTTATATAGATGTTAATTACACTTTAAAATTGAACAGCATAATGTGGCCATAATAGAAACCTAACTTAGCCAGTGAGAATCTGATATGTAGGAATACTATAAAATGTTTGAATCTTAAATTGATCTGGACATGAAAAGAAAACAATGAATTGTTTTCCTAAGTTTACAGAAAACTTAATTGAGTAATTTACAGTACTATTTGACCAACTTTTTAGTGAACTATTTGATGCATCAAGATATGTTGTCAAACATCATTATTGAGACAGTGGCCCGTTGCGTTGTGCTTGACTATGTTGGACTAAAGGGAGATCTGCAATAGGAAAGATGTGAAATTGAAAGGATGCATAAAAGATTTAAAAGTATGTTGGGTGATTGGAGATATAGGGAGAGGCTGAATAGGCTGGGGTTATTTCCCCTGAAGCATTGGAGGCTGAGGGGTGACCTTTTTTTAAGAGGTTTATAAAACCACGCGGGGCATAGATAGGGTAAATAGCCAAATTCTTTTCCCCAGGGTAAGGGAGTCCAGAACTAGAGGGGCATAGGTTTCGGATGAGGGGGAAGATTTAAAAGGGACCTAAGGAGCAACCTTTTCACGCAGATTGTGGTACGTGTATAGAATGAACTGTCAGATGAGGTGGTGGAAACTGGTACAATTACAACATTTAAAAGGCATCTGGATGGGTATATAAACAGGAAGGATTTAGAGGGATATGGGCCAAAAGCTGGCAAAATGGGACGAGATTGATTTAAGATATCTGGTCAGCATGAAGAAGTTGGACTGAAAGATTGATTTCCATGCTGTACACCTGTCTCTAATTGTGTTTGGATAGTAATTGGTATAGAGATGGGAATAAATACTGGACCAGCCCATATCACATGTGTGAAGAAAACAAAACTTGTGCCTTTTTTCATTCATTCACATGATGTGCGTGGTATTGACCAGGCCAGCAAATATTACTTTTTATCACCTTTTGAGAAGGGGATGGTGAGCAGCCTTCTCAAGTGCTACAGTTCATGGGTTGTTCATAATAACCACTGTGCTGTTGGTCAGTGTTCTTGGATTTTGACCCAGTGACCCAGGAGGGAAGAATCCCACAGTGCTTTGGGGTTAGTAAAGTACTTTTACAGTGCAATAGTTGAAACATAGGAAGCACAGCAAGCTCCTACGAATGGCAACATGATAATGACCAGCTAATTTCTTTGTCACCTTGGATTGTTTGGCACACCTAGGGAGAACTCCTCTACATCGTGTCTGAGAGAAGCTGAGGGGCCTTTACTGTGTGAATAGGTAGGGCTTCAGTTTCACCGGAACAAAATACTGCAAATGCCAGAAATCTGAGATTACAAATAGGAAACTTGGAAATGCTCAGCAGGCTTGGCAGCTTCTGTGGAGAGTGAAATTTTAACCTTTCACCTCTGACCTTTCATCTGGACTCTGTCACTCAATTGAACGTCTTATGGAAAAGATTGCGACTGTGATAGAACAATTCTGTCTCAAATCATGCTTGGTTCATACTTTAGCACTCATGCCTCTAGACATGAGCCCAGAATTTTCTGACTCTGATGCAAGAGCATTACCCACTCAGCCATGGCTGGTGCTTGCACTAGAAAGCTCTGAAAGTTGTCATGAAGTGTAACTGTAAAATTCTTAACCTCTTGTTCAGTCGTGTAACCTCACCCCTCTGTGTCTCCACAGCCTATGCCACCCTTGAATGTCAGCATTCCTCCATCCCCCTCTGGCCTCTTGGCACATGTCCGATTTTTAATAATTGCTCTGCGATTTAATGCCAGGATAGTATCTGCTCTCTGATTCACTTGGAAAGATTTATAGCTCAGCCTGTGCATTATTTGATCAATATCAGTGAATGCCTGATTAGCAGTGAGACTTCCTGAACCAGCAAATATACTTTGCAATGGAAAACCTCCCAGTTTATCTCTGCAGTTAATCAATGCAAAATTAATGTGGTTGTTCTTCCTCCATGCTGCTTTGCAAAGTGCAAATCACTGGAAAAGAGCACAAACTAATTCAGCATGTACAATTCAAAAGGGATTAATTTATATTGTAATATTCCCTTGTTCATTTCAATTGTCCAGGAGCTAGAGTGAAGGAAAGTTTCTCTGAACTTTACTGTGATAATGCACACTGACCGCGGAGAAGGAACTGAGCTCATTTGACTCAATGTGGCTGGAAAGGTGGTGGTTTCTGTTATCAGCTATTATCCATTCCAGCAAAGTACGAAATATACAACCCTTCCTTCTAGTACCGCTGGCCAAACTTTTTTGTATCATTTCATGGCTTTGATTTGAGTGTGTCAGTAGTAATTAGTCTTGGACATATGGGATCATTATGCATGGAACAAGATCATTTGGTCCATCATATCTGATATTCCCACTTTTTTAATCCCACTCATTTGCTCTCTTCTCAAAGCAGTCCAAACATTTCATGTTTCAATTATGTCTAGTCTCCATTTGAAAGTTGGTATCCAATCTGCTTTTGTATGCCTGAACAGTGCTTTGAGATAACAACAGCAAGTCTTGTGATTTGAGGTTCAGTGAGGCAGATGCAAATATCTTGCTCAAAATGCAGTTTGAAATCTTAGATTAGGTACTTTCTTGAATGAACTAGATTTCTTGGCTGTTAATTATTGAGAGTCTGTGTTGATCTAACTCCATTCTCCACATCTGTTGAGATTTGCTGATGTACAATCTCTATTGGCCAATGGATAGGGTTTCTTTCGGTTCAACTTGACCATGCTGACCAAGTATCCCAAATTAAACTAGTCCCACTTACCTACATTTGACCCATATCCCTCATAAACATTTCCTATTCATGTACCGGTTCAAATGTCTTTTTAAATGTTGTAACTGTGCCTGCATTACCACTACTTCTGGCAGTTTATTCCACATATGAACCACCTTATCGGTAGAAACAGTTGCCCCTCTGGTCCTTTTTTTAATCTTTGCTCCCTCACCTTGAAGTTATGCCATCTAATTTTTTGAATTCTCCTCCTACCCTAAGTAAAAGATATTTGCTCATCACCTTATATATGCCCCTCATGACCTTATAAACCCAAATAAGGTCACTCTTCAACCTCCTATGCTCGAGTGTGAAGAAAAATCCCAGCCTATACGGCAGCTCCTTATAACTCAAACTGTCCGTTCCCAGCACTATCCTGGTAAATACTTTTTCTGGACCATTTCCAATTTAATAATATCCTACTTATAGCAGGGCGACCAGGACTGTACACAACCCCAGAACCAGCCTCACCAACATCCTGTATCATATCAACATGTCCGAACTCCAATACTTAGTCGTCTGAGCAACGAAGGCAAGTGTGCTAAAAGCAGCCTTAACCACCCTATCTACCTGTGATGCAACTTTCAATGAATTATATACTTGAACCCCTTGGGCTCTACTTGACCTGACCATAAATTGTATTAGTCCTGCCCTTGTTCGTTTTACCAAATAGTTTGACCTGCGTCGATCACATCCTGAATTACCTATAATTGGAGTCAATTTTTAGCAGTATTTTGCACTTTACTGAAAGTGAATATTCCCATTAAAACAGATCCTGGTTAATCACAAACTGCAGGTGTGCATACCTTCATTATTCCACTGATCAGTGTTTGGGGAATTGCCAAGGGAATTGGATTTTTAGGAACCTGTTAATTGCCTGATGAATGTGGCGCAACTGTCACAAACTGACTCACATTTATAACGTAATGTGGTTGTAGTTAGCAAGATCTTATTAATGTCTTTCACAAAATTGCCAGTTCTAAATTCCTACAGTGTTTAATGTGAATGGAGGCAGTGTTCTCTAACTTGTGTGGAGAGGACCTTCTTTACATCAGTTCTAAACTCTTCTCTCATTTTTGTACCATTCCACCCTAATAGTTTGTCTTGAAACATTTATGGGGATCAGTATTTGAATCTCCAAATTTGGTCAACTTGCTTCGTCCAATCCAGATCATTTTACTGTACACTGAGTCTGTTTTATGCATCATAACAATTTGTGATTGAGAAACCGTGCTTCTAGAAATCCAGGAATCTCAACAGTCCAGCATCTACCTCTTGATCATAACCTGCTCCTTTCAATGATTTTGTTAGCTGCAGTTTTACTTTGGATGTCCATACCTTAAACATGTGCAGTATTCTTGATTTGACATCTTATTGTATCATAGAATATTCTACAGCCCCCTCAATGATTTGAGAGACTCAGGATAACAGGGTGTGCTCCTCCTGAAATTATGTTGACCATTACTAATGAGTTCAGTTTGATCTAGAAAGTGAATTGCATCCCTTTGGCTAGCATGATTATTTTGCTAGCCGTTGATGCGACTCAAAGGTCTTTAGGCTGATCGACTATCTGAATACTGGAAGTGCTGCAGACCGCAACTTAAAATACATGGCTGGAAATGCTCAGTGGATCAGACTAACTCTGTTCCTCAGTCCACAGAGACTTTTTTTCCATGCTGCTGAACTCCAGTCTGAGCTCTGCAGCCTTCGCCGCTTTCTCCTCTTGTCTGTGTTTATTTTAATTTCTAATCCAGTTGGAACATGCCTGTGTTCATTGGCAACATCATGTAGAGTGCCTGCACTTAAAGACTCTATCCCTCCAACTCACTTACCATGACCGGGTACAAAGCATCACTTACTGAGCTGCTGGAGTTCTTTTTAACCCAGCATGGAATATTTAATGTGCACAGTTTGGTTACAAAATCTTTTGTGGTGGCTGATATACTAATGGTGTCATATTTATTGTTGATCCCAAATCGCTTTTTGAGGGGATGGTGGTAAGCTGCCTTCCTGAACCACCTTCAGTCCACATGGTGAAGACGATGCCACAGTCCTGTCCAGGGGCTTGATCCCGTGATCATGAACAAATAATGATTATATTCCCAAGTTCCAACTGGTGGAACTTGGACAAGGAGTTTGTATTTGGATATGTTCTAATGAATTTGTTGTCTTCTGGGGAATAACATCAGGAAATAACAAGTTTGGGTTTTATCTTTATTTCTTGGAAGATTAGGGTTGGTCTTAGTATGTTGAATTGCTTCTTCCAGGCTTCCTTAGAGCAAAACAAAATCCAACTCCACGAGAACGATATTCTTTATCTTTGCCCACGTATGCATTGAAAGTGGTGACTGCAAAATCCCTTCCATATAATTTCAGCTTCATTATAAACAACAAAGACACGTTCTTCAACAATGCAACGCGAAGCAGAATTCTACACCACATTTTACAAAGGGTCAAATATGAAGAGGGCAAGAACAAGATAGGTGAGTCTTGTGGCTTTATTCTGAGGAAATGTGAGTGAATATTGGTTACACATTGCCAATAGTAAAGCAGTTAAATCTGTGTGGATGGTGCAAATGCAGCAGAATACTTCAATATGAATTGTATTTTAAATATTTGCCTTTGGCAATTCCTCCCTGTCAAATTGTTAATTTTTATAATGGGATGTTTGAGTAAGGTCTAGTGTCCCCACTGATGCAAGTGTAATTACAATGTGACCTATTGGTATAGGAGAGCTTCCATTTATAAATGGGAATGTAAGGCATTTGTGTAATCAAAGTACAGTATAAACATCTTTTGACTTTAAAGAACTGAGTGCAGTCTGTTACCCCAATCTAATTAACATCACCACCAAGCCTATCATAATCCACAAATTAAGTTTCCCCTTTGATTTTGAAAGTGTAGAACCACGTGATAAACTGGTAATTATTTTATTGATCATCAGTAGATGCATGTTAACACACACCAAAAACATGCTTTGGGGTAGTTTAATTGTGGATTTTAGTCATTAAAAGGGATTTTCTATCCAATGCCAGCTGGGCTTCTTTGCTCATCAGATATGTTGTTGGTGCTTTAACCCATCTGTTCCCAATAATATTGGCCCAGATTACTTGATCTACAAATAATCAAGATTTCTTGATAATTCATCAATACTTTGTTTCAACTGAGCATTTTTTTAGTTGAATAAAGATGAGTTTATGTCCAATGCTATCTCAGTTTGTCAAAAAGCTCTCAATTGTTCTTTACTCTTGAGTGCAAGAATGCTGTCACCATGACAATCTCTAAATCTTGACAACACCATTAAATTATTTCATGGAGTGAATATAAGAGGGAAGACCGGGTCTCATAGTTTTCAATTGCAGCTTTTAGTATTCAGCACTGCTTCAATCTCTGATTTTCTGATTATCCAGTGAACTGAAATGGATGGTCGTTGGTATCCTCCCAATGTATTGCGTAGGAGAATAATCACTCGCAGCAGCGAAACAACATTCAAGGAGCTGGTGTATCTGCATTTCAGTCTACTACAATTTCAGGGAAACGGCACAGATTTGATAACAAACATTAGTGAATCAGTGATTGCTAGGGTTTTATACAGTTAATTAAAAGTTTCAATTTTCTTCAGTTCATCCATTGTTTTCAGCTAATTACACAAATTATTGTACAACATCCACATTGAGCCAAAGAAGATTGTTGTGAAATAAGAAACATTTTATGTTTTAGAAAGTAGTGTGGGAGTATCATGAGCTGAAACAATGAATGAAGTGATTTTAAAATTTTTCAGTTAACTGGACAGCAGATTGCCAATAACTGAATTGCTCGTGTTTCATGAGGTTTATCTGTAACACGTTCGCTGTGGCATCTTCAACTGATGGTGTTTTTTAAAAGAAAAAAAAACCCATAAATACAGTTTGGAGAAATTCATTGGCCCAATGATCTTGCTGATGTAATGAGTGCTGTTAACAATTGGCACTCTTGTGTCTTGGAATATTAAAGATGTCCAGCAACATGCATCCCAGCATTATTTATGAAGCAGTCACTCATAATTTTAAGTAATGTTGAATCTTCAAGACTTTGAAGCCTACTTTCTGTCCATTTACAGCCCTGGCATTTTTTTAATGTTTACTTCTATGTGTACAATAAGCTTGAACGCCAAGAAAATCCACTGACTGTTCTAAGCTAAGTGGAAAAAATCACATGTTTGAGTCTCCTGCAGTCCTACATGTTTTTTCCTTTCTACAAGTGGAATATGAAATCCTTCTGACACAGTGAAGTCCTTCTATTGGTTAATGAATCTTTTAATTCATTTCAAAATCTGCTTCATCCACATCACATGTATCACTGGCTCAAGCATATGTCACTTTTTAAAATTACAAATCTCCTTTAGTGATCAGTGAAAGGTGGTTGATTCTTAACTCCAATAGTCAAACACTCCTGATGTTTGAATCCTACTCATTTCACTTTATGGTTTTAGTGAGCCTCATCGGGTTGTAACCAAATCAAAACACACAGTACCCATATGACTGATCTTAAGCACCCCATTTAATCTAGGACTTGGCTGACTTGTAGAAGGTTCATTGAAATGGGAAATCAACAAGCAGGAGGTGAGAGATGGTGATTTTTTTTAATATATTAAACAGAGATGTAAGTAATTTTGACGAGTGGTAAGTAGATTATTTTAATTTATTTCATTTTAGCAGTTTTAATATTCTTTTTTTTTAAACAGGACTTAATCGTTTACTTGGAAATAGCACCTATGAGGCAGCATTCCCACTTCATGAGGTAAATAAGGTATCTTGCATTGTAAAGTTAAAATAGCTTGTAGGTACATGCTCTTGAGTCCAGAACCCTCGAGAGTTAGGCTAGGCTTGTTTTCAAAAAAAAATCAATGTTCATTCAGTCTGAATGGCTTAATCCAGTGAATAGGGAACATCGGAAAATCACGGCATATCATTGCCAAGTGCTTTCAGCTAATAGCAGTGTTGCTGCTGAAATTGATTCACTTCTTATACGTTGGTGTTTATGGTTGTTTCTTGCATCCTCCACCTCTACCTCCCTACATCAGGGTTGTTGTAATGAGATTTACATATTCAGTGAATAGCAATGAGCTTATTGAACACTTAAGGACCGTAGAAGAGGACATCTTACCCAAAACCTTACAGACTCACCTTCCATTCAATGTGATTTGATAGCACTAGCTGGTTTTGCACATATTTCATAGTCATTCCCAGAATAAAGACACAATTCCTTTTACAAGTGGAACCTGCTTAAACTCAATTTTTTAAAATAATTTTTTTATGATGCCAGTTTACGGGTAGCTGGGTGAGAGGGAGTGTACTTAATTGCACTAATCCTACACTTTTGAGGTGCCAAATTAAATGAAAAATTTGTTTTAATCATTTTATTCGTCAGCCATATTGTCTAAAGAAAAATGCTGCATTTATGATCTGGAATAGCCAATTAATTGCTCAACCCAGTTTAGACAAAAGGTTTGAAGGATTTTCTCTTTGTGCATTCTGCAGGGAAGCCACAGAAGCAAAAATTCCATTAAGACTCATGGAGCCGTGAACCACCGTCACCTGCTGTTTGAATGCTGGGCCTGGTGGGGTGTGTGGTATAAGTATCAGCCACTTGACCTAGTCAGGTAACCTCTTAAGGTCCTTCTGCAACATTTGGTCAAGCAGTCATTGTTATTGAGCCATCTAATTTGGCTCCCTCTCTGTATATCTTGGCACAAAAGATGGCCACTTTGGCCATTGTACTTGTTTCAACTCCTTTGGGGGAAAATGCACTGACATTTGAGCCCATTAAAGCTGGGGTCATTATCAAAAGTTAAAGTTTTAATCCAAGTCCCCAAATGACCTGTCTGACAGATTCTCATTAGCAGAAAACACCGACCAGGTTTCTGTACTTGATGTGAACTACCATTTATTACAAATAAAATCATTCTAAACACCTTTTTTAAAAATGTCAACATAACTTGCTGACAGATGCATCCAGACCCAGACACCGCTGTAATGAGTGGAGGAGAACATATTGGGGGGGCACTATTCAATACAAGGCTCAATGAAAGGTCATTCCTGAAGAATGGCTTATGCCTGAAACGTCGATTCTCCTGCTCCTTGGATGCTGCCTGACCTACTGCGCTTTTTCAACAACACATTTTTCAGTTCTGATCTCCAGCATCTGCAGTCCTCACTTTCTCCTCCTCAATGAAAGGTCTGTTTTGGCTTCTTTGAAGCCAAGTCCTTTTGAGTTTTTTTTTGCTGAAGATATAGGAGGGGGTGAGTTAATGCATTAATTTTTCAATTTCTCAGTCAATTTGAGGCAACAATTAATACAAATGGTGGGAGAGAATAGCTAGCTATCTTTCAGGATTTGGTTACTTCACTGCAGACAGAGAAAGAAATGTCTCTTGTAGTGTGGAGAACACCCATGTGTATTGTTCATGTGTCCAGGAACCAGTTGGGGAGTTTAGTTATACAGATGATCCTGGGTTGCATGACTCTTCCTAATTGGTTTTTCAATCAGCAGTCTGTCTCTGGGTGAAGCATGCTCTGTGTCCACATTCCATAAGACCATAAGACATAGGAGTGGAAGTAAGGCCATTCGGCCCATCGAGTCCACTCTACCATTCAATCATGGCTGATGGGCATTTCAACTCCACTTACCTGCATTCTCCCCGTAGCCCTTAATTCCTTGTGACATCAAGAATTTATCAATTTCTGCCTTGAAGACATTTAGCGTCCCAGCCTCCACTGCACTCTGTGGCAATGAATTCCACAGGCCCACCACTCTCTGGCTGAAGAAATGTCTCCGCATTTCTGTTCTGAATTTACCCCCTCTAATTCTAAGGCTGTGTCCACGGGTCCTAGTCTCCTCACCTAACGGAAACAATTTCCTAGCGTCCACCCTTTCCAAGCCATGTATTATCTTGTAAGTTTCTATTAGATCTCCCCTTAATCTTCTAAACTCCAATGAATACAATCCCAGGATCCTCAGCCATTCCTCATATGTTAGACCTACCATTCCAGGGATCATCCTTGTGAATCTCCGCTGGACACGCTCCAGTGCCAGTATGTCCTTCCTGAGGTGTGGGGACCAAAACTGGACACCGTACTCCAAATGGGACCTAACCAGAGCTTTATAAAGTTTCAGTAGCACAACAGTGCTTTTATATTCCAACCCTTTTGAGATAATTGACAACGTTGTATTCGCTTTCTTAATCACGGACTCAACCTGCATGTTTACCTTTAGAGAATCCTCAACTAGTACTCCCAGATCCCTCTGTACTTTGGCTTTACGAATTTTCTCACCGTTTAGAAAGTAGTCCATGCTTGTATTCTTTTTCCCCAAAGTGCAAGACCTCGCATTTGCTCACATTGAATTCCATCAGCCATTTCCTGGACCACTCTCCCAAACTGTCTAGATCCTTCTGCAGCCTCCCTACTTCCTCAATACTACCTGCCTGTCCACCTAACTTTGTATCATCAGCAAACTTCGCTAGAATGCCCCCAGTCCCTTCATCCAGTTCATTAATATATAATGTGAACAGCTGTGGCCCCAACACTGAACCCTGCAGGACACCGCTTGTCACCGGCTGCCATTCTGAAAAAGAACCTTTTATCCCAACTCTCTGCCTTCTGTCAGACAGCCAATCCTCAATCCATACTAGTAGCTCACCTCTAACACCATGGGCCCTCACCTTGCTCAGCAGCCTCCTGTGTGGCACCATATCAAAGGCCTTTTGGAAGTCTAGGTAGACCACATCCAACAGGTTTGTCAGGCACGACCTCCCCTTACTAAATCCATGTTAACTTGTTCTAATCCGACCCTGCTCTTCCAAGAATTTAGAAAACTCATCCTTAATGATGGATTCTAGAATTTTACCAACAACCGAGGTTAGGCTAATTGGCCTATAATTTTCCATCTTTTGTCTTGATCCTTTCTTGAACAAGGGGGTTACAACAGTGATCTTCCAATCATCTGAGACTGTTGAAAGATCTCAATCAACGCCTCCACTATTTCCTGAGCCACCTCCCTCAGAACTCTAGGATGTAACCCATCAGGGCCAGGAGATTTATCGATTTTAAGACCTTTTAGCTTTTCTAGCACTTTCTCTTTTGTAATGGCAACCATACTCAACTCAGCCCCCTAACTCCCTTTAATTGTTGGGATATTACTCATGTCTTCCACTGTGAAGACTGACGCAAAGTACTTATTAAGTTCTCCTGCTATTTCCTTATCTCCCATCACTAGGCTTCCAGCATCAGTTTGAAGTGGCCCAATGTCTACTCTTGCCTGTCGTCTGTTTCTTATGTATTGAAAGAAACTTTTACTATCACTTCTAATATTACTGGCTAGCCTACCTTCATATTTGATCCTCTCCTTCCGTATTTCTCTTTGTTATCCTCTTTGTTTTTGGAGTCTTCCAAATCTTCTGATTTCCCAGTGCTCTTGGCCACTTTATAGGCTCTCTTTTTCTTTCATAGATTTCCTGACTTCCTTTGTCAGCCATGGCTGTCTAATCCCTCCCCGGATAATCTTTCTCTTCTTGGGGATGAACCTCTGTACAGTGTCCTCAATTTTACCCACAAACTCCTGCCATTTTTGCTCTGTCTTCCCTGGTAGGCTCTGCTTCCAGTCTATTTTCGTCAGTTCCTCTCTCATGCCCTCATAATTACCTTTTTATTTAACCGTAACACCATTACATCCGATTTTGCCTTCTCTCTTTCAAACTGCATACTGAACTCTTCCATATTATTCAAAGTTTGAGTGAAGATTTGTAGCTCGGGTGCTCGTTGTTGTGGTTCTGTTCGCCGAGCTGAGAATTTTTGTTGCAAACGTTTCTTCCCCTGTCTAGTGACATCCTCAGTGCTTGGGAGCCTCCTGTGAAGCGCTTCTGTGGTGTTTCCTCCGGCATTTATAGTGGCCTGTCCCTGCCGCTTTCAGTTGTCAGTTTCAGCTGTCCGCTGTAGTGGCCGGTATATTGGGTCCGGGTCGATGTGTAGTGTACAAAATCCCATGCAAGGACTGCACAAAACACTATATAGGACAAACAGGAAGACAGCTAACGATCCGCATCCACGAACATCAACTAGCCACGAAACGCCACGACCAGCTATCCTTAGTAGCCACACACGCAAACGACAAGCAACATGAATTTGACTGGGACAACACTACCATTATAGGGTAAGCCAAACAAAGAACAGCCAGGGAATTCCTAGAAGCATGGCACTCATCCACAAACTCCATCAATAAACACATCCGACCTGGACCCAATATACCGGCCACTACAGCGGACAGCTGAAACTGACAACCGGAAGCGGCAGGGACAGGCCACTATAAATGCCGGAGGAAACACCACAGAAGCGCTTCACAGGAGGCTCCCAAGCACTGATGATGTCACCTAGACAGGGGACGAAACGTTTGCAACAAAAATTTCCAGCTCGGCGAACAGAACCACATCTACCATATTATGGTCGCTGCTTCCTAAGTGTTCCCTTACTTTAAGATTTTTTATAAAGTCTGGTTCATTACATAGAACTAGGTCCAGAATAGCCTGCTCCCTTGTGGGCTCCATGACAAGCTGTTCCAAAATCCTGTAAGCATTCCATGAATTCCCTTTCTTTGGATCCACTGGCAACATTATTTACCCAGTCCATCTGCATATTGAAGTCTCCCATGATCACTGTGACCTTGCCGTTCTGACATGCCTTCTCTATTTCCCGGTAGATGTTGCGCCCCTGGTCTTGACCACTGTTAGGAGGTCTGTACATAACTCCCACTATAGTTATTTTGCCTTTGTGGTTCCTCAATTCCACCCACACAGACTCCACATCATCCGACGCTATGTCATTCAGCACCATAGATTTAATTTTCTTAACGAACAAGGCAACCCTGCCCCCTCTGCCCCCCCCCCCTCTATCTTTTCGATAAGTTGAAAACCCTTGGATGTTTAACTGCCAGTCCTGACCCCCCTGTAACCACGTCTCTGTGATGCCTACCACATCATAATCATTCACGATGATCTGTGCCATTAGTTCGTCTGCTTTAAGAATGCTACAAGCATTCAGGTAAAGTGCCTTAATGCTAACTTTCTTATCATTAGAGATATTCTCATTGCAGTTACATTGCAAACAGCACCTGTTGGATTGGAATAGACTGGGGCTGTTTTCCCTGGAGCATCAGAGGCTGGGGGGTGACCTTGGAGAGGTTTATAATATCATGAGGGATATAGATCGAATAAATAGGCAAGGTCCAAAACTAGAGGGCATAGGGTGGTGGGGAGATTTAAAAAGGATCTAAGGGGCAACATTTTCTCGCCGGCTGGTGCGTGTATGGAATTTGGAAGGGTATATGAATAGGAAGGGTTTAGAAGGATATGGGCCAAATGCTGGCAAATGGGATTAAATTAATTTAGGATATCTGGTAGGCATGGGCAAGTTGGACCGTAGGGTCTGTTTCTGTGCTGTGTCTCTGACTCTGACTCATTTGTGAGTTATAGTAACTTTAAAAAATGCAGCAACTCCCTTAATCATCCTTTCCCATTTTGCTCCAAGTTCAAAATAAAGGCACACCCTTTGGGAAGAGTTACCTAATTAATCCTGCACCACAGGTTTTTCCTCCAACCTTGTATAAATCTATCTATTTCCCTTTTTGATGGTTATGTTGAATTGTTTTAATAATCCTTCTCTGGTGTTGTATTCCAGATCATTACTTACTCCATTGCCTACTTGTGCTCTCTCTCCCAAACAACTCTTTCTGCCCGTCATCTTAAATTTGTGTTCTATTTATTGGCTCCACAGTAACTTCTCCTGGTCTAGAATATCATATGATTTCAAACGTTTCTCTTGCATCCTTAACCTGTTCTGCTCCATTTGTAAATACCCCATTTACTGCAGTCTCTCCATATCACCAAATCTCCCCTTCTTGGTACTGTTTTCATGAAGCTTGTCACCCGTTCCTTTTATCCAGGACACATCTTGGCCAATCACAGTTGGCTGGCCAAACTATCAGCATAGTTTTCTCCTATGGTATAATTTGTTGCGATGGCTTGAAATTTAACACTTTTTATGCCTATGTTCTGATGAGCACAAGATGAGAAACTTAAATATGTGGCTCTTTTTGACAGCTTTCTGAAAAGTCTTTGGTAGATTGTAAAAAGCTATTCCAATTCAATGACACAGATTAATGTTTGGCAAATTCTCATGGAGTTCAAGATTGGACTGAAATTGTGTTGCAGTGAGAGACTCAAAAATCTATTGCTTTTAACAGGCCACTGAAGTTTCACGTATGTGAAACGTGTGGTCGCTGAGCAGAGACGAGTCTGAATTTTGTGACGGTACAACTTTAATATTCTACAGCTCCTAATCGCACATTTATAATACCAACAATCCAACCAATTCATTGCATTGTTTTAGAACCATTAGTGTTATGATTTGGGGTGGGAAGTGTGCTCTGTCCCACTACCATATCAATCACAATCCAATTGGTTCTGCTTTAACACGTTACTTCATCACAAATTGGCTTTAATGCAATTTAAGATTTTAGGCTGTTATTTGCAGAACATGAACTTAGCTGAATTAGCTATAATGCGATTCTGGTTGCATTAGTTTACGTGGTGCGGTTATTGCATGATTTTCTCAGAACGTGAGATCGCACGAGAATGGGACTATCACATTTTACCAGAACTGACTGGATAACTTAGAATGGCTGAACTAGGTAAAACACTATGATTTGTATGTTAGACTTTGAATATAAAGATCCATCAACCAGATTTTAAAATATAAATCCATACACTTACTAATACTGCATAAATTCAATGTTTACTAATACTGAATGTAACTGAGTATGTACAATTCTGGTTGAGAATCTTTAGCAGATAGTGATTTGGAATTATGATCAAACTGTTCATCTTATGAGAGAAGCTGGACCAGGGCTCCAGGTACCACAATGAGCCCACAAAGGTTCCTACCCTGAAATGAGAGAGCTGAGCCAGAAGTTCAATTCCTACAAGCTTTGTCCCAACTGATGTAAACAATATTCAAAGCGGAAATGCGACCATCAGAAACCAAGACAGATGGGTAAATCAGTATTTATCAAAAGCCGTGATTTCTAAGAAATGGTGCTCATAAACAAATTTTTATTTACATAGAGGTCAGTGACTGATAGCCTCTTCTGAATATATTCAATATACCTTTCATGAAAGAATAGAAGTTCTTATTACAAGAAATAAAAACACAAACTATGTCATACAGTATGAGGACTTTTGAAATGATCTCATTATAAACATCAAAAAGAGAGATTCATACCTTTTTTATCCCAACAGTAGCCCTACAGACACTCAAACCTCTGTTAGGCATTACCAGCTGTCTCCATACTCAACTGGAGCAGTTGTAGTTTATACAACAAATTGCCAAATGGAAACATTCACTACATACAATTTTCTTCAGTTAATATCTGTCCCGGAGACCCTTGAAATGAGCAATAACGCAGCCGAATATTACTTAGCATGATCTCTGTTTTCTACAGCATTCCAGGACCTCTTCTCCATCCCATCAGAGCCATCTATTTCTGAAGCTTTCTTCCCACTGACTTTTGAGCTTTTCAGGACTTCGCATCTGCCCTAACTGTCAGAGACCGCTAATAGCGCCTGTATGTCTTGCCATGATCCTTCTTCCCTCTGAATTAAGTTTGGATATATCAACATTAGATTTGTATGAATACTTTTCACCTCCAGTTTCTTGGATTTCAGATTCTTCGATCCTTGTGCCAAGGAGTGGGAAATTGAAATTAAGATGACGTTCACACTATAAATATATTTTGGTGTGAGGCTATTTGTTTTGCTGTGGTCACATTCCAGAAATGTCAGGATGGAGATCTCTGGATGTGATACTCTCTCTCAGCTTCACTTTGGAACTAGTTGGTGTTTGGTTACCTTC
Source organism: Chiloscyllium plagiosum (assembly GCF_037043375.1). NCBI lineage: Eukaryota > Metazoa > Chordata > Chondrichthyes > Orectolobiformes > Hemiscylliidae > Chiloscyllium > Chiloscyllium plagiosum. Next base: position 20,538,839 of record NW_028270157.1, on the reverse strand, counting down.
AAGTTGGTACAAGACTAGTTTTGGATTTACATTCTTAATCAATTTGGGGCATACAAAGTTAAACTTGACTCTTTACATGAGAACAGGTCCACTGGTCTAGACTGTAGGACAGTGTCAGCTGATCTGGTCCCATGAACTTGGCCTTATGGAAGACTTGTACCAACTTCTGATCCATCTTGTACCAATGTGACCAGAATCTGTATAATTGGTGTTTTGTTCATGCAATTGCACTTATGTATTGTGTTAAAAACTGGACTGACCTGTCATTGTTTTCTTCAACTATCTAAAAATATGCTTGGTGATCCATTGGCCTAGAACTTTAAGGAATCTTCAAGATTTTCCTCCTCTGATATTTTGTAAGCAGCATTAGCATTGTCTTCAACAGCAGCCTGGAGACCCAGGCAGCCTCTGATCAGTTTAATTCTTGGCGTATTAAAGGAGTTATCAACTAAACCTAAATGATCCATGTTTCTCTCACTGCCTGCTGCAGCGAATTTGCCAATGCCTTCCTGAATTCAGAAATCACTTTTAAGGATTAGTCTAGCATTGAAATTTCCATGGAGAGGTAGCATCACTTCGTGTTTAACAACAACTTGTTTCCTATCTTTGCAGGCGTTACTTTGGTGAGAAGATTGGCCTGTACTTTGCCTGGCTAGGTTGGTACACTGGAATGCTGTTCCCAGCTGCTATTGTTGGCTTGCTAGTGTTTTTGTATGGAGTTTTCACACTGGATTACTGCCAAGTAAGGTATGGGTTGGTATCATGTTTGGGGATGTCTGATTTGGTCTTCAGTGGAAATAAATTGTTTTTAAAGTGTTACTTTACTTTAAAACAAGGTGTGAACTTGGACACTTGTTTTTTTCTTTGTGTAATTGAGCATGTTAGTAGACTAGAGGCATTGACTATTCAAACCACAGATTCTTCTGTCGTTATTACACCCAGAGTCTGGGCAAGGTTCCCCAATTTATGCTTACAGGTGGGATACCCCAAATATTTGAGCTTCCAAGTGAGGAATGGATTGGCTGGCTGTCTGTATTCACTGACCCCACTCCCCCACCTCCCTCAACTGGTAGAGACGAGGTTAATTTAAAAACTCATTAATTTTCTTGTGAATATAGTACTCCCCAGACCCAGATGAACTTTCCTTTTAAAAAAGAAATCTATTTGCGCCAGGCTGGAGTTAACAACAAATGACACACTCGTCCCTACACCCCAATTCTTTCCACCCAAGTGTAAAAGGATAAAAGTTTTTAAAAACCAGGCAGTTATTCTGATCAGTCTCTGAATTGTTTGTGAAGAATGCATAGTTTGAATGTTGCTGCCATTGCAGTGGAGGTTGACATTGACGGTCAAACACTTAACTTCAAGATTCTTAGTTTTGCAGGTTGGTTGAGATTCTGCAGTTCTGATTCCTTTCAACAGTGACTGGGTTATAGCATTCAGGATGAGAGTGTCCTTCAGTTGTCCTGTTTCCTTTTGTCTGACTCACTAGCTAGTACTCTCAATGACCGGGTTCCTTGATCTGCAAGGCTGTGGTCAATCCTAAGAGTGGCATTCAGAGTGCTGCACTGTCAGAGGTACTGCAGTTTGAGGTGAGAAGTTTGGTTAAGACCACATCTGCCTCTAAGTGGGTATAAGAAGAGACCTTCTCGCTACTTTTGAAGAGGGCAAGTTCTCCTTCGAGTTCTGACCAATATTTGTCTGTCAACCAATGCCACCAAGCTATGTAGTTAGATCATGGATGTAGGAGCTTGCTGTTCATAAACCGGCAGCGATGTTTCTACATTTCAACTGTGACTCCTCTTTTATGAAGTTTGTTATTGGTTGTAAAGCATTTTGGGTTCATGAAAAGCACAACATAAATCCAGTTGTAATCTCTGGATATTTGACGTGGAAAGCAGGTGAAGGAATTGAAAATGTCTCCCTTCATGGCTGGTGTGGTATGCATTGAACCATAGAAAAATACAGCACAGAGAGAGGCCATTCAGCCCATTGTGTCTGTACTGGCCAAATAAAAACTAGTTACCCATTCTAATCCCATTTGCCAGCACCCAGTTCATAGCATTGCAGGTTAAGTGCCTCAAGTGTAAATTTTCAGAGTTTCTGTCCACTTTCCCAAGTAGTGAATTCCAGGCACTCACCACCCTCTGGATTTTAAGTGTTTTTTCTCATGCTCCCTCTAATCCTTTTATATATGTATGTGTTCCCAGTAATTGATCTCTCCGCGAGAGAGTGACCAAATATTGGTCAGAACTCTAGGGAGAAATCGCGTACTTGATCCAAACCCCTCATTATTTTGTACACCTCGATCAAGCCACCCCCTGGCATCCTCTAGTCTAAGAAAAATGACCCCAACTTTTTCCTCTTTCCTGCAAATTTGAAGTCCTGGCAACCTTCTGGATTTCTGATGGATTTTATGTTCTGCCACTTTTTTGATTCTTCAATTTGTTTTCCAGACTTGAAGTGCAGAAGGTAGACAACTTTCCTACTTCTCCTAGACATACTGTCAACCTTTGCAATGCAAATCTTGTTTCATTGTAAAATTCACGTCAGACCATGTGACCGTATTCGTATTTTTAAAACATTATTTTGAATGTTGAGTCAGCTGGATATTTGTGTTGCCCAACAGGGAAGATGGCTGGAATTGAACTGTTTCTGATGGCCATTCTTGATATTCTCTTAATTTAGGTTAACACAACTCAGTGGTTAGCACTGCTGCCTCAGCACCAGGTTCCCAGATTCAATTCCACCCTTGGGTGACTACCTGTGTGGAGTTTGCACATTCTCCCGGTGTCTGCAAGGGTGACCTCTGGGTGCTCTGGTTTCCTCCCCACAGTCCAAAGATGTGCAGGTTAGGTGGATTGGCTGTGTACAATTGTCCATGGTGTCCAGGAATACGTAGGCTGTGTGGATTAGCCATGGTAATGCAGGGTTAAAGGTATAGGGTGAGATGCTTTTCAGAGGATCAGTGTGGACTTGGTGGGTCGAATGGCCTGTCTACAATGTGGAAACAATCGACAATTATATGAATAATTTTATAAAGCATGGATTGTTAAAAATGAGAAATAAAGGGCCTCAACATTGCTATAGATTTCAAAATTTATCTCGAGGGGATATTCCAGAGGAGGGAAACTGTTTGGTTTCTTAATCTGGAATAACCTCATGTTCGTTGTGGTGCTGATTTTCAGTATTACAAATGTTCCTTGCTGTGAAGTATAGTGTTGCAGGTGTCAGAACTTAATCAGGAAAAGCTCTGTTCATATTTGGTAAGTGGGACAGTCCATCTCTTTGTGAAACCCTGATCAGGTCACCAAGATCAATTGCCTGACTGACAGCCGGACAGGGCAAAACAATTCTCACGAGAATTATTCATTGTAAACACATTTATTCTTTAGTATAGCAATCAAACAGGAAGATACTTAATCTATTATTATACAACTTGAACGACACCCCTTTAAAACCCCAAACACACTCTCTCTTATTCACAAATAAACCAGTTAAAAGATGAACCTTTTGACACACGCATTTTGGGTTTAAAAAAATGTAGACAGGGAAAACATGTTCTAATTATCATTAAGACCATAAGTCTGAATTAAATGTGTCTCAGTTTCTTTTGATGATGCTAAGACAATGGTTCTTCATTTTGATAGTTATCTGGTGAACCTAGGACTTGTTAATATTTATTTCCTGCTTTTTTTTGCATTTTCACTCTCTTGGTGGGGGAGAGGGGGGCGAGACATGTTTTCAGTTTGTTAGATCTGGAGGCCTTCTGTCTTAAAGGTTTGTATCAAACTGGAGTTTGGCTATACTAAGAGCTATCATCAGGCAGTTTTTCTCAACTCAAATACTTCGAGTGCCACTCGGTCTCAGTACATCAATTGCTCCAGCAGTAACATTGCCTTGTGCGGGTAAAAGTGTATGCCATTTGGTTTTATGCAACTTTGAGAACTCGCATGTTATTTCAGCTCGTATAGCAAAGATTGACATTATAATCCAAAAAGGAAATTGTGTGGTCCACTACACAACACAGATGGAGGCCGTTCGACCCACATTGCTGTACTCTCTATTTGAAAGAGCTATCTAACAAGTTGCATCCCAATGTTCTATAGCCCTGAATGTTGCCCAATGCCAATTGACAGTATCTGCTTCTATTGACCCTTCCAGACACATATTCAAAATCATCATAACAGCTCAGTCTTTTGTCACTCTCACTTTTAATAAGGTCCTGTAGTTACTGACTCCCTTACCACTGGAAACAGCACTCCTTCCTTCCTTTGGTCTGAACCCTTCAGAATTTTGAACAGCAGATTGTTCCCTAACTTGCCCCATTCAGAGGGGAACATTCTGAGCTCCTCTATATCTCATTGTATAACTGAAGTCTCGTGTATTACCTCAGTGCCTGGAATGTGATTTCACTGTCTCCTCTTTCCTCATCTAGTAAAGAAATCTGCCAAGCAACAGAAATAATTATGTGTCCACTCTGTGACCATCATTGCCGCTACATGCGGTTATCGTACAGCTGTGTATATGCCAAGGTAAGATATCAAATTCCATTAAATCATGACTCTCGATAGGTGCCAATGAATGATTGTGTAGATTCACAACTTCTGCAAGATGTATTATTTTGAGCCTTTACTCACAATAGCCACCTCCCAGTTGTGACAGTCAGACCTAGGTGTTTAAAGTGCAACAAATAATTGCAGGCCATTAAGCTTCCTTTGCCTTTTGCGCATTGCTGGAAAAGATTTTTTTTGTCCTTATCAAGACCATTCCTGTAAATAGGAGCAAATGCTTTTAAACTGTAGGAGAAGAGAATACTGATTAGTTGGCAAGTGAACTCTGGTAGAGGTGTTGCCATTGTGAATATATTGGTTAATTGATAACAGACTGATGAGGGAAAGCAGTAGTGTAGTATCTCTGGACTTGTAATCCAGCCTTCCAGGCTAATGGGCTTGAATCCCAGGATGGCAGATGGTGAAATTTTGAATTTTAAAAAATCTAATTGAAAGCTAGTTGAATTGCAACCACTGTTGTAAAAGCCCACCGAGTTCATTAATGCTGTATTTAGGGAAAGAAATCTGCTGTCCTTGGCCTAAACTACATGTGACTTCCTCTGAAGTGGTTCTGGCAAGCCACTCGTAGAGGGCAGTGGGGAATAGGCAATAAATGCTACCCCAAGCCGCAATGCCCATGTCCCATGAATGAATAAAAAGATACAGCCAAGTTGTTTAAATGTTGAACCAGGCAGGTACAATAATTTAGGTGTTGACCTGAGGGATAGGTCAGAGAACGGCTGTTGAGTGGACAGGAGCAGTGCCTGAACCAGGAGGGATTGTTTGCCAACGTATAAACGTTGGTTTCCCTTTACCCCGGTACTCTTGTGAATGGTCCTAATGAGTGCACGATGAAAATCGTCAACAAAATTCTTATTTCAGCAATTTCTATTTTATGCCACCAAACAACCATTACTTTCCATTGAATTGGAAGGAGGTCAGTTACAACAGGATTGATATCAAAGTGGCTTTGCTTGTAAAAATCCTTGGATTCATCACTTCTTTGAAACTATGATTGGTTAATCAAAAGCTGGTGAGGCATTTCAGAATTGTTACAGCACAAATAGTCCATTCAGCCCTTGATGGCTGTGCTAGGTCTCCAAGTAAGCACAGAATAGTGTTGTTGGCCCACCAATGCCTCACAACATTCTTCATTTTCCAAGAACAGCTGAGTTCCCTTCATGAAAGACTTGTTTAAACCTGTCTCTACCTCTGTCTCAGGTGTTTACATTTACAAGTTGATTAAAATCTGTGCGCCTTCATTCTGGATCCTATCATAAGTGGGGCAAGCTTCTACTGAAGTACTCTGTCCAGAACACTTGTTTAAAAAGTATCTGTCTTGAAAGATATCCACAATCCCTATCGTTCATTGACACTCAAAGTAGTTCCAGATTTCCACTGCTCTAGTGTGAAAGTCAAACCCACTGGCATGAGCTTGGAGTGTGTCTGACCCAGATTGGGCAAGGGTGGTGGATTCTTTCCCTAAAGAACGTTAGCAAACCAGCTGGGTCTTCAATAACAATCTGGCAGCTTCACAGTTCTTATTTATAATACTGAAAGTCTGCTGAAAATTGCAATTTGCAGAGTGGGCTTTTGTTCTTTGAGGGAGGTGGGCATTGCTGGGTAGGGCTGCATTTTATTGCTGATCCCTAATTGTCCTGGAGAAGATCTTGATGAGCTACTGCCTTGAACAGCTACAGTCCATGGGATGCAAGTAAATCTGATAGGGAAGCAATTCCAAGAGTTTGACTGGCCTACTGTGAGGCGTGGTGATATAGTGCCATTTGATAACTCCCCATTGTCAGTGGCTTCTTTGCTTAATTACTTGTCTAGATTCTTGGATTGTCAGTCCTGTACTGTAACCACAATACTTCCGTATCCTTCGCTCAACCAAAACTGATATCCAAGTTATTCCATACTCTGCCTTTGATTAGTTTTTAATTCACTCGTGGGCTGTGGGTGATGCTGGCTGGCCAGTATTTATTGCCCATCTGTAATCGCCCTGGAGAAGATGATGAGCTGTTGCCTTGAATTGTTTTAGTGTGTCTACCTACCGTAGACAGAATGTTGTTAGGGGAGGCAATTCTCAAATTTTGACCCAGCAACACTGATGGAACACTCGAACAAAGCATCTGAAAAGCTCCAAAGGTCTGGAGTACTTCAGTTAAATATTAGCTTCATTGATTCAGATTTCAAATATGTTACAACAGTGTGAGGCATTTTTCTTGAGACAGTTTGTTTCAAGAATAAAAGCTTTCTTCAGAAATCCCTCCAATTTACTGACCTGGGTAGGTGGTGGTCAGCATTGCGAGCAATACCTTGTGGGTCATCTGCAAGATGTTGGAACGTTTTGGTGCTCAGAAGCTGCTAGGATTGACTCACTTCTAATAGTGTTTCCTGTAATCATATGGAAAATATTTTCCATTTATAGGTGACTCACCTCTTTGACAATGGAGCTACAGTATTCTTTGCTGTTTTTATGGCTGTATGGGGTAAGTGTCCTTTTATCTCTGATGAAGTTATGGACGAGTAGAAAAAACCAGAGTGGGTGGGAGTATCAAATCAGCCTGATTTTTATATCCTCCTGTTAACTGCTTAATTTGTGATTTCATTTTTAACTACTTTGAACTCTTTTTACACTCCACCATTTTTGAAAGGAAATCTAATTTTTAAAAAAATTAACATGACCACCAATTGCACTTGTGAAAATTCAAATCCAAAGCAGATGTAAACCATTTCAGCCCCAGAATCCTGCAGTGCCAGTCAATAAGATCATGGTTGATCTGATTTATAAACTCCAATCCACATTCCTGCCTATGCCTTATAATCTTTCATACTCTTGCCTAATAAACAGTAATTCATCTCGGTCCTAAAAATATTCAGACTCCCCTTCCACCACAGTTTTCAGGAAGAAACTTTCAAAGATTCATTAAATCCTTTTTATTGCAGGCCGTTCAGCCCATTGAATTCTCACTGCCCCTCTGGAGAGCAGCCCACCCAAACACACCCCACTACCCTATCCCTGTAATCTTGCATTTTCTATAGCTACTCCACTGAGCCTAAACCACCTAGGATGCTATGGGCAATTTAGCATGGCCAATCCCAACCTGCAAATCTTTGGTCTGTGGGAGAAAACTGGAGCACCTCTAGGAAAACATGTAGACAGATGGAGAATGTGCTAACTCCACGCAGTCTCCCAAGAATTCCCTTGAATTGGTATTCTTGTGAATTATCCTGATGAGTACATCATGAAAAGCTTTGACAAAATGTCTTTTCTTTTCCCCCACCCAAGAGTTCTCAGTTTCTGTACTGGCAAACAGCTATTTAATTTTTGATGGCTTTTTTTTTAAAAAAAAATTCTTGCCTTGGTCTAAGTGAGAAATCACATGATGCCAACGGGTTTTTTTTGGAATCACAAGCTTTCGGAGCAATGCTTTCCCTGATAAAATAAATAAATCTTTTGGACTATAACCTGGTGTCATGTGACTACTGACTTTGTCCATCCCAGTCTGACACTGGCACCTTCACATCTTGGTCTAAATGTATGATGGTAAATTCTTGTTACCTAAACTCAGGTTGATCAATGTATCAGGAAGAGGAAGTTGAACAAAGATCCATTTGAGTCCGGTGCTGTCTGGTAGATTGTAAGGTTTGGGGAATATTATGAAGGGGGTGACATTTTTTCTTAAAGACCACATTTTTCATTAAAGCACAACACCTTTTCTGGTTCCACTTGGTATAAATGGCAATTTGCTGTCCCCCTTGCTTCACAGAAGCATATAGCACAGAATGAGGCCATCCAGCCCATCTTGTCTGTGCTGGATCTTGGAAAATGCAATGCAATTAACCCTGCTTCACTGTTCTTTCCCCACAGTCCTGCAGTGTTATTCTTTTCCAATAGTCATTTCAGATTGCTACTGAATCAACTTTCACCTTTTTCAGGCAACGTATTGAATTTTTTGAATTTAGAAGTTTTTTTAAGAAAGAAAAATCTCCTCTTTCCTCTGGTTCTTCTGCCATTGGTGTTAAATCGCCTTTCTATGATAATGGACATCACCAGGTTTTAATCGATGTCAAAGTCACATGATTCTAATACCTACCAAATCTCCCTTTTCTTCATCTTCCCTTTTTAGGAAGAATATCAACTTCTTGAGTAAAAGAAAAATACTGAAGATGTTGGAAATCTGAAATAAAAACAAATTGCAAGAGAAACCCAGTAAGTCTGGCAGCAATTGTCAAGAGAAAAAGAGTTAATGTTTCTATTCTAGGCACTGTTCAGAACTTGTGAAGAACAATTAAACTGAACTCCACCAATCTCTTCACAGATGCAGCCAGACCTTCTGAGTTTCGCCAACATCCTCTTCTGTTTTTATTCTTGAGTCTCTTCATATTAAGTGAAGTCCTACATCTTTTGCATCATTCTCCTCCGCACCCTCTGTGAAGCTTTGCCCCTTCCTTTTTTAAGCATTTCAATAGCTACAATTAAACCAAATCTTTTTCTCATTTTGTATTTCAACTATACTGTAAGAACAGTGTATTTTGCTTAAAGTTGATAGTTTGACCAATTTAATTGCATCTGGAACGCCAAGTCTTCCACTTTCCTTTAAAATAAGAACAAGTTAGGGTCTAGGCTACTTTAATATATTTTGAGGGATTTTGGTCTGGTCCATAACAGTAACCAAATTGCAACAATAGGACTTATGGTCTATCAAGCTAAGTTTCATACTCCAATTGGACTTGTCCAATGTTGCCTTCAGCTGGCATTTGTAACAACATCCTATGGTGTAAGGAGCATACTTTTTTGCATAAGCTTCATCTTGTCTTGATTGATTGATTAATCAAATATTAATTCCTCTGGAAAGTGTAGAAGACCCCTTCAGATTGTGACCACTGTTGAAAAGGACATCAACTGAATGGTGACCCTTTTCAATTCACTAGGGTATTTTAAGCTTGAGTTTAATCTCCTCTTCTGTCTGTTTCTCACCTCAGCTACAGTCTTCCTGGAGTTTTGGAAAAGGCGGCGAGCAGTAATTGCCTACGACTGGGATTTGATTGACTGGGAAGAGGAGGAGGTTCGTGTTAAGTGACTCTACAACCTGAGTATCTGTCCATCACATTGTGGACTGATACTTGAGGGAAGCCAACATTCAAGTGTTTCACTGAAGTTAAATATTCTTTTGGTTACCTGCAACCACCTCAGGGAAGCTGATAGGATTTTTAATTCAACGGGAATTTTGAGCCAACACACCAATTAAATAGTGAGGGCCAAAATTGATAAGTTTACTTCTGTTTATGTGTTGGCTGTTGTTCAGACAGACCCTTCTATTCTCAGACTCAGAAGGTTCTATTATGGAGCCTGAACTAAGAGGATAGAAAATTGAATGTCTTTATCTTTCACCTGCAGGAAGAAATCCGTCCCCAGTTTGAAGCAAAATATTCCAAGAAGGAACGGGTGAATCCTATATCAGGAAAACCAGAGCCTTATCAAGCTTTCACTGACAAATGCAGTAGGATCATTGTATCAGCTTCTGGAATATTCTTCATGGTTAGTTAATTAATTACATTGGATGATATAGAATCAACAACAGAAATGGGGATATCCAGCCCAACTAATTTCTACCAGCGTGTAGAACACCCTAGAGTGCATACGAGTGGAAAAGTACAAGTAGACAAATCCTGACAGGGTTGAGACGAGGCAGTTGGAAAGGGAGGATACCAGTGCAATGTGTAAATGCTCTTAGAGTAGCCTGGCTGAATGTCTCACTTCTCTGCAGTTGATTCTATTGATACCTATGAACTTTTTTTTTTCTCTATGCACTCTCATGTCTTGAAACATTTAGGCTATTTGTCTGTCAATCTGTTCCATGTTCTAGTGCGCTCACTGAACAAAGCAGTTTTCTTCTTTGATTTATTAGTATCTGCCTTGTTTGTAGGTTTTTTGAATCCTTCACGTGCAGAAACATTTTCTTCTCTACCCAACTCTGTTATGAAGACCTCCATGAGCTCACCTCTTAACCTCCCTCCGTCTTAAAGTGAAAAGGCTGTGCTCAATCATTCTTTTTCAGTCGCAGTGATCTCTTATTTCTGGTCTCATCCTTATACTGTGTCTGTGCCCTTTTTACTGTGTGGAGGTAGTGCTGTACAAAAATATCTCTGATAATCACTGTGTATGTACCAAGAGTTTGGATAATCTTTCTCTCTGCTCCATGTTCACATTAATAATTGTACATCATCCTTGACTGAAGAGAAACCCACCCCCATTTATTGTCTGTTTCAACCAGATCGGCAGGATTTGAATTTCCAAATCATTTTCTGATTATTGGAGTTATCGTACTGGATTAAAATCATTCATAACTCCTGAGTATGAGTTGAGAACTTGAAGAATTTCTGTTAAAAGTATGCAAATACCTATTTGTGCCCAAATTTATGGGATTGCTGTGTTTTTTTTAATCAAGTTGACTAGGATAAATTCATTCCCCCCCCCCCCCCCCCCCCCCCCCCCCCCCAAGGATGTGCCACATCAGAAGAACAAATTTCCAAAAAAAAGTAGCAATAATGTTACTTTGTTCACAATAATGTGCCAGTAATGTATGACATGGCATAGAGTCAGTGTGGCATGTTTGGGTAAATATGACCATGGAGCTCTTGTTCCTAAAGCTGTTGACCATTCGGGAGGAGGCAGAAATATGGGTATCTTGGGCAAAGCTGGCATTTATTGATCACCCTTGTTAACCCTTTTGGAAGGTGGTAATTAATTGTCTTTGTGGGCTGCTGTAGTTCATGTGGTAAAAGTAATCCCTTTACTTTACGTTGGGGTGTGTGTTCCAGGATTCCGTCCCCAGGGACAAGTTAGAGGTTAAAAGTTTCCCAGAGTCGTGAATCAGCACTACCTCACTCTTGAACTGAGACTGATCACATTCCAGCTAATTGATGCAGCTGACCAATCTGTCTGTAATCCCTCTCTCAGATCTGTGTGGTGATTGCTGCTGTTTTTGGAATTGTCATTTATCGGGTGGTGACTGTGAGCATTTTTGCTGCATTCGAGTGGGCCCTAATTAGGAATAATTCCCAGCTAGCTACAACAGGAACTGCAGTGTGTATCAACTTCTGTATCATCATGCTTCTGAACGTGGTAAGCTCTCTTTGTCCAGACAGGAAATGCTAATAATGTTTGGAAATAATTGCATTTATGGAAAAGTATGCAGGAGATTGTACTGTGCATTGAATCCATACCTTGCATTTTTTTGTTACAATGGGCAAAGCCCTGACATAAAGTGTCAGTGTGGAATCCAATTGCACTGAATGACCTACTCCTAACTGATCATGGAGTCGGTCCTTTTATTTTGTTCAATAAAACCTGTTTTGAGAGCAGTCACACTGCGGCACAGTGGTTAGCACTGCTGCCTCTCAACACCAGGTACCCGGGTTCGATTCCCACCTCGGTCAACTGTCTGTGTGGAGTTTGCATATTCTCCCAGTGTGCGTGTGGGTTTCCTCCCACAGTCCAAAGATGTGCCGGTCAGGTGAATTGGCCATGCTAAATTGCCAAGTCAAAGGGTAAATATAGGGTAAGGGAATGGTTACTCTTCGGAGGGTAGCTGTAGACTTGTTGGGCTGAAAGGCCTGTTTCATACAGTAGGGAATCTAATCTAAGCAATACATGCAATTGGGAACCTCAAACCAAAGGTCAAATGATTTTCTAAAAATGAAAGTGGAACTACATTTTGTGATTTGTATAGTTACCGTCAATGATATTAAACCAAGCTAAATCGGAATATCCATTTCATTGTCATATTGTCACTAAATTGATTTTCTGAATTGTTACTTCAGTGTAACTTGCAACGAACAATGCACCTTTGTGGAAACACTGGTATAGTGACAATATTACAAGGCTTGCGATCTGGGGCCCTGGCTAATGCACTGTGGACACAGTTTCAAATATCAAATTTAATCTTTGATTCGATTTGGATTAGATTCCCTACAGTATGCCAACAGGCCCTTTTGGTCCAACAAGTCCACACTGAGGCAGCAGTGCTAACCACTGAGTCAGTGTGCTGCCCATAAACAAAGGCTAGAGCAGTCAGGCAATCCTGTTTTGTCGAAACCCGTGATTGAACCAGGGATCTTTTAGATCTTCAGTGTAACCTTCTCCCAGCTGAGCTACTTCAGCTTTGAGCTGCAAATTCAGATTTATACTAACAAAAGTCTGGATTTTAAAGCTGGTTTCATGGTCACCATTACTGAGTTAATCCTCAATTATGAAAAAAACCCATTTGGTTCAGTAACTTTTTTTGGAAAGAAAATCTGCCATCCTTGCCCAAGCTGGCCTACATGTGACTTCTATCCTAACCTCATCACCGGATTGTGAACTTGGTCAAAAATTGCACATAATTGAATATCTATGTGTAATGACTGAGGCTAGAGGAGTGTAACATTGCCCAAGTCTCAATTCTCCATGGATCACAAACACCATTGAAAATAGTTTTGCCAGTTTCCAATATGAGCAATCAATCCCTGGCCCATGTCAGATTTTAAGTAATATCCATGACTTGGTATATTAACACACCTATGGTTGATTGTAAAAACTGTAAAGGTGCAATAATTGGTTATCCCACAGTAATATTGAAGTATAAACACATATCTCTCCAAACATTCTCAACACACACAAACACTCTCTTTTTAAAAAAAAAAAGAGGAAAAGGAAATGGTTTCTTCAGAGATTTGGCTTTCTGAAATGACATTTGACCAGCGGGTGGTTATTGAATGCAAAATGATCGTGTAGGATGTTCTAGAAACTGTTAATCTGATGTTCTGGCACATTATGAAGTCGCGAATCAGACACCATTGACTCCAGTCTTGTAGATATGGCTTGCTTAAGAAATGCAATCTTGATTTGTAATTTCTCAATCAGTCTTTCAAAAGAATAAATAGATTTCCCCCTGAATAAATGTAGAGTGTTTTGTTTCCAGAAAGGGTATAGATTGGGCTGCTTGTTCTTAGTAAGCTTTCCTCCAACTCTGCTTCCCACTCACTGAACCAGATAAAACAAGAGCCTTGCCAAGTCCATCACTGTTCAAAAATAAAAGGCCCCCACCAAGGTTTACGGCAAAGCAAGCAAATACCTCCCAGTCACGTGGCAAGCCTTGTTTAAAAACACAATCTCCAGTATATACAATGACCTTTCAATGACCTGTTCTGCAAAAACTACTCCAAGAATGTCCAATAGACAGGAAATAAATTATTTTTCCAAGAATCCTTTGATCAAATCTCTACAAGCTATGTTAAATGTAAAGTGTCTTATTACCACGAGAGGCTTATTGAATGTTGGCACTGAAATTTTAAAATCGTAATGGCTGAAAAGATTGCAAGCGTTTTTTAGATATATAAGAGATGAGTGAGGCAAGAGTAGTGATTGGACTGCTGGAAAATGAGCCTAGTGAAGTAAAAATTAGGGAGGTAATTGCCTAGTCGTATTATCGCTGCACTATTTATCCAAAAACCCAGGTAACGTTCTATGGACCCAGGTTTGAATCCTGCCACAACAAATGTTGGAATCTGAATTCAGTAAAAACCTGGGAAGACCTACTGACATTGTCAATTGTTTGGGAAAGTCCAACTGACTTGCTACTGCTGTTTAGGGAAAGAAACTGCCATTCCTTACCTGGTTTGGCCTACATGCAACTCCAGACCCACAGCAATGTGGCTGACCCTTAACTGCCCTCTAGGCAATGAGGGATGGGCAATAAATGCTGACCTAGCTAGTGATGTCCCCATCACCTGAATGTTTTGTTTTTAAATTTGGCAGAAGAACTGAATAGGTACTTTCCATCAGTCTTCACAGTGGAAGACACCAGTAGCATACCAGAACTTTTGAGAGTCGGCGTGTAGTGGCCATCCCCTAAGGAGCTGATGCTGGGAAAGCTGAAAGGTCTGGTGGTGGATAAATCATTTGGACTGGATAGACTACACCCTTTGGTTCTGCAGGAGATGGTGGAGGCATTAGTGGTGATCTGCCAGGCAAGAGCCTAGGCGACAGAAGCAATGAATGTACCACCACTGTTTGAGGCAGAAGACAGGAAATTATAGGCCAGTTACCCTGGTCTTAGTCATTGGTCAGACGTTAAAGTCCATTATTAAGGATGAGGTTGTGGAGTACTTGGAAGTACTCTGTAAAATAGGGCTGAGTCAGTGTGGCTTCAAAGGGAGGTCATGCATGTCAAATCTTAGAATTCTTTAAGGAAGAAATGAGCAAGTTGGATAAAGGAGAGCCTGTGGATGTGATCTATTTGGATTTTGAGAAGGCACTCGATAAAGTGCTGCATAGGCTGCTAAATAAGAGCTCATGTTATTAGGGGTAAAGTACTGGCATGGATGGAGAATTGGTTGACTGGTAGAATGGAAAGAGCAGGGATAAAGGAGTTTTTCCCAGGTTGACATTGGGTGACTAGTAAAGTTTCATGGGTCAGTGTAGGGACAATAACTATTAGTATTATACATGAATGATCTGGGCAAAGGAACAGATGCTGTTGCTAAGTTTGCAGATGACACAAAGGTAAGTGGAGGGACAGGTAGTGTTGAGAAGGTGAGGCTGCGGAAGGACTTGGGCAGGCTAGTAGAATGGGCAAAAAGTGGCAAATGGAATAAAGTGAGTTTATGCACTTTTGGGAGGGAGAATAGAGATGTAGACTATTTCTAAATGGGGAAAGGCTTTGGAAATATGAAACAGAGGGACACGGGACTCCCAGTTTAGGATTCTCAAGGTGAACATGCAGGTTCGGTTGGTAGGTCAGAAGACCAATTCTATGCATTCATTTTAAGAGGGCTAGGTTACAAGAACAATGTCTTGCAGAGGCTGCATAAGGCTCTGGTCAGACCACATTTTAAATATTGAGCAATTTTGGGCCCTGTATCTATGGAAGGATATACTGTCATTGCACAGGATCCAGAGGAGATTTACAAGAATGATCCTAAGGATGAAGGTTTTGCCATACGATGAGCAGTTGAGTCTGTACATGAAGTTTAGGAGGACGAGGGTGTGATCTGACTGAAACTTGCAGAACGCTGAGACACCTGGATAGAGTGGATGTCGAGAAGGTGTTTTCACTCGGGTCGGAGAGACTAGGACCTGAGGGCACAGCCTCTGAGCAAAGTGAGATGAGAATTTTTTCAGCCAAAGAGGCATATCACTGAGTGTATTTAGCTGCGAGAGAGAGGTCCTTGATCAGTAAAGGGATCAAAGGTTACAGGGAGAAGGCAGGAGAATGGGGTTGAGAAATATCAACTAGGAGAAAGTGAGGACTGCAGATGCTGGAGATCAGAGCTGAAAAATGTGTTGCTGGA
Source organism: Chiloscyllium plagiosum (assembly GCF_037043375.1). Classification (NCBI taxonomy): domain Eukaryota; kingdom Metazoa; phylum Chordata; class Chondrichthyes; order Orectolobiformes; family Hemiscylliidae; genus Chiloscyllium; species Chiloscyllium plagiosum. Next base: position 20,522,946 of record NW_028270157.1, on the reverse strand, counting down.
AAAGTGCAGCAGGTCAGGCAGTATCCATGGAGCAGGAGAAGGGCTTATGCCCGAAACATTGATTTTCATGCTCCTTGGATGCTGCCTGACTTGCGCTTTTCCAGCAACACATTTTTCAGTTGAGAAATATCAGCCATAATTTGGTCGAGCAGACTCTGGCTGAAGAGTCTAATTCTGCTCCTGTCTCCTGGGAAAGAATCTTTAAAAATTCAAACCAGGCTGTTCAAGGGTGATTTGCTGAAGCACCTTTCCCACACCAAGGGGAGTGGGAATGCAGAACACTGCTCCTTGTTGGTGCTGCTTCCACTCAGTTACTTTGAGGTCAATTAGCACACTTCACTTCCCCCACTTAATCCTGCTTGTCCCCCTCCCAGCCTGGCTTTCCAATGTGATTAGTCCCTAGTTTATGCTTGCTTCTTAGTTTTATCTTTGTCTGAAGATTATTTCCCCTGCATCTCTTCACACAGATGACTTGGCAAGGTGACTACACTGTTGAGGTAGCAAGCTAACAACCTGTTCACCCATCACCTGACTTGCCCCTGAGAGTTTGGTTATAACACTGCTATTAGCGCAAGTCATTAAACATTTAATTAAAACTATATAATGTTGAAAATTGGTTACAGTAAGATTTACATCTTGAGAATAACTTATCTAAATATTTATTTTTTCAGCTGTATGAGAGAGTTGCACTGTTTCTGACCAATTTAGGTAAGTCTGTGTGGTTTTTCTGATGCAGTATACCAGGGGAGGCTTCGGTGAGCATTAGTGTGAGCTCTAAGAGAGCAGGTAATTTTAGGGTTCACCATGGGGCTGGCATGAATGTTACTAGAAGAAGATAAACTTCTCAGGATGAACTATTGAGGGAAGATCCCATGATCTTGAAGTATGACATGATAGTCAAATGAACCAGCATAGAGAGGCTATTTGGCCCATTGTTTCTATGCTGCTTTGTGAAGAAAATCCAGTTAGTTCCACACTCCCTATTCTTTCTTTCCCAATAGCCCTGAAAACAACCACTTTGAAGATTTTTAATCTAAATCTCTCTCTTAAGTTACTGTTGAATCTTTTCCACTGTGCATTCCAGACCATGACAACATTTTAAAAAAAAAAAACACTCATCTGCTCTGGTTCTATTTCCAAATTCACCTTTTTGCAGATTAAACATCACTGTTCCAGGCGTCTGGCACTGGTTTGGTTGATGTTTGCTGATGACAAAATATAATGAGCTACAATTTGACACTTTTAGATTATTTTTCCTTTTCTTTAGCATGGTACATCACTCTCTAGCAAGAAGGTAGATGATGTTTTTGAGTTGATATTCGTGATGTGTTTAAAAAAAAAAGTGAAGCTGCCATAGTCTTACCAGACCATAGGGCTACTCGCTCTAACCACCAGTCACCTTGCTGGTGATTTCACCTCAGGGTCACTATGCCACAGGTGAGGGGAAGAGATTGGATAGGCAGGTCCTCTGGCTGAGGTTACCACAATGTGGGAATTGAACCCACACTGCTGGCAAGCCAGCCATCCAGCCAACTGAGCTAACTATGTGTAACTGTCGCCAACACTGGGGTTGAATTCCCACTGATTCTTCCCTTTCTATCCCCCCCACCCACAACCCTTTTCATCTTCACCATTCTATCTGCAGTGTGGATCCGTTCTATGTCCCTCCATGGCAGAGCTAAACACCAACTTCACCTTGTAGGGAATCAGAATTTCTGATATTGTGCAAAAGGGGGCAATTTAATAATTGAGTAGAGAAAAATCCTTACCTCTTGATTATCTTGTACAGTAAGACTGAATGAGAGGACATGAATTTTATCTGAACCAATTTCCAGAACGTGTATCGAAAAGCTCTTATTTTAACCCAATGGGAATAGTGAGAATGTTTCTTGAGCTTTGTAATACCCTGTCAATTGATTTATCACTGGATTGCAAAGTCAAAAAGATGGTAGAACAGGTTGAGGGCATGGTTACTGACAGTGAATCCTAGGCCTTGTCAGAATTTGATCAGGTTATGGACTAAGAGTAAGGAACTTGTGTTGAACTCGTACAAGACACAAGAGCATTACATTTCAGGAACACATTAGAGTGAGTGCTGAATAGGTTTCCAAGACTGGTTCCAGAGATGAGCTTCCATTTTGAAAATATATATTGGAGAATTTAGGACAGTTTTCCTTGGACAAGAGGAGGTAGTCCAAACCATGAGTGTGTACAGAGGAGATGGGGAGAAACTGTTTCTATTCATGAAAAGATTGAGAACAAGAGGGTGCAGATTTAAAGGAATTGGCAAAGTGATATGAGAGAAATCTTTCTCATGCAGCAAGTGGTTAGGGCCTGGAAAATGCACTGCCTGGGAGAGTGGTGCAGACAGATTCAATCGAGGATTCCAAAGAGAATTGGACTATTAGCTGAAAAGGAAGAGTGTAGTGATAGCAGTAGAATAGTATGAGGTGAGTTGAACATTCAAAGAGCTAGTATAGACGTAATGGGCTATATGATGACCATCTGTTCTGTAAGTAACTTTAATCTATATTATCCATAGAAGTAAAGGTAGATAATGATTAGTGTAAGACTATCTTTGAAAAGTCTCCAACTCAAGGAGTGAAAGCTGAATTTTTTTTTTTGCTTTTTCTCTTTCACAGAACAGCCTCGAACCGAGTCAGAGTGGGAGAACAGCTTCACATTAAAAATGTTTCTGTTTCAGTTTGTTAACTTGAACAGCTCTACCTTTTACATTGCATTTTTCCTGGGAAGGTAAGTCTATTCCTTGAATAATTGGTTTGTCTTTCATTCAGAAAGAGTGCTAGTAAGTCAGACTGCAATGTGTCAGCATTGTTTAGCATCTACTTGCAAGTTTCATAGCCAGAGGGCCCTTGATGATAAAAACACAGCCCGTTATCCCTAGGATTGCACTGTCATAAAGTTCAGGGAACTCAGGTTGTTTCATTTTGAGATCTGGGTGTCACTGGCTAGGCCAGCATTTAATACCCATACCTAATTGCCTAGAGGGCAGCGAAGAGTCAATGACATGAGCTATAGGGAGAGGCTGAATAGACTGGAGCTATATTCCCTGGAGCATCAGAGGCTGAGTGGTGACCTTAGAGGTTTAAAAGATCGAGGACATGCATAGGGCACATAGCCTAAGTCTTTTTCCCAGTACAGTATAGGGGAATGCAAAACTAGAGGTTTAAGGTGAGAGGGGAAAGATAGACCTAAGGGGCAACTTTTTCATGCAGGGGATGGTATGTGTGTGGAATGAGCTGCCAGAGAAACTGGTGGAGGCTGGTACAATTACAACATTTAAATGGCATCTGGATGGGTATATGAATAGGAAACGTTTAAAAGGATATGGGCCAATTGCTGGAAAATGGGACCAGATTAGGTTAGGATATCTGGTGGGCATGGACGAGTTGGACCAAAGGATTTGTTTTCATGCTGTATAACACTGACATTGCTGTAGGTCTGGAGTCTCACATCGATCAGATCTGGTAAGGATGACAGTTTTCATTCCCTAAAGGGCATTTGTGAGCCACGTAGGGTTTAAAACAACTGGTAATAATTGTCATGATCACGGAGATTGGCTCTCGATTCCAGATTTATTAATTATATTTAAAATCCACAAGCTGCTGAGATTAGAGTTGAACCCATGTCCTCCAAGCATTTATAAATTGATGTGTTCATTCAATTGTCCATCTATATAATATTTACAGCTATTAATTAAATATTGTTATATTATAATCTTGTTCCTTGTAAGGAGTTGGAATAGTAATTCCAATTGTGGAATTGATTTATATGCTCATTACATCAAAAAAAGCTATCTTGTACTTTTAATGAGGTAAAATGTTCTAGAATGGCTTATGGTTGCACAATGAGACAGCTACGTAAGGAGTTATTAGGACAGATGAACGTCAGCTTGGTTGAAGGTAGATTTTAAGACCAAACTTATATGGCATCCCACTGATCTTCCTTCACCTGACCTTACCTCTCTGGGCCATCAAGTTCTACAAGGCAAAGCAGACCACCAAAGTGAGAGACAAACTAAAGAACATTTCAAGTCCTGTGATGTCTTTGAGCAGTGACAATGCTGCTAACTGTGAGCCAGAAAATCCCACATTCAATCTCCCCTCAGGATGTTACCTGTGTTATGACACATTAATATATAGGCTGTATTATCAAATAAAAACAGCCAAAATACTACAGATGCTGGAGGTCTGAAATAAAAACAACAGAGTCCAATGATTCACAACATAAGGGGTCGGCAAATGGTGTTTTATTCTATTGGGAAGAAAGTGAGGAGGGGCAAGTGGAACAGATGATGGGGGGGGGGGGGGGTGGGTGGGGGTGATGGGGATGGGGTGGTGGTAGAGGAGGAGAGTGTCCAGAGCAAAAGACAAAGGGAGCAGGGCTGAGATGTGAAGGGAAGGTGCTAATAGCAGTAAATGGGTCAACTGTAATGACGGCAAATCTGTATCCAGCTAATGTGCCTATAGCAGGTGATAACAACAGGATCACTTTTCTTTTCTATTCTGCCACAACTCTGTACTAGTTGCAGAATAACAGCTTCCCCATGTTAAAGAATTCTATGCATGCATTCTTGCTGTGTATAATCCACATGCCAAAAATGTCTCTTTTTCTTCCCCCCCCATCTTCCTCTGTAACGCATGTACAATGTTTTCTCACACACCTATTCTGAAGAGCTCTATCTGACCAGCCAATGCAAAAACAGAAGGGTAAGACATGCAGTTTGTGGAATCCAGAATCCCTACAGTGTGAAATGAGGCCGTTTTGACCCATCGAGTCTGCACCCACCCTCCAAAAAGCATCCCACCCAGGACAAGCTCTGTACCCTATCCAGTAACCCTGCAGTTCCCATGGCTAATCCACATGCATTTCCCTGGACACTGGGGTAATTTAGCATGGCCAATACACATAATCTGCACATTTTTGGACTTTGGGAGGAAACCTATACAGACACTTTGTCTGCATGGGGTTAACAGATTTTCATTCGCCTGAGGTTAGAATTGAACCCAGGTCCCTGGTGCTGTGAGGCAGCAGTGCTAACCACTGAGCCAGTGTGCAGCAATTCTGCAGTTTCTACAATTGCTGTATTTGAACTCGTTGCATGAATTCTCAGCAGTAAAATAATGTCAACTATCCATTTCAATTGAACATTTAAGTCTTCCTTTTTCACTCTGGAGGAGAATCTGCTTCCTTCGTTGATGTTAAGTAGATATTTTGTGATGTGCCACTGTTAAATTAGTGATTATACTTTTTTTTTTCTCAGATTAACAGGACGCCCAGGAGCCTATTTGAGAGTCTTGAACAGGTGGAGGTTGGAGGAGGTTAGTAACTCAAACTGGAATCATGTATTGCAGGGGAATAAAAACTGTCAGCCAGCATGTTATCAAAGTTAATATGTTTTAAACATTTGTGTTACTGTCTGACAAGATGGCAGTTGTGCAGCTCAATTCTATTCTTGGCTAGTTTCTCAAACACCAATAACTCTCCAAGTTGCCCTTTGCACTTAACCAACACCTTCAGAGTGCCCAATCCCTACAGTGTCTCGCTGATTATTTTGCTTCCAGATTTCTTCCAATATTTTGTCTCAAAATATAGAGTTAACCTGAGCCATCTGCTCCACATTTGAAGATTAACTGGATCTCTTGCCAGCTTCTCACTCTGCTGTACAGATTGGATGAAATTTGAATTTTTTTTTTTGCTAGGGGTTTGGAATGTAAAAGTATGGAAATCTTGATACAACTATGTGCAGGGTGTGGTTGGGGGTGCACTGGGGGTGCTGTGTACAGTTTAATTCTTCTGTTCTGGTCCTTGCTTTTTGCATTGGAAGCAAATGAAGAGATTCACTCGGCTGATTCCTAGGATGATGCAGTTGACTTGTCAAGAACAACTGAACAAGTTAGGCTTTTGATCATTTAAAGTTTAGTGGAATGAAGGGTGATCTCATTGAAACCTGTAAGATTCTGAGGAAACTTGACAGAGTAGATGTCCTCAACTCTCCTCTGATTCTTTCAATTACATTGCCTCAGGATGAGTAGCACAACATTGCTGTTTGTCATTTTTATAAATGACCTGGAAGAGGGGTTAGAAGGTTGGGTGAGCAAGTTTGCGGATGATACGAAAGTCGGAGGAGTTGTTGACAGTGAGGAAGCATGTGGCAGGTTACAGCAGGATATAGAGAAGCTGCAGAGCTGGGCAGAAAGGTGGCAGATGGAATTCAATGTAGCTAAGTGCGAGGTGATTCACTTTGGGAAGAATAACAAAAAGATGGGGTACTGGGCTAATGGTCGGATACTTGGTAGTGTGGATGAGCAGAGGGATCTTGGTGTCCATGTACACAGATCTCTGAAAGTTGCCACCCAGGTAAATAGTGCGGTGAGGAAGGCATACGGCGTACTGGCTTTTATTGGTAGAGGAATTGAGTTCCGGAGTCCTGAGGTCATGATGCAGTTGTATAAGACTCTGGTACGGCCGCATCTGGAATATTGTGTGCAGTTTTGGTCGCCATACTATAGGAAGGATGTGGAGGCATTGGAACGGGTGCAGAGGAGGTTTACCAGGATGTTGCCTGGTATGGAAGGAAAATCGTATGAGGAAAGACTGAGGCACTTGGGGCTGTTTTCACTAGAGAAAAGAAGGTTTAGGGGTGACTTGATTGAGGTGTACAAGATGATTAGGGGGTTAGATAGGGTCGACAGTATGAACCTTTTCCCGCGTATTGAGTCGGGTATTACAAGGGGGCATAGCTTTAAATTAAGGGGGGGTAGATATAGGACTGATGTTAGGGGTAGGTTCTTCACTCAGCGAGTCGTTAGTTCATGGAATGCCCTGCCAGTAACAGTGGTGGACTCTCCCTCTTTATGGGCATTTAAGAGGGCATTGGATAGGTATATGGAGGATAGTGGGTTAGTGTAGTTTAGGTGGGCTTGGATCGGCGCAACATCGAGGGCCCAAGGGCCTGTACTGCGCTGTATTCTTCTATGTTCTATGTTCTATGTTAACATATCACAATTATGTAGGACAGTCTGGAATGACTATGGGGTCTTGATGGTGATTGTTCTAAACAGTCCAAAAAATATTTCAAACTTATCCAACTGTTTAAAAGATAATTATGTCAACAAAGCTACAATGCTGGAATTAATACTGGCGACATAAGATGGAGGAGTTAAGAACCTGTTTAAAGAGTACAGTTTGGTTTTCTTTCTTCTTTTGTACAAAGCAATGAACTCTGTGGAGTCCTGGATATGGTAATGGCCAACAAAATGCTTGGTGTTGATCAATTGTGTTTTGGTATTGGGATATCGATTTATCAAAGTATTAGGCAATGGTAGGACAGTCTTTTGTGTGAATTCTGGTAGTGCAGCTCCTGCACTTCCAAAAACACATTGGGATGTATCTTTGCTAAACAGTCTTCAACTGTTTTCAGTCTGATGCCTCTTGGCCAAACTGCCATGACTGTGGGCAGTGACCATTGCTCTGATAAATGGGTGCCTCTCATTTGGCTGCTACATAATTGATATTCAGGAGGAATTGATCTTTCCAGTTGGAATCTGGCAAGTTTCCAATCCGTATTCATTTGCTTATACATCTCCCCTGACTTTTGTTTTTTAACTTTCACTCTCCTTTCCTCATGCTTTTCATGTTCTCTTTCTCTCCTGTACTTCCTCACTTTTATCCATCTCTGTCACACTTTTTAACCCCCTTTCTTCTGTTTCCTGTGCCTGTCTCTGAACCTAGACTGAATACACAATTTTTCTTGTACTAGAATGGTCTCATTTAAGTTGACTTACAAAAATCAAACAAGGTATTAGAACGTGATATTTTCTTCTACATTAATTTATTTTTCAATTCAATCTTTGCATCACTGCAAAATGAATCGACTTGTATTTATGTAACTCCTTTCCTGACCTTGGGTCATCTTGCAATACTTTTAAAGCTAAAGAACTCCTTATAAAGTGTAGTCAATGCTGTATTATAGTACACATGGCAACCAATTTGCACACAGCAAACTCCCACAAGCAGCAATATATTAATGACAGGATAATTAAGTTGTAGGCCTTAGGATTTTGGGATGCACGTGCCATCTCTTTCTCTTCTGAATAGTGTCTGAGAGATTCCTTACAGGGAAGGAGGAGTGGAGGCTCCATTGTAGTGATCTACTTAATAAATGGCACTGGCAACAGAGCAGCGCTGCCCTCAGTCCTGACCTTGGGAGGCTTCAGAATGGGACTGGAAGCTATGACTTTCAGGTTTTTTTGAGATGAATGTGTTTCCCATTTAGCTACAGCCATCAGCTGCAAAATGTTGCTGTGCTGACCGGAACATTCCATTGCTCGTTTGTTTAATGTCCATCTCGTGCTTTGCTTTTTATCTTTAATTTGCAGTGCCACCCGAGTGGTTGCCTTATCGACCTGTGTTTGCAAATGGGAATCATCATGGTGTTGAAACAGAGCTGGAATAACTTCATGGAGCTTGGCTACCCGTAAGTAAAGGCCTGGTCGGTGACTTGCGCAGAAGCTAATTTTGCTTCTGTGTACTCACTCCATTGTTGGCCCAATAAATCCTGAGGACTGCCGGTGGTATGCCTGCTGCATGTTTGATGTTTAACTGGTAGATATTGGTCTCTATCCCCCACTTAGAATGTAGGCTCATTTGTAGCTGCCCTTGCATTTCCCGATCTCCCAATTCACTCCAAGTGTGGAGCATAGCAGTGCCTGCCACCCTGTCAAAACAAAAACCGAAACTTGGCAAGTCAATCTTTGGAAACTGAGGCAGGAAATGAGTGTAACTTGTCTAGTTGGTATTAGCTTGCCCCTATTCTTGAGACATTCTTCCCCGGTTTCCATAGTAACACTGGATCTGTGACAATTCCAAGTATAGACCCATTGGTGGAATCTGTAAAAGGGCGAGGTGGAAGATCCAAAGGCAGAAATGTAACTTCCCTTCTCTTCATTTGAACCCATTTCCCACTGCATCTGAGAGAAAAAATACTGGTCAGAATAGTAATTAAACAGCCAAGTTCTGATACCCCGCTCAGACCACAAGTATTTTAGATTAGATTCCCTACAGTGTGGAAACAGGCCCTTTGGCCCAACAAGTCCACACTGACCCTCCGAAGAGTAACCCACCCCCCTCTGATTAATGCACCTAACTCTATGGACAATTTAGCATGGCCAATTCACCTGACCTGCACATCTTTGGATTGTGGGAGGAAACCGGAACACCGGGAGGAAATCCACACAGACGGGGAGAATGTGCAAACCCTACATAGACAGTTACTCGAGGCTGGAATCAAACCTGGGACCCTGGTGCTGTGAGGCAGCAGTGCTAATCACTGAGTCACCGTGCTGCCCAAGATTATCTTGCTTTCTTTTGGCTAATTTATATTTGAATGTTTAGCATGTAATTGATTTTTCTCACTGGTCTTTTTGCTTGTTTTGGACTCAACAATGCTGATTGAGTGAAGGAATTCGGACTGGCAGATGAGGTAACTTTTTTTTTAAAGCCTCTGGTCCCAGCAGGAATCTTCCTCCAGAGGCTATTGAGACTTGGTTTGGCGAACTCCTGATTTTCCAAACCTTAACTGGGAATTGGGAGCTCTCTGAATTGGGTGAGTGAATCTCCCTACTGGATTCTCCCCTCTGTGATCCTATTGGGTATTAAATCTTGGGAAGTGTCTCTCAGCAAATTGCTCGAAGAAAGTAGGTGATAGATTCCTGGGCTGCATCTGCTCCTTCACCTTTTGACCTCAGTGGCAATCCCAGAAAGGACATTTTTTATTTAAATCTGTCCATGGGATGTGAGTATCGCTGACTAACCTGGCACTTATTGCCCATTCCTGATAACCCTGAGGACAGTTCAGAGTCACCCACATTGCTGTAGGTCTGGAATCACATGTAAGCCAGACCAGGTAAGGATGGCAGATTTTCTTCCCTAAAATGAACCTGATGGGATTTTAATTCCAGGGTATGTTTTTTAATTTAATTGAAATCACCGTTTGCCATCTTGGGATTTGAACTAGTGTCCCCAGAACATTAGCCTTGCGTAATTGGATTGTTACACAAGTGACGTTAGTGCTATGCTGCCACCACCTCGAAATGAGGACTCCTGTCTCTGCGTCCTTTGCTGTGAATGATGGTGGAGGAGTAGCAGACTAAATAGGGGTGAAACATTGGTGACCTGAAGGTGGTACTTCACACCTTGGGTTGAGCAAGACACTAAGGATAGAAAGTAAAAATGAGCTTTGATTATAGAGGTGCAAGTGATGGGCAAGTTTATATTCCTGGGAATGTGCGCGCACATTAAAAGCAAGTAAGGAAAGCAGCAATGCAATGACTTGTATTTTCACACCATCTTTTAACACGCTGAAGCTTCTTGAGGTGCTTCATGGAATTGGTATACTGAGCCATGTGAGCAAAGGAGAACAAAACTTGGTCAACGAGGTAGATTTTAAGGACTTTTTTTGAAAGGAGAGAAAGGAGTAGAGAAACAAAGACTTGAGTGGAGAGGGGTGAGTTTGAATTTAAGCTCCAGTGAGCTCAAAACTGAGCCATCATGGTGTTGGGTGGGTGCTTTCTCGTCAGTAGAACTCTGACATTTGGCCATTCAGCCCATTAAGGCTGGTACTAGTGATAGCTCTTCAATGAAAATGAATGACTTGAATCCAGTTACCCTTCCCTTATCCTAGGTCTGTGCTCCTAGGTTCCTGATTCACCAACCAGTACAAACTATTTTTCACTATTTATCTTTTAAAAATCTTTAATAGTTTTAATGAAAGGTCCATTCATTCTTCAAGAAACTCATCCTCTCGTCATCTAAGTGAATTTCTTATCACCAGCCTCTCCTTTCTCTCTCTCGCTCTCATACAACTCTCTTCTGTTTTTTTTCCTTTTCTGTTGCTACCAGGCTCCAGAGGGCTGCCAAAAAGATATTTGGAAAATTATGGTTAGTGCCTCTGCAATCTTTTCCCCAAACTCCATTATTAGCCTCCCCTTTTGAGGGGTTGGAATATATGAATTTGCACATCGTTGCCATTTTAAGATGCCTCACAGCGAATGTGATTTTTAAAAGAAAATTTGGTTGACTGTTAGACAGGGATGTTGAAATGCTTTAATGGTCTCTTGCTGTTGTGTTGAAGCAGCCACATGCTGTCCATAACAGAGTAATAATCTCTAGAGTGAGGCATTAACAGCAACTTCTGTTCAATGATCTTTGGGCAAAATTCTGTGTGTAGACATTTTGGTCTCCCCTGATTCTCAAATTGACATGATAATCAAAAGAACCTAGATTTATATAGCACCTTATGTCCTGGCACTGTAATACGCTTTGCAACAAATGTATTAATTCTGAGTGGCCACTCCTGTCATGAATAGATGTGGCAGCCACGCTTTACACAGCAAGATCCCACAAACAGCAGTGAAAGGAGGATACAAATGCCTTGCCCCATCTGGAATGGCCGTGAAGAATTGCAAAGTGGTCCATTCTTCTCTTACTGGCATAGGGGAAATTAAAGTCCAGTTGCCAAAAAAATGGTTACAGGGAATAAAATCTAACTGGCTGCAAAAATGATTCACCTGTATGTATCTGCGTGCATGTATCGTGTATATAATAGTAGTTAATGGAGGGGTCTCCTGGTTGGTGGATTTAATAATACAAATAATTAAAGTTTTATGATTTTGGGAGAGAGATGGTGAAAGATAGTTTCCCCTGGTTGGCGAATCAATAGTCGGGATAACAGACTGAAGAATTGAGGAAATTGGAGGAATTTATTTTCATAAAGAGAATGATTTGAATTTAGAATATTGCTCCACAGACCAAATTTAAAACAAAAAGGCTGTAATAGCATTCCAAAGGGGATCAGGGAATGCATTTGAACAGGGACAAGGGAGGCATGTTTTAGTGCAATACTCAGTGGGTACACCATAGGGGTCTCTTGTTTGAAGAGTTTCAGAATTTGTCACAGTTTCAGTGGCAAATATGGGGCTAAACTCCACCACAGTGGGGATACATGTTGACAGTGCTGAGGACCTTAACTCTGGAATTCCCTCTTTCAATCTCTTGCACAGAGTCTCTCTTGGTACCAACCACATGTTTGAACACACTCGTTTGCTGTCCGTTCAATGCCCTCTGCCAATCCCTTGATCAGGATTTTAATCTATGGGTTTCCATTGTAGAAAATACACAGTGTTGTGCTAGATCTAATCAAAGGATTGGAGGAACGCACCCATGAAATATAGTACAATAGGATGGTGTCTGTTTTCTAGCTTGTGATTAAAGCTGCTTGTGAAATGTTTTTATGCCTTAATTACATCCATCAATGGGGCTGGTTTTGCCTTCATCCACAGGCTTATTCAGAACTGGTGGACAAGGAGAAAATTAAGACAAGAGCACGGCAATAATGGCAAACCAATTCTACCACAATGGGAGAAGGATTACAATCTGCAGCCAATGAATGCTTATGGCCTGTTTGATGAATATTTGGAGATGAGTAAGCCAGGTTTACAATATTATTATATCTATTGTTTTATTCACGAAACATGTTTGCAATCTCTATTAGTGACTTGCATCGTAACATTAACATTTTGATTGCCATGTTTTAAATTCAAATCAGTTAATGTGTGGCACCATATCAGAAATGGACATTTGTAGTCAGTAACAAGGAGGTGTGGACAGGATATCAGAAGGGAGTTTGATTTGAAACTATTGAAATTGCAACCCAATTACAGTCCCTATGTTACAGATACTAAAGTATGCATACATTTCATCATTTTAATACTTTTATTGATCAACGTAAGGTACAAGTATTTCCCATTCCTTACGGACCACACTTTACAGGTCTGAATTAACTTGAACCCAAACTGAGTTGATTTCTCTGGGTCTGGTGGAAGTAACCACTTAGGGAATTGGAGAGATTACCCAAGGGGTTTTCTGAACTTAGTGCAAATGATAACTCTCCTTGTTTGTAATGTTTAAAGCTTTGTAGCATGGAGGCTGCTGTCATGCAACTGGTACTGGGGACCTAAGATCAAGTGCACTTCTGCCTCCTTTTGATCAAGGCCCTTTTGTGTAAGGAGAGGCCAGTGTCTCTCACAGGTATTGAAGGGAGAGATAGACCTAGCTAGTATGGTCACGGAAAGAGGTGAAGGATGTATGAATGCACATTCATTTATTTTGTTTTGAGCTCACTGTCCGCTTGGTCATTCCACTTCAAGTCAGCTTGTGTGTATGTATATATGTGAGAGCTTTCCAAGGCTTTAAGTCCTGTCAGAGTGGAATAGCTAACTGTCAAGGAGCATGTGCTTATGTCAACTGAGTGGACTCATGTAACATTGTATTTCAGCATGTACTGTTACTCCACATTGTCCAGTGAGGCCATCAGGAGTTTCCCGAAAAATGTTTTGCCATGATTTCTAGCACGGTGGATGGACTGTAATACCTGGGCCACTCAGTGACTGTCGATATCTCTGTTATCTTTCAGTTCTTCAGTTTGGTTTCACAACTATATTTGTGGCAGCATTTCCATTGGCTCCTCTTCTGGCCTTATTGAACAATATTATTGAAATCCGTCTTGATGCTTACAAATTTGTCACACAGTGGAGGAGGCCGTTGGCTTCGAGAGCCAAAGATATAGGTGAGGATACAATGAATGTAACGTTAGCCTCCAAGATTAAGAAAGACTTGTAACTAGCCAATAACTTGACGTGGGCCATGCGCTTTTCACCTGCCCCTCAACACAATGACCCCATTCATTGTGTGTGTGGAAAACCTATTCCTGGCTGTGTTTTTTGACCCACAGCTGTTTAACAATCGAGCATCTAATGAAGGAGAGTCAGCACTGCTTTATGAAAGGGAAATCATACCTGACTAATTAATTTATTAGAATTTTTGAGGAAATCTCAGAGTGGATAGAGAAGAACTCCAGGAGATGTGTTGTGGTATTTAGACCTCCAGAAGGCAAACGACAAGGGACACAAGATTTAAATTATGAGATACAAGATTTAAATTATGAGATACAAGTTTTGGAGGTAATATATTGCTGTGGTTAGAGAATTGGCTAATGGGTAGGAAGCAGCACAGTGATCCATGACCTGCAGGTTCCACAGGGATCAGTGCTGGATCTATCACTGTTGACAGTATATGTTAATTACTTGGAATAAAAAGAATGTCCTGTGGCCAAATTTGTAGACAAAAAAATAAGCTGGTTGCAAGAGGGATATATACAGTTTAGTGAGTACATGGACAAAAAGTTGGCAAATGGAGTGTATTGTGGGAAACAGTGAGGTTTGTACATTTTGGAATGGAAAACTAAAGAGAATATTATTTAAATGGAGTTAAGCTGTATCACAGAGACTTGGGTACTTGTGCACCAAACACAAAGCTCGCACCTCGGGTGCAGCAGGTAATCAGAAAGGCTCATGTAATGTTCTTCTTATTTCAAGAGGGCTGGAGTAGAAGAGTCAAAGTTTTACTGCAACTGTACAAGGTGCTGGTGAGACCATATCTGAATCAGTGTAGTTTTAGTTCCCTTTCAAAAATTATTAGAGGTAGTGCTCGAAGAGAATGCTAATTAGGATGATCCCAGATATGGAGGGATTGGGTATGAGCACAGAGTAAACAGGCTGGGATTCTACCCTGTATTTCAGAGGAGTGTGAGATGAACCTGTTTGAAGCATCGAGGATTTTTAAGGATATTGACTGGGAAATGCAGAGAGGATGTTTCCCCTCATGGGAGACTAATGGCTGGAGGGAATAATCTGGGTATGCCCCTGATCTAGTAATGGAGACACTTTTTTTTTCCATACCTGCCTAGGGAGAGTGACCTGTCCAGTTTTTCCCGCTCCCTGAACTCTTCCAGACAGCCAAATATGGTGGCAGGGCAGGAAATAGAACCTAAGTGACCAATAATTGGTCTTAGTCGGGGTGAGGGTAGGTCAGTCACCCTCTGTTTTGCTTTACCCTCCCCTGAACAAGGTGGTTAGAAGAAGGTGGGAGGATGATAAGGCCATCTGGAGACTTGTAATTTCCTCAATATCTGCCAACTGTAAAATTCCATCAATGGGATGGTCCAGATGACCATTGAGCCCCTCAACTGTTCTGCTGCACGATGAGATTGTGGCTGATCTATTGGAACACGAAACACAACATGGTAATTAATGTCTGGTACCTGATCATCATTTAATTTTCAACTTCCTTCTCAATAGAGAAGAAATAGTATTTACTCTGAAACGATAATCCAGAGACAGGGACTAACTATCCATGCAATGCTAGTTCAAATAAACCTTCCCCCAACCACTGTGGAAATTTTAGATTTCAAACTCCATTTTGCTTTTTAAAATAGTGTCTGTTATTTGTAAAATGTTGAACCCAGCTGACTGACAACTGTCCTTCTCTGAAGAAAACCTGCTGTCTTTAACTAATTTGGGATCTGAGACTTCAAAGGTTCAAGGGTGGTCTGTTTGAAGTCTTCAAGATGTCTACCTTGTCTTTTGCTGTTAATGAAGAAACTATTTCTACTATTTGAAGATTCTAGAGCTAGGGGGCGTAATCTGAGAATTAGGAAGCACTTTTAGAGGTTTAGAACTGTCTTCTACAAATGGTAGTGGATGATGAATCAATTAATTTGTCTCTCAGATTTAAATGTTTTAAGCAAATATATTTGGGAAATGGGCCAAAGGAGTTAGGTCACAGATCAGCCATGAATTCCATTGAATGGTGGAACAGACACAAGGGGCTGAATGGCCTATTCTTGTTACAATATTTGAATTCAAACATGTAGGCAACTGATGTGTGAATATTGAAATGAGGTTTTGCCCATGTGAGGATGTACTGGGCTGGAGAATGTCATCATTCCTCATTCCCACCAATGATATGCAGCCTCTTTTTTTTTTAATTATAATAACCTGTCAGATGTTAGTACACATCTCCTTGGGCAGTTGGGACTTGAACCCAGGCCCCTTGGGGAGTCAGGAGTTTTGTTTGCTCCTCTAGTTTTATTTACAAATGCTTCCCATAGTGAAATGTTCTCAATTTTGTGAATGTGGTTTTTTAAAATTAGGAATCTGGTATGGAATTTTGGAAGGCATTGGGATCCTGTCTGTTATTACCAATGCATTTGTCATCGCAGTGACCTCTGACTTCATCCCTCGCTTGGTTTATGCCTACAAGTATGGTCCCTGTGCTGGCCAAGGGAAAGCAGGACAAAAGTAAGTTTATCGCGTTTGCTAAATCAGGTTAAGGGATAGGAATTAGTCTGGGTCTATGAACAGCATGTTGTAGAATCCCAGTCCAACATTTTGATCTTTATAGATAGACAATCTTTTTTATTCCCTGCTTTAGACATTATTACAATCGATTGAGGCCGGGAGAGGTCCAATGTGGCTCTGCATTCTCTCTCACTCCACAAGCCACAACATGTTTTACTCCGGTTATCAATACGGCCAATTATAAATTTCATTGTCACATTTCAGAATACAAATTACCAACTGGATAATCTAATAAAGCACAAAGGTGCTGATTTTCTTAAGACTTGTTCAATTCAAATACATGCTCAAAACACAGTTTGAAATGTGACTGTGTATAAATTGCAAACTTGATACAAACATCCATTTAAAGTAGTTTTACAGAAAATTTGGGCCAAATACCTGTTGAATCATGAGTGGAAAAAAATTAGGATATAAAATGTTCCAGGTGCCCTGGTACATCTAGATCCGTTTCTAGACACCTACATTGTTAGTGATGAAGGGTCACTGGACTCTAAATGTTAACTCTGTTTCTCTCTCAACAGATGCTGCCAGACTTACTGAACTTCTCCAGCATTGTTTTTGTTTCATACTCCTTCATTTCCATTTGTGCAATTTCTCTATTGTTTCAAACGCTGTGTGCTTTCAGAAACTGAACATTTTAGTTTTATCATTTTTGTCCCCTTCATAAATTTGAGTCTTATCTGTTGGTTGACTCTGGATTCATACAGTATCTATTACTGTGCTGTCCATTTATAATTTCCCACAGTAATACCTTTCCCTTTGGCCTTGACTCTACATTTTGGTTTAGCATACCTTACCAAATTTGATCCCTTGTCCTAGGAATCAGTTTAAACTTTGCCCTGCTTCCCCAGTAATGCACGTGGATCAGCTGTAGACATAAATACGAGTACCATTTTGCCCAGAATGTCCCACTAACTGTGGCTTGCTTCCACACCAGATCGTTAAGCCAAGCATTCATCTTTAATCTGATTTGCCCAAATCCAACTTGCACATAGATTGGGTAGTAATACAGAGATTGACCTTTTGAGATTTTCTTAATTTGGTGCCTTGCTCCTCGTTCAGGTTATGCAAAATCTCCTTTTGTCCTGCCTACACAGTTAGCACTTACAAAGATAGATACCCTTTTCACTAACTTCCTCTCTGGTTTGGAGCAGATGTCCCCAATCCTGACAGTGGGCAGGTGACATAGCTATTTGTACTCTATGCTCTTTGCTGCAAGAGAACAGGGATCCATATTGTCCAGTCCTCAACTGCTAGTACATTCTTTTTCTCACACTCCATGTGAAAGAGCCTCTCCCTTGTTGGAGAATGGCAAAGGCTGAGACTCCTACCCTCTAGATCCCCTTACCTGCACACACTCCTCTCCCTGACCACTGACCAAATGAGAAGACTCAACCCTGAAACTGCTGACTGTGTGTGTGTCCTGGTACAAAAAATCCAGGTGATTTTCCCCATCACTGCACATGTGGGATTTCTAGTGTGTCTTTTTTTTTCCAAGAAATGTCCTGTCAATTACTTTTTTCTTTTTTGAAATAAAAGTCCATACCTTCTGTCTTTCAAACTAACAGCTTGTCACAGTCCTTTAAGCACAATTGCTCAAAACAAAAATTAACAATGAAAGCATCTTTGGAACTTAAGTTCTGAAGTCATTACATTCCAACTATTAATACTTTGAATGGTAGTGATGTCATTGCATGAACATACCTTGTCAGTGGGCTTCAGATGTAATTGATAATTTGAAAGAAATCCTATTTGGAAGGAAAAGGCTCAATCCATCCCCACAACAATGGGATTGATTTCTCCCCTTTCAGCATACTGATGGAATGAGGTGCAACATTGGTTTCCCTAATATTTTGGGCATGATGCAACTCTGTCCCACTCAATCCCTCTGTATTGATGCTTGAAAAAAGATTTCCTGAGTAGCTACTGCACCCAACCACCTATTTGTGATGGGGCTGTCAGTCCAGAGATTTTCAGTTAAGTTCCCACTCCGATTAACTCAGGGATGCTGGAATGCCATCTCCAGATTAGAGTTGAACCTTTTGAGATGTATTTCTACTTGAGAGGGAGACCTTTTTACTCTTGCTGAAGCAATATTGATAAGACCCTGGTACAAGTCACGCAAAGACCAAGTGGTATCACTTGACAACTGAAGCTCAGGCATACTGGTGTTTATCTTGGTCATGCATTGGCTTGTCTTGAGTTCCTTGAGCTTATTCTCAGTCCTTTTCCCCCCACACTGGATACATTGTAAATCTGAATCTTGTCAGCAACTTGAATCATCCCCAAATGAATAGGAATGGTGGGTTTGAATCTTGAGCAGTGTAGAATCTGTGGTGAGATGAAGAATATGAATTAACCTAGTCTTTTGTTCTTTCCCAGATGCATGATTGGTTATGTTAATGCCAGCCTGTCTGTGTTCCTGGTGACAGATTTTGAGCAGCGTTCTGAACCATATTCAAATGGCAGTGACTCTTTCGGTACAGAGGTAGAGTACTGCAGGTAGGAGCCTGGGACAGTGTGAAGTGGCCCAGAAACTTTGTTTTTGCCTGTAAGACTTGTCTAAATACCCATTTCGCTTTTATCAAAGAGCAGTGTTGTGTGGTTGCAAGCTGTATAAACCTAAGTGGAAATGTTTTGAAGTTAACAAGGCAGTGCACTGTGCAAAACCTTTGTGTCCCATCGTAGTGTGTCCTGAGAGCTCAGGAAGAACTGGTGTTTGAATTCATGTGTCCTAGCTGCTGAACCTAATGCTGCAGGTCCAGTTGTGCAAATAATAATTTGGTTTAGTCAACGTAAATTTCTTTCTTTCAACCGTATGATAGATATCGTGACTATAGAGAACCACCTCATTCCAAAGAACCTTATGCCTACACACTGCAGTTTTGGCACGTATTAGCGGCTCGGCTGGCTTTTATCATTGTATTTGAGGTAAGCAGCCTGTTTCTCTCAGCCATCTCTAATCACAGACAGCATTCAATTATGATAACAATCATTTCACTTATGGGCAGAAGGAAGGGGCACAATGCTAGGAGCACACAGGTCAGGTAGCAGCTATGGGGAGAGAAACTGAGTTAGCAGTTCACATTGCCATTCTTAATCTGTTGCATTTTTTCACATTCACTAACAAATAAACTCACTTTATTTCAAACTCCCAAAGCCTGGTTAAATTGGCTCTTTTTAAAATAGAAATTCATTTGGTCTGGAGAAAGCTATCCACAAGGTGGTTGTCTTTTTAGTTTAATTTTGTTGTGACCAACCGAAGTGTGAGGTTTGGCGGGGGAAGAGGTTTTTGGGGGGGAAGTCACATTTCTAACTGCCTTGAATGCTGCACTCCTTTGGGTGTAGATATACCATGATGCTGTTAGGAATGGACTTGAGCATGTTGATCCTGCAAAAGTGAAGGAATGGTGGGAGATCTAGTAAAGTCAGGCTAGTGAGTGGCTTGGAAAGGAGCTTGCAGGGGATGGCATTCCCATGTATCTACTGCCCTTGTCTGTCTTGGTGGGAGAGGTTTTGGATTTGGAAGATGTATTGGTGAGTTACCATAGTATATTTTGTCAGGGATGATGTCCATTTTGCAGATTTATTTCACACAATCTGAAATGCTTTTTGAACAGTTTACAAACTTAGTGGTTTTAAACCAAGAGTAGTGATAGTAAAACTTGGTAACTTTTGAGGAACATCTTGAGACAAACTGCTCCAGGTATTGTGAACCTGGTCAAATCTGTCAGATGACCTTTGAGACTTTGTTTTCTTCTGGTGTGATAGCTGTTGATATTTTATTCCTTACAGCATTTGGTTTTTAGCATAAAGAATCTTATTGCGTATCTGATTCCTGATTTACCAAAAGACCTCCGGGACAGAATGCGCCGTGAGAAGTACCTAATTCAGGAAATGATGTACGAGGCTGAGCTGGAGAGACTTCATAAGGAACGGAATGAGCGGAAGAGGAATGGGAAAGGCTCAAACAATGAGTGGCCGTGAATGTGGAGTTCAGCTACTGAGGTATTTATTAATACTTGTCTTCTGATCTCTTTGTTCTTAAACTGTTCAGTTCCTTCAAGACTAACTGCATCAAAGCCAAATATATGAGAAATGGTACAGCTTGATCCTCAGGAAGTGGTAAGGTGGGATCAAGATATTTGGAATCAAGTTGTGTAGATGGAGTAATTTCAACGTGGCTGGCTGTCAATTAGTTATTTTCTTTATTCATGGGATGTAGCCATCAGTTTCCAGGCAGCATTTGTTGCCCATCCGTAACTATTCTGGAAGTGGTGGTGATGAGCTTCCCTTGAACCACTGCAGTCTTTGGATTATAGGGACACCCACGGCTCTGGGAATTTGACTCAACAACACTGAAAGAACAAGATGTAGTTGTTGACTCTTAACTGCCCTCAGGGCAATTAGGGATGGGCAAAAAAAACGCTGCCCAGCCAGCAACATCCTCGTCCCATGAATGAATAAAGAAAAAGTAATTCCAAGTCAGGTTGGTATGTGGCTTGAAAGGGAACACATGTTGTGGTGTTCCCATGTATCTGCTACCCTTGTCCTTCGAGGTGGTAGAGGCTGAGTGTTTTCAAGGTGCAGTGGGCGACTATCTAGCTATTCTGGATCACATCAACCTATGGCAGGAGACTGAATGTCATTCACTTGACACGTATAAGCCAACAGTAGAAGGTGCAAGATAGTTTGAACTGACGAAACAATGGCATGTTTCCCTCTTGTCTGAAAGGGTAGTCAGTGCAGATTCAAATAATTTTTAAAAAGGTATTGGATAGTTGTTTTGAAATATGAGTAGTTAAGAGTGGGGTAGTGGGACTAATCACAGTAATGTACTAAAGAGGCACAGTGGACAAAATGGCATCTCTGTGCCCCAAGGTTCTAATGAAATACTGTTTCGAACAATCAACTTTGTGAATTGGTTGAATTATCCATCCCTTTTAATATCTTGCTCATTTGTCTTTTTGCTTGTAAAAATAAAATCAATGCCTGTTTTTAAAACATTTTTTAAAAAGAATGTTCCCTCCTCTTGCAGGTTGAGCCTGCCTTCTCTGTTTGCCCATCTTGCAGTCACTCCCTGCAACTTCTGAAGGTACCATTCTATGGACTGGATAAAATGCAGCTTCGATGCATGTCAGGAGAGAAATGAAAGAGATCAGTACCCAGCCACGAGAGGGTGTACTGCAAGACCTTTTTTTGTTTTTGCAACACAAAATATCCTTTAAATATTTATAATGCTGCCAGCATGTTGAACATGTTATTCATTATATGATACAATCCTGTACACCTCCAGTTTTTAAATTTAAAAAAAGTTAACAATTTTACACTGGTTTGTTAAGTTTGTCAATTCTGCATCTGTCCTCATTTAAGCAAATTCCAGAGTTTTACACACACTCGCATTCAATCTGTAAATAAGAAATTCTGAAAACTATTTTGCATAACTTCTGTAACCTACTTGCTATCTTGAGATCTAGTTTGATCCATATCTCCATTGAGCCAGCAGCTGAAGAAACCAATCCTGTTTACAGACTTATTTTCTTCCTTTTAAGCTTGCTGCTTCCCTGACATGGATGTATGATGCAAACTATTTGTAAATAGCCAAAAAACAGAATGTTGAATTTTCATGAGTTCTCAGATTATGAACAGAGCCACATTGATTGCTTGTATATTGTGATGCAGAGATTTAAAATAAATATGCACTTGGAGTTTGAAGATGGCTGAGAAATTAATTTTTTGGGAAAATAAGTTTTCAACAAATAAAGTTGGTAGCAACCCATTTTCCTTTTGTAATTGATCAGACCCTTGTATTCCATTTCATTATTTTGATATATAAGTAACCTGCTGTTATATCAATACCACATCTTTAACATGGTAAGTACATGGGATGAAACCAGAATAGAGTGCGCTGGAGGTCTGAAGTGCAACCATCACGTGTTGGAGAAACTCCAAGCTTGCAGCATCTGTGGAGAGAGAAACTAGGTTTGGGTTCAGAATTGTAAGCAAAGTTTCAAAGAAGAGTCAGTGGGACTTGAAACATCAAGTGGAACCTTTCCAGTGACTGAACAATGTGGCTATTCGTGGGGAAGTTGATCAGTGACCAATAGCTCATGACACACTGGACAATAACTGCCCCATTCACATATTAGCATCAGACAGATACCACACTCTCAATGTTCTCATGTTACATCCAAGATTCATACAGTTCTGTATTTCAATACTGCACAGCAGAGCACACCAGCACCTTTCATTGCAATGTTGCTGCAGGACACATTGGGTGCAGAGACAAACATGGATTTGGCCAAAGTTAGGGTTAGAGGGTCTTCTCATTTTGCATTCTCAGCAATTACTGATCTTGCAACCATTTGGATGTTCATAGTGTCACAACCTTGCCCTAAATTTTTGCACTTCGCTCTTCAGTTAGAGCTTAAAGGATTTCAGCATTTTTGTATTGACTTGCATTTTAGTGTAGAGATGCAGCCAGGCAGCTTTGTTACGGTTGTCAGCAGTCATCAGTCAGAGGTGGACATGTTCCTCTATGGCATCATGCCACTTCCTTCTCTCAGGAGCAAGTGAGGACTGCAGCTGCAGGAATTAAGGGTTTATGCCCGAAATGTCGATTCTCCTGCTCCTCAGATGCTGTCTGACCTGCTGTGCTTTTCCAGCACTACGCTTGGCACATGCGAGAGATTGATGTCATGTGCCAGCAATTTGTGTGCAGCAATCCATTGGCCATGCCTCAAAGTCCAAGGGGTGTAGATCTCCGTCAAGGGGTCCCAGCACATTTACAGGCATAAGGGACTTGAACCTTATCGGAATCCGTGCTCTACCCTCTGAGAGGATGAGGACTCAAATGTTGGTCATCCCAGTGCACATTGTGGCTTTTACTGCCATTTTGTGTGCCTTTTTCTCCTGGATTAAGAGTAAGGGAGGGTTGAGTGAGATGAATGTGGTTGGTATAGCTGTAAGTGAGAGTAGGAGGAAATATGGTAAGGTGTCCCGAGGTAGTGACTAGGCAATGCAGAGGGCATACAAGGTTAGTTAGTGTGGGGGGAATTGGGTGACTTACAGGAGTGAGAGGAAAATGTTGCATTTGGTAATGTGTATGCGACAGTGATGGATAATGAGCCTTACAATATGGATACAATGGAAGAGTGTGAAACAATGAAGTACCCCAGAGTGAATGGTGGCTCTTGGCCTTGTGGAATGCTAAAGGTCATTGATTGTGATATATTTTGGCACATTCCTTTTGAACTGTGGAAACCGCACTGACATGAGAAGCAACCTTGGACCAGGGCGAATCCTCTAATGGCCTGGTCTCCACTGACAGCCCTGAGATAAGACGACAATCTCCCATTATGCGGTCCCTGAGGGCAAAGCAGGGACCCAATTTTCTTCTGTCTGACCCAGCTTGGGGAAATTTCTCCATCGATGTAGGGCAGTTTCAGACTGACAGCACTTGACTGAGTGCTCAGCTGGGCTTCAATAATAGCACAGGTGCCTGGAGATTATAGCAATGGCAAGTGCTTGTGGCGAGAGGGAGGATATGACCAGTAGGGCACCCTAGAAACATGGTGCATCTGCACTGAGGTGAGTTCAAGGCAGAAGTAATTCATACCAGGTTTCATTACAGACACGACAGTTATTTTCCAGTTAATAATAAACTCAGTCAGGTGAACCTCCTAAATAAGTTCCCTGATTGGGGCTGTTAATCTGGTCTGATCAAGGAGCCCTAGCTGACAGATATAAACTGTAGTGTGAGATTCTGTTCACTGAGTTAGCTCTGAGGGAGCTCCACATGTAAATAAAGGGTGACTGGTGATGGGATACCAGCCTCCGCAGAGTTAATTCAGTGGTGACGAGAGGAAAGCACTCCCCTGAAGAAATTCACTTGCAACAGTCATCTTTTGAGTCAGGGTAAGCGTTGCTTGCATCATGCTGTTATTTAGGAAGCTTAACTTATTTGACCTTGCTATCATCAGGCTGATTGAAGGGCTTTTGCCCGAAATGTCGATTTTCCTGCTCCTCGGATGCTGCCTGACCTGCTGTGCTTTTCCAGCACTGCTCTGATCTAAACTCTGGTTTCCAGCATCTGCAGTCCTCACTTTTGCCTATTGATTTAGAGTATCAACTCCAAGCCACCTCTAAAATCTGAGATGCTGTTGTTTTACTTGGCAATTTGAGAACCAGCAGATCGGTGTCAGGATTTTTGACTAAGTTAAGACGATTGGCAGAGGTAATGGACTTTAAGGGTTAAATCAATGAGATGTTGAGGCACCAGTTTGTATGTGGGATTAATGATGTAACTATGCAAATGCACCCTCCAGCTGAAGCCCAACTGAACATCGAGCAGGAACTACAACTAGTTTTATCATTGAGAAAACATGGCAAAGGTATGGGTTGCAGTGTATTCTGATGGAAGTGGGCACCCTCGCCAGTCTGAGCATGGGGAACATCATTCGAGTGTAGGCAATTTCATAGCATCACTCAGGACATATTCTGAAATGAGAGACTCGAGGTTGGCCCATAGCAAAACCCTAAAATGAGCCTTGGCCAAACGGTTATTTTTTCTTCTGGATCTGAGCCTGCAAGCCATTGTAGCTGCTGTCAGTTTGCAGACTCAACTAAGAGTCCCACTAGAACTAAATTGAGTAACAGAACTCTGGCTGGTATTCAGGATAGTGCACACCCTGGAAAATCTATCTACATCTGGTTTGGAACAGCTAAATTGCTTAGCAACATCCAAAACACAAAAAATCAACATCCGGTTAAATAGTCACCCAGTTCTAATGGATGTCTATACCAGTGTGGCTGTTTTAGTAACCGCAGAACCAATCTTTAGCAAAATTCACTCCAGTCCTGAAGTTTGTGCAATACCTTAGCTTGACTGAGAACCTATACCATGGAACCTTTATAGATTAAAGGTAAAACTTCAGTTCCAGTCTCTTCCAAGAAGCAGCTTGCTCAGTTACCACTGAAGAGGAGAATGAATTTATTCTGAGATGCTCCAGACTCAAACTGTATGTTACATAACCAAGGCAGGATGAGAAATCTGACCTGCTGCTAAAACCCCCAAGGGGGAGCTACAAGAAAAAGAACTGGCCTGTGTCCTTCAACTCCAAGGGGAAGAGATGTGATTGTACTGAGGTCAGCCAGATGGACCTCCAGAATTTGAGTTCCCTGATTGGACTAGATTAGACAGCCCCAATCAGGGAGCCCTGGTAAACAGAAAACCTGAAAGTTGGGCATCCTAACAATGAGAGTTGACTCTAATGGAAAGTCCTTGACTCGATGACAGGATACTGGCCTCAGTGGAGTTATTTCAGTAAAGTCACTTGAACAGATGACTGAGAAACGAAAGGATTATTAAACTACTATTATGTGACTTAAACTATATACCTTCAAAACCTTAAATACACACATTCATTTGCAAAAAAATATAAAAGACACACTGACAAATATTACGGGTGGAAAAATATTGAAGAACAAAATTCTGAAGATCAAAAGTCTAGATAATAAAGTTGGGCTAAAGTGTGTTTGTGTTCTTTTTAATTTTACCAATGATGCTAAAGATTGTCCATAAAGTGACAGACACTTGTAAAATGTCAATAGTTGAGGTGGACCAAGGTGTTTGTATTAAAATTAGAATTTGTGTTAGAATCTGAGACTTTCAATTTTCTGGTGCTGGGGCTTTGCACTTGTTGGTGCTCTTTGAGTCCCAGAGATGCTTAGACAAACTGCAGCCAGACCATTCAAGTCAGATAGTCTTTCTTTATTGCAAAGACTCCTGCTGTCACTCAGCCTCAAAGTATCATCTTGCTTTCAAAAGGTTGAAATTGTATTACACAGTTAAAATGTGCACACTCTATTTCCCTAAGCTGCAAAATTCACCTGGTATTTCAGCTATATACTGTTGCAGTATTTAACCTCCATTACAGTCCATGGTTCACAAAGGAAATGTGGATGTCTGCACTCGAGAAGTATAATGCCGGAAGAGAACTAATGCATCACCTCTTTCTAACGGTATAAAATATGTCCAGGAATCCATGAACCAGTCAGTCAGTTTAACCGCGATTATAAGAAAAATGATGAGATGCCTACTAAATGAGAGAGTACAAAAATATCTAGAAACCAACAATATAATAGTGAATAAGCAGTAAACATTTCAAAAGGGAAAATCATACTTGATCAACTTTGTTGAAGCTTAAAAGTTTACAAAAAGAGTAGACCAGGATAATTAGATGTAAACATCTAGATTTTTAAAAGGCTTTTGATAAGGCCCCTTGTAATGGACGAATCAATAAGTTTAAAACTAAGTTGGTATAGAACTTGAGTATTGTTGGGGAAAAAAAGACATTTTGTTTGTTTTAACCTTGTATTCATCAAGACACTTCATTAGAAATACCAAGGGGGAAACAATTTTTTTGCTATTCTAAGGATACCAATTAAGATAATCACAAGTATGCTATGCTGCAAGCCTGTGTACTGGAACCTGCTACTCTCAATGCAGATTCTCTGCAGACAATGTACACACCTGTTTCAACTTAAAACCGATAACAGCCATCCTCTGCTTCATTTCTCATGACAATACCTTAACCAATCAGAGTTGATCTGCCTTGGTTAACTGCCACACTTGTTTAAATGTAAATGTCAGTCAGTGTGTAACTGATATATTGTCCACATCTATGCTTCCATCAGAATTCTCTTGCCAACCAATCAGCATTCTTTTATGCAGTATGTAATTAAAAAATGTTTTTCCTTTAGTTTGGCACTTCTTGCACATCATCCTGATGGGTGCAAGATAAAACAAAAGCAAAATTGTTTTTCTTCAAAGTTTAAAGTTAAAGAAGCTAGAAGCAAGGGACAAGGAACTGGATAGCTCACTGGCTTCAAGAGGAAGAAAACAATTTAATTTGCTGAGTAGAAAACCCACTTTTGCTCTCCATAGATTAATAGAACTTTGTGATGGGTCAATTTGGAGAAGTTTTGTCTCAAAAGGAGTTGAAGTAATTATTAAGGAGAAGGTTTTGAGGGTGACAGAATCAGAAAATTGTTTCTTTTTAGGAAGACAGATTGGGGTCAACACTATCAGTTGAAGTAGAGTTTTTGCAGTGGGAGCATACACCGTGAATTGAGGCAAGGACAGCTTATGCCTGATTAGAGAGGAAAAATCACAAGTGTCATGAATGTGAACCAGTGAGTTCTAAAAGTCTGGATTTTCAGTGTTTCTATCGTGTAAAAGCAGAATGAGAGGGATGGCCATAATAAAGTAATCGTACATAGACTCTGGATCTGATGAACAAATTAGTTTTTCCTTGCCCTCTAGGTTTTTCTGTTCTCTCCGCAATCTGGTTACATGTGACTGAAGGCAAGGTTGTCGTTTCCAGTAACTCTGTTTTGGCAGGGTATTGACTCCATAACCTCAATTCCGTCCTAAAAAACATTGAGAACCAAATGATTAAATCCAATGTCCATAAATCTGCTCATCACGGTTATGAACTAGAAAATTGAAGACCGACCAAATAGAATCCAATAAAGAACATTATTTTTGTTTTTGATTTGTCTGCATTGCTGGCAATTTATTGAGCATTCCTAATTACCGTGAAGAGGATGATAATGAGCTACTGCCTTGAACCATTACAGTCCATGCGGTATAGGTAGAATGTCAGGTTAGAGTTTCAGAATTTTGACAGTGAATGAACAATGAATATAGTTCCAAGTAGGGATGGTGTGTGACTTAGAGGAACATGAAGGTGTTGGTACCTACACATGCCTCTACCACCCTTATCATTGTAAGTGGTAGAAGTCACTGTGTCTAAGAAACATGTGACGCTTGGCAACAAGTGTCCAAAGTTATGGATCAGGATGGCTTGTGTCAAATCACAAGAAATGTAGGTAAGTGTTTGATTCAACATCCTTGGTCTCTTGATCTTGATCAATCTCAGTAACCCTGCGCAGACAGTGTCCGATTCTGTAAATTGTTCTAATTGACCTGGTACCTGCATGAATTCAATATTTCAGCTCGATTGCTATCAATTGGCAGGTTGGTAAGGCACAAAAAGTGATAGAGTACAAAAATTAGTTTGCTGCAATGGTTTTCAGTCTTCATCGCATTGAAAATCCTGACTTCAGTCCTAACCACCATTTATCAGGGAAACACTAATGTAATTGCAAAAACTGTAACAAAAATAACTTGTTTTGAGTTGTCTTATTCCCACTCTCCTTTCTTCATGCTGTTTTTTTAATGTAAACAAAAGTCAACATACATATTCCTTGTATTGGTTTGATCTACAAGTTGTGAAAACAAAAAATGCTGGCGATCACAGCAGGTCAGGCAGTATCCATGGAGGGAAAGCAAGCTAGTGTTGAATCTAGATGACTCTTCTGATAAATGAGATGCTGCCTGATCTACTGTGATTCAGCACAGATTTCAACATCAGTAATTTGCTCCTACCTGCTCAGTTGTGATTTGCAGTTTCAAGAATGGAAACTTTGAGCCAATGCAATGCAAGACTGACCGAGAAATATGCAGGAGTAGGTATGTTGCACAGGACATCATGTGAAATGCATATTCAAGGAAACTTCATGAATGAGTGTTACTTACACCCCTGGAAGACGTGGGACAGTCGCAAAACAGATCTGTCCAGTTCAGCAGTAAGTCAGTGTCAATTTGAGATTTTCTCCCTCCTGTCAAAATATATTTTTTTAAGATTAGATTACTTACAGTGTGGAAACAGGCCCTTCGGCCCAACAAGTCCACACCAACCCTCCGAAGAGCAACCCACCCAGACCCATTCCCCCCTTCACCTAACACTATGGGCAATTTAGCATGGCCAATTCATCTAACCTGCACATCTTTGGACTGTGGGATGAAACCGGAGCACCCAGAGGAAACCCACGCAGACACGGGGAGGAAGTGCAAACTCCACACAGACAGTTGCACAAGGCAGGAATTGAATCCAGGTCTCTGGTACTGTGAGGCAGTAGTGCTAACCACTGTGCCACCCTGCTGCCATATTTATGAATGTTATGAAATGATCACAGAAAAAACCTGCTTCAGAAACTAAAGGCAGCCATACTTCATTAAGCACAGCCACTAAGTTTTTGTGTAATGTATGCCATGTGGGACTGTGTGTACTAATATTTGTCTCAGAATTGCACTTGAATCTGAACTGATTGTTGAACAATTGTTATTTATATAGCACCATTTATCTAATGGAACATCCCAAAGATAAAGTGTACTTTATCTGTCAAAATTTAACTTAGAGCCAAATGGGACTTTGAGTTTTGAGAGGAGTCTCTTAAGTTTATTTTAATTCTGAATTGATATAGGTTAGTATTGCTGGGAAAATCCAACACATTTGTCAGTTTTATCCTGAACTAACTTAAGATGGAATCTAACATTGATGTGTTTCTAATACCAAAAAATTGGGACCCCTACCCATCAGCTACTGTGATTTTTGATAGCAATATGCAATGCTGTACTTGTGAACTTATGGACAGAACATTTCAAAATGGAGCTTAATAGGACAGGTCAAATGAAGAAACTCCATCTGGACACCAAGAATAGATCAGACCATAGCAGTATTCACTTGCTTAGACAACTGGGATTCTTTGTCTAAACACCCATGTTAGATCAACTTAGCAATTTCCTCTTGAGACTTACAAATGTCAAAGATTTATACTTCTGAATATAAACTCGTGTGCTCTGAGCATAATATGAAAAGGCTGTTGTTTGATGTGCTGTCTTCTAGATAACCAGCTAAACTAAAACCACACCTGTCTCTTCAACTGAATGTTAGTAATACAGTAATAGTCTGAGGAGAGTCCCTTTAAAACATTAATTAGTTGCAAAGTGCATAAAAACCTTTATCAAAGTTGTTCATCGAAAATCTCTATAGATAGAAATTCTCACAGCTGTCTAGTTGCAGTTGCAAGGTCTGAGGGACATGAGTGCTGTGGTGAAGCAAAGCTTGTTCTCCTTAGAATGGCAAAGGATAAGAGGTGGTGGCGAAGAATAAGAGGTGATGTTCAAAATCATGAATGAATTATTTTGATAGAACACATGAGAGAGAATTGTTTCAAGTGGTGGAAAGATCTGAAACTGAGGGATGTGGACTTGAAGTGTTTGACAAAAGAACCAGAGGTAATATTATGTGAAACTTTAGAAATAAGAGCTGGAGTATACCATTCAGCTCTCTGGTCTGCTTGGCATTCAGTGATCATGGCGGACCTAACATAACTTCACTTTCCCAAAGAATCATGAAATCCCTTCACTTAGCATCCAAAAATTAATTGACTGTGTCTTGACTACACTAACTGAGCAAACACAATTCTACAGGGTAGAGAATTCTAAATTTGAATGAAGACTTTTCGCTTCACATCTGTCCTAAATGTCCGATGCCTTATTCCAAGACTGAGACCCTGTGTTCTAGATATCCCAGTCTGGAGTAAATAAAAACATTGCCTTAACACAGTGAGTTATGATCTAATAATAGTGATTTGATAATAATGTTTCAAACCGAAACAGATTCAATAATAACCAACTTTCGAAGCAGAATTGGATAAAGAATTAAAGGTGAAAGAAAGCGAGTCCATGAGGAACAGCAAACGAGAGGAATTAACTGGATAACCGAATAAAACAGCTTAATGGTCTCATTCTGTGCTATAAGAGTCAATGATCTATGGGAAAGTTAAACATATATACCTGTGAGTAAGCTGACGATTAGACCAACGATTATAACGATTAAAATTGCAAAGGTGCTTAAGTACAAGTAGGATAAAGAATACAAGGACATCACTGCTTCAGCTCTGTGAAATGAAAGGATTTCTCATTAAAATGTAACCTCATCATCAAGCAACCCTTATTGTGCAGTCTGGCTTTAAAGCCAAATAAGTGTTTTCTATTTTAAAATCTACTCTGTTTTTCACCTTCCTTATATTTTTGCAATCAACGGGTGAGAAACTTGCTTCCAGGTGATGTCATAATTACAATGGGTGTTACTGAGTATTCCAACATGGCAGCCTTGGTATCCCCTCTTATTTTAAACATCCCTGATAGGGGATTCCCATTGAGAACACACCCTTACCCCCTCCATTCCACACCAGTAACGGCATTGGGATCGGAAAAAATAAATCTAAACAAAGATTCATGAGCATCAAATCAGTATACACAACATCTGTGAAATGATATGAAGCTTTGGGACTGCACCACTCCCCATCTAGATTAAATTCCCAACAGTGTGGAAACAGGCCCTTTGACCCAACCAGTCCACACCAACCCTCCAAAGAGTAACCCTCCCAGACCCATTTCCCCTCTTACTAATGCCCCTAACACTATGGACAATTTAGCATAGCCAATTCACCTGACCTGCACATTTTTGGACTGTGGGAGGAAACCAGAGCACCCAGAGGAAACCCACGCAGACACAGGGAGAATGTACAAACTCCACACAGACAGACAGTCACCCGAGGCTGGAATCAAACCTGGGACCCTGGTACTGTGAGGCAGCAGTGCTAGCCGCTGAGTGGCCGTGCCACCCACAAGATGGAAATCTGCCTTCCTTATGCTGTCTGGCCTACATGTGACTCTAGCTCCACAGGAATGTGGTTTACTTTTAACTACCCTCAGAACAAACCACTGCGGTCAAGAGCAATTAGGAAAGGGCAACAAATGCTGGCCTTTGCCGGTGACTTCTACATCCCATTAAAGGACAATGAAAAGAAATTCTTAAACAATGCACCCTCTGATTGGAGGGAGCTCCTTGCATTCTTCCATGGATCTGACCAATAGTATCAGAAGGATAGTTATAAGAGTAAACATGCATTTTGACATTTTGTTTTCCATATATGTAAAGAAGGGGTAAAGACCTCAATGAAACTTTCTTGCTAAATTAGGTATCACAGAGCACAGCAGTGGATGTGCCTACTCTAAGAGATGACCATCATTGATAGGTATGTTTTGGTTTTGTCCCCATTGGTTTCTCACTGTTGTCCTATTGGAGGTTTGGAACAGTGTCAGTCTTATAGGTGTAATAATTTCTAAATTAGCATGCCAAGCATCAGCAATCTGAGCTATCCTGGAATGGATAGGTATAGAGGTCTAATATTTGTTCAGGTGGCTCGTCCTTAACAATACCACAATGACGTCCATTTAGTCGACAAGAGTTTAGATACATTTCCAGTGAACCAGATGGCTTTACCTTATCCTTGAGTTTCCATCTATAGTTTTTACAGACCTGTCTTTCCTGGATGTTTCAGAAAGAGTTGTCAGAAGGATAGTGGTCTCCCATGATGTCTCATTTCTTGACTGGCTGACATTACATCCACTAACGCTGAGGTTCAAAGGCATTGTTACCTCAGGGGGTGGTGGCCAGATCTGAGCTCCAATTCCAATCCATAAAGTAAATGCAAATCCAGAGATGAGTCCCACAATTCCACCCTACAGTGTAACAGAAAGATGATAGCTCAGATCAAATGAACTTAAGATGAAAGTTAGTAGAGAGCTTTATTAATCATCAGGCTTGGGTTATGTATGCGGAGTTGCTGGATACACGTGGGGCTAGGATAGATAGTGTTTCAGTCCCTTACTGAATTGGGGAGTGGACAGGAAAGTGGCCCAAGATCACCCATGATCGTAATGAATGGTGGAACTGGCCCATCTGGGACATCTACTCCTGTTTCAGGATTCACACCTGTAGTCCACCAGCACTTCTTTTTAATGAACTTTATCCAGGACTATCATTGAAAATTTGAAACTTCTGAAAAACAATCTCCTTTTAGCCTTCTCCTTCCCAAGGAAATCAGTTCCAACTTCTTCAATATATCCTCATCATTGAAGCTTCTCATCCCTGCAACCATCATGACCAGATCACGTTTTTGTAAGGTGGAGTGAGGGACAGATATTGGCCAGAACACTGGAGAAAATGCAATGCTCTTTATGCGAAATTGTGCCAAGGTCTCATCTGAAAGACAGACCTTTCAACAATACAGTGCTCCACCTCAGTACTGCACTGGAGTATCAACTTTGGGTTACATGTGGGATGGCCCTAGAATGAGACCCTTGTGATCCAGAGCCAAAGTGTTACCAACTGAGGCTGCTCCCTAATTCTTGCACTTAAATTCTTGTCCCTGGAAAGTTTAATTTATTTCTGATTGTAAACTTTCATTTCGTACATTGACTTCTGCCCCATTGCTTTAGGAGGAATTTCCATCAATTTTGAACCTCCAGCATTGTCCAACAAACATTTGGATGGAAATACAAATCAAAATGGGGTTGCAACACTAGAATAGGAGCAATGGATACAGGAGAAAGTCATTTAGCCTGTCTTATCATTGTTAGTTTACATTTGATCTATAAGTTAAGTCTTTTTACCTATCTTTTTCACTATCCCTTAATATTCAAAAGATGTCATAGGACATTTAGAGAGCATTAATAAGATTTGACAAAGCCAGCATCGGTTTATGAAGGCAAATCAGGTGCAACAAATCTACTGGAGTTTTCTGAGGATGTAACTAGTGGAATAGATAAGTGAGAACCAATGGATGTGGCATATTTAGACTTTCAGAAGACTTGATCAGGTGCATCATAAGAGGTTAGTGCACAAAGTTAAAGCACATGGTTTGAGGCAATATATTGTAATGAATTGAGAATTGGTTGCAGGAAACAGAGTGGGAAATTAAACTTGTGTAAAGATTTTTTACATAAATAGTCCAGAGAATCTGAATTTAACTCCCTTGGTGTTTTGAGAACTGAATTTAGTTTAACACCTGGAAACGAAAACAAAACTGATGTTAGATGAAATAAGCAATGACCCTGAAGCTGCTGGATCATTCTAAAATCTAATGTGAGGAAATGTGTCATTCTTATCTGGCTTGGCATGGTCTAGATTCCAATGCCACCGTGTTGACATTGTCTCTTCCAGCCTCCAGAAATGTCCCAGCAAAATCCTTAGTTATATGAGTGGCATTAAGATTCAGGGCTAATAAATGCCAGTCTGCGAGCAGCTTATTTGGTTATTGCTCGCAGCACCAAATGTAGAAATGGATTAAAAATAGCTACAGGACTGTGAGAGCTAAACAAAACTCAAAACAATCGGTCTTTATTATCAAAGAAACTGCATGCAGAGTGGCTAAACTTGGAAAAGAGAGAGAGCCGACCACAGCTCTGACTCTCCCCTACAAGTTCGCACTTATAGAGAGAAAAGCAGGAATCTTTATATTTAAAACTTATTAATAGCTATCAATAACTAGAGGTTAGTCATCCATTAAACCTGTACACTGAATTATGATCGGTGTTATTACTTCCAAGGTTTATCATATTGACATCCCGAAACCTTGTGCCACATACATCACCTCATAATATCATCTTTGTTGGGTGCTCAGAGGATTTTGTGGAATGTCCTTATCTAGACTTAGTCAGTATCCAAGAATTTATGTGGAGCCAGCTAATTAAACTGTGCCGAGGTCTACCGAGGTTAAAGAATTTACGTGGACTTAACCTCAGCAGGACTTGACGTAGGTTAGCAATGCTTTGACCTTTGTTAACTTGTGTTACATCCATGGATTGGCCAGTTTTCCCATCATGCAACTATTTGTTTCATACAATTCCACATGATCAAAAGCATCCAATTCCTGAGAATCAATAGGGAAAGGATTTTCTTGGCTGCAAGTCAAATGTGGGATTGGACTAGAATTTCTCAAGTGGTGTAGATTTGATGTTAAAAGTTGAGAGTTCATTATTAATTGCAAGACTGCACGCAAACCACAGCTAAGGAAGAATTGCCACATGATGGAGCTGTATCCTAAGTCTCTTATCCAACAGCAAGTCATACTCACAATGCAATTGGCCCAGGAAAACAGAATGCCTAAAGTGAAAAGTCCCAAGATTGGTCCTCCAACAATTCCAAAAATACTGAGAGCTGCCTGTAAAAGTAAGGACACAGAGGAGGTCAAGTACTTAGAAGCAAATATTTGTTGAGAAAACAATGAGTCTTGCTTCTCAGAGGAATCTTTCCCATTGTCAGGACACCCCACTCCTGCTTTACAGCCAATTACAGATGTGCTCTCCTAAAATGAGCAGATTGGGACCAAGGTCTTGCAGGATTCAGGATTTTGCCAGATTTCTGGCCAATCCTGGGCCAAGTGTCTCTTATGGAATGAACCAGTGTGCAAGTGGCAAAACAGATAACAAGTCTGGCACAACATAGCACCAAGCTGAATTGTCCAAGTATGTTTTTTTTCACAGGGTAAAATAAAATGATGTATGGCACATTATAAAGAAGTTCAGTTTTTGGGCAAGTCACGTTTTTAGATAACCATTTTGAGGGACTATACCAAAACATGGAATGTACTATTTTGAAACCAACACTCTAGATCAACTCCTTCAGGAAGGTAATTGTTGGCAAAGGCTATATCCCATAAAAGACAGCCTCCACAATTTTCTT
Source organism: Chiloscyllium plagiosum (assembly GCF_037043375.1). NCBI lineage: Eukaryota > Metazoa > Chordata > Chondrichthyes > Orectolobiformes > Hemiscylliidae > Chiloscyllium > Chiloscyllium plagiosum. The sequence goes on along the minus strand of NW_028270157.1, from coordinate 20,487,221 downwards.
TCTACTCCATTCTCCCCATCAACATATCCTTCTGTGCCTCTTACCCATATTTTTATCTCACTCTCTCTTAAATATCTTTGTGATGTTTACCTTCATTACTCCTTTCAGTGGTGACTTTCTCCTGAATTCCCTGTTGGCTTTAAGAGTTGACTGCCTGTTTTTCTTAAATCCTTCAAGGATGTGGGCATCACTTGAAGGCCAGCATTTGTTACCCAGCCCTAGTTGTCTTTATGCTAAGCTAGACTAGGCTTGTTGGACCATGTCAGAAAGCATTGAGAGTCAACCACATCGCAATCAGTCTGGAGTCACGCATAGGCCAGACCAGGTAAGGATGACAGATTTCCTTCCCTAAAGTATATGAGTGTATTTGATGGGTTTTTAGCAACAATCAATGATAGCTTTGATAGTCACTATTACTGACAGTAGCCTAATATTCCAAATTGACTAACAAGCAGCTGAGGTCTCCCAGAGAGCGAGCTAAGTGAAGGATTTATCAAAAACTGCTTAACTTTTAATTTTTAACTTTGTTCCTTTATTTTTCTAGTTTATATTAAGAATGTTTACTTATTTCTTTATTTTTCTATTTAATCTATGAAGGTAATGCTTAACTTTTTTAACTTTGGTAAAAGAGACAAAGTTTTTTTGTACCTAAGATGGCAACATTGAACACTTTACACTGTACTCCTGTACTTGGATACATGTGACAATAAAGTCTAAATCTCAATTCCACCATCTAGCATTGTGCAGTTTGAGGCTGTGTCCCTAGAGCTTTAGCCTAGGCCTCTGGATAACTAGTTCAGGTATAGTGCCATCTAACCACCATGACCCTCGTCCCACTGTACACATCACTATTCAAAACCAGTTTTCCAATTATCTAGTGGGCCTACTTTTCCATACTAAACCCATTCATCGTTTCCTAGATCCCCTTCAGGTCACTCCTCAGTCTTCTCTTTTCCAGAGACAACAACCCCAGTTTGTTCAGCCTTTGCTGAGAGTTGCACATCTTGGTTCTCTTGTCATTCAATAATTTGTTTTAATGCTTGTTCTACTATGCCTTCTTGACTAAGATCTGTAACTAAGATGGCACCATGTGGGGTGAGATTGTAAACTTTTCATACTTGAGTACATGTGACAATAAAGGATATTTTATATTCGATTCTAACATTTTTCTGACATGGTGACCAGATTTGTTCAGATTATTGAAAGTTCAACAAGGAAGAAGATGGTTTTGCATCTAATTTTCAGAAATAAAACTGGGAAGGTGCATCAGGTAGGAGCATTTTGGACATAGTAACTCAGTTGGATTTATGATAGTTAAAGTAAAAGATAAGGCTGGACCAGGAATGAAAGTTTGAAACTGGAGAAAAGATCATTTTTACTGAGATAAGATATAATTTAGTCCAAGTGGACTGGGAGCAACTACTTTCAGATAAAACTGTTGGAGCAGTGAGAGAAATTCAGGGAGGAAATAAGAAGATGACATGGAAAATATGTTCCTGTAAAGACAAAGGGTAGGACCAAGACGGGAGAATCCTTGATGTCAATATACGTAAAGTTTAGGATTAAAGAAGAAAGAAGTTTACAGCAGATACCAAAGACTCAATGCAGCAGGGTCCCTTGAGAGTTATAAAATGTGCAGGGGAATGTTTAAAAGGAAATTAGGAAGTGAGTACATAAGAAAGTATTAAAATATTTGAAAACCCTAAGGGTTTTTAAGAAAAAAGAACAGGTGAATGAGTAGAGAAAGCATAGGGCCCATTAGGGATCATAGAGAGTAGTGTGTGTGGACCCGGAAGGTGTGAGCATGGTCCTCAATGAATACTTTGTAAGTCTTCACAAAGCAAAAGAATGACACAGATATAGATATCAGGATAGAGGACTGCCAAATATTAGAAGAAAACAACACAGAGGGAGGGGAAGTGAGAGAGGGTTTAGAAGCTTTAAAAGGTGGATAAATCTGGATACCCAGATGAGATATATCCAAGGATATTGAAGGAGCCAAGAGAGGAGAATTATAGGGTCCATGCAGTAAATTTTAAATTCTCTCTGGCCAGAGGTGAGGTGCCAGAGAACTGGACAATTGCTAAATTGGTCCCATTATTAAAAGGAGAGGAAGAGATACACTGGAAAGTTACAGGGCAGTTGGCCTAACCTCAGTAGTTGGGAAGTTATTAGAAAGAATTCTGAGGTACAGAAAATACCTGTAACTGAAGGGACATAGATTAAACAGGGAGAGTCAGCACAGGCTTCGTCAGAGACGGTCATGTTTGATAAATTTAATTGAATATTGTGAGGAAGTAACCAGGGTTGTTGATGAGGATAATACATCATGGATTTTAGAATGGCCTTTGATAAAGTTTTTCATGGCAGATTGGTCAAGAAAGTAAGAGTGCATGGGAATTTAAAGGCAAAGGGTTACATTGGATCCAAAATTGGCTGAAAGACAGGAGGTGGAGAGTACTCGTTAAGGGATGTTTCTGTAACTGGAAGTTTGTTTCCAGTGGGGTTCAAAAGGGCTTGGTATTGGAGCTCTTACTGTTTGTCATGCACATTAATGATTTGGAATTAAATGTAGAAGGTATGACCAAGACCTTCATAGATGACATAACAATTCGTAGTGTGGTAAATAGTGAGGGACAGCTGTAAATTGGAGGAGAATCAGTGAGCAGGGCAGAGCAAAAGGAATGGCAAATGACCATTGGAATTCTAATGTATAAAAGTGTGAGGTGATGCAATTGGGAAGGGCTAACTAAGCAAGGGATTACACCATGAATGAGAAGAAAGGACTGAAGATCAGAGGGCCCTTGGTGTGCAGATCCCTGAAGGTAGCAGGACAGGTAAGTAAGGTGATTAAGATAGCATTTGGAACTCCTGTCTTAGCCATGTTCTGGTCACCACACTACATGAAGATTGTGACTGCACGAGATCAGGCACAAAGGAGATTCATCAGGATGTTGCCTGGGCCAAATGGTCTGAGTTTGAGGAAAAATTGGGTAGGCTGCAGTTGTTTTCCTTTTGAGTAGAGAAGATTGAGAGGAGACCTAATAGAGTTAGAGAACAGATAGTGAGATAGGAAGACACTTTTTCCATTAGTGGAGGGGTCAATAATTTGGGTGGAAAAATGTAAGGTCAGAGATAGAAGGCTCAAAGATGGGTTGAGGAGAATTACTTTCACTCAGAAAGTGGTGAAAGTCTGGAACCCATTTCCTGAAAGGGCAGTTGAGTCAGAAACTCATAATTGAATTCCTTCAATAATTAGATATTCAGTTGCATTGCCATTGTCTCCAGGGCTATGGACTGAAAAATCGAAAATAGTGGTCGGATCTTCGTGGATCAGCATGCATTCATGAGCTGAATGGCCTTCTTTTGTGCAGTAAATGTCTAGAAGACCACAATAAATAGGAAAAGAAATAGGCCATTCAGCCCCTCAAGCATGCTCTGTCATTCAATAGGATCATGGTTGATCTAATGTTCCTCACATCCACTTTCCTGCCTTTTCCCCATAATCCTTCATTCATCTACTGATCAAGAATCTAGTTCAGCCTTAAATATACACAAGGACTCTGTCCCCCACAGTTCTCTGTGACAAGGATTTATATAAACTCAACCCTCAGAGAAAAAAAATCCTTCTCATCTTAGTCTTAAATTAGCAGCCATTTATTCTGAGACAATGGTCTTTAGCCCTACAGTTTCCATGAGGGGAAATATCCTGTTAGCATTTACCCTGCCAAACCCATTAAAAATCCTTGATGCTTCAATGAAATCACCTCTCATTCTTTTAAATTGCGGTGAGTAGAGTCCCAAATTGTTTAGCATTTGAACACAAGATGATCCGTCCATACCAAGGATCATCCAAATGAACCTTCCCTGAACTGCGTCCAATGAAATGATATCTTTCCTTACATAAAGGAACCAAAACTGCTCATAGCACTCCAGATATGGTCTCACCAGCATCTTGCAGTAAGACTTACCTACTCATTCTCCAATCCACATGAACATTTCATTCACCCTCCTGATTACTCACCATTCCCATCTTTTAGTTTTGGTACTCCCTTCCAAAATGAACTTCACATTTTCCCATATTGTACTCTATTTGCCCACTTATTTTACCTCCTGATTTATCTCTAAACTGTTTATATTTCTCTTGGAACCTATCATCTCATCTATTTTTTGTGTCATCTGCAACTTTAGGCTACAGTACATTCACTTCCTTCCAAGTTCAAACAGTTGTGGTCCCAACACTGATCGCTGTGGAATCTCACTTGTCGCGGGTCACCACCCCACAAAAGAACTCTTTATTCCCACTCACTGGTTGCTGCCCATTAGCCAGTTGTCCATCTTTGCCAATACACTACCTCCATCATCATGGGCTCTTATAACTTAACCTTTTGTGAAGTACCTTGTTCAATAACTGCTGGAATCAAAATACAATACATCTACTGGTTCCCCTCTATCCACTCTGGTTGAGACTTCTTTGAAAAACTCTAAGAAATTAGACAGGCACAATTTCCCTTTCGTGAAGCCATGCTGACTCTTGCTTGATTAGACAATGGTTTTCCAAATGTTCTGCTACTACTTCCTTAATAATTGATCCCAATACTTTTCCAACAACCATCGGTTGTTAAGCTAATTGGCCTATAATTACCTGTTTTTTGCCTCCCTCCCCTTTTCGAATAGGAGTGTCATATTAACACAGTTTTCCAATCTTCTAGTACTTCTTCAGAATCCAACTATGTTTGAAGACTTACAACCAATGCATCCACTATCTCTATAACTACTTCTTTTAGGATGCATTAAGATGCAAGCAATCAGGACGAGAGGAGTTATCTGCCTTTAGTCCCATTAGTTTGTCTGATAATACTTCTTCAGTGATGGTGTTGGCACTAAATTCCTCCCAGTATCATTCAGTATTAATGGGATGTTTGAAGTACCTTCCTCTGTAAAGACTGATACAAAATATCCATTTAACTCTGATATTTCCTTGTACCCAAAACCATCTCCCCAGATTCATTTTCTTAGAGGCCCATGCCCACTTTGAGCTCTTTGTTTTTATACATTTGAATAAACTCATTGTCAGTTTTATATTCCTTGCTACTTTGCTCTCATAATTTATTTTCTCTCTTTTTTACTGTTGTTTTAGTCCTTCCCTTACTGGATTCTGAACTTATCCCAGTCTTCTAGACAATCACTGAGTCTGGGCTTCTTATATGCTTTTTCTTTCATCTTATTACACTGCTTAACTTACTTAGTGAGCCATGTCTGGTTTACCCTTCTCTTAGAATCTTTCCTCCTTACTGGGATGTATTTTTGCTGAGTTACAAATTATTTCTTTAAATGTCTGTCCCTACTTGATTACTGTCATTTCTACTAATCGATCCACCTAATTCACTTTAGCTAACTCTATCCTTGTTTCATTGTGATTCCCTTTTATTTAAACAGCTGTTTCTAACCCAAGTTACTCACTCTCGAACTGAATATGAAATTCTATCATGTTATGCGTGCTTTGTAGGAGATCTTTCACTCAGGTCACTTACTAAACCTGCCTCATTACCCATTAACAGATCCAAGATAGTATGCTCCCTGATTGGTTCCATGACATATTGCTCGTGGAAACTACCCCTAATACATTCAGTGAAGTCAGTGTCATAGGTTCCCTTCCCAATTTGATTAATTCAATCAACATAAAGATTAAAGTCCTTCATAATTAATTTATATAAGTCTATGTGTCATTCCAAGTGTGATCTGTCCTGTATAAATTTAACATTACCGTCATACTCTACAATTCTATCCCTCTACATATGTGTTGCATGAGTTAACGGCTATAAAAGGATTAACCAGTGGCCCAGGTTGAAACTCAGCCCTCTCTAATATATAACACAGCTTGGTGGCACATCGGGCAGTTCAGAGCAGTTTAAATTTGGGCCAGCAGCAGTCTAGTCCAGGTTCCTCATGGAAACTCACTGACTTAGCTACTTATCGTGAGTAATAGATAACACGCGTAAGAATTAATCCAACCCTTACAGAGTTATTCAATTGCAATAAACATTACCTTGGGGCTTTTGTGGTGCAGTGATAGTGTCCATACCTCTAAGCCAGGAGGCCTGGGTTCAAGTCCCATTTACTTCAGAGGTGTGTAATAAGGTCTCTGAACAGGTTGATTTGAAAAAAATACTTACATAACGTAACAGCCTCTGCTTCTGAGGTTTATTTGTAGCACATCCTCCTCCCCAAAATACTAGAAAGCACCTAGACTAGCACACGGAGTAGGATTGGTGGTAGAACTCTAGTGAAGGTATCCAGGCCCTTTCATCATTACTATAACAAGATAGATGCCAGTGCTGTGTTAACATTTTTATGACCTTATTAACATTGTATTGCTATTTTTAGTGGTCTGTGTATGAATAAACCTCATTCCCTGTGCTCCTCTATCCTCCCTGGGCTCTTACTTTCAAGAAATATTTGGACGTCTTATTCCACCTGCCAAAGTGTATCACCTCACACTTATCAATATTTAAGTTAATTTGACAATGACGCTCCCATTCTGTTAGTTCATTGACATCTTCTTGTATTTTGTCACAGCACACCTCTGTAATAATTATGCTTCCACCTATATTATTGAAGCACTTTTGTTTAAGTATTGTTGCAATATGAGAAATGCAGCAACTAATTTGTGTACTATAAGGCCTGCACTAAAAGCTATGAGAGGAATGATCACCTAATAGTGACTGAGACAGGTTTTTGCCCTGGAGTGTGGAGAAAGTCCCCTCTCTGAGGCAGAGGAAAAGAACTCTGAAACAAATTTAGCTCCAACAATTAAACTATTTAATACCTGTAAAAGGCTTCCCATTAGTGAGGCCAAACCAGCCATTCCAATACATACTGCACCAAACAGCAGACCTAAAAGCAAGGTGAGTACAGAATGATGAGATTGACTGTGAATTAGAAGTTTTACCAAGCATAAAACAACTTGCATTGATATAGTGCCTTTAACCAAGTAAACATCCCAAGGTACTTCTCGAGAATGTGTTTGAAGAAGCTACATAAGGAGAGATTAGGACATGTGACCAAATTCCTGGTAAAGGAAGTAGATTTTTAGATAGATTGTAAATGAGGGGAAAGAAATGAAGAACTCTGAAGGTTTAGGAAGGGAATTCCAATCAACAGTGGTTACTTGGTCTCCATTAGGTCAACCTTTTAAAAGAAGAAATTTAATATAAAGTTCACAAGCTGCCATGTTGAGGTTAGAACCTAAGTCTCAAGAACAGGGGTTCTGAATTTCTTGGTCTCATGATATTAACACTACATCACTGCCTCCTGCTGGTACTCTGAAGCTGAGTACAGTTCTGTGCTTTTCATAAGAGATTGGGAGAGGAAGTATTCTGAGTGAGATACAGCCAGAGTGAGCTGGTATTTGGGGTAAGGTGAGAATTCGGTACAAAGGTGATTTTTGCCTTTTGGGTTTTTGTACTATATTCTATACTAATGAGGACCAAGGAATAGGGACCTGGAGTAATTCATAATATTTGATATTAGGCATCTTCCAAATAGTTTAAAGTGCTAAGTCATGGCAGGAGAGTTCAAAGTCATGGTATGCTCTTCCTGTTTTATGTGGGAAGTTGGGAACATTTCCAGTGACTGGGGACAACGTACATACAGGAAGTGTATCTAGCTACAGCACCTGGAAACCCAGGTTTCAGAGCTGAAGCAGTGAGTATCGTGAATAACACATGTAGAAAATTGGTCACATTGGAGGCTGATCATTAGGCACATCAAGAAGATTAGGCAGGCAGTGCAGGAGTCTCCGGTAGCTATTCCCAGCCAAACAGATACCTCACTTTGGATACAGTTAATGGGAATGGCCTCTGAAGGGAGAGCAACAACAGCCAAATTCATTGCATGATGGGTCTTCTGCACTGGGGCGGAGTGAAAAATGTGGGAATGCAATATCTATTGGAATTCAACTGTAAGGGGGATTAGACTGGCATTGCTGTGACTGCATACCAGGTATGATATCTCCCTCCCCCACCCCCACCCCGATACCAAGATCGAAGATGTCTCAGAGTGACTCCAGAACATTTGGGAGAGAAAGTCATAGTGATCATTTTCTTGTGTTATAATGTAATTGCTTTCTACCATTGTGTTTAATTCACAACTGAAACCAGCTGTGTTCAGCAGGCAGTTTGATTCCTCCAGAGGAGACATGATTAAAACTTCCATCCATGTATTTTCTGTGGGTAAGACTTATAAATTCACACCACAATTTTGGAGGAAGAATAACTCTTTCTCAGGAGGCTTTATTTTAAAGAACATAAACAATAGTTACCCATTTGGATTCTTAAGCCTGTTTCCCCCATTCTAAGATAATGGTTGATCTTCCACTTCAACATCATGTTACTGCCCTCTCCTTGAATCCCTTCATTCTTAGTCTCCAAAACACTATCGACCTTAGTCCTGGATATATTCAATAGCTGATCATCCACAGCCCGCTGGGTGAGAATTCCAAAGGTGCGCAACATTTCGTGTGAAGAAATTGCTCCTCATCTCAATGCCTAATGGCCAACTCTTGATCCTGAAACTATGTCCACCTGTTCCAGGTTCTCTTAGCTGGGGAAAATATTTTCTCAGCATTGACTTGCCTCAAGAAATGTTTTTGTTGTTTTAGCTCATCTCTCACTCTTCTGAACTCCATAAGTTCTATATACCTGGGTCTCAATCAATTTCAGTGTGACTGAACCCGAGCACTGTGTTCTCGCACTACAGAATGACAAGTTACCAAATGAAGAAGATGGTCAACTTACTCATAGCCTTGGAAATCCAAGCGAGCCTTTTCTCAGAAAGGGTTGTGAAATGAGGCTTGATGAGATCTTGAACTGTCACAGCAGTTAGTGCATTAATGCTGGATGACACTGTGCTGCAGTGGGAGAAGTTAAAAAGCACCACTTAAAAGGCAATCGTTGTCAGTCCTTCACCAGACAAAACTTTTATTACCATAAATTTTGAGAAAGTTTGATTTAATTTGATTCAGTGTCAGATGCTCTGTTCTACTGTCCTAACATACCTTAAAGTCCCACAACATGTACACGCCACAAAGAGACCTGGCAGCCCTGGGTAACTTCCCAGAATATCCAGCACCATGTAGGGCATTAACTAAATAACACAATCAAGAAGTGAGCACAAACTGATTATTCAGGTAACTGTACAGGTACAGAAAATATCTAACACACAGGTAACTATGTGGGCAATAGTCTGTAGAAAATTTACAGCTCTGCACAAAATGCTGCATATAAAAACACCTTCCAGATAAGCTATTAAAATGAGACCTTTTTTTTCTCAACAGCATCTAAAAGCTACCATAGCTATTTTGAAGAAGACAGAAAGTTCTCCTTGATCTCCTGGGTAAATATTTATTCCTCAATTAACTGCATTAAACCACATTAATAAGAGGGAAAATGCTGAAAAAACTGAACAGGTCAGGCAGTACCTGAGAACAGAGAAACAGGGTTAGCATTTCAAGTCCATTAGAACTGTCCTTCAAAAGTATCTTCTTTTGTTCTGAATATTGGACTCAAACCATAACTCTTTTTTTCTTTCTGTCAGATGCTACCATAACTACTGAGTTTTTCCAACACTTTCTTTTTCTTAAAATATTTTCCCAGCATCTGCACCAATGAAGTGTGGTGCAATGAAGTGCAGTCATTTTTCTAATATAGCAAATGTGGCAGCCAACTTGCACATAGCAACTCCTCTCAAAGAGAAATGATCAATTTACCTTTCACTTGAACATCCTGGTATTCAAGTTATGCAGAGATAATGGAGATCTTGACTAAAGAGAGCCATTGGTATAATTATCTGGATTATTTGTGTTAACAATATTGGTCAAAGAATAAAGATGTCACAATGCCAGGGTGATACTTAACCCTGCTTTGCTTGAAATGGTGGTCGTTGGATCTTTTACATTCATCTGTAGGAGCGTTAGTGCATTGGTTTAACTTTGCATCTAAAAACCAGCATATATGGACAATATGGAACTAGCTCCCTGAAACATCAGTAGGGTATGGAATGTTGACTTTCTTCCTCAAGTGCAAATGTTACCCCCACTGGGTACAGCAGTTATGTGTATTGTCATTAGAGATGTACAACACAGAAAAAGATCCTTCGGTCCAACTCGTCCATGCCGACCAGATATCCTAAACTAACCTAGTCTCATTTGCCAGCACTTGGCTCATATCCCTGTAAGCCCTTCCAATTCATATACCCATACAGATGGCTTTTAAATTGTACCAGCCTCCACCACTTCCTCTGGCAGCTCATTCCACACACGTACCACCCTCTGTGTGAAAAAGTTGCCCCTTAGGTCCTTTTTATGTCTTTCCCCTCTCACTCTAAACCTATTCCCTCTAGTTCTGGACTCCCCCACCAGAGGGAAAAGACCTTGTCTATTTACCATATCCATGCCCCTCATGATTTTATAAACCTCTATAAGGTTGCCCCACAGCCTCTGTCGCTCCAGGGAAAACAGCCTATTCAGACTCTCCCAATAGCTCAAATCCTCCAACCCTAGCAACATCCCTGTAAATTTTTTCTGAACCCTTTCATGTTTCACAACATCCTTCCAATAGGAAGGAGACCAGAATTGCATGCAATCAGACACATTCTTAAAATACAGAACAGTCAGTAAATGATGAACCTGATCTGGAGCTGTAACCTTCCCAGATGTCCAAGGATCACAATCGTAGTAGAGAGAGTACATTGCCAATCCTGACAGGACTGTGCACACAAGCATAATCCACAGTCCAACCAGATTCAGGTAGAGTGCACTGAAACAGAACAAAATATCATTTTAAATACAACAGGCAGAAAGATCCAATTTGTTTTAAAAATTCTCTCATTATAATTGCCTGAAATGGTTTGGAGTAATAAAAATGAGGAGGAATTTCTTCACTTAGTGGGTGGTCAATCTTTGGAATTCTCTATTCCGGATGCTGTGGAAGCATTGAACTTAACGGGTTTCTGGAAGCTAATAACATTAAGGGACATGGCGATAGTGCAGGAAAATAGGTTTGAGGAGATGATCCTCCACAGTCTGGAACAGTAGGGCAGGCTTGAAGGGTTGAATGGCCGACTCCTGTGACATGGGATCTCCTACGTCCACCGGAGAGAACAAATGTGTCTCATCTGTAAGACAGAACCTGAGATAAAGGGTTTTTGTTTAAATACTTTTAATGGCTTTGTGCATTGTTGGCAAGGCCAGCATTTGATGCCCATCCCTGATTGCCTTTGAACTTAGTGCCTTGTTCAGTTGCTTCAAAGGGCAGATAACAGTCAATTACGATACTGCGGGCATGGAGACATATATAAGCCAGACAAGGTAAGCTCAATAGGGTTCTTTCCCTAAAGGGAAACCATTAGCCAGTAGGAAACCATTTTTTTACAACAATCAAAGATAGTTCCTTGGTCATTATTACTAAGATTAGCTTTCAATTCCAGATTAAGTCATTGAATTTAAATTCCACCAGCTGCCATTTAAATCTTTCTCCGTACAGCAGTACCCTGGACCTCCGAATTACTAGTCCAGCAACATTACCACTAGGCCACTAAAACAAGGTTAAAGTCACAAATAGTTTGGAGTTTTGAGAAGTAAAAGCATGAACATTGGTTAGTTTTGTTGGCTTGAGTGCACTGCAGAAACCAAAGGTGTGGTTTCGATCAGCTGTGGTAGTTTTGCTGCCTTGCCTACCTTGAGGTTGATGTGAAATGACGCCCCTCAAACTTAACCAATTAACCCATTTTATGATCCCTGCTGATATTATTATGATGTTAGGTCCCAGACTGAAACCTGGCTTGATATTTTTTTCTGTATGTGTTTTTAACAAGGTGGTGACTCACTCAAACATTAGCATACAATGTCGCCAATGTCCTTAACTTTCCAATAACAGAATATGAGAACATCAGAAACTGGGGCAGGTCATTCCCATCCCAAGCCTGTCTTGCCCTTCATTAAGATCATGGCTGACCTGCTCTAAGTCCCAAATCTTCCTTAATGTACAAGTCTTCTTGAGCACTTCCATAGAACACAGAACAAAGGACAGTGCAGCACAGGTAGATAGGATAATGAAGAAGGCATTGATATGCTTTCCTTTATTGGTCAGTGCATTGAGTAAATGAGTTGGGAGGTCATGTTGCAGTTGTACAGGACATTGGTTCAGCCACTTTTGGAGTATTGTGTGCAATTCTGGCCTCCCTCCTGTAGAGGGATGTTGTGAAACTTGAAAGGGTTCAGAAAAGGTGTTGACTTGTTGGGCCGAAGGACCTGTATCCATACTGTAAGGAATCTAATCTAATCTGAAAAAAAGATTTGCAAGGTTATTGTCAGAGTTGGAGGGTTTGAGCTATCTGGAGAGGTTGAATAGGCTGGGGCGGTTTTCCCTGGAATGTCGGAGGCTGAGGAGTGACCTTATAGAAGTTTATAAAATCATGAGGTGCATGGACAGGATAAATAGACAAGGTATTTTCCACAGGGGAGAGGAGTCCAAAACCAGAGGACATAGGTTTAAAGTGGGAGGGGAAAGATTTAAAAGAAACCTAAGGGGCAACTTTTTCACACAGAGGGTCATGCGTATATGGGATGAGTTGCCAGAGGAAGTGGTGGATTCCAACATTTAAAAGTCAGCTGGATGGGTATATGAATAGGAAGAGTTTAGAGGGATATGGGCCAAATGCTGGTAAATAGGACAAGATTTACAGAGGATATCTGGTCAGCTTGGATGAGTTGGACCGAAGGGTCTGTTTCTGTACTGTAGATCTCTCTGACCCAATGAATCGATTAAGCAAAAGAAAGAGATATAGAATAGAATAAGTTAAACAATAATATACAATATACATTTAAAGATTCATAAACAGATGCTAAATATATATAATTCAATTAATCCCCAAAAACCCTTTACATTACTCACACGAAGCAGAATATCTTTCTCTACCACCCCTATAGGGGCTGATTTAACTCTGGCTTCAACTCCCCATCTTGTGAATCTATCGCCTCTTCCTGCAGCCTTCATAAAACTGAGATTAAACTTTCTCAGCTCCAAATACCCCTTCACAGTGTTTAACCAAACACTTCTCATCTGGAGCTATTACTAAACTCCTTACTCTGAAGTAATCTATTTTTTAAAACAATGCTGAACCATCTTCTCCCTTTCTTAGAAGCAACTATTTTACACTTGCAGCTTCAGCTAAGAACTCTGCAGAACTGCCCCAAACAGAAACTAAATCTGAAAGTTTTATCTTCAACCTATGGGTATTCCCCACTAAGATATTTTAAAAATCCACAGTATGTCACCAGAAAGCCTAATACACTATTCTGTGTACTTTCTTTGCTCATTAGCTCTCCCAATAAAACATAAACCCATTTGTTCTTGGAGACTATCTCTCTCAGTTTTAAGAGGAATGACCATGGCTACAGACATATTGGCAAATTAATCATTAAACCTCTTCAAATACATAAAATACTCTATTTGCTACAGTTCAAATTCAAAAATCCAAACTTCAGAATAAATGACATTGAAATATATATTGATTGCATGCTTATATCAGACACTGTCTAGTGGAGTGTCTGCAGCCTTTTGTCAACTATGGCTAGACACCTACTCATATGAAACAGATCAGTCTTCAGACCATTAGCTGTGGGAGCAGAAGTAGGCCATTCAGCCCATCAAGTCCACTCAATAACTATGGATAATCAGATAATCCTCAATTCCATTCTCTCATCTTATCCCTGTAAACCTTGATTCCCTTGATGTTTAAAAACTTACATCAACCTTGAATGTATTTTACAAGACATCTTTGACAGCCCTCCACGATAAAGAATTCGATAGATTCACGACCCTCCGAGAGAAATAATTCCTATTCATCTCCATTTTGAATGAGCAACTCCGAACTCTTGTTCTAGACTATCTCAGGATGACAAACAACCTCTACGCATCTAACCTATAAAGTGCCTGAATAATTTTATGGTCTCCTCTCACTCCTCTAAACTCCCATGAGTACAATGAGTACCTATTCAACTTTTCTTCACACAAAAATCCCTCCATACCCAGGATCAGCCAAATGAAACTTCTCTCAACAACCTCTACATAAGGAGCTCAAAGCTGTTTACTGTATTTCCAGCTCTGGTCAGATTAGTGTCTTGCATATTGTAGCAAGGCCTCCCTATTTTTATGCTTCATTCCTTTTGAAATAAAGGCCATCATTCCATTTGCCTTCGCTGTTATTTCAATGTTAGCTTTTTGTGATTCAAGCACAAGGATCCCAAAACACTCCTTTGGGGTGGCACGGTGGCTCAGTGGTCATCACTGCTGTCTCACAGCGCCAGGGACCTGACTTCAATTCCAGCCTCGGGTGACTGTGTGAAGTTTGCACATTCTTCCTGTATCTGCGTGGGTTTCCTCAGGGTGCTCCGGTTTCTACTCACAATCTAAAGAAGTGCAGGTGAGATGAATTGGCTATGCTAAATTGTCCACAGTGTTCAGGGGTGTATGGGCTGGATGCATTAGGCAGGGGTTAAATGTAGGGGAATGGGTTTAGGTGGGTCAAACTTTGGAGGATTAGTGCGGATTTGTTGGGCTGAAGGGACTGTTTCCACTCTGTAAGGATTCTATGATCTAAAACTGACTAGACGAAAGTGAGTACTGCAGATGCTAGATTTTAGAGTCAAGATTAGAGTGGTGCTGAAAAAGCACAATTCCTGATGAAGGACTTTTGCCCAAAACGTCAATTTTCCTGCTCCCCGGATGCTGCCTGACCTGATGTGCTTTTCCAGCACCAGTCTAATCTTGACTATGATCTAAACCCTTTGTGCTGCATTTTTTCGCAATTTTCTCCGTTTAAATAAAATCAGCTCCTCTATTCTTCCTGCAAAAGTGCAATATCTCATATGTCCTGCACTGTTGCTTCTCTCTTTTTTTTAGAAGTTTAAAGAAGATCTTACCGTCTGTTTTTATGTTACTTAACCTTCATAGTTTATTTACCCCATTGCTTTTAATTTTTTTGTTGGTCAGTTCTTTGATTTACCATTAATCTTTGCCACATGACTTTTTTCTTTTAATTACTGTCCTTAACTTTCCTAGATAACCATAGTCAGTTTATCCCTTTCCTAGAACCCTTCACCTTCACTGGGATATGCCTTTGCTGTGAGAGTTGAACTGTTTTAAATGTCTGCCATTGTTTGTCGACCATCTTTTCTGCTAATCAAAGAAAAAATACTGTGGATGTTGGAGTCTGAAACAAATACAGAATGCTGGAGAAACTCAGCCGTTCTGTTAAGATCTGTGCAGAGAGTTTAGAGTCCAGTATAAATTATCTTCAGAATAGATCCTTTCTCCTCCCCAGGTTGAAACTTTGTAACACTGACAATATCTAGTAATTCAGAATCCGAATCTGCTAATGTAGAAAAGAATATTAGATTAGATTAGATTACTTACAGTGTGGAAACAGGCCCTTCGGCCCAACAAGTCCACACCGCCCCGCCAAAGCGCAACCCACCCATACCCCTAACCTAACACTACGGGCAATTTAGCATGGCCAATTCACCTGGCCTGCACATCTTTGGACTGTGGGAGGAAACCGGAGCACCCGGAGGAAACCCACGCAGACACGGACAGAACGTGCAAACTCCACACAGTCAGTCGCCTGAGGCGGGAATTGAACCCGGGTCTCTGGCGCTGTAAGGCAGCAATGCTAACCACTGTGCCACCGTGCCACCCTTAAATTTTACTGCTTAGATTTAGAGTTCCTGTTCCTCTGAACATGTTATTCAATCAACTAAGAAATTATTTATTAGCATGATTTCAATAATGAAATACCACTATAGTACTTTTAATGTAAGGTGTTTCACTGGAGGGTACTGAGACAAAATTTGAAGCTAAACTGCATAAGGTATTCAGATAGTCAACCAAATGACTGGTCAAAGCAATAAGGCTTAAAGGAAGGGAAAGATGGAGAGAGTTACACAGGAATTTCAGAGCTTAGGGCCTAAGGAATGAATTGGCTGCAATTGTGCAGCAATTAAACTTGTGGATGCTCAAAAGACAAGAATTGGAAGAGTGTAGAAATGGTGTTGGCCTGTATGGCTGCTGGAGGTTGGAGTGGTAAGGAGAGGGATCTGAAAACAAGGCTGAGAATTTTAAAAATGAGGTATTACTGAATTTCAGACCATTGCAAGATTAAGATGACAAACTAATACTCACACTTTGGCTTGAGTTTGTGTTTTGCAAGAGATGTATCTCTGAACCTGGGCCTGGTTCACTCCATAGATCCCAGTCCATGTGAAAGTTCCTCCTATTACAATCGTCCAAAAGGTATGTCGGTGGAACGGATTGGGGTCAAAACTGAACACAGATGTTGGACGTTAAATTATAAAGCACATTGTTAATAGATCCTGTTAATTAAAGGAACATACCTTTGCAATACTTACTTCCAGAAGTTTAGTCTGCCCCCGTGATCAGCAGTATTCAGTACCTTACTGATGCCCCCTTTCACTACTATGGCTTGAACAATGACTGCCACAAGCCCAATCACCATGATGACAATCTGAAATACATCTGTCCACACAACAGCTTTGAGACCTCCCTGAAGCAAAGAGAAGGAAAAGTATCATATCCAAGTGTTAAGTGACTGCCTTGGCTCAGTGGGTAATCACTTGCCTAAAAGTCAGAAGCTTGTTGGCTCAAGTCTCACTCCAAGGATTTAAGTGTTCTTTCATTCAGATACCAGCTAACTTGTAACTGAGACACTGCTGCACTGTGAGAAGTGCTTTTGTTTTTAACTGATATATTAAAGAAAAGCCCTGCTTTCAACTGCATTCAGTTAGAAAAGATCCCACTGCACAAGAACAACAAGAAAGGTGTCCTGGCCAATATTTATCCTTTATTCACACCGTGGAAGTGCAAGGCAGTGGTCATCTCCAACAAGGGAGAAATTATCTATTGCCCCTTGACATTTAATATATTTAATATATTATCATTACTGAATCCTCCATTACAATTGATCAGAAACTGAATTAGATGAGTCACATAAATATTTTGGGGACATCAGCAGGTCAAGGGCTGGGAACTTAGCAGCAAGTAACTCACCTCCTATTTATCCACAGCCTGTTCGTCATCTGCAAGGGACAAGACAAGTGTACGATGGAATATTCCCCACATGCCTGGATGACTGCAGCTCCAGTAACATTCAAGAAGACTGACACCGTCCAGGACAAAGCATCCCACCAGACTGCCACCACATCCACAAACATTCATTCTCACTACCACTGACTCTCTGGAGCAGTGTGTGCATCATCTATAAGATGGATGGCACAACTTCATTAAGGCTGCTTGGACAGTACCAGAGGAGTGAAGATTGGCTTTAGTTGTATAGGAGTTGGCTTGCACCATGCCTGAAGTATTGTATGCAGTTTTGGTCTCCAAATACTGCTTTTTGCCATAGAGGAAGTGCAACAAAGGTTCACCAGACTTTTTCTCAGGATGACAGGGATCCTATGAAGACAAGTTGGGAAAACTGGGCCTGTATTCCATAGAGTATCAAAGAATGAGAGATGATCTTGTTTAAACTTACAAAATGTTTAATGGGGTAGACAGGGGAGGTATTTTGTTTTACCCTGGTTGGGGAGTCTAAAACCAGGGGCACAATTGAAAAATAAGGGAGATATAACTTTGATCCAAGATTAGGAGGAAGTTTTTTACTCAAAATGTTGTGAATCTTTGGGATTTTCCAGCTCAGAGGACTGTGGAAGCTCAGTCTTTGATTACATTTAAAAGTTGATAAAATTTTGATTATCAATGGTGTGATGCATTATGGTGATAGTGTGGGTGAAAGACATTGAAATGTTCAGTCAGCCATAATTATATTAAATGTTGGGGCAGGCCTGTTGGGCTGAATGACCTACTCCTGTTCCTATGTACTTATGACAGGGCCTTCCAAATAGACGACCACTTCGATTTATAGAACAAGGGAATCAGATACATGGCAACATCATCATATGCAAGTTCTCCCAAGTCATCTTGACTTGGAAATATATCACCATCCCTTCACTGTCGCTGGGTCAAAGTCCTGGAACAGAATTGTGGATCTACTTAGAGCACATGGACTGCAACAGTTCAAGAAGGCAGCTCACCACCACCTTCTCGAGGACAACTAGGGCTGGGCAATAAATACCTGTGCAGCCAGCAATGCCCACATCCCATGAACTGATTAACAAAAAAATCATTATCTCATTGCTCTTACTGGAATCTGTTTGCAACCTTGATTTAAAAATATTTCATTATTTTGGCTGGAAAGTGCTTTGAGATATAGACAGATTTATAATCAGGAAGAAAATCAAGGGTTATAGGGAAAATGAAGGAAAGTAGAGTTGAGGATTATCAGACCAGTCATGATTTGGAGATGCTGGTGTCGGGCTGGGGTGTACAAAGTTAAAAATCACATAACACCAGGTTATAGTCCATTTGGAAGCACTAACTTTCTGAGCACTGCTCCTTCTTCAGGTGGTTGTGATCAGTCATGACTTCATTGAATGGTGGAGCAGACTCAATAGGCTGAATGGCCTATTTCTACTCCCTCGTCTTATCAACTAGTCTGTGCTGATAGTGAAGACTAAAACAGTCCCTTCACCTCCATGTTTTTCCTCCAGAAGTGGGTGATTCCCACTTTGCTGCTCATTCCCCAGACCCTCCCATTATCCTCTTTCTCCAGCCTCCACCTAGACTGTTTTAAAATTATTTGATAGATTGCGCTTCATCCAAGGTCTATGCCTGTGCTCCTCAGATGCTGCCTGACCTGCTGTGCTTTTCTAGCACCACACTTTTCAATTCCATGTGCAAGCTTATTCTGTGTAAAGACATTCTCTTCTTCATCAGTTCCTTTGGCGAATAAACTTAAATGTATGCTGTTCACCACCAGTTTCACCAGCTCAATTATCTTAACTTACCAGAGTGCAGTAGAAAGTACAGACTGCTCCAGTCGAAATAATCGAACCCCAGAGGTTGAAATTTGTCACTAAAAGCAAGGAAATAAATGCATCTGAATCATCGGTACTGAAGGCCGTTGTTATTATTGCTGAACTGACAAATGATGAGACAGAAAAGTCATACAGACCTTGATTTAATGCCAATGCTGGAGCATAAATAACAATCCCTGTGTATAAAATCTGAAATAAATGATACATAACTCAGACAACTAAGGTCCAATTAAGCATTGATTTCTGAAGATACTGTCATTTTTAAAAATAAAGAAAAGGAAAGAGCATAAGAATAAGAGAAAGAGGCAAAGGAAATAAAAGGAGAGTGTCAGGAAGAGAGGACAGAATGAGAGAAAGAAAGTGTGTGTATGAGAGAAAGAAAGAGAGAGAGAGAGAAAGAAGCGTTCTCACATAAGGCACATTTGAAATGGTTTGGGACAGGTTTGGAAGCTGATTTGCCACATGCAACATTAACGTAAAACAGAAATAAAACCAAGAATTGCGGGTGCTGTAAATCAGAAACCCAGAGCAGACATTGCTGGAAAAGTGCAGCATGTCTGGTAGCATCTGTGGAGAGAAATCGGAGTTTCCTGAAAACACGAAGAGTCACTCGACCCAAAACGTTAATGCTGATTTCTCTCCACAGATGCTGCCAGACCTGCTGAGCTTTTCTGTTTTTGTTTAACATAAAGCAAACTCAGCAACGTTTAATCTCATTGCACTGTGTTCATGGGTTGCAGTCACTGGTTCAACAAACACAATGGCTGCAAAACATCTGCCAACTTACAAAATTCAGTGCATTGATAAGATGCAAATAAAGGAAACTGCTTCAAAATATGTGAAATGCAAGATAATTTCCATTCGAGGTGATAATATGATGCGAAGCATTGCTGGAGCAATATGCAGCTTCACAGGCTGGAAGGACATGTTGGTGTTGCCAGTTTCCTACGTGATAAAAACAATGACCTGGATTACACCTCTCCCCACCCCTCCTCTTGCAAAAATGCCATTCCGTATTCCCAATTCCTCCACCTCCGCCATATCTGCTCCCAGGAGGACCAGTTCCACCACAGAACACACCAGATGGCCTCCTTCTTTAGAGACCGCAATTTCCCTTCCCGTGTGGTTAAAGATGCCCTCCAACGCATCTCGTCCACATCCTGCACCTCTGCCCTCAGACCTCACCCCTCCAACCGTAACAAGGACAGAACGCCCCTGGTGCTCACCTTCCTTCGCATAAACCAAATCATCTGCCGACATTTTCGCCACCTCCAAAAAGACCCCATCACCAGGGATATGTTTCCCTCCCCACCCCTTTCCGCCTTCCGCAAAGACCGTTTCCTCCATGACTACCTGGTCAGGTCCATGCCCCCCTACAACCCACCCTCCCATCCTGGCACCTTCCCCTGCCACTGCAGGAACTGTAAAACCTGCGCCCACACCTCCTCCCTCACCTCTATCCAAGGCCCTAAAGGAGCCTTCCACATCCATCAAAGTTTTACCTGCACATCCACTAATATCATTTATTGTATCCGTTGCTCACGATGCGGTCTCCTCTACATTGGGGAGACTGGGCACCTCCTAGCAGAGCGCTTTAGGGAACATCTCAGAGACACCCGCACCAATCAACCACACCGCCCCGTGGCCCAACATTTCAACTCCCCCTCCCACTCTGCCGAGGACATGGAGGTCCTGGGCCTCCTTCACTGCTGCTCCCTCACTACCAGACACCTGGAGGAAGAACGCCTCATCTTCCGCCTCGGAATACTTCAACCCCAGGGCATCAATGTGGACTTCAACAGTTTCCTCATTTCCCCTTCCCCCACCTCACCC
The DNA here is from genome assembly GCF_037043375.1 of Chiloscyllium plagiosum. Taxonomy (NCBI): domain Eukaryota; kingdom Metazoa; phylum Chordata; class Chondrichthyes; order Orectolobiformes; family Hemiscylliidae; genus Chiloscyllium; species Chiloscyllium plagiosum. Next base: position 20,466,376 of record NW_028270157.1, on the reverse strand, counting down.
TAGTTCCAAACTTCCAGCTCAGCACTGTCCCCATGACTTGTCCGGACTTGTCCTACCTGCCTATCTTCTTTTCCACCTATCCACTCCACCCTCTGCTCCCTGACCTATCACCTTCATCCCCTCCCCCACTCACCTATTGTACTCTATGCTACTTTCTCCCCACCCCCACCCTCCTCTAGCTTATCTCTCCACGCTTCAGGCTCTCTGCCTTTATTCCTGATGAAGGGCTTTTGCCCGAAACATCGATTTTACTGCTCCTCGGATGCTGCCTGAACTGCTTTGCTCTTCCAGCACCACTAATCCAGTTTCCTATGTGAGAATGTCCTGGCCATCACTGAGAAGCAAACAGCTCCAAAAAAAAAGAACTGGATATAAACATGAAGTGTAACATTTTACTGGGAATTATAGGATGGTCACAGCATAGAAAGAGAGCATTCAGCCTGTTGGGTTTGTGCTGTGATGTAGAAGTGCTGGTGTTGGACTGGGGTGGACAAGGTTAAAAATCACTCAACACCAGGTTATCGTCCAACAGGTTTATTTGGAACCACTAGCTCGTGCTATAACCTGGTGGTGTCGGGTTTGTGCTACACAAAGATTAGTTTGGAACTAATTCGAGGTCTCATTCAAAACAGCTATAATGAACACAATAGGCCAAGGAGTTTCCTCAAGTGAATAAGGTTTCTATGATTCTAAGAAGGAAATGAGAATCGATGAGGGTAATACCCTCAGGTATCAAATTACATCTGCTAGTAGCTGGTAACAGAATGAAACAGAATAAGCCACGTAACAAAGCCTTTTATTGAAGAACAGTGCCAAGGCAAAGGTCAGAAAGAGAGATTCACATCGAAGAATAATTCATGGCCAATAGAAGCTTTAAAAGTCAATTGAAACCATAAATGCTGTAAAGCCAGTTTATCATTCACAGTAATGGCCCATTGCCAGGGAACGTGATTTAGTTATGTGTTAATGTTACTGACTGTTTACTGTATGATCTGTCACTCAGTACAAATGTTTCTTCATGATTTTTATGGTGATAATATAACATAATTGCAAAAATAAACTGATAGAAGTTACATATTTTAACTGCATACTTACTGTTTGAATCATAAATAATATTGTTCCACATAAACGAACCCATCTGTTAAACCGCAGCTCCAAGTACTGAAAATCAGACAGCCATGGGTGAGATCTTGGTGTAAATCTCAATTCAAACACTAGCGCCCCTGCTCCTCCCCACCATTATTCTTATTTAGCCAAATTCAGGCAACAGAAGGCCACCTACCCAGAGAAACAGCACAACAAATTTACATAGCACTATTATATTCCACTGACCTAAGGCTAGCATGAGTCTTTGACCCATCAGTGAAAGCTCACAGCATTGCACGATGCTGGGCATTAATGGCCCCAATAAGTGATTTTGCAATTATTTCTTAAAAGGTTTCCTTGTGGGCCATGTTGTACAGATAATGGTTCTGGAAGGTTTAATGACAGTCTTTTCCAAAATGGGTCAGACGTATCGCCTCAGGCTCCTGATATTCTTTGTTATTATGTCCAACTTTTAGTGTCCAAGGATGTGCAGGCTAGGTGGATTAGCCTTGATAAATGCAGGCTTATAATGTAGAGGTATTGGTCTGGGTGGAACGCCCTTAGGAGGGTTGGTGCGGATGAGATGGGCCCAATGATCTGTTTCCACACTGTAGGAATTCTATGATCTAACCAATGTGACTTGTACTTGTTGTTCACAGGCAATAAACTAAAAAAAATTAAACAAGTAAACTAAAATAACCAAAAGTGCAGTCACAAATACACTTGGTGGTGAGGAAGGCATTTGGTATGCTTGCCTTTTTGGTCAGAGGATTGAAGGATTGAGTATAGGAGTTGGAAGGTCATGTTGCAGCTATACAGCTCACTTTTGGAATACTGCCTTCAATTCTGGTCTCCCTGCCATATGAAGGATGTTGTGTAACTTGAAAGGGTTCAGAAAAGGTTTACAAGGATGTTGTCAGGGTTGGAGGGCTTGAGCTATAGAAAGAGGCTGAATAGGCTGGGGCTGTTTTCCCTGGAGCGTCAGAGGCTGACAGGTGGGCTTATAGAAGTTTATAATATCATGACAAGATCTTTTCACCAGGGTAAGAGGGTCTGAAACCAGAGGGCATAGGTTTAAAGTGAGAGGGCAAAGATTTCAAAGGGACCTGAGGGACAACTTTTTCACACAGAGGGTGGTGCGTGTATGGAATGAGCTGCCAGAGGAAGTGGCGCAGGCTCGTAGGATTACAGCATTTAAAAGACATCTAGATGGGCTTATGAATAGGAAGGGTTTAGAAGGATATGGGCCAAATGCTGGCAAATGGGACTAGATTAATTTAGGATATCTGGTCAGCATGGACGAGTTGGACCAAAGAGTCTGTTTCCGTGCTGTATATCTCTATGACTCTTCTGTTTAAAAAAAAACACAACATCTTGCTTTTTTTTCTCTGGGCTTGCTGCAACATCTTGTGAATTAGATTTAAATTCTGGGGAAATCTTAGAAAGTTAGTAATCCTAGAAAACCCTGGGTACTAGCGAGACCTCCATTGCTGCGTGGCATCCTAAGTTTCAGGCAGTCAGCCATCCTGTAGAGTGCACTAGGAGCTACATTATCCTCAGCCTGCATTACCTGACAGCCCCGGCCATTGACACTTGCCCCACAACATCTCCAAAATCCCCTTCTGAAACCCCTTTGTAAGTCCTTCCAGCCTTAAGATTTTACCTTCAAGCTTCACTGCATATTCCAAGCTGGCATTCCCCAATGCTACTACTGTGTGAGTGCTTCACTGTCTGAAATGCCATTTATATAAGGTATTACCCCAGGGCCCCAGGTAACTTCACAGCTGGATGTTGAGATGTCCATGGCTTTCCTGGAAGAAAGGCTGAGATTTCCTTGTACCTGAGTCGTTGGTGTGAAACACTGGGAGTTGGTATGAAATACTGAGCGTTGGCTGTCTATATAACAGAGACTGTGTTCCACAGTAAATGACTTGCAACTTTATAAAGCATTGGTTAGGCCAAGACAGAATACTCTGCATAGTTGTGTTTGTCACAGACAGAAGGACATGTGATTTTTAACTTTGTACACCCCAGTCCAACACCGGCATCTCGAAAAGAAGGACATGAGTACACTGGAGAGGATACAAAGTAGGTTTGCCAGAATGAAAAGTTTCAGTTATGAGATGCGACTAAATAGGCTGCTTTTGTTTTCCTTGGAGCAGAGGTGTCCGCTAGGGATTTGATTGAAGTGTACAAAACTATGAGAGGTATGGACAGAGTAGATTGTAAGAATCATTTCCCCAGGGCGGACGTGTCCAAGACCATACAGCATAAGTGTAAGGTCAGTAAGTGGTTTAGGAGAGAGATGAGGAAAAACTTATTCACCCAGAAAGTGCTGCCTAAGAGGGTGGTGGAGGCAGGTACAACATTTAAGAAGCATCTGGATGAGGTCTTAAAATGCCAGGGCTTGGTAGACTATGGATCAGATAAAAGGGACTAGTGTAGTTTGGTGGTTATTGGGCTGGCATACACATGGTGGACTGAAGGGCCTGTTTCTATGCTGTATTATTCTATGACTTCAGTTAAGAGTCATACAGGAGTTGAAATATTAATTCTGTTTCTGTCTTCACAGATTCTGCCAGAAATGCTGAGTTGCTTTGCATTTGTTTTTTATTGGTTGGCTCCCACATTTCTTGCATCGATTACATTGGTTCTGGTGTTAGTTTGGAGAGCTTGAACAATCTAAGGAAGTATCTTTCAAAGCAGTGACCACATTGAGGTATTAATTGTTCAAATTCAGCTCTGTTGGGTGGGACATTGTGTTTGCAAACCACACACCAGAGACCTGAAACAATTGCTCCATTCAGAATTTAGTCATGACGGAAATGCTGGAAAGGGTGTCCTCAAAACATCATTGAAGATATCAACCTACACTCAGTGACTTACTGGAGACCCTGACTTGTGACCAAAAACTTGGAGAAGGCTCACTCCTTAAGGCATCGACCATATCGAATCTTTGTAGGGAACAAGCAGAAGTGAAGTTGAGGCATCGGAGACAGGGCACAAATCTCCAAACCGTCCACTTACCCAAACCTTCAAACACCAGCTGCCTCACACAAGAAGGAGTCTGCAGACCACACCTTGGGCCATCTTGGAATTCACTAAACCAGAGACAGAGCAAGTCATCCTCACTCAGTCATCCAGCAACTGATTAAGAAAGACAAGTCTGGAAATAAATACCCTAACACATCAGTAAAGGGAAGCATCTATGGAGTCCTTTAACAGAGCTGATTAACTATCACATATTCGTAATGATTTAACTACTCAAAGACTACTGGCAATCCCTTGTTATCCTTCCCTTCACCTGGACACTCACCTCATAGCTGCTGGTAACACCAAGCCTGTAGAAGATTGGCAGGAAGACTTTGGCACTGAGAATCACCACAAGCATGTAAGAGATGGCAAAGTAGACGTTGACAGCCCCAAAGTGATATGTATCGTATGGAGCCCCCAGCATTGTCACTGCAGACATGAAGCTTGCAGTGAGGCTGAGAGCCACTGGCACAGAGCTCATTTGATGGCTTCCCAGAAGAAAGTCTTCGGTTGACTCACGTCCTCTTCCCACCACTGCATGGTAGATTCCCACCAGGGCCGAGATCAGCAAGATGGCAACAAAAACGACATAGTCCCAGGCGCTGAAACTGCCGAAGGTTGTAGGTGATGCCATTCTTCAGAACTCCTTCCCTGAGCTCAGGGCTTCTCTGCAGGTTGTTACAAGTTTCCCATGCAGCAGGAAGCAGAAACATTACAGGTAGGGCCAATCTCTGAGCCTGTTAGCAAGTTAATGTCAAACCAATTCTGACTGAGTGGTGTAACTTAATTTAATTTAGTCCGTTTAATTATTTATTGAAGTGTAGTGTGGGTATTTTTTTTAAATTTGTTTTGTAAAGTTGTTAGTTTATTGTTGTTATACTCTGGTTGTTTATATTTTTTGAAATTTTATAATTTTGTAAAGAACAAAAATCTTTCTCAATAAAAAAAACCCAATTCTGACATATTTCCCAGTTACTCTCCCCTCAGGATGAATTTATAAGAAATATCCCACAAACGATCCATTAAAGATTGAGGTTAATGGGGAAATATAATACTTTAGTCCACATAGAGAAACTCATTAACCTAAAATACATAATTTGGAGGATGGCCAGCCTTTAGAAAGAAGGAGAAACATAAAAAATAGGGAAAGAGAAGGAAAGAAAGCAAAAAGGTGAGAATGAATGACAGGAAACAGAGATAAAGGAAAAGGGAAAATACAAGAAGATAGAAAGAAAGGAGGACAGGCAGAAAGGAAGAAAGAAATGTATACAGAAAATGGCCTCCAAGTTGCCTCTGGGACCTTAATCAATTGGTCATTATTCCTGGGTGAAACTTGCACATCTACAAGCCAGTGACCAGGAATAGTGAGTCCATTCTCACCATATAGCTCCAACTTAATCTATGGACCTGAAAATTCAGCCAGCTCACAGGCTGAGCACAGGTCATGGTTCAGAATCCAGGATCTCCCTGTCTGTCTGATTCAGGTACTTACTGAACCATCTCAGGAACTTCTCCAGATAATACTGAAATCCACAGTAATGTTTGACTAAAATTCTGCTGTTTTAATCATTCTCTTATTCGGTTGAAGTTACTTTCCATTCTGGTGTTCTCACGCTCCCTTTGCCCTGACCTTCAGCGATGCACATTAACTTTTAAAAGATTGGCTCGGTAAGAACAGGTCTTCAGAGAAGTGTTCATTGTAGACCCACCCACTCATCTCTTTCCATTTGAAATAAATATGTACCTTACTATCCTTGTTAACTAACTGCTGCTGACCATTAAACTACAGAAGGATTCCTGTTGGATCCTCTTGTCTTCCAATCGGTAGCACATAATCTTTCAAAAAATAAAATTATTCGTGACAATTAATCCAGAAGGCATAACCAATAATCAGGCTAAAGGGAGTACAAATCGCACCTGAGCAGTTTTAGATTTTGAATTCAGTTTAAAAAATAATATTGATATACATTAAATGATATTGACTTACAGATTACAAACAGCTTTTCAACCTAATTGGCCTTTGTCAACATTTATGCTTCACAGGAGCCTTTCTCCGAGCATCTACTTCTATTTCTTTTTCATTCTTCTGTATTTTTGATTAACTAAATAATCTTGACTGCACCAAGAATTCCACTGGAAACCAATTTCAGATTATCAGTTGAGTTTGGGATGTCTTTCATTTACATGTGCTAGAAGCTACATATATTCATGAACAGGACCCCATTCTTTGTATGCAAAAGGAATCTGGCCATACATTGCACCTTTTACGAAGTGGAAAGGGTTATGGAGATTGCCAGTCTCCGCTACATACCCCATGCAATGGCTTGACTCATCAGAGATTACCTGCCTGGCCTGGTTTTCTTGATAAGCTAACGAAGATTGATAGTTAACAGTTCCTGCTGAATCTCCAGCCCAATCATAGACCAACCAATCGGCACTCTCTTTTCATGCTGCACAAAATCGAAGTTAGTTTTTTGTATCCCAGTTCCTGTTAAGGGGAGGTATTGGTGTCGTGGTAACATCATTAGACCAGGGCAGCAGGTTAATGGTTTGGGGACATGGATTGGAATCCCATCATTGCAGATGGTGAAAGTGAAGTCAATAAAATCTGGAATTTTAAAAAAATCTACTAAATGGCGAGCATGTAACAATTGTCAATTGTTAAAAAAACAAGTTGATTGATTAATATCTTTTAGGGAAGGAAATCTGGCCTACAAGTGGCTCCAAACCCATAGTAGCATGGTTGACTCTTAACTGCCCTCTGCAATGGTCTAGACAGTATGGTCAAAGACAACTCGGGATAGGCAACAAATACTAACTTTGCCAGTGACCAGTGACACTGATTTCCCATATGAGAATACAGACGAAGTCCTGATGTAAAGCTTTGACTTTGTGCCTCCCGTTATCAATGTTTTTGTTCTGTACAACAAACAGTTATTTGTATTCCTTACAAGCTCATTTGTTTTTGGAGCTACCCTTAACAGTATCTACAATAATCATGGCTTTATCAAAAAATAATTAATTTGTTGCAAATAAAGAAACTGGTATCGGTGAGCAAGTCTCTGAAGTTTTTGGATTGTTACTAACAGACTCTTACCCTTTAAGGAAGGGTATTCCAACGAAGCCGGAGGAACACCACCTTTATTTCCCATTCACTTTACAGCCTCTGGGACTCAGAATTCAGTTTTACAACTTCAGGATATGACCTCTGTAGCCCATGTACCCTCCATCTACCACCCTATGTTGTTTGTGTCTTGCTTGGCTTTGCTCTCAGCAGAGCCATCTCATTTTCTTCATTTCACATTTAACCTTTATACCTAGTTTACATCTCTATCTCTCTTTTACAACCAGCATCACTGCCTTTGTCTTTTGCTCTGAACAATCTCATAATCTATTCCAACTAGTCCTCCTCTTCCTCCATCAATGTAAGTGTCATACTGGACTCAGAACATTAACTCTGTTTTTCTCTTCACAGAAGCTACCACACATGCTGAGTTTCTCTAATGCTTTTATTTCATGTTACCTGGTCTGGGTCTGTATGTGACATCAAAGAGCCTGAATATTAGTTGTTTTGTGAATTGCCCAGAAAACCCGATGTTATGTGACATTTCTCAGGGTAAATAAGGTTAAGTAATCTACCACCTTATCCTGCAAATTAAGAATTGTGTATTCTGTTCAAACCAGGTTTTGTGGCAGTTAATACACTAGTTTGAATGCTTCTTGCAATAGACTATGGTCTATTGACAATAGCTCAACTATTAATCCAGAAACTCAACTAATATTTGGGACCCAGGTACAAATCCCACCACAGTAAATGGTGGAATTTGAAATTTTCTTTTAAAATCCGGAATTAAAAATCTACTGATGACGTGGAACTATGGCGAATAGTTGGAAAACTCCATCTGGCTCATAAACGTCCTTCAGGAAGTCCTCACCTGGTCTGGCCTCCTTGTGACTCCAGACCCATAGCAATGTGGTTGACTCTCAACTGCCCCCTGAAACTCAACTGCTCTCTCAACCTCTGAGATGCTGCCCAGCCAGTGACGCCCATGTCCTACAAATGAATTAAAAAACTGTCCATTTTCAGCGCAGTTTCCAAAACATTATCCTTAGATTTCATTCCTTAACAGTTCTGTGGGTGTACTTACATCACATGGACTGCAGCAGTTCAGAAAGCGGCTCCCCCTCCACCTTCTCAAGAGATGGACAATAAACGCTGCACTTGTAGCAATGCCTACATCCTGTAAATGAATAATTAAAATGTAATTTCTTTCTACTTCCTCCTTGAAGAGAAGAAAGTTGAGAGGAGATTTGACAGAGGGATTCAAGTTCTTGAGGGATTCAGGACAGAATAGTTCAGGATAAATTATTCCTGTTGGCAGAGGATGGAGAGAGAACAAAAGAATAAAGAACAAAGTCTTCAGCAAAAGAACTGAATGGAACAACAAGAAAGTTATTTTTATACAGTGAGTAGTTAGAATCTGAAATGCACTGCTTGAGAATGTGGTGGTGGCAGATTCAGTTGTGGCTTTCAAAAGGGAATTGCATATGTAAGGACTGTGTCATTTTATTTTTTTCAGTATTTTCTGAAGTGGACTGAAATGAGAAAAGTTCAGCTTTAAAAACCAAGGAATGGTCAAGATTGCTACATGTTTTGAAAGCAATGATGTCCTTGTTAATCCTGTCATCCAATGATTTAAAACCAGCAGGTTATATGAGTAGTTTTTGGACAAATTAGTAGAAAAAAATGAATCAGGAAATGTCAAGGTCCATAATCTTTGCAGCTAGCATTGAACTATTTAAGGGGGTTGATGAGAAACTGGCTGGGTATCTGGAGAAAACCAATGGGAGACAGAGGGATGAAGACCAGCAAACCAAGGAGCAAATAATTGGACTGTTAGTTTGAGTATAAGGTGGAGGATCAGAGTGAAGATTATGGATGAAGACTTGGCGAAAATGAGTATTTTCTGTTTAACAAACTAATATCCATATATTGAACTCATTAGTGAAAAATGTTCAGAGTTTTCCAAGATTTCATTGTAAATCTATAGTTTAGCATAAACACCAGTTTCCACCTTCCCTTTCTGGATTCTTCCCCTGCCCAGGCAGCCAACTGTCCACTGACAAAGAACACAGCTCTTTTTTTATTTAAAAACCATGAGCAAATTTAAATTACACATCATTATAAAATCCCAAATACTGAAATGGGAACAAGGGACGGAACTAAATTAAAATGGAGTTGGTAGGGGAACTAATACACACCAGCCCCAGCAGTGATAATCTTTCTCTGGAAGTTTCCTGGTGGACATCTTGTACTCCATCTCTAAAGACACTCAAGCACAAACATAGCCACGGAAGAGAGGCAGGAAGAAACTAGCTGACTTTATTTTTAAAAAAGCCCGCCATCAAATCATCCAATTAAACAAACTAAACATGTAACAATTAACAGGCACTTCCCACGAGGAGCAGGAGAGGAAGGGTCATGAAAGAGGGGAGGGACTAAATCAAAATGAATGTTAGAGACTTTGTTTTAATCAACCTGTTCAGAAATGTTAGACATCCCTTTTAAGCAGGTGGACTTGAACTCCTTCCAGCACAGAGGGAGGAACTTCACCACTACACCACATGAACACAGCTTTTTTTTTTGTATTATCACCAAATCCCCTATTTCACCAGTTAAAATAACTGGTTACAAGCAATGTCTACCAGAGGCAGTGCAACAACAAGAGAAGGGAAGGTCAGGAAAAGATGGAGTGGCAAAATCAAAATGAAATTGAAGGAGGAAATAATGCACTTCAGAACCCAGAGTGTTCAACTTTCTCTAAATAAAAGGACTGGATCATAGATTTTCTTTTCTCTAATCAGTCTATTCAGTGGTGCTATCACATACCTCTGGAGGAAGAAGTAGCATTCACAAAAGATCCTTAAGCAGCATCTGCAAAACTCATTCAGTAACTAGTGGTGTGCCTCAGGGATCAGTGTTGGGACCACAATTATTCACAATTTATATAGATGATTGGACTTGGGGACCATGTGTACTGTGTTAAAGTTTGTAGGTGACACGAAGATGAGTGGCAGAGCAAAGTATGCAGAAACTGTGAAACTGTGCAGAGGAACATAGATACTTTAAGTGAGTGGGCAAAGGTCTGGCAGATGGAATACAATGTTAATAAATGTGAAGACATCCATTTTGGTAGGAGTAACAGTAAAAGGATTATTACTTGAATGGTAAAATTTTGCAGCATGCTGCTATGCAGAGGGAGTCCTTGTGCGAGAATCACACAGGGTTAGTCTGCAGGTACAACAAGTAATTAGGAAGGTAAATGGAATTTTGTCCTTCATTGCTAAAGGGGTTGAGTTTAAAAGCAGAGAGGTTATGTTGCAGCTGTACAAGATACTGGTGAGGCCACACCTGGAGTAGTGTGTGCAGATTTGGTCTTCTTACTTGAGAAAGGATGCACTGGCACTGGAGGGAGTGCAGAGGAAGTTCACTAGGTTGATTCCGGAGTTGAGGGGTTGGCTTACGAGGGGAGACTGAGTATGTCTGGGATTATATTCATTGGGATTCTGAAGAATGAGAGGGGATCTTATAGAAGCATATAAAATTATGAAGGGAATAGATAAGACAGAAGCAGGCTCGAAGGGCCGGATGGCCTACTCCTGCTCCTAATTATTATGTTCATTACTACCACCATCTTGAAAGACGAGGGCAGTAGATACATGGGAACACCACCACTTGCAAGTTCTCCTCCAAGCCATTCACTATCCAGACTTGGAAATATATCGCCAGTCCTTCACTGTCTCTGGGTCAAAGTCCTGAAATTTCCTCTCTAAGGGCATTGTGGGTCTACTTACATACTGCACAGGGACTGTAATGGTTTGAGAAGGCAGCTCACCATCACATTCTTAAAGCAACTAAGGATAGGCAACAATTGCTGGCCCAGCCAGCAACACCCACATTCACGAGTGAATAAAAAAAGTATTCTGCTGTTGGATTTCAGCAGCTATTCCAGTCCAGATTTTAGATGGCAATTATAGTACGACAAGTTCACAAATAGAACAAGTTCACTTAACTATTAACTTTTCTACTGTTGAAAAGAATGCAATAGAATAACATTATCTGTAGTGCATCTGACTGATACTTGCAGGGGTCTAATATTTAACGAAGATGGGTTCACCAGGTTTAAAGTTAAAAACAAATCTGTCCTGAAGGAATCTGATTCCTGAAGAAGGGCTCATGCCCGAAATGTCGATTCTCCTGTTCCTTGGATGCTGCCTGACCTGCTGCGCTTTTCCAGCAACACATTTTCAGTTCTGATCTCCAGCATCTGCAGTCCTCACTTTCTCCTCAGAGAAAGTTTACTCAATTAATACCTGGATTAGGAAGGTTGTCACTTGAAGGAAGGTTGAACAGGCTGGCTTGCATCTGCTGGAGTTTAGAATAATAAAAGATTACTTGATTGAATCATATAAGATTCTGACAGGGCAGATGTGGAGATTTTGTTTCCTCTTCTGGGAGAAGAACTAGGGGGCCACTGTTTAAAAATAAGAGGTCACCCATTTGAGAAGGAGGTAGGAGTATTTCTTTTTCTCTCACAGGGGATCACAAGTCTTTAGAACTCTCTTCCTCATTGGAAGCAGAGTTCTTAAATATTTCTAAGGCAAAGATAGATAGGTTCTTGATGAACGGGGGGTGAAAGATTATCGGGCGTAGGTGGGAATCTGGAGCATTTAGATCAGCCCAGATCTTGTTAAATGGTGGTTCGAAGGGCAGACTGACCTGCTCCTAATTTGTCTGTTTATGTGTTCAAATTTATTCAGCGCCTGTCATGTGAGATATTTGATTCTTGCGTTGAGCACTGCACATGTGCTATTGGTGGGGAGCCAGTCTCCTACACCGTCAACCCAACAGAATTCCAGAGCCTGCAGTCCCCAGCATGCTATGCTTCCCTGTCCCTCAGCAGCTTTGTGGCTGGAGGAAGAGAAGAGGTGATGAGGAGAAGGATAGGATGTTAGATATAAGGTTCAAGATGGTTAAGAATTAGTCAATGTGAAAGTTGTTCTAAGCAAGGATTAATACCTATCTAGGTTTGGCAGATTACTGTCTGTGTGAGCATTAAGGACTTGATACTGCTGCTGTTTCAGTCCCACAGGAACAACTGTCGAATCAAAGCAAAAAAAAACTCAGCACACTGAAACCAAAATCTCCCGGGACTGTGAAGTCTGCTTCTGGAGTGAGTGAATGAATGAATTAGTTAGTTAGTTGAAAGAAGTGCACCTGTGAAAGCTGGTGCAATCTCAGTCCTGACAATAAAGGATCCACAGTAAGTTAAAGAGAGAAAAAGCTGGAAAATAGCTCAGGAGGGAGCCAGGAAGATGTACCAGCAACCAAACTTAAAGAGTGAGTAATGTCTGACTAGGATCTAATGGAGTCATACATGTCTCAATTGTCCTTCTTAAAGTCCTGCTCAAGTCTGTTTCTTCTTGTTTAGATGTGTCAGTATCACAGACTAATACCAATATTCTTCCAGCATATATATGGATAACATCAGCTAAACTGCAGTTTCCTTTATATGACATATTAGGTACAAGTTGTATTCTATGACTATCCTGGCTGATCCAATTATCTGGTGAAGGAAGGGAACTCAGTTAGAAGATAAGACATTGTTCAACACTCAGATTTAAGAGGGAAAGCTGGTTAGTAGAAATGACGAGATTGAGTCCTACAGGAATAAGAAGTTCAACAAACTATCTGTAACAATCTTAGAATCATTCCTGGGCACTCCAAACAGGAATTGTGTTAAAAGGTATTTGAGTGGATTAAGTGGATTAAAAGTGGACTGAGAGATGGATGATCCTGTGTAGCAATATGTCATGGTGATCTAGACCTGTTTCCACTGCATGTATTATTTGTTCATTTAACTTCAATAATAAATGGTGATGCCTTGGGATTCCCTCTAGGTCCAGCTCTTAGTTAGTTTCCACTAAAATCTTGTCTACCCTTGAAATTGAGCAGTAAAATGAGCTTCTTTGAGATCCTTGTTGAGAAATCAGCTGAGTGTTCTTGTTTGCTGTTGACAAAGATTCCTTTCATTCCACAAAGTATAAGATTAGCCTTATTGGAAGCTTTGTAACTATAGCCAAAGTCATTTTTGACCATGTAAGCTTGGTGTTGAATTGGGGTGCATCAAAACCATTCTGCAGGATAATAGTTATTTTGAAAGATCATTTCTCACTTTATATCATGCAAATTCATGAACTAGAGATGGAAATGTGTTGCTGGAAAAGCGCAGCAGGTCAGGCAGCATCTAGGGAACAGGAGAATCGACGTTTCAGGCATTAGCCCTTCTTCAGGAATGAGGAAAGTTGGTCCAGCAGGCTAAGATAAAAAATAGGGAGGAGGGACTTGGGGGAGGGGCGTCGGAAATGTGATAGGTGGAAAGAGGTCAAGGTGAGGGTGATAGGTCAGACTGGGGTGGGGGCGGAGAGGTCGAGAAGAAGATTGCAGGTTAGGAAGGCGGTGCTGAATTTGATGGATTTGACTGAGACAGGCTGGGGGGAGGGGAAATGAGGAAACTGGTGAAATCCGAGTTCATCCCTTGTGGTTGGAGGGTTCCTAGCCGGAAGATGAGGCGTTCTTCCTCCAACCGTCGTTTCGCTGTGGTCTGACGATGGAGGAGTACAAAGACCTGCATATCCTTGGTGGAGTGGGAGGGGGAATTGAAATGTTGAGCTACAGGGTGGTTGGGTTGGTTGGTCCGGGTGTCCCAGAGGTGTTCTCTGAAACGCTCTGCAAGTAGGCGGCCTGTCTCCCCAATATAGAGGAGGCCACATCGGGTGCAAAGGATGCAATAGATGATATGTGTGGAGGTACAGGTGAATCTGTGGCGGATATGGAAGTTTCCTTTGGGGCCTTGAGGGAGGTGAGGGGGGAGGTGTGGGCGCAAGTCTTGCACCTCCTGCGGTTGCAGGGGAAGGTGCCGGGAGTGGAGGTTGGGTTGGTGGGGAGTGTGGATCTGACGAGGGAGTCACGGAGGGAGTGGTCTTTATGGAATGCTGATAGGGGAGGGGAGGGAAATATATCCTTGGTGGTGGGGTCCGTTTGGAGGTGGCGGAAATGACGGCGGATGATGCGCTGTACATGGAGGTTAGTGGGGTGGTAGGTGAGGACCAGTGGGGTTCTGTCCTGGTGGCGGTTGGAGGGGCGGGGTTCAAGGGCGGAGGATCGGGAAGTGGAAGAGATGCAGTGTAGGGCATCGTCGATCACGTCGGGGGGGAAATTGCGGTCCTTGAAGAAGGAGGACATCTGGGTTGTGCGTTTTTGGAACTGGTCCTCCTGGGAGCAGATGCGGCGGAGTCGAAGGAATTGGGAGAATGGGATGGCGTTTTTGCAGGGGGCAGGATGGGAGGAGGTGCTACTACAAACCGACCGACTCCCACAGCTACCTGGACTACACCCGCCCCTCCAACCGCCACCAGGACAGAACCCCACTGGTCCTCACCTACCACCCCACTAACCTCCATGTACAGCACATCATCCGCCGTCATTTCCGCCACCTCCAAACGGACCCCACCACCAAGGATATATTTCCCTCCCCTCCCCTATCAGCATTCCGTAAAGACCACTCCCTCTGTGACTCCCTCGTCAGATCCACACCCCCCACCAACCCAACCTCCACTCCCGGCACCTTCCCCTGCAACCGCAGGAGGTGCAAGACTTGCGCCCACACCTCCCCCCTCACCCCCCTCAAGGCCCCAAAGGAAACTTCCATATCCGCCACAGATTCACCTGTACCTCCGCACATATCATCTATTGCATCCTTTGCACCCGATGTGGCCTCCTCTATATTGGGGAGACAGGCCGCCTACTTGCGGAGCGTTTCAGAGAACACCTCTGGGACACCCGGACCAACCAACCCAACTACCCTGTAGCTCAACATTTCAATTCCCCCTCCCACTCCACCAAGGATATGCAGGTCTTTGGACTCCTCCATCGTCAGACCACAGCGAAACGACGGTTGGAGGAAGAACGCCTCATCTTCCGGCTAGGAACCCTCCAACCACAAGGGATGAACTCGGATTTCACCAGTTTCCTCATTTCCCCTCCCCCCAGCCTGTCTCAGTCAAATCCATCAAATTCAGCACCGCCTTCCTAACCTGCAATCTTCTTCCCGACCTCTCCGCCCCCACCCCAGTCTGACCTATCACCCTCACCTTGACCTCTTTCCACCTATCACATTTCCGACGCCCCTCCCCCAAGTCCCTCCTCCCTATCTTTTATCTTAGCCTGCTGGACCAACTTTCCTCATTCCTGAAGAAGGGCTAATGCCCGAAACGTCGATTCTCCTGTTCCCTAGATGCTGCCTGACCTGCTGCGCTTTTCCAGCAACACATTTCCATCTCTGATCTCCAGCATCTGCAAACCTCACTTTCTCCTCAAATTCATGAACTACCCTAAGCCTATCATGTTTGGCTCTGAAAAGTGCCCAGTATACCTCCTATTACCTTGAAGGGTAAGGTATCTCAAACATTTGGGAAACTGCGGAAACTAACTGTTTTGTGCTGCTACTATAAAGTAGCAACATGAATAGTGTTTGCCACGAATAAACTGCTGTCTTCAAACTGAAAAGATTTTCTGCACACCTCACAAATGAGTGGTGTGTTGTATGAATTTCAGTGTCAGTCTAATGCTAGTTATGTAGCCTCAAGTTAAAAAAAAAGATCGTATCAAATAGTATATTCCATGACAGCTCACAACAGGCAAGGAACTAACTGCACCTAACCAGCTTGCAAAACTGAAAACAGTGTCTATCATTATGTAGTTTTCATGATTAGACAGTAATAGCTAAACAATCTGTTGTGTGCCAGGAATTATGCAAACAAGCAATTTAGACTTGCAATATTATGTGCTAGAAGCTACCCCGGTACTTTGCAGATAGAAAGAACATGTTCACATACTATTTTGTTTCAACTCAACGAAACAGGTGACAGCCATCCTCTCATTCATTTCTTGGGGCAACCTGCCCAGTTTTAAATGGAAAGAAAGTTTGACAGTTAACTGTCAATCATCATCTAAGATATGATAATGGGATTAATGTTATATTGTGTTACAAATGATGAAGAGTGTTAATCAAGTGAATAGACAGAAATAGTTCAAGGCTCTTGTGGTACAATGGTAGGTCCCTACCTATGTGGTCAGAAAACCCAGGCTCATGTCCCACTTGCTTCCAAGGTGTGTGACATATCTGAATGGGTTGATTTGAAAGCATCTCAACTTTAGATATTTTAGGGTTCTTGTGATGTAGTGGTAGTGTCCCCATCTTGTGACCAGGAGCCTCCAGTTCAAATATGAACTGCTCCAGGGTTGTGTAATACCCCTCCTCTCAGTCTTTTTTCTCCAAGGAGAACACTCCCAACTTCTTCAATTTATCCTCATGACTGAAGTTTGTTCATTTCTGAAACCATTCTTGTAAATCACTTCAGCACTCTCTTCAATGCATTCACACTTTCCTGTAAGTGCCCACAACTGTACATGTTACTCCAACTGAGGTTTAATAAGTGTCTTCACAAGGTCAACATCATCTCCCTGCTTTCTACTCTACAGCCCTATTAATAAAGCAGGGAGCACTGTATGTTTTATTAGCTGTTCTCCACCTGTCCTGCTACCTTCACTGATCTCTGTACATACACACCTAGGTCCCTCAGCTCTGGCACCCCTTTAGGATTTTACCTCCCACTTTATATCATCTTTCAACGTTCTTCCAACCAAAGTGCATCACCTCACATTTCTCTGCAATGAACTTCATCGTCATCCATTCACCTGCTCTACTTACTTGTCAATGTCCTTTCAGAGTTCCACACTGTCCTCCTCAAAGTTTATAATTCTTTCAAGTTTAGTGTCATCTGCAAACTTTGAAATTGTCACTTGCACACTAAAATCCAAATCATTAAGATATATCAGAAAAAGCAAGGGTCCCAATACTGACCCCTGGGGAACTCCACTACAAACCTCCCTCCAACCCCAAAATATCATTTTACCATTACTCTCTGTTTCCTGTCACTCAATTAATTTTTGATCCACATTGCCACTATTCCTTTTATACCTTGACCTATAATTTTCTTCACAAGTCTGTTGTGTGGTTCCATGTCAGATATCTTCTGGAAATCCATGTATACAACTTCAGCAGTATTACATCGACCCTTTCTGTTACCCATTCAATGCCTCCAGCAAGATAGTTAAACACAATTGTCTCTTTAGAAATCCGATGTTAACTCTTCATAATTGACACATCTGTTCCTGTGTGATTATTAATTCCATCCCAAATAATTGTTTCTAGAGGTTTCCCCACGATCAACGTAAACTAAGTGGTCTGTCCTTGCAACCCTTCTTGAACAAAGTTGTAATGTTTGCAATCCTCCAGTCTTCTGGCACTTCCCCCAAGCCCAGGGAAGACTGAAAGAATATGTCCAATGCCCAACAAGTGCTCCCTTCACTGCTTTCAAAACTTTGGATGCACTTCATCCAGTCACAGTACCTTGTTAACTTTAAATGCCAACAATCTATCCAACACTTCTGCCATACTAATCTTGAACTTTCTAATGACAAGAGGCTTCTCCACTTCCATAGACTGGGCAGCAACATTCTTTTTTATGAAGACAGACGCAAAGTATTCATTTAACACCACAGCTATGTCCCCAACCCCATTTGATCTCTGAGCAGCCCTATTCCTTCTTAAACCAGTCTTCTGCTGTTTATGTAGAAAACTTTGGGATTTCAAAATACTATAAGACATAGGTGCAGAAATTAGGCCATTCAGCCCATTGAGTCTGCTCTGCGTTCAATCATGGCTGATAAGTTTCTCAACCTCATTATTCTGCTTTCTCCCTGTGACCCTTGATACTCAAGAACTTATGTCAGTCTCAAATGTACTCAATGACTTGGCCTCCACTGTCTTCTGTGGCAATGATTTCCTTTATGGTGTGTGCGCTCGAAGAGAATGGAGGGATATAGAGATCAAACGGAAAGGCAGAGCTGAGGCCATGACCTTGTTGAATGGGGAAGCAGGTGTGAAGGGCCGAATGGTTTGCCCAGACTTTGGGGGCGAATAGGGGAGGGGCGAGTGGGGTGCGTGGTGAAAGGGGGAAGGGCTGTTGGGTGAAAGGGGCGGGGCGAGTGTGGGGGCGGGGCGAGTGTGGGGGCGGGGCGAGTGTGGGGGCGGGGCGAGAGCGGGCGGCGCAGGTGGGCGGTGCTGCGCAAGCGCGCGCGCCGTGAGAAGGTGGCCCCTGATTGGTCGAGGTCTGTTGTATCCCACAATCCAGCGGTGAAGATGGCGGCGCCCAGGAGCCGGAGGCGCGTGCAGTCCGAGTGAAGGGAACCTCTGTCCGCCCACTGACTGTGGTAGAGGCCGTGTCCCTCCACTCCTCTCACAATGAAGAACAAACCCACCCGGCACCGGACTCAGAACACGTTCCGGGTGAGCGGCGCAGGTTGAGGCCGGTTGTGGGGGCGGCCCTGGGCCTGGGCTCCTCGGAATCCGTGTCAGCGCCGTCTGCCCGGGGGAGGAATGCGTCTCGATTCTCCCCTCCCAGCTCCAACCTCCTTATCCCATCGGATAATCTCCCTCCAAACCACCCCCCGGGATCTCCCTCCCCCGATCACTCGCTCCAAGACGATCCCCTTTCTAATCCACCCCCTCACCCATCTCTCACTCACTCCAGGACTGGACTGTACAGCGAGGATTGAACCCACAGGGCGATTTAGACGCAAGAGCCTCTTGCATCTTCTCAGAGTAATTTCGATAAACTTTTGCCACGGTCAAATGAACCGGAAGAAGGCATTCGGGTTGGATTGCTCCAGTGAAGAATTGCCACAGATGTGGGCTGAATGGACTGTAAACATCTTTGTGGCTCCTTGCCTCGTGTGGATGCCCTATGATATGCCAATTTCTCCCAGGAATAACAATAATGTTTGATTGGGGGAAGTAATATATCCTGATTAAGCAAGGTTGTTTAGGAAGCACTGTTTGCAACACGTGACAATCTGACAAACCAAAATAAGCCAAAGCCCATCATCTTTAATAATGTATTTATTCAGCGTATATGGGGGCTGTTATAAAATGAGTTTTATTTCACATTGTTAAATGCAGCCTGAATCTGGAGTCAGGTCTAAGCTAACAGTTGAGTAGAGTTGCACTCCTGATGAGGATTGTAGCCTGTTTGGCTTTGGAATTTGTTAAGTCTTTGAAATGGACATCACATGGGTTTATTCTGAAATTTAAAAAAAACTACCATGTCAATTTTATAAATGTATGCACACGCACTCAACCTGTCTCCATGCTGTCAAGCAGTACTGATGTGCAATCTCCTCTGCAACACACTGTCTCCAGTTGAGTGCACCCCACAGTTAAGCGAGCATTGCTGCTGGTTGGCAAGCTGATATACTTACGGCCGCAGGGATTTTACTAGATGGCATACAAATGAACCAAATCTTGTTAGGGAACTTTCATTCTTTTGTTTGATAACTTTGAAATAAATTAGCATGTTGATTGAAATTGTAATGGGAGATGTTAATAATTGACAAAAACAAAAGTCAGAAAAAGGGTCTCTTTGTGCTTTTGTGTGTGAGCATTGATTTAGATGATGTGAGTTTGTGATTAATAAAATTAATCTTCCTCTATTTACAGTTTCTCACCTTCTCAGAACGGTTAGCGAATGTGAATATTGATATAATCCATCGGATTGATAGAACTGGGAGCTATGCTGAGGTAAAGAGAACCTGATAACACAAGCATAAAACTTTTGATAATGAGCATGCTTTAAATTCTGTCTGCCTTAAGTGCTGCAATAGCTGGAATATTTCTTGAAAAGAGAAAGGGCTTTACAATTATTTCCCCTCAAAGATTGTTTCTGAATTGTTTTAACTGCAAAAAGCAGTTGAGGCAAAGCTTGAAGCCTTGGACTTAGATTATAAGGAGAAGTAAAGGAGAAATGGGATCAGCTGTAACATTAGCATTGAATTGATGGGCAGAATGACCTCCTTAGTGTGTAATTGCTGTGATCTGCATGGTATTATTTTAATATAAATCCTATTCTTGTATGAAGGCTTTTTTTTTGCTTTTTCTAAATGCCTAAGGTTAAAGTAGCTAGTAGCACATTGTAAAAGTAAGGTATTCTTTAAATGGTGTCTTGTAAATAAATTCTTATAAGCATTAGTGAGATGAATGTTTTACTTTCTTAATTCGCAGTGAAGCGATGTGACTAAATGCTAATGCATTGTAACTGAAAAGGAACTTACATTTGCGTAGCAACTTTTACGTTACTGAAATGCCACAAAGCAGTTGATTTTTTTTGTTTTGTTACATGCAGCTACAATTGTAATGTATGAAAATGCAGCAGGTAATTTCTGAGTAGCAAGCTCCCACATATAGCAGTGCTTTAAGGATTTTTGATTGTGGGTTAATTGTAGATCAGGAATCTGGGAAGAGCTCTCCAGCTGTTCTTTTATTCCTGATGAAGGGCTTTTGCCCGAAACGTCGATTTCGAAGCTCCTTGGATGCTGCCTGAATTGCTGTGCTCTTCCAGCACCACTAATCCAGAAGCTGTTCTTTTCAGTAGTGTCATGAGATTTTTTGCATCTATCTTGGAGTTCAGATGCAGTCTCAGTTTCGCATTGCATTTGAGTATGGTACTCAAGCATGCATTGTAAGTGTCAGCTTGGATTAATTGCTGGAGGCTTGGAGTGATACTTGAACTCTCAAGCTTCTGATGTTGACATGAGTGTTTTTGAACTGAGCTATGGTTGACATTTGTAGATCTCCAGTGCAAGTGTGAATCCATGCTGATGTCCTAAATTTGTCTCCAGTGACAGATTTAATTTGTTATTCCAGTGGCTGTGATTTAACCTGCTTTGCAATCCTTTGCAAAGAATCAGAGTCAGACAGAACAAGCTAAGTCAGTGAGAGATATGAGCATAGAGGTGCACTATTACCTGGACTTTCAAAGCTTGTCTCCAGAACTGGAAGGTCTGCAGTTGGATTGTTCCTGTTGTAGTTCCAGTGACTAGGATTGATACTCCAGTATGTTTTTTGTGCACATGGTCACATACTCATTGCCCTGTATGTGCAAGTCAAAACCTGCACTTCTTTTCTCAGGAAGTTGAAACCTACTTTTATGAAGGCCTGGAGAAATGGAGAGATCTTAACTGCACGGATCACTTTGGTATGGCTTTATTTACACAGTTGTTCATTAAAATTTGTCACAGAAATTTTGCAGTGCATTTGCTCCAATTTACGTTTAATTGAAAGTACGATATAATGTGCTCAGGAGTGGATATGGTTGTGAAAAAGATAAGCCCTTCCGGGCTGTGGGTAAAGAGCAGACTGAGGTCAGAGCAGGACTAGACACTTTTTAAATTCAGTAATGGAATATGGGATCACTGGTTAAGCTGGCATTTATTGCCAGAGGAGAAACTGAGGACTGCAGATGCTGGAGATAAGAGCTGAAAATGTGTTGCTGGAAAAGCACAGCAGGTCAGGCAGCATCCAAGGAGCAGGAGAATCGATGTTTCGAACATGAGCAAATGATTGATTCATTCCTGAAGAAGGGCTCATGCCCGAAATGTCGATTCTCCTGTTCCTTGGATGCTGCCTGACCTGCTGTGCTTTTCTAGTAACACATTTTCAGCATTTATTGCCAGAGGGCAATTAAGAGTCAACTATATTGCTGTGTGTCTGGAGTCACTAAACCAAGTAAGAATGGTAGCTTTCCTCCCTAAAGAACATTAGTGAGCCTGATGGGTCTTTATGACAATCGACAATGGATTTGTAGTCACCATCAGTCTCTTTATTCCAGGTTTTTATTGAATTCAAATTCCACCATCTGTTGAGATGGGATTCAAACCCAAGTACCCAGAACATTATCGGAGACTCTGGATTAACAGACCAGCAATAGCACCAGGCCATTGCCTCCTCATTACTGATTTCCTTCACCTCTGTCCTTTCACCAAACCGTTGGTCCTCCTACATTTCTGGGAAGTTATTTGTCCCCTTTTGGTGAAGACAGAACCAAAGTTTGTGTTGCATTATAATTTCCCTGTGTTCTTGAAGAGACTTTCACTTGTCTTTCCTAATCTTTTACTCTTCGTATATTTAAAGAAGCTTTTTACAGTCAGATTCTACATTTCCTGAATTTTACTCGTGTACTGTATTTTCTCCCTGTTGAACAACTTTTCTTGACCGCTTTTGCTGAACTCTGAAGTGCTGCCAATCCTCAGGCTTGCTCCTCTCTTTTTTTTGGCAATTTATATGTCTCCTCTTGGGTCGCATATTCTTCCTAATTTCTTTTGCAAGCCATGGTTTAGCCACCTTTTATATATGCTGCAGACAGGAATGAATAACTGTTCTAATTCATGCACATGTGATTTAAATATGAACCATTACCTGTCAATAATCAACCCTTCAGTAAGGTTCCCCAATTCATCTCGCTAATTTGCACCTCACACTCTCATTGTTCCCTTTTAAGATTTCAGATTTGATTACTTCACTTTCCATCTAATGAAGAATTCTATTGTGTTATGATCATTCTCGCCCAAGGGACCTCATGCTGCAAGATTTTCAATGAATCCTTTCTCATTGCACAGTACCCAGTCTAGAATAGTCTGTCTCTGATTCGTTCCTCAATGTGTTGGTCTAAAAAAAACCATCACATAAACACTCCAGGAAGTCCTCCTCCACAGTACCATTGCTGGTTTGCTATGTCCAATCTAAATGTAAATTAAAGTCATCCATGATTACAGTTGTATTCTTATTACATTCATCTCTGATTTCTTGTTTATTGTGTTCCCTAACATTTCCAGTATTGTTTGGGGACCAATAAACAACCCTCAACAAAGTTTCTACTCCTTGGTGTTTGTTATTCCATATCATGATTTTCTGAGCCACTATCATTCCTCGCTATTGCACTGAATTACTCCTTTATTAACAGGAGTTAATACTCCTGTATTAACTATCCCAACACCTTTTCCTTTTTGTTTGTCCTTCTTCAAACATGATTACCACTCATTGCTGAGAGTCTGGAGTCACAGGCCAGCCAACTGGGTAAGGACAGCAGATCCCTCAAAGGCAAGGCCAGATTGGTGTTTACAGCAATCAATGATAGTTTTGTAGTCACCATTACTGAGATGAGCTTTCAATTCCAGATTTAATTATTAAATTTAAATTCCAGCAGCTGCTGTGGTGGGATTTGAACCCAGGTGCCCAGAACATTCGACTGGGCCTCTGGATGTCTAATCCATTAACATTGCCACCACATTACTGTGGTGGAAATCCACTCAATCTCCTCATGTGTCTCTGAATTCTAGAATGGGCTTGTATTCACAACCTTGAAATGTGGAGACAGCCAAACTAATGAAAGGCTATGGTAAAGAATCAAAGACTGCGCAGTTGAAACTTGATTCTTGACTGGATTCTAACCTGTGTTTCTCTTTCTAGTTAACTTTTACAAAGAGGTATGCGGAATAACCCAATCTTTTAATCAGTTGGTATACCATCAGAACACGGTGGTAGAAAGCTTGAAAAATCATCTTCAAATCAGGAGCAGCCTGGCATACCAACCTTTACTCGAGTAAGGATTTGAAGAGTTTGATTATGTTAAGAGGAAGAGTCAACAAATTAATCCACAGCTGTATATAGATGCTAGTAGATTGAAAGATGTTCTTAAACTTCTGTCTTATTGTAAACAGAAAACCTGCAGCATACAGGCGGCACGGTGGCTCAGTGGTTAGCACTGCTGTCTCACAGCGCCAGGGGCCCGGGTTCAATTCCTTGGGCAACTGTCTGTGTGGAGTTTGCACATTCTCCCTGTGTCTGCGTGGGTTTCCTCCGGGTCCTCCGGTTTCCTCCCACAGTCCAAAGATGTGCAGGATAAGTGAATTGGCCATGCTAAATTGCCTATAGTGTTAGGTGGATTAGTCAGGAGTAAATATGGGGGGTGGGTTTCTCTTCGGAGGGTTGGGTGGACTTGTTGGGTCGAAGGTAATCCAATCTAATCTAATTGTGTGCTTGCTTCAGTGAGCAATCCTTTAAGATCAGCATATGATCTATCAAGCCCTGTTTCAGCCTGAGATCTGATTTGTCCAATAGTAACAGCTGCTGGGATAATATGCTGTAATCAGTTGAAGTTTGGCATTTTTGCATTTGTCCTAATGACTGAGAGATGAAAAACACAGCAACATGCCTCTTTTTTTTCCATCGTATTTTGTATGTATTTAAAACTGTAGTCCTTTGACGATGCCACCTATCTCTTTATTTGGCACATTGCAAAGTTTTGTTCATGTTTCTGTGAAATGCATTGCTCTGACTTTGCTATGTTAGCAAAGTGTAAAGTGACATTGTGCGATTTGTGAATTACAGCCTCGTGGTACAGTTGGCCAGAGATCTGCAGGGGGACTTCTATCCTCACTTCAGAGAGTTCTTTATAATTATAACCTCCTTGCTGAACACACAGGACACAGAACTGTTGGAATGGATCTTCACCTGTCTCTCCTACCTGTACAAATACCTCTGGAGACTTATGGTCAAGGACATAACAGACATTTACAGGTGCACAGTCACTTTTTCAAGTTTGGGTCATTAAGAGTCTGCTGTTAAGCTTCTACTTGGAACATTTTCTTAATTTTTATGTGGGAGTTGCATACTTTAACAGATTGAAAGCAGCGACGATGTACATTCAATTCCTATTTTGTGCTAATATATTTTCAGGTAGATATGCTGTTTTATAAAGGATTCGTAAAGAATTAAAATAGAAGGTTCTTTTGCACCAAGAACCTGACCATTTTTAAATAGTGCGGTGATGGAATTTCTTCCTTGATCAACAGCAATAATTGCTTTTGAGCTGGTGAAATAATTGTTTGAGTACATCTGTAAATTGGTAAATTGCACTGATCAGAAGTTACAGCACAAAACAAGATTAAAATCATGGTTTGCGTAAAGATTTGTAGCTCGGTTGCCATAGTTGTGGGTGTGTTCGCCGAGCTGGGATGTTGATCTGTGGAGGACAGCCAGAGAATTTCTAGAAGCATGGCACTCATCCACTGATGCTATCAACAAACACATTGACCTAGACCCAATATACCGGCCACTATAACGAGCAGCCGCAAGCAGCAGGAACAGAACCAAATAAATTTCAAAGAGACAGTACAACAGCCCTTCGCAGAAGGCTCCAAAGCTCTTGAAATGTCACCTAGATAGGGGATGAAATGTCTGCAAATCAACTTCCCAGCTCGGTGAACATACCCAAGTCTTACAGCCTGCACTAGCTCTTAGCAAGAACTATCCTATTAGTCCTTCTGCCCACTTTAGCATAGTGGTTTCCTCTATTTCAATTGTTAATCCACAAATTCCACATTTCTTTTAGCTAACATCTTTCTCAACTTGTCCTACCACCTTCAAAGATGTACGTATGTTAAACCCCTGCTTCATCTTTGTTCCTACATCTCTGTATAAATCGGCATTTTGATGTTTATTTTGTCTATCTTATTCCCTCCATTAATGTACA
Organism: Chiloscyllium plagiosum; assembly: GCF_037043375.1. Classification (NCBI taxonomy): domain Eukaryota; kingdom Metazoa; phylum Chordata; class Chondrichthyes; order Orectolobiformes; family Hemiscylliidae; genus Chiloscyllium; species Chiloscyllium plagiosum. Next base: position 20,440,705 of record NW_028270157.1, on the reverse strand, counting down.
GTAACCCTGCAAAATCATGAATATGAATTTGCCTATCTGTTCCAAAAAACAAGTGACATGTTGCCTATCTGTGGGCAAAAGCCGTGTACTACAATTTTTAACGTATTTTTAAACAAACACCACAGTCACGAATTTGATAATTTGTGGGGTTCTCAGGGACAAAACCCTTGCAGATACAGAGGAATGGCTGTATCATTTCAACATCTTTCTATGTTAATTTGTACCAGTCAATGTCTTCTAACTTATTTTTCCTGTTTAATCTATTTAATAAACTGATTCTGTTGAGACAATCAATAACTTTTTTTGACCATGAGTGTTACATTTTTAATACTATCAGCCTTAATTGAAGAACCAACTTGAAATTATAACGTACTTTTCAGGATGTCCCAAAGTGTTCTACAGTTAATGAAATACTTGGTAAAATGATTAGATTAGATTCCCTACAGTGTGGAAACAGACCCTTTGACCCAACAAGTCCACACCGACCCTCCGAAGAGTAACCCACCCAGACCCATTTCACTCTGACTAATGCACTTAACACTATGGGCAATTTAGCACAGCCAGTTCACCTGATCTGCACATCTTTGGATCGTGGGAGGAAACCGGAGCACCCGGAGGAAACCCACGGTGACACGGGGTAAATGTGCAAACTTCACACAGACAGTAGCCCAAGGCTGGAATCGAACCCAGGTCCCTGGCACTGTGAGGCAGCAGTGCTAACCACTGAGCCACCGTGCCGCCCAGATGGTGGGAAACATGTCAGGCGATCTTTGTGCAGTAAAATCTCTCAAACAGCAAACAAGCAAGTAACCAGGTCTTCTATTTTCTGGTATTAGTTGGAGGATAAATGTTTTGGGAAATACCTGCTTTCAGACAGGTGTGTTTTGTGAAATTCACTGCATTGAATTTTTAATTTATCCTTATTATTAAAGTGTTTCTTGTTTTTTTTTTGTAGTTTGTATAGTTCACTTTTGGGCCACAATAAGGAGCATATCAGATGTTTTGCAGCCGAAAGTTTTGCTTTCTTAATGAGAAAGGTGAGTTTATTTTAAAATTATTCATTCTTGGGATTAAGGCTGTGTGTCTTCAGTTAGTGAGGCCCTTCAATTAAGCATTCATTGTTTTCAGTGTATGAGTGGATGCACACAGAATGCAGTGTGGTGATGTAAATAACAGTTTGGAACTGGATAAAAGATAAGCTAGCTGAGCTGTGAGCTTTTGAAATCTCATGGCCTCTCCTTTAAGATGCTGCTTTCTCTCACCAAGCTTTTGGTCACCTGTCCTAATATCTCCACCCAGGTTCTGTGTCACTTTGTGTCTGATACCATTCCTGTGAACCTGCTTGGGATGTTATGCAATGTTAAAATTGTGTTGTAAATTCAAGCTGTTTGTAAACTGTTTTCTTGTCATGCTGAGGATAAAACGTGTGCCAGGGTATCCTTTTTTGCAGATTCAGTTTAATTACATTGATGTGGCTTTTTTTTTTGTTTCCTCAAGTACCCATTGGTGATTGCTTTCTGTGTCTTTGCAGGCTCCTGATCACAATGCCCTTTTCAACTTCATGTTTGCTGACCTGGAGCAACACTCTGAGAAGGCTGAGGGAGTGGGCCAGCTGCTTTTCGATGTGTGCAAAGGAGTCCAAAATACCTTGCACTCATGTGCAGCCAAAGTAATATTTTAATCATTTGACTATTGTTGATAAAAGACACATTCTGTCAAAAAATTTGGCTTGCACTCACCAGGACATTTGCGAGGAATAGCAGAGTAAAAGAGAACAGTGTTTTAGAGAGTACATATTCGTTGGCAAGTGTTGCGATGGAAAAAGCACCTGTTAGGTGAAGACTGACTGGTTAACTGCCAAACTTTGACTCTTGATTAGTCATGATGCCCTGAGGAATGAGCCAGAGGATGTCTTGTCACCTGTTTTGTTCAGTTGAATTGAGTGCAGTATATGTACGTGCTTTTTCTGCCTCTCCCTGTGTGCAGAGGCAATGATATAGTTGTGCTGTTGCTGTAATCCTTTGGGGATCAGGGTTTGAATCTAAATGTGATAGGTGGTGGAATTTAAACCTTTTGTTAAAAGAAGGATGATCAAAATGAAGCCATCGTTGAACACTGCAAAACCCCAAATGGTTCACTCATGTCCTTTAAGGAAGGAAATCTGTCATCTTACCTGGCCTACCTAGACTCTAGACCCATAGCAAGGTAAATGACTCTTAACTACCCTCTGAAATGATCACTCAGTTGTAACACTTGTTAGAATGAAAATGAATGAAACTGGACAGATGACCTGGTATTGACCTAGGCACCAGAAATGACTGGCATAAACAATCCTATCCTCCTCACTAACATCTGCTATTGAGAGAACTGTCTCACAGCCAAATCAAACAACAGCCTGACATAGTCACTCAGAATTGTACCTCATGGATAATGTCCCAGAACCACTACCACCATCCCTGGTTATGTCCTGTCCCACTAACAGGACAGACCCAGCAGAGGTGGTGGCAAGGTGGTATACAGTTGACAAAGAATTGCCTGGGAATCCTAAACATTTACTCAAGATATCATGAAGACTCATGGTTTCAGGTTAAGCATGGGCAAGGAAATCTCCTGCTGATTACCACGTTGTCCTCCCTTGGCAGATGAATCAGTACTCTTCCATGCTGAACAACACTTGAAGGAAACACTGAGTAGCAAGAATGCAAAAATTACTCTGGGTGTGGAATTTCAATGTCCCTTATCAAGAGTGGCTCAGCAGCAGCAGCAGCACTACAGATTGAACTGTTTGGGTCCTAAAGGACATAGCTGCTTGTTGGGTCTGCAGCAGATGGTGAGGGAACCAACAAGTGGGAAAAACATACTTGACCTCATCCTCACCAATCTACAGGTATATTTGTCCATGACAGTATCAAAGTCCTGTCTTCACATTGAAGATATCCTTCACTGTGTTGTGTGACGCTACCACCCTGCTGAATTGAATAGTTTTCAAATAGACATAACAACTCAAGACTGGGCATCCACGAGGCACTGTGGGCCATCAGCAGAATTGTACTCAAACACTGTCTGCAACTTCAAGGGCTGGTATATGCCCCATTTCCATCAAGCCAGGGGATCAATACTTGGACAGTGGGGCATGCCAGGAGCAGCATCAAGCACCTCAGCCTCCTCCAGAATTGCCCAGCATCAGTCTCCAGCCAATTCGATTCACTTCATGTGTTATCAGGAAACAGTTGGAGGTATACGATACTGCCAACACAATAGGCCCTGACAACATTCAGGCAATAATACAGTAAACTTGTGTTGAACCTCCTGACAGTTATGTCCCAGGCCCATCTGTTTTCAGTTGCTTCATCCATGTTCTTCCCTCCATAAAAGGGTCAGAAGATCGAATTTTGACTGATGACTACAATGCTCAGCACCATTTGCAACATCTCAGATACTGAAGCAGTCCTTGTCTAAACCTACCATGACCTGGACAACTTCCAGACTTGGGCAAGAGATGGACAAGTAGCATTTGTGCCACACAAATGCCAGGCTTCTCCAACAAGAAGGGAATCTAATCATTGTCTCTTGACATTCAATAGTGGTTACAAAAATCCCCACTATCAACAGCCTCGGATTACCATTGACCAGAAGCTGAATTGGACTAAAGCGCAGCAGGTCAGGCAGCATCAAAGAAGCAGGAGAATCGACGTTTCGGGCATAAGCCCTTCTTCAGGAATGTCGTTTCTCCTGCTCCTTTGATGCTGCCTGACCTGCTGTGCTTTTCCAGCAACACATTTTTCAGCTCTGATCTCCAGCATCTGCAGTCCTCACTTTCTCCTGAATTGGACTAGCCAAGTCAATGCAGTGGCTACAAGAGCAGGTCAGAAACTAGGAATCCTGCAATGAGTAACTCCCCTCCAGACTCCTCAAAGCCTGCCCACCATCTACAAGGCACACGTTAGGAGTGTGATGGGATACTCCCCACTTGCCTGGATGGGTGCAGCTCCAACAACAATCAAAAAGCTTGACAACCTCCAGGACAAAGCAGCTGCTTGATTGGTAATACATCCACAAATATCCATTCCCTCCACCACTGACGCTCAGCAGCAGCAGTGCATACTATCTACAAGAGCACTTCAGAAATTCACCAAATGTCTGTAGACAACACCATTTAAATGCACAAGGACAGCAGTTACATGGGAACACCACCACCTGCAAGTTCCCCTCCAAGTCGTTCAGAACCCAGACTTTGAAATATACAGCTGGTTGTTCAAAATCCTGGAACTCTCTCCCTAATAGTATTGTGGGTCTACCCTCCAGCACATGGACTGCAGCTGTTCAAGAAGACCTGTCACCATTACCATCTTGAGGCCAACTGGGGACAAACAATACACACTAACCCAGCCAGCGATGACCACATCTATGAATGAATTATGAACCTATGATTAAAAAACATATCGTGGTCAAGGTTGAATGCTTGTACTGTGTCGAATCTGAGCAGCTGGTTGTGCAGCCTGCCTTCACAATGGGGACTGATGATTTACAAAACAGAATATGATGATTTGTTGTTGAGATTTATAAAGTTTTGTTTCCTGTTTTGTAGATCTTCCCTGCTGTCTTACAAAAACTGGGACCTGTCACAGAGTTAGAGGCTGTGTTACCATGGGATAAGGTTGGGCAAGCTGTTCACCACATGGCCAAGTCATTTGCATCCTATGTTGACAGGGAACACTTTGATGTAGTCTGGAACTGCTTACAAGTAAGTTGATTGGTATTGAAAGATCTTACCGATCTCTCTGGCATTACCTGTGGCAGCTTGCATGATGTGTTGTTTAACGTGGACAACAAAGAGCCAAGGGTTTAAAGAATTACATTCTGAAGACAGGCATCAGAGACTAAGGCGTGCATTCCGTTGTAAATAGACAATGAAGGAGCAACCTTGTTGAAGAGCTAATGATGTTTAGAAACATTGATGGGTTTGAAACTTTCTTCTGATGAAGTGGGTTGAGGACAAGAGAACAGAGTCTTCAGTGACAGCCAAGTCATTCAAGGTGTTAGAAAATCCTTCACACAGAGAGGAGAGTAGAAATCGAGAACTCCCTTTTCCTAAAAGAGTTGTTGAGGCTGAAGCTTAATTGAGAAGTCTCAAAACTGAGATTGATATAATCGGGCATGGAATTTAGCTTTATGGCAGTAAGCCTGGTAAATGGTGTTCACATGCAGGCTCCCATGCGCTAGCTGGCGAAACAGGCCTGGGTACTTCATGACCTTCTCTCTTCCTATGTAATTTAGTGTAGTGTCTCTTTAAGAATGTCAGACGCTTCAGACAGAGAGTCAGAATCTCAGTGATATGCCTGACTTCATTTTTGCTTTCTTTTCTGGGTATGATTATCAAGATTAGTCAGGCATTGCAGTTATTCTGATTCCTGTGTCAAGGAGATATTTCTTATTGCTGGTGTTGGTACCTATCTCTGCTGTACAGATGTGGCTGTACATCCCACTTCAGAGACTCCAGCACTCAGTTCACTCTGGCAGTACTGAGGTAATGCTCCACTGTTAGAAGTGCCATCTTTCAAATGGACCTGACTCTGACCTCTTGTTCCCAATCCTCTTCATCAGAGGAAACCAAATCAAATCGATTAACTGAGGACCTTTCTGCTGTCTTGGGTGGATAGAAAGATCCTGTGAAGAAAACCTAATAGGGTTATAGAATCATACAGCACAGAAGCAGACCCATCGGTCCAATTTGTCCATGCCACCCAAGTTTTCCAAACTAGACTAATTCCATTTGCTTGAACTTGGCCCATGTCCCTCTGAACCTGTCCTATTCATGTACCTGTCCAAATGTCTTTTAAATATTGTAACCTTACCTGCATCGTCCACTTTCTCTGGCAGTTCATTCCCCATACATACCACCCTCTGAGTGAAAATGTTGTCCCTCAGGTCCCATTTAAATCTTTTCCCTCTCACCATAAAAATATGCCCCCTAGTTTTGAACTCTCCCATCCCAGGAAAATTACCTTTGCGTTTCATCTTAACTATGCCCCTCATGATTTTATAAATCTCCATAATGTTACCCTGCATCCTCCTGCGCTCCAGTGAAAAAGTCCCAACCAACCAGCCTCTCCTCTTAACTCAAACCCTCCAGTTCTGGCCACATCCTGTTAAAATTTTTCTTTATGTCATGATCAATATTATTTATCCTTCAGTCAATATCTCAAAAGCTGATTATCCAGACTTTCTCTTGTGCTGTTTGTTGGATTTATATCATTTCCTAGATTACAACAGTGACAGCAGTTCAGAGACACACTACATTGACTTTACAGCACTTTGGGACATTCTGAGATTGTGAAGGTCCCTACATAAGAGCGATGTGGCAGTTTGGTATGATGGACAACGCAACCAGAATTATACCCATTGATTCTGAGAACATAATTCAGTCATGCAGACTACTGGTAGCCCCTGTTTTTGAGGATATATGTTTTTATGTTTAGGAAGTATAATATCGAGAGTGTTTTATTTTTGTAAGTGACAAAAGACAATAGCTGCAGAATCCACCTGACTGACAGGGATAGATTATATTCCTTTTGGGAATGTGTGTCTGTCCCATTGTAAGAATGTTTCATTTAAGAAAAGAGCAAAAAGTTAGCTTTTTTTTTCATTGGTAGAGATGTATCCTGGGGCTCTGCGACCAATTAAACTGCGGGGACAGGCAGCAAGGCTCTGATCAAATCCAGAGGATACTGCAGATATACCTGGTGATGGTGGAAAGTGGACAGGGGTCAAAGGTTACTCATCCGGTCGAGCTTTGTGAGGTGAGTCCTGGGATCATAGTGTCGCAGACTTTTATAGGATAGAAAGGTTGCCATTCAGTCCATTGTGTCTGTATCTGCTATCCAGTTAGCCACATATGCTAGGCATTTCCCCAAAAATTTTCAGATTAGTCCTTTTCAAGCACATATCCATATTTCACTTTAGAAAACACTGTGGAATCGGTTTCCCGCAGGCACTGTGATCAAGATCATCATTACCTGTGAAAAAAACATTTCTCCTTCCTTCATTCTTTTGCAGTCAATGTTAAAATGACTTTTCATAGAATTACCCAAAGTGTTACAATGCAGAGAGGATTGTGTGGCCCATTGTGTCTACACTGACTCTTTAAAAAAGCCTCATTGCCTGGTCTTGGTTACAGACCAGTTCGCCAGTGGGGATGTTTTTCCCTTCCTGCTCTATCAAAACCTGCTGGAATTTTGAATATCTTTCTTAAATCTCCTGTAATTTCCAATCCACTGTAAGGAGAGTAATCCCACATATTCTGGCCTAGAACTGTCAGCTGGTGAAGGATGGAACTGAAGCCAGGATTTTAATATACTTTTATTTATGAGGGCAAATATTACAAACGTGTACCTCAAAACCCAATAAGAGGAGCACAGTGAACTCCCAGTTAATGCAAATTGTCTGATCACAAATCAGTACTTCCATTTCTGTACAGTTACTACCATGTCTACATACAATGTATTGAAGGTGATTTCACTCACCACACACTGAAACCAGACGTACTGTTCTAATTACCCTCTCGGCCCAATATGCTTCTTCCTTTAGACTTTGATCCAGACGCTGCAGGCTTCACAGATGACCACATCCTGCTGTGAGGCTCTTCTTGAGGTATTCTCCACCCTCCTGAAGGCTCAGAATATTACTCTGCCGAAAGCACTGACTGTAGAAGCTTCTAGGAAGGTAATTGATGCATTTTTTTGCTGTACAATATACTGACAATGTGCGATTGTTATCATGCTTCCACCTGTGGAGGGATTTCTAGTTTTAAAGATCGTTATGTGCTTTCCAAATGTTTAGTCACCTCAGGATTCTGCATTGGTATTACCTCTATTTATGACACAAAAAGAACAATGTCTTGCTGAAAAGTGAAACTGTTGTTGAAGCTTTTCATCTTGAAGTCATCAGGACAAACACAAATACAGGTACACAATCCTTTATCTCAAACACTTGAGACCAACTAGTTTTCGGAATTTGAAATTTTTTGAATTTCGGAATGAGTGACGGTTTGATGGTGAAATTTTAAAAAATCTTGTTGAACAGCAGACAGGCCTGTCAATGCTCTGCCACGCCACCCCCCATCACATCTGAGTAACATGCATCGACTGGGTGTGGAGTTGGGTTAACTGTTTGCATGCCAAATAACCTTGTTAATGAGGAAAAAAACTACATGAGAAAACCTTCAAATTTTGGAGCTTTTGGGATTTCTGATAAAAGGTAGTCTACCTGTACCAAATTTCCAATGATCACTGTAGTAGAAAAGGGTGATGATTGTTTGACAAATTGATGCTGGCTGAGGAAGCAATGAGGCATTATTGACTCCTGAAGCCAGAAGTAAGTCGATAAAGGTACAGGTTTGAATATATTCCTTTTGTTTGCGGAGAAATGCCCATTGCATATGAATGTGCCACTTCCAGCTATTGTAAATGAGGCATATGACAAGCTCAAATATCTTTAAATGAGTTAGTGTCGCGATTAACACAGTCAGGATTGTTCAGCAAAATACGGCGCACGTGCAGAATTCCATCTAACAGTAGACATTCCTCAGTCAGTTGGAGTGGACTGTTAATACTTTTTTTTTCAAATTTCACAATATTTATTACTTTCTTGTATTTACATGTAAACTACAGCAAGACATCTCTCTTTTCAGTAAGTTTCTCTTGGTTTTTGCGATCAAAAAACAATGCTAGGTAATCACAATTACATTCTGGATCAGTGGTGCTGGAAGAGCACAGCAATTCAGGCAGCATCCGAAGACAGGCAAAATCGACGTTTCGGGCAAAAGCCCTGATGAAGGGCTTTTGCCCGAAACGTAGATTTTGCCTGTCTTCGGATGCTGCCTGAATTGCTGTGCTCTTCCAGCACCACTGATCCAGAATCTGGTTTCCAGCATCTGCAGTCATTGTTTTTACCTCAATCACAATTACATGTATGTCTATGCCCATTCATTTAAAAAAAAATGTTTATGTAATTGGGTGTCTCTCCTCCACTTGCCCTACATCCATGTTATCTCATTTAGAATGCTGAAATTAGCAGGAGACCATTTGGCCCATTGTATCTGTGTTGGCTTTTTGAGAGAGAGAGAGTTGATTAATGTTTCCCACTTTCTTAATGTTTCCCCTTTTTCTATACCGATTTTACTGGAGATATTTAAAATTGAAAATTACTGTAGAATCTGGTTCCACCACACAAAGGCAGAGCATTCCAGATTGCAACAATTCACTGTTAGGATAGAGTTTTTTGATGGAAAGGAATTTCTTCATGTAGCCTCTGTTTTATTTTTGCCATTTGCCTTTTATCTGTATTTTCTGGCTATCAATCCTTCTGTCAATGAAAACATTTTATCTTTATTTGCAAAGCTATAACAATTTTGAGCATATGAACCTTCTCAACTTGAAGGGTATTGTCCCTGCTCCTCCATTATCCATTCTCCCCAAACTGAAATTGTTCATTCTTGGAATTGTTTCGATAAACTTTTGTTTTTACACCCTTTCTTAGTTCTTGCATCTTTGCTAAAGTGTGTCCAGACTTGGTCCAATACTGCAGTCAATGCCAGACAAGTGCTGCTTCACACCTTGAAGCATTCTGCCAATGTGTGTTTGCTATCTTTAACAGCTTCTGAAATCTGTCTCTTGATTCATGTATTCAGTTTCCTGTCTTGGCTACTTTATAATTCTTCTGATTGTCCAATCCTCTTAGGTTTGGAATGCTGAAAGTGCACCAATTGTCTATGTTATATAGCAATGATGGTGAAAGCCTATTACTGAAGATATGGGGTGTTTGTGTACCTTGTCAAAAGCTTATTAAAAGGAAAGAGATTTTCTGTTTCAGATTTACAGCTGTGGGTTTGAGAGAAAATTAATTCTGGAGTTCTCTGAAAAGATATTTAACATGTGCCAGTTTGAACAGGTAAGCTTGAAATGCACTTGTGCTGTGGAGAGGTTTAATATTTTATTTCAGAAGTGGATTACTGATTCCAAATACAAAGTCAGAAATCTGTCCCATTTACACTCATTAGACAGGATTACTGATTGTGAATCTAATATGGTGAGGTCTGTATCGCTACACTCACCCAGAAACAGACGCTTGCAAAAATTAGACATTCATTCTGAGATGCAAGTAACTTGCATGGTAAAATGTGCAAAAGGTACTCTGAAAACCCAGGCACTTTGGATGCTCTTTGATACACCAGACCCTTTTACAATTGAAACCACTGGACTTCAACGTTGCTGAATCACAGAAGTGCTGTGGTACAGAAGGAGGCCATTTGGCCCCTCTGCAGTATAGGGTTCTATGAAAAATGGCATTTTGTTTGATGATGGGAATTAGTACTTAGTGAAACAAGTGAAAATAATGGCTGTTTTCCTTTATCTTGAGTGGTGTCAAAAATATTTGATACAGATTCAATACCATTATTTCTCTGTCCCCAAAGAAAACAATTTACAAATAGAATAAACAGCTAAGACAGTACAGAAACTTAATGAATTTAAAATTACTGGGAAAGCGTTGCTGAGTAACCTGATGGAACTGCAGGCTGACAAGTCCCCAGGTTCAACCTAGTATCTTAAGAGGTTGCGAATGAGATAGTACATGTTTTGGTGTTAATTTTCCAACATACTTGATTTTAAATGGCTGCAAAGGAAGTTGTGAGTGAATTGCCTTGGGATGGTGGGGAAACTCCTCTGACCAGCTTGAGTTAATTTACTGGAGGGTGCTGTAAGCATTCACCGTGATGTACTCTGATAAATGTTACTCTGGCAAAGTAGGAGCAATTCTGGCAATTTACTCACTAGCATTGGTGGCAGTGCTAAAGAGGCAGGATGCAGAAACAATCATCATTGACTTCTGTGCACAGTCGTATTTTGTCCAATGAAAAGAAAATGGGAAGAAGTGGTCTTTAAAGTTTTTTTAAGCTTCAATGAAAATTAGTCTCATGTACTTGGAATAAGTAGATCCTGAAACTAGGATGCCATGAGAATAAACTTGTCTTTCAGTAAACGTGTTTATTGTTGTTTATAGCTGTTTCTGCCAAACTTGCTGCAGTATGTGGAGGAACAGTTTGCACTTGATGATCTATCTGCTTGGGAAGAAACTCTGGGAATTTTGGTGGAACTGATTCTGGTCAAAGCTGAGCCTCCGACTGTTGGATCGATGGCATTTGAAAAGTATCCTCTTCACTTTGCTGGGCCGGTGCAAGTGTGAGTAGAGTGATTGCATAGCTCATGGTGACATACCTTATTGAAATGGGATGAGTCAGGGATTTTCCTATTAGTTATCGAATCATCTGTAAGGGGCTTTCGAGGCTGGGTCATTAAGTATCTTCAAGATTGAAATAGATTTTCAATCAGTAAGGGATCGAGGGTTATGGAGTCATGACAGGACAACGGAGTTGAGGATTAGCAGATTAGCCATGAACGTGTCGAATGGTGGAACTAATCTGTTGGGCCAGATGGCCTACTTCAGTTCCTATACCCTTATCCAAGACTGCCATCAAAAATATGCTGTCCATGTGTGAAAAAGGCACATCAGGAAGGGAGAAACCACATAAAAAGTTCAGGCATTTTTACTTTAGGATGGGTGACATGGTGGTTCAGTGGTTAGCACTACTGTCTCAAAGCACAAGGGATCTGGGTTCGATTCCAGCCATAGGTGACTGTCTGTGTGGAGTTTACACGTTCTCCCTGCATCTGTGTGGGTTTTCTCCGTGCTCTCCGGTTTCTTCCCACAATGCAACGATGTGTATGTTAGGCGGGCTGGCCATGCTAAATTGTCCATAGTGGCTCATGTGAAGTAAAAGCATCAGTGCAGACTAGTTTTTCAACAAATTCAGTGCAATAAGTAATTGATCTAAAGTGTAATTTTGAAATTGGTAAATGTCAGGAAGCTTGGCGTTGTTGCACATTTATTCTTGTTCTATCTGCTGATCTAAAATTTTGAATAAACATTTTCTACTTCTCGTTTTATTGATGAAAGCAATTCGAGTGGAGTGAAGAATGGTGGGCCAGTTGCTTTGGTGTTAGATTTCATCCTTTCGTTGCTGCACATACCTGAAGCTGGAGAGAGATTGGATCTTGCACATAGTTGGGCTGCTCTCATCATTCTTCCCCATGTCAGGTGAGAAAAATATCTGGTTTTGACGCAAAGAGTGGACGTCATTGCATTTAACCTTCATGCGCTCCTTTGACAGCCCAGTTACTTTTGTTCTCGTTAGTTAGATATTGTCAAGTGGAGACACCATCCAATCCATAGATTTTGGATATTTTTAATTGACCTGACCAGCTAAGAGAAAGATTAACAAGGATATTGCTAGGGTTGGAGGGTTTGGGCTACAGGGAGAGGCTGAATAGACTTTGTCTGTTTTCCCTGGAGCATCGCAGGCTAAGGGGTGACCTTATAGATGTTTATAAAAATATGAGAGGCATGGAGAGAGTAAACAGACAAAGGCTTTTCTTTGGATTGGGGCAAGTCCAGAACTAGCGGGCATAGCTTTAGGGTGAGAGGGAAAAGATTTAAAAGGGACGCAAGGAGCAACCTTTTCACACAGAGGGTGGTTTGTGTATGGAATGAGCTGCCAGAAGAAGTGGTGGAGGCTGGTACAATTGTTCTCGATGGCTACATGAATAGGAAGGATTATAGAGGGATATAGGTCAAGTGCTGGCAAATGGGACTAGATTAATTTCTGATATCTGGTCGGCATAGACGAATTGAACTGAAGGGCCTGCTTCCATGATGTACAATTCTATGACTCTGTGACATGTCTGGAACAGGTGGGAGTTAAATCCAGGCCTTTTGGCTTAGAGTTAGGGACATTACCACTGTGTCACAAGAACCCTCTTTCTGTTGCACATGTACATAAGATTAGGATCTTAATGGCGTGTTTATTTCAGATCAGAATTGTAGGAGCATAGATCACAAATTGAATAACTTGAGCACAGATGAAAACTGGTCGAACAGGCTTAAGTACTGGATTTAGCTTCCAGTCTCAGGTGTAGTTTCGAATCCCAAGATCACAAAATTCACATTCACCTGTAAGGCTTGAAGCAATGAGCCTGAGAAAAGGACCAAAGAAAGCAATAACTAACAAGTAGACTGAAAGTAAGAAGCAGAACAGGGAGGAGGGTTATAGCAAAGTGCTGAAGAGGGTCAGTTCCAACACGAACATTGGCTGTTCATCCAGGTGTGTCGTCATCTCCTTCCTCGTCCAAAACTTGGAGTGCATCACCCAGGAGGTTTCCACCTGATCCATTAAAGCAAATGTCAAGACCATCTCCGCCAGGGAGACATTTGCGACCTCCTGCCCAGGAGTGCTAATTGCACAGTGTCCCCACGAGTAAAATCTACCAGCTGCAAATAAAGTGTTCCAACAGACAACTTTGTAAAGAGCGACAGCTGGACACTGAGCGTTAGTAAGGAGAAAGCCAGCTTACATGATGCTGCATTCTGTAAATAAATCAATTAGCAAGGAAAGGATTTGCATCTGCTTTCATACCTCACTATCTCATTACCAACATCGATCGCTGTCTGTCATCTAGAGTGCGATACCTGACTGATCAGAGGCTGACTTTGTCTTTAATCCAGCAGATTATGACATCTCTAACTTTTGACTCAAAACGACACTATTTTAAAAGGAGAGGGTTACAGGAGTGGGGAGATCTGAGGTGTATATTTATAAATCCTTGATAGTTGTAGGGCAAGTTGAGAAGGTAACTAAGAATACCAAGGGGACTCTTGGCTTTGTAAATAGCAGCACTCAATACGATAGCAAGCACATCGTACCAGACGTTTGCAAGTTGCTGCTTAGAACCTGCCTGGTTCCAAACACCACAATTTAACAAAGATTTCAAGACCTTGAAGAGAGTGATGAGGTTTACAAGGATAATATTAAGGTTGAGGAAGTTGACTCATGGATTATGAAGGTGGGATTATTCTCCCTGGAGAAAAGGAGACTCAGGAGATTTATTAGAGGTGCTCGAAGCAGTGATGAGATCTGATAGAGTAAATAGGCTTGCACCAAGTGCAAGTTAGCCTTTGGTGATTTATTGACAGTTGTACTAAGCTCCCTTTGTACATCTGCACATGTTGCCCTCTTAACATTTAAGCAGTTCTTAAATGGTGAGAGATTGGAAAGTGTAAAAGTGCAAAGGAACTATCCCTGTCAATAAGTCACTAAAGGCTAAGGTGCGGGTACAGCAGCTTATTAGGGAGGCTAATGGAATGTTAGCGCCATCATGGTAAGAGGATATCAATACAGATGTAAATGCTTGCTTCATTTCGATTGGACGGCATCTGGAGTACCGTGTACAGATTTGGCCTGCCTAGCTTGGGAGGAGATTATTGAGATTGAGGGAATTCCCCAATTTATTACTGGGATGGCCAGGACTGTTCTATGAAGAGAGATTGGACAAAGGGTGGTCTGTATTCTCTACAGTTTCAAAGAATGAGGTATCCTCATTGAAATCTACAAAATACTTAAAGGAATAGACAGGAACATAAGAAACGTTCAGCCCCTCGATCCTGTTCCACCTTTCAGTGAGATCATGGTTGACCTGTAGCCGAACTCCATATACCTGCCTTTAGCCCTAATCCTTTAATATTTGAAACAAAGCATTATCTATCTCAGATTTAAAATTAACAACTGAACTTGTGTCCACTGCTGTTTGTGGAAGAGAGTTCCAAGCATCTAACGCCCTTTGTGTGTAGAAGTGCTTCCTAACATCTCTCGTGAACAGTCTGGCTCTAATTCTCAGACTATACCCCCTAGTTCTAGAATATTCAGTCAGTGAAATAGTGCATATTTTCTATCTTGTCTTTTCCTAGTAATATCTTGAGGACTTCGATTAGATCATCCCTTGAACTCTTTTTTGAGAGAAGGTAGGCCTAATTTGTATAATGTGTCCTCAAGCTTAACCCCTGAAGTCCAGGTATCATGGTAAACGCAGGTAAAATGTTTCCCCTGGTTGGGCTCAAGTTGAAAGAAGATGGGGGAGGGCATTTAGAACTAAGATGAAGAGCCTTATTTCCTCAGAGTTGTGAATATTTGAAACTTTCTTTGCCAGAGGTGTTTGGTAGCTCAGTCTTTGAGTTTATTTAAAGTAGAGACTGATAGATTTCTGACTACTACCAGAGTAAAGGTTTATGAGGATAGTTGAATAAAAGGCATTTCAAATTTTCAGTTAATGATAGTGTTAAATGGTAGAGCAGGCTTGTCCGTAACCTGCTTGTTTTATTTTTTCTAGCACTTGAGTTGGGTAGCTCGGCATCATGGATTTAAAATAATTGGGAGAATGAGAAGTGAGAAAGAATTTTTTTCAGAGGATTGCTAAGTTTTGGACTTTATCTCCAAAAAGAAAATAGCGGAATGACATTCCATGGGAAGTTGGGTCCTGTATATTAGGATGATGAATTTGCAATGTTACAGGGGGAGAAAAAAGATGGTTGTGGAATTAAATTGAAGATCTCTGTTTAACAGAGCTGCCACAAGCTTAATGGGCCAAATGGTTGCTTTATTGCAAAAGCAAAATACTGCAAACTCTGGAAATCTGAATTAATAGCAGAAAACCTCCTGAGAAAAGGTCATTGATGTGAAATGTTAACATTTTCTTCCCTACGTGGGTACTGCTGATTATATACAGCATTTTCTGCTTTTCTTTCTGACTGTGAGGCTTTGTGAGGATTCTCTCATTGCTGAGTTGTTTTTAATAATAGAATGCAAGTTTTGCACAAGTCATCAGCGCGATTCATGGTTCCCAATGGTGCAATGTTGACATTTTGACTTATTCAGTAACTCTCAGTAACACAGTGCCAGGTTAATTGGCTAATCCATTGGGCAGTGTGAGCTGTAACTTGTACTGTCTCTTTCCATCATCAGTGATGCATTGTCCCAGTTTTACTGTTTTGCTTCAAATCTGCAGTACATTATTCTTTTAACAACTGGCACCATTCCAATTTTTCTCACAGGCCTATGCAAACAGAGAAAGTGTTGGACCAGGTTCAGTTATTTTTTAACTGGCTACTGGCAACCCTTGAGGAAAATGATTCCATTGACGAAGGTCAGTGCACTTCTCCAACAACGGGGGGTTGGTTGTTTATAGCATTTCAACCATTGCTTTTCTAAAGTACATTTTTGGTTGCAAAGCTTTCTCTGAGAAATTTTGAAAGGGTTGTATAAATCCAAGCCTTATTTCTCTGTTCACTTTATATATTAATGATCTGGATGAAGGGACTGGGGGCATTCTAGTAAAGTTTGCCGTTGATACGAAGTTAGGTGGACAGGCAGGTAGTACTGAGGAAGTGGGGAGGCTGTAGAAGGATCTAGACAGTTTGGGAGAGTGGTCCCAGAAATGGCTGATGGAATTCAATGTGAGCAAATGCGAGGTCTTGCACTTTGGGAAAAAGAATACAAGCATGGACTACTTTCTAAATGGTGAGAAAATTCATAAAGCCAAAGTACAAAGGGATCTGGGAGTGCTAGTCAAGGATTCTTTAAAGGTAAACATGCAGGTTGAGTCCGTGATTAGGAAAGCAAATGCAATGTTGTCATTTATCTCAAGAGGGTTGGAATATAAAAGCACCGTTGTGCTACTGAGACTTTATAAAGCTCTGGTTAGGCCCCATTTGAAGTACTGTGTCCAGTTTTGGTCCCCACACCTCAGGAAGGACATACTGGCACTGGAGCATGTCCAGCGGAGATTCACACGGATGATCCCTGGAATAATATGTCTAACGTACGAGGAACGGCTGAGGATCCTGGGATTGTATTCATTGGAGTTTAGAAGATTAAGGGGAGATCTAATAGAAACTTACAAGATAATACATGGCTTGGAAAGGGTGGACGCTAGGAAATTGTTTCCGTTAGGCGAGGAGACTAGGACCCGTGGACACAGCCTTAGAATTAGAGAGGGTAAATTCAGAACAGAAATGCGGAGACATTTCATCAGCCAGAGAGTGGTGGGCCTGTGGAATTCATTGCCGCAGAGTGCAGTGGCGGCCGGGATGCTAAATGTCTTCAAGGCAGAGATTGATAAATTCTTGATGTCACAAGGAATTAAGGGCTACGGGGAGAATGCGGGTAAGTGGAGTTGAAATGCCCATCAGCCATGATTGAATGGCAGAGTGAACTCGATGGTCCGAATGACCTTACTTCCACTCCTATGTCTTATGGTCTCTGTCACTTGTGCTCACTCTTGCTGACATACTCTCTTCTCTTTCTTTCCTTGTTGCCCCTCTCCCAATATGTCTACCCCTCTTCCACTCCATCGTCCCCTTGTGTGCATTCGCTCATTTTCACACTCCCAGCTCACATTTTCATTCACTTTCCTGCTATCTCACATGCTTTCCCTGCTGCCTGTTTCCTATGTACTTGTGCTGCCTGTCAGTAGAATCCAATAAATTCCAACTAATTTCCCAGAACCATTAGTGCTAGGTAATAAAATCGGAGTCATCCTGGCAGAAACAGCTAATGCATTGTGATGGAAGACTTCCATTGTGCATTTGGTTGTATGTGCTAAGGTGGTTCCCCAGTGGTGTTATCTGTACTGTGATTTTGAAAAGCGAACTCTTTGGGTAAGGGGCCATTATTTCTGAGTAAGTTGTCAATGACTGGAGCCTTTCTTATTTTGATAGGATGGATGTATGTTGCTCGTCAAGCAGTCAGCACCATTCTGAGTCTAACTGAATCTTCAGATGTTCTCAGCATTCTTCCAGTGGAATGTGTAAGAAATTTGATTAAGTAAGTATTTTTTCATAAATTGTGACGTGGATTGAAAACCGTATAGACAATGGTTTGCATTTTGTGATTGAGAATTTATGGAGCCCATCAGCAAAGTGAGCAGTGATTACTTGTGGTAATGAGCTGCTGTCATATCTCTGCTGGAGCTGCTGGGAGGCAAGTGCAGTATTTGCATAACTTGATACTTCCCATTGCAAAGCAAAGTAACAAAGTGTTGTCACAGTATATTAAAGTGAATTGCACATTGCAGCAGGACATTGTTTAGAATTTCTCAAAAGCTGTGTTGCTCTTAACACAAATGTTGGTTTCATGTTTGCAGGAAGTCACCATCTAACCCCTCTGCTCTTTTGCTGGGTGATCTGTACTATACTCGGTTAGCATTATGTGGCTACAGTGATCTCCTTTCACAAGACTCTCTGCTTGACCTGTTCACAGAACTTCGGCCAAATCTTTCCACATCTGTTTCCAAGGTATTTTATGTTTTTCAATTTTTTTAGTTTGACTGTCCATGTTAGAATCTCCTTTGTCCTTGATATGTGATTTTGCATTAATATGATTAAACGAACAACCACTTCACTTCTACAGGGCAATCTGAACTGCCTCATAGCTACTGAAGATTCCTTTGAAGTGCAGTCATGACAGATTGTCACTACAAGAGTCTAGAGTCAGTATTTAGGTAGATGGCCAATTTACCTCCATCTGTGTTGCTGAGGTGAATATGCGGCATGATAACAGGGAGAATATCCTGCAGTTTGAATTACGATATCCAGGGAGATGCAAATGGTTATTCATTTTAATGTCTTGCCCAAAATACAGCAGTTCTGATAATGAAGTACTGCAGTGTGGACCATTAGCTCGATTTAATATTCATGTTAAACTGAGGGGAATTCACATAATTTCTGTGTTTTTGAAATCGTGTCCTGTAGCTCATCTTAAACATTTACTCACTCCACCACCGATGCACTGTGGCAGCAGAATGTATCATCTACTAGAGTGAATCGTTAAGGCTTTTTTGACAGTGCCTTCCAAACCCAGGACTTCTACCACCTAGAAGGACCAGAACAGCAGATGTGTGGGAGCACCACCAGATGCAAATTCCTCTCCATGCCCCACACCCACCACCCTAACTTGGAATTGTATCACTGTTCCTTCAGTCCTGATTTCTCAAAGTCCTGGACCGTCCTCCCTTAACAGCATTGTGAGTGTTCCGACACTAACTGTAATGGTCCAGGTGATGGCTCGCTACCACCAGGGCAATTAAGAGTGGGCAGCAAATATGTATATCCCAAAAAGAAGTTTTAGTAAAAAAAAACTTGACCTGTAGGTCAGGAGGTGGCAAGTTTATTGAAAATATTTATAGCTGTTACCATCCTTTTGTCATTTCGCTTTCCTTTGAATTACGCATTTTTAAAGGCATTGTTTTTTCAAACCATCTCCAATTTGACCATGATCTGACAATATAAAAGTAAAAAACTGTTAGAAATTTGAAATTAAAGCAGACGATGCTACAGAAACACATCAGGTCTGATAGCATCTATGGACAGGAGACAGAGTTACTATAAAAGTAAATTACTGCGGATGCTGGAATCTGAAACCAAAAGAGAAAATGCTGGAAAATCTCAGCAGGTCTGGCAGCATCTGTAAGGAGAGAAAAGAGCTCACGTTTCGAGTCTGACTGACCCTTTGTCAAACAGAGTTAATATTTTGGGTCCAAAATGTCGCCTCTTTGAAACTGTCAAGAAGTGTGACTATTATGGATTCAATGCCATTGAAACAAAGCTGCAGTCAGATAAAACAAAACTGAAGGCGAGAGATTTGTTCAAAGGCAGGAGAGATTAACTGACAAACATGTCACAAAAAGGAGAAGGAATAGCAATAGCTGTTGTAAGGAAGCACAGGATTAGTTTCTCTCTGATTAGCTTAACTGACAGCTTTTTTATTTATAATGTCTTGCATTTTACTCTTCACTTGATTGTCCATAAACTTTCTGTGAAATAGGTGCGACTTCTCTCACTGAGGATTATGAATCATTTTAAAGTGCAGCTACGTGAAAGAGTCGAGGTATGGCATTTCCTGCATTTTTCCTAAGTGCAAAACAATGGTAATCATTATGTTTAAATAAAAAGTGAAGCATAGGAATTAGTCACTTGGGCCAACCGGTGGTTGAATTTCAAATAAGTCTCCTCCTGTCTCCGCCCAACCCCCTCCCCACTCTCTATCATAAACAAATCCCTATCATTACAATTCTTCCTTGAGACTGTTCCCTGTCTGCTTGATACTCTCGGGAGAAAGCTTTAAAATGAAATATTAAGAGCTTCCATTTCACTGAGAAGGCTTCAAACTGATCCGACAACCTGCTCTGAAAGCTCTGCTGATATTTTGACAGATGTGTCAAATTCCACAGCAGCTGAGACAATCCACGACATTCTAAACAAAGCGTTGCTCAAAAAAAAAGTTTTGAAAAATCCTCAATCTCCAATTTTAATGATTTGTTTAGAAGAAACTATCCTGGATTTGAATTTGCATGTTTGCCAAAATAAACCAGTCCTTCCTTGGGTCATACCCTGTTGGTACACTGAAATCTGCCCACTAGTTTTTGAGATATATTGTTTGCAGAGAAACAGACTGACACATGGGCAAAAAAATGGCCTGCAGTCCTCTGTGGCAGGGGTGACTATAGTGTGATTTATGTACCTGCATGGTTTCAATTACAGTTGTGGAAATAGGAGTTTCTGATGGTGAAAGATGGACAGAAATTGTGACAGAAATAGACCCTGGAAGTTGAATTGCAAGAGTACTATCAATGTTCAAGCTTTGCTATTTGTTTATGTTTACAGGATGAGAGTGATGGAGATCTTCAGTCTGTCTTTGCCATCTTACTTCAAGCTGAACTTGTCCCTGCAACTGTTCATGACTACAGAGAGAAGTTACTGCACCTGAGGAAGCTAAGGCATGATCTGGCACAGCCGTGTATCCCTGAGGGGCAGTATGACGAGGTAGGGAATAGGGCAACTCTTTTACATTTCCCAGTGTAAACAATAGCAAGGGTTGAAAATCATTGGACTGAAAGCAGCGACAGAGTAAGCATGGGATGCTTGTATTGCCTCAAATAACATTTGTAGCTGCTTGAGCTAATTTGAGGTTTGTCCTGTGCTGATTTTTCTTTTGGAAATAATGAAATGCATTTCAGAGACATCATCAACAAGAAAGATAAAAAACAGGTGAGAATTTTGACTCTAGACTCTTTGTTGGAATTGATGACGAATTATACTTGATGCATTAATGTGGTTTTCCTCTTTAATGATATTAAGTTGACCGAGTTAGAATCCTAGCATTTTCAGCATGTGTTTCCAGTTGTGTGTTTGTTCTGTTTCATTTTTGGACATTTGCTTCAGAAGTGTTTTATTTTAATCAAATGTTAATTTTAGTTTTGACATATCAGAGATCATAATACAAAGTCAAGTAGTTGCTGGGTGGTACTGAATTTAAACCTTTCTGTAAAGAGAGTCATGTTGCCAAAGCTTGCATTCATCGAAACAAACTTTGACAACCTTTGGTTTTATTCTGGTGAATGCAAGATGAAAAGCTTTGTGTAAGTAACATTTGTACCACACAATTGTCCGGCAAACAAGTGAAAACCTAACCATCTGATTTTGACACTAAATAACATCACTGTTGCTGAAACCCCCACTATCAACGTGCAAAGGGTTACCATTGACCAGAAACTGAATTGGGTAAAAACAAAGGCTACAGATGCTGGAAACCAGATTCTAGATTAGAGTGGTACTGGAAAAGCACAGCAGTTCAGGCAGCATCCGAGGAGCAGGAAAATCGACGTTTTGGGCAAAAGCCCTTCATCAGGAATAGCGACCAATAATGTGCCTACACAGAAAGGTTAGAGACTGGGGTTTGTACATTAATTGATACAAGTGTTGAACAGAGCCTGTTCAACAGCTATAAGGCATAAGGCAAGAGTGTGGTGGAATATTCTCCTTTGGACACAATAAGTGTAGCTCCAACAATACTCAAGCTCAACACTATCTGGGATATAGCATCCCTTTAGACTGATGTCCAACCATCACCTTCAATGTCCACTCCCTCCACCACTAGCATAACAACAGTATGTACCATTTAATTCATGCACTTCAGGCATTCACAGAGATTATGTCAAAGAACCTTCCATACCATGTGACTTCTCTCACTTAAAGGACAAGGGCAGCATGGGAAAGCAAGTTCCTGTAAGTTCCCCTTCAAGCCACTCACCATCTAACTTTTAAATGTAACTGTTCCTTCAATGTCGCTAGGTTAAAATGCTCAGTCTCCCTCCTTACAGCACTGAGAGTGTTACTTGAATTACTGAGACTGCAGCAGTTCAAGACGACAGCTCACTGCCACCTTCTCAAGGTAATCCGGGATAGGCAAAAAACACTGGCTTAATTAGTGAAACTGCTCTGAAGAAATAACAACAGTCGCGCACTTCACCAGTTTACTTCTTTCGTTAAATGCCGAGAAGGTTGGTGCATAAACCCAAGTTTCAGAACATAGGAAGTGGAAGTGGGAGCCCATCAAGGATGTTATACCAATCAGCTGAGTCATGGCTGATCTTCTACCTCATGTCATTATTATCCCTGTATGCCACAATATGTCTAATATCCAGAAATCTAGTGATTTCTGACAGAGCCTGCACAACACATTGGGGTAGAAAGTTTCAGAGGCGTTCTTCCTCACTTTGTATGTAATGGATATTTTCAACAGGTTTGTGGCTGTACTGAATGTTCAGTGCTCTTCTTCTCTGGTTTGTATTCCCTTTTCCAGGTTCCTCTTCAGTATTTGATAGGAATGCTTTATATAAACTTCAGTGCATTGTGGGACCCAGTGATCGAATTAATTGTGTAAGTATCGCATAAGTTACAATGTACATGATAATAAGAGGGGAAAGATTTAAAATGGAACAGAGGGACAACTTTTTCACGCAGAGGGTGGTACTTGTAGGGAATGAGCTGCCAGAGGAAGTGGTGGAGGCTGGTACAATTGCAACATTTAAAAGGCGTCTGCATGGGTATGTGAATAGGAAAGGTTTAGAAGCAGTTGGGCCAAGTGCTATCAAATGGGACTAGATTAATTTCTGATATCTGGTTGGCATGGACGAGTAGGCTGAAGGGTCTGTTTCCGTGCTGTACATCTCTGACTAAATGAATAACTCAAACTGAAAAATAATTAGTCTCAAAGATTTTACATTTAGTAAAAAGTAAAGTTTCAATTTTCTCTTCAATGCTGAAAATGGGTGTCTGAAATTGGATTTTGCAGGTATGGTAGGATAATGTGAAAGTTTATGTTTGTTCAGTTTCTGTTTTATCCAAATTAGTGTTATCTTCATGTGTATTATTTAATTCATTATGCGATATCAAGTCTGATCAGCTGACTTTGCAAATACTTAGTATAATCTAGTGTGTTGTAGAATCATAGCGTCAAAAAGCATGGAAACAGACCCTTCGGTCCAACTCATCCATGCTAACTGTGTTTCCCAAACTAAACGAATCCCACATGCCTGCATTTGGCTTGTCTCCCTCCAAACCTTTTCTGTACATGTACTTGTCCAAATGTCTTTTAAATGTTTTAACTGGACCTGCATTTACCACTTCCTCTGGCAGTTCATTCCACATATGAACCACTCCCAATGTGAAAAAGTTGCCCCTCAGGTCCTTTTCAAATCTTTCTCCTGTCACCTTAATGATATATCCCCACGACCTCGAGGTAATCCCAGAATAAATTAATTTTTAAAATTTTAAAATTTTGTGCCTTTTTTTTCCAGTTCTCATGCACGTGGAATGGAAAACAAAGCATTCTGGTGTATTTATTATGAACATCTGGACCAGGCAGCTCATTTTACGGGTAAATAAAACTAAAATGTTTTGCAAATTCAAAGTAATCAAAGTCATAGAAAAGTCATTAAGTTAGTCTGCCTCTCAAGGAGAGTTGGAGAGAATCTAATCTGGTTTACTGTTTATGACATCTTTCCAAATTGTCTTTTTTTTTGCCTTTTGTGTGATGAACTTGTACCTTTCTGTAAAAAGTACATTGGCAGGCTCTTGTAAACATAGTGACTAACCACTATGGTAACGAAATTGCACAAATGAAGCCTATGATCTATCAAAACAGGTTTCACTCTGGGACCTGACTTGTCCAGTAGTACCACCAACTGGGATTATAGCACTTCCTAGACCCCCAACATACGCATTATCATGGCCTTCTGTTGGAGCAGACTGACTTTATTGTTGCTAATATATAACTTGATTTCTACAAGTCAGAGAATTTCCAAGTGTTTTGTAAAAAAAGAACATCACACCATAGATGGAAAGACTTGCTTTTCTCCAGCACCTCTTGCCACGTCAGTATGTCCAAAGTGTTTCAAAGCCAATGAAGGGGTTCTGAACTTTGTGATGGCTGTTGTAACGTAGAAACTATGGCAACAAGTTTGTGAAAAGCAAGATTCCACCATCAGCAATGTGGTAACGACCAGATAGTCTGATCAGGATAGGAATGTCTTGGTGCAGTTGTACATGGCTTCGTTAAGATCCTACCTGGAGTATTGTGTGCAATTTGGTCTCCTTATCTAACGGAGGAGGATATGCTTGCCATAGCGGGAGTGCAGTGAAGGCTCAGTAGGCCTTTTCCAGGGAATGACAGTACAGTCCTACGCGGAGAGACGGGTTTGATTGGGCCTATATTCATCTGAACTGTTAGAATGAGTATGGATGTGAATGGAACTTTTAAAATCCTAATGGGGATGGGCAGACTAGATGCACTGAGGATATTTCCCCTGGTTGGGGGAGTCTAAAACCAAGGGTCTCAGGATATGAAATCGACCTGATTTAGTTGGAGGGTGGAATTCACGACCACAGGAGGTCAGGATACTGAGTATATTCAAGAAAAGCGATTGGTAAATGTTTAAATTTTAAAGGTATGAAAAGATCTGAAGAAAAACTGGGAATATGACATTGAGATAAAGGGTCAGCCATGATCAGAATGTATGGTGAGTAGGCATAAAGGGCTGAATGGCCTACTCCAGCTCATAATTTCTGTGTTTCTATTCTGTTCTGGTTGTGAGATGAATATTGGCTCCAGCAATATACAGCACTTCCTAGTTCTTCTTCAGCAAAGATGTTTTCTGCAAATGAGACCCTTGGTTTAACATTGCAGCTGAAAGAATGTTATCGCTGGTGGGTGGTAAATGGCATTGTTTTGCTGCTACAGTGAAATGATCCATTTATGGTTAACAGCCAAATTGAGAAGACAATAATGGGTGAGCTCATTTGAAAGTTAGTTATCCAGCCAGTTTCACTGGGGAACACTGATGCCACCTCTCTCCCCTCACAGCATCTCGAAATGCATCACACTTGGTGGTCATTATGTTTCTAATGCTCTTAACCAGTAAAGGTGCAAAGCTGCCAAGATCACTTAGAGTTGTTGTAGCTGCTCTAGGCTCCAGCTGATTGCCTAGTTTTCTCACTTTCAAACAAAAAAAGGCAACTCTTGACAAGTGATAGGTGGAATGGAATAGGTGTGCAGTATGGTGCAAGATAACATCAAACTGCCATTTTTAAATTCTTTGATGGTCAATGACCGTTGCTGGCTAGACCAGTATTTTGTTGTCTATCCCTAAATTTCCTGGAGATGGTGGTGGGTGTGTGTGCGCATGTGCGGTTACACAAACAGTTCTGGTAATAGACTTTAGTGGTTTGATAGAGTTGAGATTACCAAGCCATTTCAGAAGGCACAAATTCACCAAAGATCCTCACACAGCACCTTCCAAGCCCACAGCCACTTCTTCCATCTAGATGGACAAGGGGAGCAACATCGACTCCCTCCTAGCCACTCATCATCTTGACTTGAAAACATATCATTGTTAATTCACTGTCGCTGGGTCAAAATCCTTGACTTCCTTCCCGAAGGGGATTGTGGGTCTACCTGCAGCACATAGACTGCAGCAGTTCAAGATGGTAGCTCATCACCACCTTTTCAAATGCAACTAGGAACGGACAATAAATGTTGGCCCAGCCAGCGATGCCCATGTCTCACCAGTGAATTTTTAAAAAAAAGTTGAGTCAACCACATTGATGTTTACCTCAAGTCACGTTGATAGAACAGATAGGGAAAGTGGTTTGCCTTCACGAAAGAACATTAGTGAATGAGCTGGGTTGACAATGACTATCTAGTGGTTTCACAGTCATCATTACCAGCTGCCAAGGACCAATTTGATCCCATTTCCCCGGAGTTCATTGACATTATTGCACACCACTTTCCTGTAATTATCGAGTTGCGATTAATTAAGCTTATAAATGGATATGTCATAAAATATCCACTCAGTTGAGCTTTCTAGACATGCTCATGACTTTGAATCCATAATTATCCTTAAGCACTGACAAATGTTAATTAATGATACAATGCATATCCAACATTCAAAGATAAATTAATTAAAAGAAAACAGACAGCTGGAAAAGCTCATCTGTGGAGAGAGAAAAACAGTTGATAGTTCGAGTTCGACATGACTCATCTACATCTTAGAATCTGTGTTTAATATGATCTACCTTTTGTTTTAACCAGAGAAGGAATTGAAATGTGAATTGGGAGAGGAAATGAAAGACAACATTACATCGGACACTCCGAGTAGTCTGCCAGATATAATCAGAGGATTGTACCAGGATCAGCTTCATATGGCAATGAAGTCCAATGAGAGGACAGATCGCACCAACTTCCGCTTCCTGCTTTGGAAAGCAATGGGTGACTTCGCTGACAGAGTAGAACCTCGGTCACGGGAACTCTCTCCTTTGCTTCTAAGATTTATTGAGTAAGTCAGGGTACAGCTTTGCACGTCTCAATGCAGTTAGCATAGTCCCAGTAGATATATCTTTTCAAATTCATTGAGAGCTGGGAATCAGTTTGTGGTTGTGGAGAATGTGACCAGAGCGTGATAAGCTACTTCCATTGGCAGACCAGCAAGGCAGAGATTCGGGGATTAGAAACCAATGTCGCATCAGGTTTAATAAAATATATAACTAAATATGGGCCTTAAAATCCCAACTGGTTCAGTGACATCCTACGTAGAAGGCAATGCGCTATGCTTATGTATATTCTGTATGTGACTTCAGTCTCTTGTTTATGGGGTTGTGGTCTAATGACCTTAGGGCAACTGAACATGGACAATAAATGCTGTCCTATTAAATGCCTCATGCCAAGACAAATAATTTTAGCAAAAGGACAATAAATCTTTAATGTTAGCAAACTTTGGACATACATTTTGCTGCTGAGGACGGTTACTAGCTACTAGTTTAAGTTAGGTTACTAGGTTAAGATTTGGCAGCAATTTGGAATAATGCTGTGAAAGTTGAGGCTGTGACGGCACAGTTTTGTTCACTTGTCTCCCGCAATCCAGCGAAATGGTGTTTGTAAAACTATATTTACTGGAAAAAAAAGTCCCTCTAGTCAGTAACCAAGGAAGTAAAATATTCAATAATCAAATAACACTCGCATACTATCATCTCAACATTTTGCAGTGAAACAGTGAAAAACTTAGTTTGCTTCCATGCACACATGCACAAGCTCACTCTCCAGTGTGAACACATGCCATGTAAATAAGCATTGATCACACGAACAGTGTTCAGTCACATCTAGATTAGCAACATGTGGTTGGTGATTAATTTGTGACCACACTGATTTGGAAAGATTTAGACCCATAAACAAGTTTTCAGTGCGCAGAAATTTCTTTAAATGCAGTTTAGTGAAATTCCTTTAATTATTTTATGCACGCGCATTTATATAAATGAATCAACTTGTGCGCAATACACTTGGTTGCTGCTTGGCTTCCGCACAGCAAACATTGTTCGCAAGTGACCTGTCCCTTTGCTTGGTTTAGCAATGAATATTACCCAGCGGACTTGTTGGTTGCCCCAGCTGAAGACATCAGGAAGAAGCAGGGGACTGATGAGAATGTGACTGCTGTCGAACTGCAGGATGGGTGCAGTGCAGTCGCTGATGAGATTGAAGGTCCTGACGAACTCAAGTTTGCTGTGGGGAAGAAGCCCAGGAGGGCAGCTGTAAAGTAAGTACCAGGCACTTTTCCTAAACCCTGAACTCATCCAAATCTCAGTTGCCTATAGCTGATTGTAGTATTTTGTTCCCCCATTGCCAAATTGTGGCATTTTCCTTTAGCTGGTTGTAAGTAATTGGGTGCTTAATTGTATTCAAGTGATGGACAGTAACTGCAGATTTAATTGTGTTCTGCATCAACAAGCAGATTGATTGTTGGATTTCGGAAGTCTATGCTTATAACCAGCGTCTTTGTCAATAAATAGTTTCCACCGTTTAAGCATGGGTTCCCATTCTGTCTTTGTGGGCTAGTTGTTTTGAAGCGTGACCCCCATTTTCTAACTTGCACCAAGTTCCATTTGCATCAGAGGCTAAGGGGGTGACCTTATAGTGGTTTTTAAAATCTTGAGGGGCATGGATAGGGTGTATAGCCAAGGTGGTCTTCCCAGGGTACATGTGTCTAAAACTAGAGGGCATAGGTTTAAGGTGAGAGGGGAAAAATTTAAAAGGGACCTAAGGGGAGACTTTTTCACGCAGAGGGTGGCATGAGCTGCCACAGGAAGTGGTGGAGGCTGGTACAATTATACCAATCAAAAGGCATCTGGATGGGTATATGAATAGGAAGGGTTTGGGGGGATATGGGCCAAGTGCGGGCAAATAGGACTAGATTAATTTAGGACATCTGGTTGACATGGATGAGTTAGACCAAAGGGTCTGTTTCCATACTATGCAACACTATGACTATGACGGTATGATACCCATATTAAAACCCTCCGCCTTGACCTTAAGACCCTCCGTGGCATTGTCCATGCTGATATTTGTATCTTGCTCTAGCCCTCTAGATATATGCTGTTATCTTATTCTGGCATTTTGCGCATTTCTGATTCTGATTTTGGTGCCTTTAACTGCTTGGTTCCCATCTCTGGAATTCCCACTCCAATTCTCTCTGCCTTTAAGGCAATGCTTCGAATCTGTTTGACCATGTTTCTACTCTGACAGTTTGTTTCTTAATAGATATAGTGTTGTTTTTCATTTGATAACCCTGTTTTATTGCATAGTATAAATGGAAGTTCTTATGGTAGTACTTCAGTAAGCCACCCTTCTCAGATTGCAAGAACCTGCATCTGTTTTGCAACTGAACTGGTCTCCAGAACCTCCCCAAGTTCTGTGCAGCAAATGTAGTATTTTTGAAATACAGGAAATTGAGCAGCTAATTAGTGTGCGCTTCAATCACAAGAATATGGTGAACCAAGACTGGGTTCCTGCCTATGAATATACAGTATGTCACTTCCAGCGAGTGTAAATATGCAATGTTATGAGCTCGACTGATTATCTTAAATTGGTTGCTGGAGTAGTTATTGGCAATTTAAGATGATCAAAGACCCTCCTTCTACAAGCAAATGGAATTTGTTCAAGCCTTGCTTTTTTTTTTTGAAATCCCCAGAAGCTTGGGATGCATCTCTTTTATTTGCCATGATAGCGCCTCAGCCAATCAAAGCCAACTTGTCAACCAATCAATGTCCTGTGGTCATAGAACATAACATAGAACATTACAGCGCAGTACAGGCCCTCCGGCCCTCGATGTTGCACAGACCTGTCATACCAATCTGAAGCCCATCTAACCTACGCTATTCCATGTACATCCATATGCTTGTCCAATGACGACTTAAATGTACTTAAAGTTGGCGAAGCTACTACCGTTGCAGGCAAAGCATTCCATACCCTTGCTACTCTCTGAGTAAAGAAACTATCTCTGACATCTGTCCTATATCTATCACCCCTCAGTTTAAAGCTATGCCCCCTCGTGCTCGTCGTCACCATACTTGGAAAAAGGATCTCCCTGTCCACCCTATCTAACCCTCTGATTATCTTATATGTCTCTATTAAGTCACCTCTCAACCTTCTTCTCTCCAACGAAAACAGCCTTAAATCCCACAGCCTTTCCTCGTAAGATCTTCCCTCCATACCAGGGAACATCCTAGTGAATCTCCTCTGCACCCTTTCCAAAGCTTCCACATCCTTCTTATAATGCGGTGACCAGAACTGTACACACTGCTCCAAGTGCGACCGCACCAGAGTTTTGTACAGCTGCAGCATAACCTCATGGTTCCGGAACTCAATCCCTTTATTAATAAAAGCTAAAACACTGTTTGCCTTCTTAACAACCCTGTCAACCTGGGTGGCAACTTTCAAGGATCTGTGTACATGGACACCGAGATCTCTCTGCACATCTACACTACCAAGAATCTTCCCATTAACCCAGTACTTTGCATTCCGGTTACTCCGACCAAAGTGAATCACCTCATACTTGTCCACATTAAACTCCATTTGCCACCTCTCAGTCCAGCTCTGCACTTATCTATGTCTCTCTGTAACCTACAACATCCTTCGTCACTATCCACAACTCCACCGACTTAGTGTTGTCAACAGATTTACTAACCCACCCTTCTACGCCCTCATCCAGGTCGTTTATAAAAATGATGAACAGCAGTGGACCCAACACCGACCCTTGCGGTACACCACTCGTAACTGTGCTCTAGGATGAACATTTCCCATCAATCACCACCCTCTGTCATCTTTCAGCAAGCCAATTACTGATCCAAACTGCTATATCTCCCACAGTCCCATTCTTCCGCATTTTGTTCAAAAGCCTACTATGGGGAACCTTATCGAATGCCTTGCTGAAATCCATATACACCACATCAATCGGTGTACTCTCATCTACCTGTTTGGTCACCTTCTCAAAGAACTCAATAAGGTTTTTGAGGCACGACCTACCCTTCACAAAACCGTGCTGACTATCCTTAATCAAGTTATTCTTTTCTAGATGATTATAAATCCTATCTCTTATAACCTTTTCCAACACTTTACCAACAACTGAAGTAAGGCTCACTGGTCTATAATTACCAGAGTTGTCTCTACTCCCCTTCTTGAACAGGCGAACCACATTTGCTATCCTCCAGTCTTCTGGCATTATTCCTGTAGACAATGACAATTTAAAGATCAATGCCAAAGGCTCGGCAATCTTCTCCCTGGCTTCCCAGAGGATCCTTGGATAAATCCCATTCGGCCCAGGGGACTTATCTATTTTCACACTCTGCAGGATTTCGAATACCTCTTCCTTGTGGACCTCAATCCCACCCAGTCTAGTAGTCTGTATCTCAGTATTCTCCTCGACAACATTGTCGTTTTCTAGAGTGAATACTGTCAAAACATATTCATTAAGTGCTTTCCCTATCACCTCTGACACTTCCCACTACTGTCCTTGATTGGCCCTAATCTTACTCTCACCATTCTTTTATTCCTTAAATACCTATAGAAAGCCTTAGGGTTTACCCTGATCTTATCCGCCAACAACTTCTCATGTCGTCTCCTGGCACTTCTGAGCTCTCTTTTTTAGGTCTTTCCTGACCCTCAGGTCAAGTCCTGACCTCGTAACCCTCAAGTGCCCTAACTGAGCCTTCACATCTCATCCTTACATTAGCCTTCTTCTTCCTCTTGACCAAAAATTCCACTTCCTTCGTAAACCACGGCTCCCGCACTCTACAATTTCCTCCCTACCTGACAGGTACATACTTATCTAGGACACTCAGGAGCTTTTCCTTGAATAAGCTCCACATTTCTAATGTGCCCATCCCCTGCAATTTCCTTCCCCATCTTATGCTTCCTAAATCTTGCCTAATCGCATCGTAATTGCCTTTCCCCCAGCTGTAACTCTTGCTCAGTGGGATACATCTATCCCTTTCTATCACTAAAGTAAACATAACAGAATTGTGATCGTTATCACCAAAGTGCTCACCTACTTCCAAGTCTAACACCTGGCCGGGCTCATTACCCAGTGCCAAATTTAATGTGGCTTCGCCCCTTGTTGGCCTGTCTGCATACTGTGTCAGGAAGCCCTCCTACACACACTGGACAAAAACTGACCCATCTATAGTACTTGTACTATAGTGTTCCCAGTCAATATTTGGAAATTTGAAGTCTCCCATGACAACTACCCTGCCTTTCTCACTCCTATTGAGAATC
The DNA here is from genome assembly GCF_037043375.1 of Chiloscyllium plagiosum. Classification (NCBI taxonomy): domain Eukaryota; kingdom Metazoa; phylum Chordata; class Chondrichthyes; order Orectolobiformes; family Hemiscylliidae; genus Chiloscyllium; species Chiloscyllium plagiosum. The sequence goes on along the minus strand of NW_028270157.1, from coordinate 20,408,826 downwards.
ATCTTTGCTATCCTTTCCTCTACATCTCTGGAACTATTCGGAGGCCTATAGAAAACTCCCAATAGGGTGACCTCTCCTTTCCTGTTTCTAACCTCAGCCCACACTACCTCAGTTGACGAGTCCCCTAACATCCTTTCTGCAACTGTACTACTGTCCTTGACCAACAATGCCACACCTCCCCCTCTTTTACCATCTTCTCTGTTCAGACTGAAACATCTAAATCCTGGAACCTGCAACAACCATTCCTGTCCCTGCTCTATCCATGTCTCTGAAATGGCCACAACATCAAAGTCCCAGGGACCAACCCATGCTGCAAGTTCACCCACCTTATTCCGGATGCTCCTGGCGTTGAAGTAGATAAACATCAAACCAACGTATTGCTTGCCGGTGCCATCTTGCGTCCCTGAAACTTGATTTTGGACCTCCCTACTCTCAACCTTTTCTATACTCGAACTACAATTTTGGTTCCCATCTCCCACTCCAATAGCCTTAGCGAATTTCCCCCCCAGGATATTGGTACCCTTCTGGTTCAGATGAAGACCATCCTGCTTGTAGAGGTCACACCTACCCCAGAAAGAGCCCCAATTATCCAAGAATCCAACCCCCCCCCTCCTGCACCATCCCTGTAGCCACGTGTTCAACTCCTCTGTCTCCCTATTCCTCGCCTCACTAGCAAGTGGCAGGGGCAGCAAACCAGAGACAACAACTCTGTTTGTCCTAGCTCTAAGCTTCCATCCTAGCTCCCTGAATTTCTTCCATAAATCCCCATCTCTCTTCCTACCTATGTCGTTGGTGCCTATGTGGACCACAACTTGGGGGTGTTCCCCCTCCCCCTTAAGGATCCCAAAAACACGATCAGAGGCATCACGAACCCTGGCACCTGGGAGGCAATACACCAACCGTGAGTATCTCTCATCCCCACAGAACCTCCTATCTGTCCCCCTAACTATGGAGTCCCCAATGACTACTGCTCTGCTCCTCTACCCCCTTCCCTTCTGAGCAGCAGGGACAGACTCTGTGCCAGAGCCCTGTGCCCCATTGCTTTCCCCTGGTAAGTCCCCCCCCCCCCCCAACAGTATCCAAAACGGTATACTTATTGTTGAGGGGAATGGCCAGAGGGGATCCCTGCACTGCCTGCCGGTTCCCTTTCCGTCCCCTGACTGTTACTCATCTACCTTTTTCTTGTACCTGAGGAGTGACTACCTCCCTGTAACTCCTCTCAATAACTCCCTCTGCCTCCCGAATGATCCGAAGTTCATCCAGCTCCAGCTTCAGTTCCCTAACCTGGTTTTCGAGGAGCTGGAGTTGGGTGCACTTCCTGCAGATGTAGTCAGCAGGGACACTAGTGGTGACCCTTACCTCCCACATTCTGCAGGAGGAACATTCAACTGCCCTCACCTCCATTCCACTATTCTAAATTCCCAGACTATTGAAAAATAAGGAATAAAAAATAAACCGCTACCTTACCAATTTGGCGCACAGAACCTTTTTTTTTGGTTAGAGGAGGAGGAGGATGGATGGGAGACACTACCCGAGTAGTGTTTCGGGCAACCACACAAATATATGACTTTCCAGAAGCCCTTTGCTCCTCCCTCGCACCTCTCAGCAAATGGAGGCCCGAATCCCGAGGTAAGTCCCTTTTAATGCTGGAAAACTCACCCTTCCCGGCAGCCCTCGCATGTGTTTGAAATTTGCCATTCTTGCATTGGTCCTGAAATGTGTGAGAGCTCAGCCAATGTGTCGTTCTCTTCAGCAAGATTCTCCTTCCTTGCTAGTTATTTGCACATCAAGCATAATAATGTTCGTCTGGAAATGTTTGAAAGGGATGAAGTTAAGAGGGCTACGGAGATGGGGCTGGAGGATGGGACTAGTGGGGTAATTGTTTCAGGAACCAGTACAGACACAATGGGTGGAATGGCCTCCTCCTGGCTGTAAATTTCTATGATTCTGTAATTTTTGCACTTTTTCTAACTGCACCATTTGAAGTTCTGCCAATAACAGTCTCATGTGATGTGAATAGCATTTTGTAAGCATTGCTTGGAAATGGTGTAGATAAATACAAACAAAGTAAATCACTTCTTGTCACTCTGGAGTTAGGAAAAATAGCTTATCCCTTTGACTTTATTGCGCGATTTGCAATCAAGCTGGCATGGAATTGTTTCAACTGTACTCTTAACTCCAACTAAATATTCTCTTGTAGAGATGTGGGTGTAGTCCATATCTGTGCAGTTAGGGCTATAGGAACTGCCTGATGAGAGAACCCAGTGAGTCAAGGAGGCTCCTTGCCACCACCATCATCACCTCACAGTTAGGGATGGGCAGCAGACACTGGCTTTGCACACATCCTGAGAACAGATTTAAAATCAATGCAAAATAGTTACTAATAAGATTTTTTTAACCTAATGAGTGGTGAGAATTGTGGAACCTGCCACTAGATAGTGTGTTTGAGTTGGATAGCATGGGTATGTTTGAGAGGAAGCTGGAGAAACAGGAGGCTATATAGAGAGAGAGAGAAAATGGGAGGTGGAGCATTAACATTGTATAACAATAATTGTATGGAATAAAAACAGTAATGCCACAAAATTTGCCATTGCTTATCAATTGTTTGAAAATAGAACTCAATAGCCTATTATCCTCTCATGAACTCTTTCAAGCATATGCCCACATTCTCCACAATGCTTTGTGGGCGGCACGGTGGCACAATGATTAGCACTGCTGCCTCACAGCACCAGAAACCTGGGTTCAATTCCCACCTCAGGCAACTGTCTGCGTGGAGTTTGCACATTCTCCCCGTATCTGCATGGGTTTGCTCCGGTTTCCTCCTACAGTCCAAATGTGCAAGTTAATTGGCCATGCTAAATTGCCCATAGTGTTAGGTGAAGGGGTAAATGCAGGGGAATGGGTCTGGGTGGGTTGCTCTTCGGAGGGTCGGTGTGGACTTGTTTCCACACTGTAAGTAATCTAATCTAATCTAATCTAATCTAATCTTCTGAGATCTCTGTGCTCAATTTCTGATGTCTCAAGTAGCCTGATTTTAATGCCTGTGCCATTGGTGGTCCCCTTTCAAACTATTTTTCTGGTTTAGCTTCCATCCGCCTGCCCCAATATCTCCTTAGGTGACACTGCCTAATTTCACATTTTAGCATTTCTATGAGGGTTCATGGAGTGTATTTTAATGTTAAAGTAGCTGTATAAATGCATGTTGTGGTTGTACTGAATGATCCTCCATTTAAGTTTATCGGTATGCAGAAATCCAACGCTAGTGTGTGGCAGCACCTTCCAAAACTGGAAGGCAGTGTGTCTGCATGCCCACTATGGTGATCAACGTGTGGAGAACCTTGGAGCGGCTGCGCAGCTTTAAGGGAACATTGGTTTTGAACCTCTGGGCCACGCACTGTGGGGCTTTGGTTTACCGTCTCATTCAGAGAACGGTACCTCTGGCAGTGTGGCACTGCTTCTGTATTAAACCGGAATGTCAACCAAGATTATTCACTTGCTCATGGACTGGCACTTGAACCTGCAACTTTGTGGCCATTAGTATTTAAGCCAAGCAGCTCTGTAGTAGCACAGTTCAGTGAGTAAAAAGGCTGTTCGGCAAAATGAAAAGGCAATGCATTGGAGCATTTGAGTCATCACAAGATGAGTTTGTGGTGTTGCTGTGGTCCTCTGGGATAATTTTGGTGATAGAATGCAGGTTGCATTGTAAAGATTATCTGGGACTCCTGTCCTTTGCACTAAGTTTTGATATGAGTTACCTTCATCTTGTTTCATGTCCTGCAAATTTTAACGTTGTCTGTGTCATTACAGGCAATTGATCGCTCACCTGAAAGTTTTCTCCAAGTTTTCCAACCCGAGGTCGCTATACCTGGAACCCAAGCTGAAGGAATTGTACATACAGGTAACAGTCGAGTGTATAGCTGTGTTGCCTGTCTCTTTCCCTGCCTGTCTCTTTCCCTGCCTGTCTCTTTCCCTGCCTGTCTCTTTCCCTGCCTGTCTCTTTCCCTGCCTGTCTCTTTCCCTGCCTGTCTCTTTCCCTGCCTGTCTCTTTCCCTGCCTGTCTCTTTCCCTGCCTGTCTCTTTCCCTGCCTGTCTCTTTCCCTGCCTGTCTCTTTCCCTGCCTGTCTCTTTCCCTGCCTGTCTCTTTCCCTGCCTGTCTCTTTCCCTGCCTGTCTCTTTCCCTGCCTGTCTCTTTCCCTGCCTGTCTCTTTCCCTGCCTGTCTCTTTCCCTGCCTGTCTCTTTCCCTGCCTGTCTCTTTCCCTGCCTGTCTCTTTCCCTGCCTGTCTCTTTCCCTGCCTGTCTCTTTCCCTGCCTGTCTCTTTCCCTGCCTGTCTCTTTCCCTGCCTGTCTCTTTCCCTGCCTGTCTCTTTCCCTGCCTGTCTCTTTCCCTGCCTGTCTCTTTCCCTGCCTGTCTCTTTCCCTGCCTGTCTCTTTCCCTGCCTGTCTCTTTCCCTGCCTGTCTCTTTCCCTGCCTGTCTCTTTCCCTGCCTGTCTCTTTCCCTGCCTGTCTCTTTCCCTGCCTGTCTCTTTCCCTGCCTGTCTCTTTCCCTGCCTGTCTCTTTCCCTGCCTGTCTCTTTCCCTGCCTGTCTCTTTCCCTGCCTGTCTCTTTCCCTGCCTGTCTCTTCCTGTGGTTCCTCTTTTACACTGTTCTTTCTCTCCCATTTTAGCTGCTGTGCCATCATTGCCAGGATGTGCAGAAAATTGCCTTGGAATGTCTGCTCACCTACAAGCACCCACACATGCTGCCCTACAGGTAATGTTAATCTGCTCCATGCCTTCGTAATAAATCTCTGTAAAAGGTGTAATTGTTTATTTGGCACAAATTAATTACCATTACATTGCTTACTGCCAGCAATTAGCAAAATGTTGAATCTTTGCAGGCAGAGTAAGTCATGCACTGTACTTGTTCCCCATCCTAAAAATAAGTGAAAATTATTTGCTGGTTCAATTTTCAGGGCAGTGTCTTGACCAATCAGGGTCATCCTGTCTGGTTTAAAATTTAACCAAAACCGGACAGTTAACTGTTAATCTGCCGCCTTCATGGTAATGCCTCCACCTATCAGTGCCCCCTTGCCAACCAGTCCGCACTCACCTGCAGTTGGGTCTTCCCTTATATTGGTTATGTGAATTGTCCTGATGAGTACAAGGTGAAAAACTTGGAAAAAATAATATTTTTTTCAGTAATGTAAAGTTAGCTGTGTAATTGTGTCTTTCCAGATTTTCTGGCAGTTTGTCTCTATCTCTGTCCCTTCTCCATTCTGTTTATGAGAGCTACTGTGTTGTACTATTGTCTTCTGCTCTCTCATCCAATCATCATAGAATCCCGACAGTATGGAAGCAGGCCACTTCGCCTATTGAGTCCATATCATCCCTCCAAGGTGCATCTCACCCAGACTCCCCTCTCTATTCCGGTAACCCTGCATTTCCAATGGCTAATATATCTAATCTATGATTTGGAGATGCCGGTGTTGGACTGGGGTGTACAAAGTTAAAAATCACACAACACCAGGTTATAGTCCAACATCTAACCTACACTTCCTTGGACACTACAGGCAATTTAGCATGTGCCAGTCCACCTAACCTGCATGTGTTTGGACTGTGGGAGGAAACCTGAGTGTCCGCAGGAAATGCATGCAGACATGGGGAGAATGTGCAAACTCCACACAGTCACCCAAGCCTTGTATTGAACCTGGGTCCCTGGCGCTGTGAGGCAGCAGTGCTAACCGATGAGCCACTGTTTGGCCCATATCCCTCTGAACTCTGTCTATTTGTATACCCATCCAGATGTCTTTTAAATGTTGTAATTGAAGCAGCCTCCACCTCTGGCAGCTCATTCCACACACACACCACCCTTTGTGTGAAAAGGTTGTCCCTTAGGTCCCTTTCAAAACTTCCCCCACTCACCTTAAACCTATGCTGTTTAGATTTGGAATCCCCTACCCTGAGCACCTTGTCTATTTACCCTATCCATGCCCCTCATGATTTTATGAACCATCCCTCAGGTCAGCCCTCAGCCTCAGGGAAAACAGCCCAGCCTATTCAGCCTCTCCCTATAGCTCAAACCCTCCAACCCTGGCAACAGCCTTGTAAATCTTTTCTGAGCTATTCAACTCATTGTGTCTGGATTAATGACTAATCATGACTTGGTATCTTTTTCCATTACCCTATACATTATTTCAGTTGAAATAAGCATCCAATTCCCTCTTGTTTGCCTCAGTGGAACCTACTCATTTCCAGGCAGCACATTCCACACTTTAATGACATGGATGCTATGTGAAAATGCTTTTTCTCATCTCACATTTGCTTCATTTACATAACACTTTAAAACTGTGCTGTCTGGTTCTTAACCCATTTGCGAGTGGGAACAGTTACTCCCCATCCACTCTGTCTCGACCCATCATATTTGGAAAACTTCTCTCAAATCTCCCCTGTCTCTTCACCTTAGTTTTGACCCTAGTTTTCCCCCTGATTCCCATGGACTTTGAGATACTGTATCGAATATTAAGAAATCGAAAATTGTAAGAAATAAGCACAAAACCTGGAAATTTAAACCTCAAAGAATGTCAGCGAATTCTACATCTAACGTTGCTTCTTCATGTTTTAAAGAGAACTTAAGCAGGATTAAACTGTGCTGTCTCATGAACTACTGGAAAATTACTCAAATGAATTTGGCGAAGTGAAAATATTTTTGAATCAATTTTAGCACCTTAATTATTGCTGAAAAGTGAGATATTTTGTCAAAACTTTTTAACTTGTGCTCATGAGGACAAATGCAAGAATTGCTAAATTTCATCCAATCACAGTTTACTCTCCAGTGAAAAGGATTCTGGTCGGTTGGCAAGTCTACTCTCATTGGTCAAGGCACTACTCTTAGATTCAAATATTCAAATGAGCATCTTGTATAAACCACGTTTTCTGGACCCGAAGACAGAATCTGCCTTTAAATATTTAATCCACTGACTGCAATGCGCATGATTCCAATTACTTTTTACAGAAAGTTTACAATCCAATTTCTGAAGTCAGCGTAGAAATTTCTGTTATGTTTTCATTGACTTTTGTGCATCTGTAAAAAAACTGAATCTTGGTTTCTTGTTGCAGGGAAAACCTCCAGCGACTGCTGGAGGACAAGAGCTTCAAAGAAGAAGTCATTCACTTTAGTATTGCAGAAGAAACGACCATCGTATCAGCCGCACACAGACCTGAGCTCATCCCAATTATCATGAGGTAGGAGTAGCAGAGCTTGTAACTTCTGTAAATGATCACAAATAGTACAGCATCGAACAAGTACAAAGTGAAGACTGCGGAGTCGAGAGTACGGTGCTGGAAAAGCACAGCAGATCAGGCAGCATCTGAGGAGCAGGAGAATCGACGTTTCGGGCAAGAGCCCTTCATCAGGAAGGGCTCCTCCTTGGATGCTGCCTGACTTGCTGTACTTTTCCAGCACCACACACTCAGCATAGAACAAGTGTTAGCGTAATGCTGAGTGAAGGAGAGAGAGGGAAATGGATATTGTGGGCTGTCAAAAGGTTGCTAAGCTTGACTAAGCCAAATTAATTGGGCTATGCTGCTGGACTACGAGTGGGGAAATAGATTCACCAGTGTTCCCATTCTTAAAGGTAGCTCATTGACAGCCTGTTCAACATTGCTCTGTGTGTATGCTAAGTGGTCAGTCAGCTGCTGTTAGTGCTCGGTATAAGTGCCCCTTGACATACTCGATAATTGATTTTGTTGCCTAATGAAATATTGGCAGGACAATGGGGAGAACTGACCTCTCTATTTCAAAATAGTGCCGTGGAATCTTTTAGATTTGTCTATGGGACTTCAATTTGGTGCCTTATCCAAGTAAATGGCATCTCTGACAGTGCAGCACTCCCTCAGTTCTACATCAGTGTAAAATTTCCATAGTCACACCAGATCATAGGTTTGTTCTGTCGGTGGAGAGAGACAACTGATGGTGGTTTAATCTGAGGGTCACCACATTTCAGATTACAGTAGAGGGCAGTCCGTCATAGTAACGTCTCCTGGTGTGGGAGGTGAGCCCACACTGTCAGTGTCACTTTGCATTGTAAACTGGCTGACCAGGCAACTGGAGTAAGTTAATGAGCGCACTGGCTGAGGGGACAGTATCATACAGTCATACAGCAGAGAAATAGGCCACGTTTCACAAACTAAACTAGTCCCATTTAGCTGCGTTTGGCCCATATCCCTCTAAACCTTTCCTATTTATGTAATTCTCCAAATGATTATTAAATGTTGTAACTACATCTGCATGTGGCACCCACATTCCTGTGCTCAAAAGGTACTTGTCAAATTTCGGATTTGGCCAGCAGGTGTAAAGATGAGTGCAGGCAGACCTGGGGATCTTTGGAACTGCCTGGTTTATCTGCTTCCAAAGATAAAGGTTTCAGATGCAGATGAGAAGAGATTGGGAACACAACTGGATAGTTATCACCTGAGCAGGAAGTTGGCGACTTTGTTATTGTAGCAGAGGCAAAGATTTTGTAGGAAATGTGGATGTTGTCATCTTGAGGGAGTTTGTTTGATACACAGAGGTGGATGACCTGATTAGAGTTGAGCTTTCAATTAGTTGCTATTTCCTGATTAAAAGTTGTTGCTATGTTCAAAAACTCCAAAAGAAAGTTAAAATTCTTCTTTTTAAAATTCCCATTCCTTTTGTTTTTAAGGATTCTTTATGGACGCATGAGGAGCAAAACAGGGAGCAAAACCCAAGGCCGAGCAGCAGCAGGGACCCGCATGGTCATTGTTCTAAATTTCCTGGCTGGCTCATTATCTGAGGAGATACACCTCTTCCTGGATCTGCTCCTTGAACCAGTACACCATTTTACTCAGGGTATGCACAGGGGAGACTCTGCAACACTTATTGTTTACTCTCCCTGCCTCTGTACTCACTTAGGATCCGTTGTCATTGCACAACTTTCTCCAGCAGTAATGGATGGTCTTTAGCCTGAAAGGTTACTCATCTTTATCTCTCTCTTGTGACCTATTGAATGCTTCCATTATCTTTAGTTTACATTAGTGAGTTCCAACAGCCTCAGTACTTTGCTTTAGTTGTGCTGCTCCTATTGCCAAGTATACAAGGAAGTCTTCAGTCTTCATTCCTGTTGTATAAAGGGAATATAGTATGCATGTGTTTTAATTATTTCAATCACAGGCTTTGCAAAACAAATTTAGGATTTCCAATTTAAAACCATAAAAGCTGATATGTGTTGCCTTCTTATCTTTTATTTTCTCTTTCTCATATATCAAAATCATGATAACATCAGGTAATTGCACTGATAATTATCTAGTGATCTGCTGTGAAGTTTGTGTTATCTTGTTAGGTATGGACAGCTTAAGCTTTAAAGGTAACATCCCATCAGACAAATAGTTAGTGGTGGCTTATCTCTGCTGATGACAATCCTACTTCCCCTTCTCCCCATCAATCCCAAACAAATCGCAATGCCCTGCTTTCAAACAAAACCACGTGTCAATCCTAGACTTTTCCCAGTATCCCTTTCTCTCTCTTTTCTGATGTTTGTCCACATCTTTGTGGGAGGCACAAAGTGTCTTGTTCATAAATAATAAAGTCTCTGATTTATTGGTTAAAAGCCACTCATTAAAGCAACTGGTGAGGGAAAATTGCTTCAGGCTTTGGGTATATTTTTAAACTCCAGAGAAAAGGTCATCCCCTCCACTTCCAGTGATCCAAACTCTTCTGGCTACATTTTCAACCACAAACCATTTAGCTACCTGGGAGCCAATCATGTAGTTGGTGGCAGGCAGAAAGCCTTTGTCATCAACAACTAGTCATCAATTCACAGACCAATAGCTATTTATTGCTGGATGAATCCCACGTTTGAAAGGTCTTACAATAAGTGCTCATAGCCTATGTTTAAGGAGCGCCATAATCCTTAATTTTTAAAACAGTCTTTTTAGCCATTTCAGTCCACAATCAAAAATAAAGAAAAATAAATAGTTACAGTCTTTACACAATCCCAGACTAGTGCCCTGCACTCTCCCAATAGCCTTAGGTCAGTCTGATTTTAAATTCACTGTTCTGACGGCCCTCCACTCTTTGGATTGAAATTGAATGTTGGATTGTGGGTGCCACATGGACTGCAGTATTTCTTTACTTTCCCTTTCACATGGTGTAGAACTGAAGCAAAGGAAGCCAGACTGGACGAAGATACCAGGCTTCCTTCACTAGCTGATGTTTGTGAGCCAGGAAAATTTTGAATGGACGTGAAAGCCTTTGTTATTAAATCTGGCTACAGCCACAAAGTGCCATTTTGATTAAATTTGTTGCCCTGATGGGACTGGAACTTGTGACCTTTAGATTTCAAGTTGAATGTTTTTTATATTGAGTTTGAGTGGTGTGAAAGCACTGTAGCAGCATTAAAGCTATAACTTGCCTTAGGCTTTAGCTGTATTGTGTTGTCCACTCTCCCTGGACAGTTTGGATTGTAATGTTCAACGACAGGCTCAAAGATTGACATGTTTGCAAGAGAGGGCAATCTAAAAATGTGAAAACTAAAGCAAGATGCTGAAATCTCAAATTAGATGAAAATACTGAAAGAACTCAAACAGGTAATACAGATGTACAGCATGGAAACAGACCCTTTCGTCCAACTCGTCCATGCCAACCAGATATCCTAAGTTAATCTTGTCTCATTTGGCCCATATTTTTCTAAACCCTTCCTGTTCACATACCTATCCAGATGCTGTTTACATGTCATAATTGAAGCAGCCTCCACCACTTCCTCTGGCAGCTCATTCCATGCACGTACAACCCTCTGTGTGAAAGAGTTGTCCATTAGGTCCCTTTTAAATCTTTCTTCTCTCACCTGAAACCTATGCCCTTTAGTTTTGGGCTCCCCTACCTTTGGGAAAAGACCTTGGTTATTCATTCTGTCCATGCCCCACATGATTTTATGAACTTCAAAGGAGACAAATCTAGTAGTTGTTTCAGGTCAATTATGTTTTGTACTTATTTACTTAAAAACACTGTTGTGTGACCTCAGGAGAAAAAGTGATGGGGTATCTTGAGCTTGGGGACAAAAGTGAGGATGGCAGATGCTGAAGATCAGAGTCAAGATCAGAGTGGTGCTGGAAAAGCACAGTATGTCAGGCAGCATCCGAGGAGCAGGAAAATCCACATTTCAGGCAAAAGCCCTTCATCAGAAATTAGGCAGGGAGCATCCGGGTTGGAGAGGTAAATGGGAGGGGGTGGGGCTGGGGGGAAGGTAGCTAAGAATACAATAGGTGGATGAAGATGTTTGGAGTTTGTTTTGTTGGTATGAGTAATCATTTTATCAATCTTGTTTCAGGATCCTGTCTATGTGCAGTGTTACAGTCAGTAAAGACTTTGGATATGTCAAAGATTTTACCCCTAGGACGTCAGCACGGTCTACTGAACGGCATTGATGTGGTGATGAAAAAGCTGGGCCATCTAATCCAAGACTATCTGCCGAAACTGCTCCAGATCACCTTGTGCATGTGTGCGTCAGTGTCTCATATTCTTCAGCAACGAGACCAGGTAGGTGTAACTGCGAGGTTAATGTACTCTAACCTGAGTCAGAAAATGTGTGTGTAATCCAGGCTGACATTCCAGTACAGTGCAGAGGAAGTGCTGCATTATCAGATGGTGCTAATTCTCCAATAAGACAATAAACACAGCTGCACAATAGTCAAAGACAACATTCCTGCTGTTTTCTGGCTAATAGTTATTGCTCAACCACAATCACAGTAGTTGTTATTATTTTCCCAAATCATTAATTGTCACATTGCTGTTTGTAGAATTTTGCTGTCTAGAATTTCCCATGTTTCCTACATTACAAACAGTGACCGCACTGTTTTTCATTGGCTGTTGGATGTCCAGAAGGTGTGAAGTAAAGGAAATTCCTTTTCAGGTCACCAAAAATTGAGACAACTGTTCCTAAAGTAGGTTAGTCTCCCTTCCCTCACATTCTGCTAATTTCCACACCGAGACTGAAATTTCTTCTGGCATATTTAGTGGTTTCAGACTTGTCATGATGTTCTTGTCTGCTGTGAGTCGGGTACTGGCTGAACTCTGTCTCTGGTTACTTGGCATTAAACTAAAGCTCAGGATTAGCATTGCAGGTGTATGCAACAACCAACTGCTGGGTGAATCCTGAGAAGGAGGACTTCTGTGAGGATTATGGAGTAGAGAGAGAGGAGTCGTGGGGATAACTTGATAGCCACAATAGGTAAATTGAACTCTGTCCCGCTTAGCATGGTGACAGTGCCACACCAACACGATGGAGGATATTCTCAATGTGAAGGTGGGACTTTGTCTTCACAAGGATTGTGCAGTAGTCACTCTTACTGATACTGTCATGAATAGATGCATCTGCAGCTGACAGATTGGTGAGGATGAGGTCAGGTGTGTTTTTCCATCTTGTTGGTTCCCTCACCACCTTCCATAGACCCAGTCTAGCAGCATTATTCTTTACACCCTGATCAGTTCGATCAGTAGGGCTGCTGCCAAGCTACTGTTGGTGGTAGACATTGAAATTCCACACCCAGAGCACGTTTTGCACCCTTGACACCCTCAGCGCTTTCTCTAAGTGTTGTTCAACATGGAGGAAGATTGATTCTTCAGCTGAGGGTTGATAATATATGGTAACCAGCAGGAGATTTCCTTGCCCGGGTTTAACTTGCAGCCCTGAGACTTCCTGGGGCCCAGAGTCAATATTGAGGACTCCCAAGGCAATTCCCTTCCAACTGCACCCCACTGTGCTACCACCTCTGCTGGGCCTGTCCTTCTGATAGGACAGGTCATATCCACTGATCGTGTTTTCTGGGATATTGTCTTACTGAACCACTCAAGATTCTGAGGGTTTTTTAAACATTCATTTATTTGTGGGGTACAGGTGTTGCTGGCTGCGCCAACATTTATTCCCTACCCCTAACTGCCATTAAGATAGAGGTAAGCTGTCACTTTGAATCAGTGCAATCCCTGTGCTGTTGTTAGACCCACACTGTAACATGGCGGCTCAGTGGTTAGCACTGCTGCCTCACAGCGCCATGGATCCGGGTTCGATTCCCGCCTTGGGCGACTGTCTGTTCCTCCTGCTCAGCGTTTTCATTCCTTTCATAAATCACCCAGATTCGATTGACCTCACAGTTTACTGTGGCAGAATAGGAGCATAGGTCTGCTGTGGCTCAGAGGGTAGCGTTCTCGCCTCTGACTGAGAGGGCTTGAGTCTTGCTTCAGAGACTTGAGGGCAGAAATTGGAGGTGACCAGAGCTGTACTGAGAGAGTACTGCACCATCAGAAGTATGTCTTCTAGGTGACCTATCAAAACGGGATCTTGTCTGTCCTTGCAACCAGTGAAAAATCATGTGGCATTGCTTTGAAGAGCAGCAGTGGAGGTACTCCAGTATCCTGGCCAACACTTCTCCCCTCAGTCAGCATCCCAAAACCAATGCTCTGACGTTATCTTGCAGCTGTTAGTGGACTCTCACCGGGTAGAAGTTGGCTGCCACATTGTCTAAATTCAACCAAGGTGATGCTTTTAAGATACTTTAAAACACTTTGGAGTATTGTGAAAGGCATTATATAAACAAAGTCCTTGTCTTTTCATTTTCTCTTGGCATCTCTTCAGGAACAGAAGTATGGTACTGCTGAACCCTTTGTTTGTGATGTGGAATATTGGTCAGAACTGGCAAGTGTTACAATTAAGGATTTACATTGTTTTTGTTTGCCTTTTCTTGTTTTCAGATCCAACCGCGGTGCATAAACCAGCTAAAATATTTGAGACGTCTGGGAATAAATCAGATTGCTACTTTCTTTAATGACTTTGAGTCCTACGCTTTCACAGCAGAAGAGATTGACGCATTGTTTCACGGTGTTGTGTGGCCACAGGTAACAGTCTCTCCATTGCTCTCTGCTTTCACCCTGCCCATTCACACCAAAGGCATGCCAATGTGACCCTTAAAAGTTTTGGTTAGTGTTTTACAAAGAGACCGGTCACTTTTCGACTGTCCAATTGTTTTTGCCTTTACTCTGTCACGGCATGTCAGTGTTGCTGGCATGGCCAGTATTTATTGTCCATTATAAGTATCTATGTGCTGATTGGCTCTCTTGGATGTTTCAGGGAGCAGTTACACTGCTGTGGGTGTGGAGTCATATGTGGACCAGACCAGTGAGGATGGCAGATTTCTTTCCCTGTAGGGCATTTGTGAACCAGATGGGTTTCTGTGACAGTCAGGACTAGCTTTATCATCCAAAGTGAACTTCAGTCCAAAACATGCTGGCACAGGAATCTGAGCCTGTGTCCCCAGAGCATTAGTCTGGGCCTCTGGATCAATAGTTGAGTGACACATGCCTCAGTGGTTAGCACTGCCGCCTTAGAGCTCCAGTGACCAGGTTCAATTCCACCCTCAGATGACTCTGTATGTAGTTTGCACATTCTCCCCATGTTTGCATGGGTTTCCTCCCACAGTCCAAAGATATGCAGGTTTGGTGGATTGGCCGTGGTAAATTGCTCATTGTATCTCGGGATATGTATGTTAGGAGGATTAGTCACGGGATTTGCAGGATTACAGGGATAGTTTGGGGAGGCTGGTTGTGGGTGGGATGTCCTTCAGAAGGTCAGTGTGGACTCAAGGGAGCGAATGGCCTGTTTCCACACTTTAAGGATTCTGTGACGTCACTATATCGCCAACTCTGTAACTGTCCTGATGCATTGTCTGTTTTCACCTTCACCTTGTCTGATCTGCAGATCGGGAGACTCGCTTCTGAAGGGCAGTATGCGCCAACCCCTCTCCTGAAACTGATTCATATCTGGAGCAAGAATTCCAGGTGAGGAACACTTCAAAAACTTTCTGAACTTTGTTCATTGGGCTGCTTTGCATCGGTTTACATTGTGGACTGAACAAATCTTAGGAGTTCCGATATGATACTAAAATACCTCAAAATTTGCAAGGGAACAATGTGGCTCAAGTTATACTTGCTAGTTATTTGACACTGTTGTGTGATAGCTCCTCATCATTGGGTATTCCTGTTTGTTGCTGACAACTGAATCTGGAATCTGTGGGTACTGCCAACTCCTATTGTAAATGGAATGTCTGATTTTAAAATCAGCTCATCTGGAGTTTAATTAGGGCATTGCTCCTGATCAGCAACTAATGACCTATCCTCAATGGAGGCCTCTCCTGCTTCGTAACTAACTGATGACAATATTTGTTGGTAACTAACTGTCACATCAAAGCCTGTTCTCAGTATAGGAATTCATACAGAAACATAAGACTTTGCAGTAGCAGTCGGACAGTCAGGGTTTCGAACCTGTCCCACAATTCAGTAAGATCACGACTGAGCTGGTTGTGGCCTCGACTCTAATGTCCTGTCTGTACATCTACTCTCAGATTCCTAGTACTTTGAATGTTGTATTCTATTTTATTGTAATTGGGCTGGCAGCTCCCCCAGCTGGTGTGCTGGCTACACTGCGCTGTGTAGTTTAATAGCCTTGCTCTATGCGTATTTTCCAGATTCTTCCCACTCCTTGCAAAACAGCTTCCTGATCACCCACAGTTGGATGTTCTGACCAACGTCTTTGCCTTGCTGTCATCTAAGAGGATCGCAGAACCTACGGCGGTGGTTGTCATGGATATCGTTGACAGCCTGTTGAGCATGCCTGACTTCTCACCAACAGCACAAGCAAGCGTCCTGACTGTGAACGACACAGCCTTTCTAGAACCTTCCACCATTGCAGGAGGTACTACAACTCCCGTTTGTTGTGTTGTCATGTTTTATTGTAGAGGTTTGCGTTACTGGGGTTAATCATCCAGAAAGCACAAGCTCAAATCCTGCCACTGGAGTTTGATTTAAAAACTTGAAGGGAACTCGGGAAGCTGAAATTTGGTTTCAGTAACAGTAATTATAAAGTTATTGTGTTCTCATGTAACCCACACTGGTTCACTAATGTCCTTTTTATGAAAGGAAGTCTGCTGTCCAGTTCCACACCAATATGATCGATTCTGAAATGCTGTCTGAGTCAAGCCACTCTGTAAAGTCAAACACACTGTCAGGGGCACAAGAAAACACCCCCACCCCTCGTCACTCCTCTGGATAACTTGGGAGGAATTTAAATGTTATTAACCCTTAGTTCCCTTATTCCCATCTTCTGAAATGATTCAAAATGAAAAGCTTTAGTGGCAAGAGTGGTAATGCTATACCCTGTGAACAGCCGAAATTTGAACAATAGCGCAAACAGCATCGTTGTACCCTAGGCAGGAGAGCAATCTCTAGGTTACTACACCCTGGTCATGCCCCAGGTATTGTTGTGTCAGTCAGTGTGAGGGACAGATGAAGGACCCTCTTCCAGGCTCCATGTGCAGGCTGGGTTCAAACCTCCTCTGGCCAAGGGGAGGGAATTAAACACTTTGTCTTTCCATGGAATTGCTTATGTTTCCTTTTCAAGCATCATTGCCAATGAAGGCTGAGTCAACCTAATCACTTCATGTGCCTTGACTTGACTGACCCAATTATAAAATATACGAGTTACTGATTTGTCCATCAGACCCATGTCCACCTCTCCGGATTTCCCACACTTGGCCACCATCAGCTTGTAAACTTGTTCGTGCTGATAGCTAGCCAGAGCAAGTGGCCCCAGCAGTCTGTTTGGTCATCTTGGCTATGTCTATATCTGAGCCTCTAAGATCCCACTCTGGTGGTGATAATCTCTTAGCTCTCACGCAGCAAGCTGCTGGTTTACAAACCTGTTTAGATTTCTCCTGAAGGTTTCCTTCAGTCACTGTTGTACAGCACGGAAACAAACCCTTCAGTCCAACCAGTCCATGCTGACCATGATCCCAGTCGTTGAGTTCCTCTGGGCCAACAAATACTTGACCAGACTGGGCTCAGACCAAGTATGTCACCTCTTAGCAAGCTTTTACCCAGAGCATCGTGCAAGTAGGATTAAAAAATGATACTTCAGTATAAGCAACATTGTATCACAACTATGAAAGCACTAATTTACAATTGATTAGTGCTTAAGTTAGTTTTTTGTTAATGCTTTCTAACGGTTGTTTGCTCATGTGAGAGAATCGACAATTAGTGGTCACTGTTTAAAAACAAATGGTCACCCATTTTAGACTGAGATGAGAATTTCTTTTAAAATCTCGCAGAGGGTCATGAATTCCCTTCCTCAAAGGGCAGTGGAAGAAGAGTCCCTTAATATTTTTAAGGCAGAGGTGCATAGATTCTCAAGAAATAATGGGGTGGAAAGTTACTGAATGGCAGGAACATGAATTAATTAGATGAACCCTGACCTAATCGAGTTTCAGAACAAGCTCGAGGTCACGTGACTTATTCCTGCTCCTAATTTGTATATTTGAATGTAAGTTTGTAATTAGCAAGAAAACTTAACGTTGCACTTTTCCAAATTCCATTGAAGTTGACATCACCTGATTGTGTTTAAGTGTTTCATTGAATTCCATTCACGGAGTTCAGAATGTAAGAAACTGGAGCTAGATCGGGGCCTGGCAGCTCTGTTCCACTGTTGAGCCAGATCACAACTGATCTCCCTAAACTCCACATTCTCACCTGATCTCTGTCAAGGGCAGGAAGAAGCCTGTGTCCAGTTCTCCAGATGTGTTTTCCCTTTCTAATTGATTCAACCTCACTATGTTGTGTGTCAGATAACTGAAAGTTTGGGCAGGAGATGTCTAAGAAGTCTTGTTGTTTTTACAAAGACCGTTCAAGATAAAGGAACAGGTTCTGTCAGAGAATGTGGCATGGTAATGAACCCCCCCCCCCAACTTTCTGTAATGGCCATCACAACCTGAGGACACCCCACAGTATCTATATGAAATCGAATATTTATGAAGAGTGATCACTGTTGTAATATTGGGAAACACAGGAGCCAATCTTACAAACAACACAGAAGTGGCTGATCTTCACACCCAACCCCTACTCCTGCCCCATTGTCACTTGTAACTCTATTTTTTTACTGATAAAGATTGCTTTATAAATCAGGTGTCCCACTGTCTCCCTTCATGTTAGAGTCGAGAGTGTGGTGCTGGGAAAGCACAGCAAGACAGGCAGCATCTGAGGAGCAGGAGTATCGACGTTTTGGGAAAGAGCCCTTTATCGGGAATGAGCCTCATTTCTGACGAAGGGCTTATCCCCGTAATGTTGACTGTCCTGCTCCTTGGATGCTGCCTGACCTGCTGTGCTTTTCCAGCACCACATTCTTTACTTTGATCTCCAGGCACCTGCAGTACTCACTTTCTCCTTCATATTAGAGCCTATTAACTTAAATATCCTCCCACTATTTGTCATAGAATCGGCAAGCATGGGGATATGTCTTATTCTGCCTCATATTTCCACCATCCTGCGGCATCTTAACAAAGCTGTTGGAAATACAGAACGAATGAAGAAGAAAAAATTCCAAACACAAGTCAGTAAAGATTTGAGCATCCTTTCGAGGTACAGTTTTCTGTCTCATTTACCCTTTCGTACATTACAAATTATTACACTTCCATTTCCTACAAGAAACTAATTCTTGGGAGAGCCATGGACCTGACCAGCATTTATTGCTCACCTTTAAGTTTTTTTTAGATTAGATTCCCTACAGTGTGGAAACAGGCCCTTTGGCCCAACATGTCCACACCAACCCTCCAAAGAGTAACCCACCCAGACCCATTTCCCTTTGACTAATGCACCTAACACTATGGGTAATTTAGCATGGTCAGTTCACCTGACATGTACATCTTTGGATGTGGGAGGAAACCGGAGCACTTGGAGGAAACCCACGCAGACACGGGGAGAACGTGCAAACTCAACACAGACAGTCGCCCGCGGCTGAAATCGAACCTGGGACTCTGGTGCTGTGAGGCAGCAATGCTAACCACTGAGCCACCGGTTGAGAAGGTGATAGTGAACTGCTGCGGTCTGTTTGGTGTCAGTAGATCCACAATGCTGTTAGGGTGGAAGTTCCCAAACCCAGTGACACCGATGATGTATTTCCAAGTCAGGGTGATGTACGCCTTGATGGGGAACTTGCTGATGCTGGTGTTTCCATGTATCTGCTGCCCAAATCCTTCCGAGTGGTAAAGATTGCAGATTCAGAAGGTACAGTGTTGGTGAATTTCTGAAGTGCATCTTGTAGATGGGCCGTTCCCCTCTCCAATCATGAGCTCAAGGCTACTTGTCTTCCTCATGCTTCTCTGACAGACATCAGCAAACTTCACACAGACCAGGAGTCAAATTGAGGAGCTTTTGGCTGTGAGACTCTCACACTGAAGACAAACTGCTGTCTGCACCCCAAGGTGAGGGCAGTGTGTCTGTGCACTTGCTCTGCCTGCACACTGCTGCTTTTGTGCATCACCAATTTTATCTCATTGCACTTGAGGCACTGATTGATTTCCAGGGGAATTAATCCGAACATTGAGCTAATTTGCCCCAAAGTAATTCCTCAGTGAATTTTCTAAATTACATTCCTAAATTATTTTCATAAATGGTGTGAGTAGTCCATTTTGTGAAATTACATTGTGTGTTGTGTTGAATTCAAAAATCTTTGATAAAATGGGCATATATGGTTAAAAAAAACTCATCAGGTCTTGGAGCATCTGTGGAGAGAGAACGTTTTGAGTTGATTATGATTCTGTTTTGAAAGATCTCTCTCCACAGATGCTATGTTCACTTTGTTTCTCACTTCATAGATGCTATTGGATCTAGTGAGTTTCTCCAGCACGTGACTGTTTTTATTTCACATCTCCAGCATTTTGCTTTCATTTTAGAAATCCTAAACTTTTTTATAAACCTGTGTAAAAAACCTTGATAAATATGCAGTTTCGTGGAGTAAAGTTTTCCACAACATTTCTATCTGTTGGTTGCTTTCCAGGATAAGTCAGTTTGTACAGGATAAGGAACAGAGCACTGTTTTGATCAATCTCCTGATGCCCTATCTCTTTAAGCCAAACACACCACAGGTAAATGGTGTGTGTGTGTGTGTGTGTGTGTGTGTGTGCGCGCGCGCGCGCGCGCTTGCATCTGGCATTTTTCTTAGATTAGATTAGATTACATTACAGTGTGGAAACAGGCCCTTCGGCCCAACAAGTCCATACTGACCCGCCGAAGCGCAACCCACCCATGCCCCTACATTTACCCCTTACCTAACATTACGGGCAATTTAGCATGGCCAATTCACCTGACCTGCACATCTTTGGACTGTGGGAGGAAACCGGAGCACCCGGAGGAAACCCACGCAGACACGGGGAGAATGTGCAAACTCCATACAGTCAGTCGCCTGAGGCAGGAATTGAACCCCGGTCTCAGGCGCTGTGAGGCAGCAGTGCTAACCACTGAGCCACCGAATGTTAATATAGGGGTCACTGGAGATTAAGGAGGCAACACTTTTGATGTGGTGTATTGTCAAAGCCTACCGGAAAGGACATGAAGACAACCAGATAGACTATGAAAGAGACTTAGAATTGCCTTTCTGTTCAGGATCTTTAATGACTGTGTAACAGCAGCGCTGAGGATTCGGAGGAGGTTGTGCACTTCCAAGGGACTTGGAACAAGTCCCTTAATTAGAACATAGAACATAGAACATAGAAAAATACAGTGCAGTACAGGCCCTTTGGCCCTCGATGTTGCGCCAATCCAAGCCCACCTAACCTACACTAGCCCACTATCCTCCATATGTCTATCCAAAGCCCGTTTAAATGCCCATAAAGAGGGAGAGTCCATCACTGCTACTGGCAGGGCATTCCATGAACTCACGACTCGCTGAGTAAAGAATCTACCCCATCTGTCCTATACCTACCACCCCTTAATTTAAAGCTATGCCCCCTCGTAATAGCTGACTCCATACGTGGAAAAAGGTTCTCATGGTCAACCCTATCTAAACCCCTAATCATCTTGTATACCTCTATCAAGTCACCCCTAAACCTTCTTTTCTCCAATGAAAACAACCCCAAGTGCCTCAGCCTTTCCTCATACGATCTTTCTACCATACCAGGCAACATCCTGATAAACCTCCTCTGCACCCGTTCCAGTGCCTCCACATCCTTCCTATAGTATGGCGACCAAAACTGCACACAATACTCCAGATGCGGCCGCACCAGAGTCTTATACAACTGCAACATGACCTCAGGGCTCCAGAACTCAATTCCTCTACCAATAAAAGCCAGTACGCCATATGCCTTCATTACCGCACTATTTACCTGGGTGGCAACTTTCAGAGATCTGTGTACATGGACACCAAGATCCCTCTGCTCATCCACACTACCAAGTATCCGACCATTAGCCCAGTACCCCATCTTTTGCCTACATGTCAGTATGGTCAGGAGATACAGCTTTAATGTGATTGGAAAATGAGCCAAAGGAAAGATGAGTATTGAAAAAATAAATAGGGCTTTAAGTTAAAATGATCAGGAATGGACAGCCTTAGAAGACAGTGGAAGCAAATTCAGCAATGACTTTCAACAGAGAGTTCGATAAACACTTGAAAAGAAAAGATTTCCAACAGCAGTGGGAAGAGAGCAAGGAGGTGGGGCAACTTTGATAGCTCTTGGTGGGTTGAATGGCATCTGATTGTGTTTGATTCTCTGAATTGGTGGCGCGATTTGTAACTGAAAAATGTGTTGCTGGAAAAGCGCAGCAGGTCAGGCAGCATCCAAGGAGCAGATTTGTAACTGGTTTGGAATGGATAGGATTTCTGTAACCAGTTATTGATAAATGGGGCCAGTCTCCCAGACAACCAGATAGTGTTAGCTGGAAGCTTTTGTACCATTGCATTGGCAAGCATTTGGTTCTGATTTCTTACATTGGACCAGCTACTGGTGATAAATATTTTCATTGTGATATCTGGCTGAGAACCATCAGCTCCAGGTGATTGACCAGGGGAATGGGGTACAGTAAAATGTGAGTTGTATGTCACAAACCTCCTCATGGAGTAGAAAAATATAGAGTCTCATCATTTTCTGCACTTCCCAAAGGATACTGAGATTGACATCCTGAAAACCATTCAGAACCTCCTGCAGCACTGCTCTGAGCCCGCCACGTTCATCAAGCCACTGGCTGCCCTTTTCTCTGTCATTCAAAACAGGCTGTCTCGGCAGACCCTCTGCTCCATCTTCCAGGTATAGTTACACAACAACTAAGTAATGGATCTGGATGATTGTTTGTTTTTCAAAGTTGTTTCTCCATTGCTTCAGAAAAGTTGACTTTGTGTTGTTTTGCTTTTCTAACCTTGTCTATATTCCGAACTGCTTAGGTATCAGTTATGTCTTGGAGGGTATGCCCTCCTTGAGGTCAAAGACCATGGCTCAAGTTCCCCTCTAGACACTTGAGCACTAAATCCAGGTTAACTCTGCATTGCTGAGGGAGAGCTGCACAGTCAGAAATACTGCCTCTTTCAGATGAGGTGTTAAACTAGGACCCAGGCTGTTTGCTTGGGTGCATGTAGAAGATCCCATGGTCACTATCCCGAAGAAAAGTAGGTAGATGTGCTGGCCAATAATGATCAGTCAACAGTTGTCACTTTTCGAAAACAAAACGCTCTTTATCTAGTGATATTGAATTGCTGTTTATGGGATCTTACTGTGTCAAAAACTAGCTGCATCTTTTTTCTTAAATGTCACTCACTCTCTCCTCTTGCCTTCTCCCCCTCTCTGTCTCTTCCTCATTGTAATTACTCAATGGTTTTGTCAGACAGCTTTGTGTATTATGTTCTTTCTCCTCTCCTGCTCAGAGTAAACAATACTGCTTCCTGTTAAGGTAATAACATTCACGTAGGGAGGAAATCCATGGGCAGAGCTCTGAGCCGATGTTGGGTCTAGGCTGTGCAGCTGCTTTCAG
Organism: Chiloscyllium plagiosum; assembly: GCF_037043375.1. Taxonomy (NCBI): domain Eukaryota; kingdom Metazoa; phylum Chordata; class Chondrichthyes; order Orectolobiformes; family Hemiscylliidae; genus Chiloscyllium; species Chiloscyllium plagiosum. The sequence continues at coordinate 20,385,996 of NW_028270157.1, read as the reverse complement.
GTTGTCAGTGCTGTTTGATCACTCAGTGGTAACAGTTCACCTGCTCGTGAAACTAGGTACGCAATTCCAATTAATGCGGAAATTGAAATGGATTAGGTTTGATGTTGTTATGTTGAGTAATAAAGAATGAACAGATTAAAGAATCACCATTCATACTGCAAAGGAGAAAACAACTGTGGATGTTAGACATCTGAAGCAAAAGCAGAATTAGCTGGAGATGCTCAACAGGTCTGACAGTATCTGTTCTGGACTCAAATGTAGACTGCTTTCCCTCACAGATGCTTCCTAACCACTCATTTTCCCGCTTGGTAAATTAGTTATTTCTGGATGAGGTATACAAAAGTCTGAAGCTGAAACCCCGATATTATTGAGATTAGACAATTGCCAGTTACCCTTTGCAGTGGAGTCCCCAGGCATTTGTTGTCCACAGTGTCCCAGGAGTGGCTCGGGCTGTGATGTTGCAGTCTGTGCTCTCGATCTGATGTGGGAGTGCGATTGGCGTGTGTCAGGCCTCCAGCTCCATTTTGTTCAGGACCCGGCTTGCTAAACGGGAAGGGAAACAACTTCACTTTGGTGTTGATAATGAAACCACAGAAATGTTTTGGCGCAGAAGGAGACCCACTTGGCTCATCTTGTCTGCACCATCTCTTCAAAACTGGCATCATTAGCTCATGCCAATCTCCTGCTTTTTTTCCATAACCTTGCGCATTGATTCTATCCGAAACACCATCCACTCTCTCCTTTTCCTCACAAGTACAGTCAGTTCTCCTATGACGCGACGGTTGCATTCCTGTGCTTTAGAAACAGTGCTTAAAATGTTGGCATTGTAATCACATTACAGCCAACACACGTTTTGAAAGTTCACACTTTAGAAACAGCGTCCCTAATTCATCAATTGTGTTACATTGAATTTATGTTGACAAAATTTGGGTTATAGCTGAAAATGTGTTGCTGGAAAAGCGCAGCAGGTCAGGCAGCATCCAGGGAACAGGAGAATCGACGTTTCGGGCATAAGCCCTTCTTCAGGAATGAGGAAAGTTTGTCTGTCTGGGTTTCCTCATTCTTGAAGAAGGGCTTATGCCCGAAACGTGGATTCTCCTGTTCCCTGGATGCTGCCTGACCTGCTGCGCTTTTCCAGCAACACATTTTCAGCTCTGATCTCCAGCATCTGCAGACCTCACTTTCTCCTCAAATGTGGGTTATAGCAGAACGACCTGTAGTTGCAAGTCAGGATACTGTGTGGCTTGGAGGTAGGCATACAGGTGGCATTCCCATGCATCTGCTGCCTGTGTCTTCTGAGAGAAAAAATTTCCTATCTTCTGTCTCCTAAAAGGATGATCCTTAAGAGTCTGTTTAATTCTGCACTTATCCACAAGAAGAAACATCCATTTCAATTTACCTTGTCAATGCCATTCAGGATTGTATAAACTTCAGTCAAATTATCTCTTGCTCTTCTAAACTCCAGAGAAAACAAACCCTGCCAGTCCAGTCTTTCCTCATAAGGCAACCTGCTTATTCCAGGTATCAATCTAATAATCCTCTGAACTGTCTTTGGCATGTGCATTGTAGATGGTGGACAGGCTGAGGGAGTCAGGAAATGAGTTACTTGCTCCAGGATTCTTAGCCTCTGGCCTCCTCTTGTAGCCTCTGTATTTATATAACTGGTCCCAATGGACTCAATATCTCAAGTTCCAAGATGAAAGACAGCTTAACATAGATTTGCCATACTTATTCATTAATGATGTTTGAAAGGTGTTTAGAGAGTTATTCCTGCAGTTTTTAGTACTTTGTGGCATTTATAATCTTGTTTTGCTGAATCTTGTTTTTAGTGAGTGCGCTATTTAGATGTCAGATCCAGGCTTTGGGATCTTCAGCCTGCTTATCCACAGAATTAGACCCAGGAGTAATTAGATTAGATTAGATTAGGTTCCCTATAATGTGGAAACAGGCCCTTCGGCCCAACTAGTCCACACCGACCCTCTGAAGAGTAACCCAGCCACGCCCATTTCCCTCTGACTAATGCACATAACACTACAGGCAATTTAGCATGGCCAGTTCACCTGACCTGCACATCCTTGGCCTGTGGGAGGAAACTGGAGCACCCGGAGGAAACCCAGACAGACACTGGGAGAATGTGCAAACTCCACACAAGACAGTCACCCAAGGCTGGAATCGAACCCAGGACCCTGGTGCTGTGAGGCAGCAGTGCTAACCACTGAGCTGCCCCAAAGGGGGGGAAGCACTTTCTCACTTAACGGGTAGTGGAAACTTGAGGGATCCCTCACCACCTCAAAAAAAAACTGTTGAGGTTGGAGATAAAAATGGGCAATTTTAAGCCTAAAATTTATACTTATTTGTTGAATGAGAGTATTGGGGTTAGGGAATAGAGAATGATCAAAGACGCAGACTGGTTATGATATAAAATTAAATGGCCAAATTACCTTAAAAGGCCGAATTGTCTTTTCCTCTTCCACAGCATTTCAGATTATGCTGAATCTCATTTTGCACTGAGAATTTGCCTGATTATATGTAAAATTACTAACTCTGTTGTACTTTATTTTATTTGTTTATTGCCTTTTCTTTATTTTAAACAAAGACCTTGGCTGATCTGGACAGCAGACTGGTGTACATTACAGAAATTGTCACTAAGGTAAGATGAAGTTTACCCCAAACTTTCTTCACTAGTTAGCAGAAAGCTTATGTTTCTTTATGCACACTTCCTAGTTCCAACCTAATCACTTTTTGTTTCAGTTAAATGCCTTTGATCGACAACATCTTGATGACATTGATTTTGATGAGCGCCTGTCTGCATTCCAACTTACCACTAAATGTATCCGAGAGATGGGAACATTGGATATGGAGTATCTGATTGCAGTCATGCACAACTGCTTCCATTCCATTCGGGTTAGTATAGACCCTCCCAACACACATTCACTTAGACACATTCTTCATTACACAAAGCCAGAAGCTTGAAGTTCATAAATCCGTTGAGTAAATTTATGCAATAAATTTTTCTATAACATGGAAAATGCAAAAATAACTCAGTGATGTTTAAGTTCTCATTTTCCAAGGTGTTGCCTTCCTCTGTCTTTGTAATCTCCTCCACCTCTATTACCCTCTGAGATATCTCCGTGGGCGGCACGGTGGCACAGTGGTTAGCACTGCTGCCTCATAGCGCCAGAGATCCGGGTTCAATTCCCGCCTCCGGCGACTGACTGTGTGGAGTTTGCACGTTCTCCCCGTGTCTGCGTGTGTTTCCTCCGGGTGCTCCGGTTTCCTCCCACAGTCCAAAGATGTGCAGGTCAGGTGAATTGGCCATGCTAAATTGCCTGTAGTGTTAGGTAAGGGGTAAATGTAGGGGTATGGGTGGGATGCGCTTCGGCGGGTCGGTGTGGACTTGTTGGACCGAAGGGCCTGTTTCCACACTGTAAGTAATCTAATCTAATCTAATCTGTACTCCTCCAACTCTAATCTCTTTAACCTCTGATTTATCACGGTCCATGCCTTCAGTTGCCTGAACCCCCAAACTGTGGAAATTTCCTCCTTGCACCTTGCTTTTCCCCTTAGATGATCTTTAATGCCTCCCTTTTTAACCAAGCCTTTGGTCATTTGTCTAATAACTCCTAATGTAACTCAGTGTTGAATTATGTTTGATTATGTTCCAGGGAAGTACATGGTCATGAACTGTACATGTTACAGTGCTTTGAGCAATTAAGTCACTAAACTCCATCCAATGTTCACAAAACCACCACATACTTGAGAGTTTGAGCATTAGAAATGATGTTTTTCCTCGTTTTAGCTAGCTCGTGAAGAGCAGGGAAATCTGATTGACCTGATCAGCAGTTTGAGCTGGGATTTAACGGTCAGCTGTGCTTGTCAAAAACTTTGAGCTGTTTTCTTTGCAGCCAAACTCTCCTCCATTCAAATCATCGAACATTCTCCAGACACAAAAGCCAGGAACATCAGCAACACCCTCAACTCCAATGTGCCCTATTTGTACATAAGTAAGACAGTACTAACTGGTTCTACAACAATGTGGATGACAACTATTTGCCTCTAATTTTTCTTCTAGTTGGGGGAGATGACTCTTAGTGACAGCGCGACACTTTGCTTGACTGAGATTATCCGAAGAGTGGCTTCTGTTGACTGCTCAGAGGACGAATACAAGGAAGTAATCAACCGCACTTTACTGGAGACCTTACGGAATTGTCTCAAATCAAAGATTGAGGTAAAAGATTATAAAGAGAGTAACCTAACATGAGCTTTATGGCCACAGCGTCGGATGTGTCCCATTATTCACATGAGTGATTCCTGGCCCTTGTTCCAGCATGACAGAGGAAACAGCTGCTGAATAGATTAAAATTAAATCTGAAGATACTGGAAATACCCAGTCCTGGCAGCATCTATAAATAGTGAATCTGAATTAGTGGTTCAGATTGATGGCCTTTTGTTAGATCTTGCGCCCTCATGGAAATTCACAGACCTGAGAGGTGACCTGATAGAAGTTTATAAAATAATGACAGGTTTAGATAGAATTGAAGGCAGTTGTCTTTTCCCTAGGATGAGGGATTTCAATACTAGGGGGTACATTTTTAAGAAGAGAGATTTAAAAAAGACAGAATAGGCAAATTTTTTTACACAAAGTAGTTCACATATAGGATGAACTTCCTGATGAAATAGTAGATGTTTAATTACAATGTTTAAAAGACATTTGGATGTTTACATGAACAGGAAAGGTTTGGAGGGACAGGAGCCAGGAGCAGGCTGGTGGGATTAGTTTATTTTAGGATTACATGTGGCGCAAATTGGTTGGACCGAAGGGTCTGTTTCTGGCTGTATAACTCTGAGTCTAAATGAATATTTTAAAGAAGAACTGTATCTTTATCAACTTTATTGATCCACGATTTATCGAAAGGGACATTAAGATTCTGGAGCCAAGATGAATAGACTCTGATGCATACAGCTCAGTTATTACCTAATTGAAAGGTCAGAACAAGGTCAGAAAGGGGCTGAATGACCTCCTGTACCTACATGTGTGTATTTTGACAGAATTACACCACCGTTGTGCTGAATTCACTTTGCTCCATTTTAAGCCTGCTTCCCTTGCTCCATTTCTGTTTGGTTTATTGCAGAGTGTTCAACAGGAATACACAACGCTACTTTGCTGCTTGATCCGGACATTCCCCCAAAGACCAGAATTCCAGGACCTGGTGCAGCTAACAGACCACGATCCGGATATGGACTTCTTCGAGAATATGAAGCATATACAGGTGGGTAATACAGACCATTTATTTTTATACATTCAGAAATTGGCAGTAAAATCCACCCAAGAATGGGGTCTTTATTGTGGTTGAGAATTAAATTAAATAACTGAAAATTAGCTGTGTTTTTAAATTACCTGGGCATTGAGGTTAAATAGTTGGAATGATAATGGCAATTAAAATAAATTGAGAGGTGTGCCTGGGCAGCAGGTATTTCGTTAAACTTGCCTTTCATCAATTGACCTTTATGTTAGTATGAATATTGCAGTTCCTAAGAACTCTAGCATTTGACTCTGTGACTTTACATAGTCAATGCTTAATGTATCTGTAAAAATCTCACCTCTTGCAGTATTGAAATGGGTAAAAATTGAATGTGAAATGGTGAATGTTCTAAATAGAAGTAAGCTTAACAATTTCCAGACTTAAATTACAAGAATCCTGTTTGAAGTTGCACATTTCTCTCGAGAGGTTTGTTACGCTGCACAGCAACAAGCAGAAAGTGAAATAGTGACAATAAGTGAAATATTTAACTCTGATATTAACTAACTGTGGACTTCTTCACTTCAAGTTAATGTTGCAGTTGTTAAGTGATGACTTGACCATTTCCTAAGAGATACATTCACCAAATCCCATACATTTGTATGTACCCCTGTATATGTGCGTATGTGTGATATATATAATATATATGTAAAAAATGTAGAGATAGAGAGGGAGGACTGATGGCCCAAAGATGGATACTATTATTTTGCCCTCTAATGTCTGCTACTAACAACCGAGGGACAGCTGTTTAGTGTTCTAGTAGTGCTCCAGCAACTTAAGCAATTTACTGTTCAAATCCCATAAAGGGAAAGTTAAGTGGAAACACAAGGAAGCTATAGTAGGGAAGAAGGCCATTCACCCCAGCCACGCAATGATGTCATTTACCCCAAACAAAACCTTCTGCTCCCACCTTTCTTTCTCTTTGCACAAGCTTTCAATCCCCTTTTCTCATCATTTACCTATCCAATCTAATCTGAATGGTTGACAGTGTCTCTGTCTCAATCATTGGGCCGGATTACAGCACGTGTGTGTGTGTGTGTGTGTGTACACACATACTAAAGCTGTCTTATTGCTACCTGATAAAATGATCATGGAGCTTCTGGATTTTCATAAAATAGCATCGGCAATTGGTCCTGTTATTCTTATATATGCTGGATTTATTTCTATTGGACACAGTTCAGAGAAGGTTCACTTTCCTGATTGCTTGGGTGATTGAGGAAAAGTTACGCCCACTGAGCCTATATTCATTGGAGTTCAGAAGGAGGTGGGTGCTGAGTGAATCATGGAGTAATCCAGAACTAGGAGGCCCAATGTAAAAGTTCATGATGGAAATGAGCAATGTCTTCCCTCAGAGGGTCCTGAATCTGCAGAATTCCCTCCCCCATAGTGCAGCGAGGGATGATCATTGATTATACTCAAAACTGAATTTGTCAGAGTTGCAATCTGAAAGGGAATTGAGGATTATTGAGGATGTGGTTGGAACTGGAGGATAGATATATGGCTATGATCAGATCAGCTATATGAGAGACTTAACAACTTATTTTTGTTCCAGTTTCTTGTGTTCTTATATTATATTCTAAGATCCAACTGCATCACTAATATCCTTCAGGAAAGGGGAACTTGTTGCCTGGGTGTCATCTCAGTTATGTGCCAATACGACTGGTTTTTAATGTTCAGAGGACAACGATCATGATGTTACCAAGATCACATCAAACAGCAAAACAAGGTTCTAGGTGCCATCTTATCAGCTAATACCATTTGAGTTTACAATGAGCAGGATTTGGCAAAGTATAGGCTCACCTGGTGATATTTCTTTCCTTCTGTCAGTTATGTTTCAGTGGGTCATATTCTCACCTCAGATTCAGGGTTCTTAGTTTGAGTCCCAATCCAGATTTTGAGCACCCAAAGCAAAACTGATTCTGCAGTGTAAAAGGGAGTACTGTAGTGTTAGAGGTGATGCTCTATCTTGGTGTGGAAAATCCCGTGGCATTGTTTCTAAGCAGGTGAGAGGGTTATCCCTGAAGTCCTGGCTAATCAACTTCACAGAAATAGATTATCTCTTCATGATCAGATTACCATTTGTGGGAGCTTCCTTTGAGCAAATTGACTGTCACATTATCCACACAATGCATAATGACCATGCTTCACAAATATTTAATCGGCTGTAAGCGTGTGGGATGTCTATTGATCATGAAAGGATCTATATAAATGCAAGTCTTTTTCTGTTTGGTATTCAGATCCACAGGAGAGCTCGTGCTCTGAAAAAACTAGCAAAGCATCTTGATGAGAAAAAGATTACGTTATCCTCAAAATCTTTGGTGAATTACATCCTGCCATTTGCTACTTCAACACTGTTCAATGAGAACATGCTGAAGGTAAGAACTACGTTTATAAAACATTGGGACTTGAAGAAGCTGATTGGAACCTGGTCAGTCATGCTGCCGAGACCAAGGCGTAGTAATGTCACTAGTAATTCAGAGGACCAGGTTAATGTTTTGAGGACACTGGTTTGACGAACAGCTGGTAAGTGGGAACACCATCATCTGCAAGTTCCCCTCCAAGCCACTCACCATCCTGACTTGGAAATATCTCGCCATTCTTCAGTGTCACTGAGTCAAAAACCTGGAATTCCCTCCTAAACGGCATTGTATGTGTGTGTCAACACCAAATTGTCTGCAGTGTTTGACGAAGGCAATTCCTCATCACCTTCCTGAGAATGGTTAGGTATGGACAATAAATGCTTGCCCAGCCCAGCAATGCCACGTCATATGAATGAATTTATTATTTTTAAACATCTCTGTCTGATCCTTTTGGGAGGAACTAAGTCAATTCAAACTCCCTTCATTTAACCTTTTCAGCCCCATTGTTCTTATGATCATCTGGATCTAAATAAAGGGACCTGTGAGAGTATGAAGCGTGAATTGGTAAAGATAGATTGGGGCACCTAACTAAACAGATGGCTGGTGGGTAGGCACTGGTTCATATTTAAAGAATGTGTGTATGAACAATTGTTCATTCCTAACAAAATCAGAAGTTGCTGGAGAATTAATGTTTCTGGCTCAGTGACCCTTCTTCTGACCTGATGGTAGCTAGGAAAAAGTTGATATGTATGCCTAAATGATAGGTCCCAGAGAGAGAGAGAAAAACAGTCGGGCAGACAAAGAAATGGGTAATGGTCAGCCTGAGAGAATGACTAGCTGCTAATGAGGACCATTAGTCGCTGGCAGTAGGTTGTTTGTGTTAGCAGCCCATGTGATGACAAGGCCTGGTGTGTGGAAGTTGGGTTAAGGAAATGGGAGAAAGTGCTCAGGCCCTAAAATTATTATAGAGGAAAGTTGGGGCAACCATGAGTTACAAAAGGAATTGGGAATAATATTAGATTCAGAGAGGAGACATATAAAACACCCAGATAAAGCTCCAGACCTGAGGATGGAGAGCATTTAGAATTGAGGAAAAGAGAGTGAAACGTTTGATCAAAAAGGGGAAAATAGGCTTGAGGAGAATTTCAAGGAACATAGGAACTGACTATAAAAGCTGATATAAAAATGTGAAGAGAAAACATTAGTAAAGACAAGTGTAGGTCTCTTACAGTCACCCCTTATTGGAGAAATTATAAAGGTGAGCAAGGAAATGGTAGATAAATTGAGCACATACTTTGGTTCTGTCTTCACAAAAGAGTGCAGAAAAAACCTCCCAGAAATGTTTGGGCAGAGTTTAGTGAGAGGCATGTATTGAAGGAAATCAAGATTAATAAGGAAATGGTTCTGGGGAAATTAATGGGGTTGAAGGCTGACAAATTACCAGGGCCTGATAATCTACAGACTAGCGGGTCGGAAATGTAACCCCACTCTTTAAAAAGGGAGGAAGAGAGAAAACAGAATTGCGTTTCAGTTAGCCTAACATCGATAGTGGGGAAAGTGTTAGGTTCCTTTGTAAAAGACATGATAGCAGAACATTTGGAAAGCTTGAACTGGATTAGACAAAGCCAATATGAGTTTATGAAAGGCAAGTCATGCTCAACTAATCTACTGGAGGTTTTTTGAGGGTGTAACTCTGAATTGATCAGGGAAGCCCAGTGGTTGTGGTGTATTTGGATTTTCAGAAGGCTTTTGATAAAGTCCTTCATAAGTACTTAGAGAACATAGTTGAAACTCATAGGTTAGGGGATGATATATATTGACATAGATTGATAATTAGTTAACAGACAGAAACAGTGAGTGGGAATAAAGGGTCTTTTTCTGAGTGATAGGCATTCAGTGACTAATGGAGTACCACAAGAGTACTTGAGCCGCAGTTGTGCACAATATATGTCAATGACTTGGATAATGGAAACAATGCAACATTCCCAATGATGATGGCACAAAACTTGGTGAGATTGTGAGCTGTGAAGAGGATGGAAGGAGGCTTCAGTGCGTTTCAGACAAGTTGAGTTTGCAGGTGAACATGGGGCTGGACAGTCTAAATGTAGGGAAGATGTTTTCCCTGGCTGCGGAGTTTCGAACTGGGGACACAGTCTCAGGATAAAGGGTGTGCCATTTCAGACTGAGATGAGGAAAACTTTCCTGTGGAATTCTCTACCACTGAAGTTTGGAGGCCAGGTCACTGAATGAACATATTCAAGAAAGAGATCCATTTTTAGATTTTAAAGACATCACAGGGAATGGGAAGAAAATGGGAGCAGCATGCTGAATTGGATGATCAGCCATGATCATATAGAAAGGTGAAGCAAGCTCAAATGATCTTGCTTTAGTTTCTGTGTTCCTACATAAAATAAACAGGAGCAGGATTAGGTCATGTAGTTCATCAAGCTTGCTCCAGTGTTCAGAATGATCACGGCTGATCTGGTTATGGTCTCAACTTCACTTTCCTATTGTATCCTTTGTTGATTAAAAAACTATCCAACTCAGTCTTGAATGTATTCAGTGACTCATTCTTCACTAGCCTCCATGGAAGTGTATTCCACACAAACCCCTCTCAGAGAAACAGAGAGAAAACAAATCCCTTATTTTTAAACTGTGACCCTACTTCTAGACTTGGAAAAATCATTCTCAGTTTTCACTTTCTCAAGGCCCCTCAGAATGTTATATATTGCGATAAGATTATCTCTCATTCTTCTGAACTCCAAGGAGTATAGGCCAAATCTGCTTAATTGTTCTTCATAAGACAAGCCTTTTCATCCCAGGAATCAGCCTTCTCTGTGCTGCTTCCATTGGAGGTATGTCCCTCCTTAAGTATGGAGATCAAGAGTGTATACAGTATTCTATGTGTGGTCTCACCGATATCCTGTACAGTTGTAACAAGACTTCTTTGCTTTTGTACTCCACCCCTGGTGTTAAATTCCAGCAAAACTGCACTGCACACCTTTCAAGGCAGTGCCTCCTTCTCGAGCTCAGGTGCCCAGAATGGAATGCAGGCACTCCTGAGGTACAGGCAGAATGTGGTGCAAACACAGCAGCCATTGGCAAAGAGAGAAAAATACTGTTAACATTTCGGTTGAGTGAGCATTAATCAGAATGGGAAAGAAATTGGAGATGAGCATCAACAATCACAGAGCCAGAGGAAAGTGGGCTGGTTCCACTGGATGTGATTTGACTAGGGCTACATATAACTTCAGTGTAACTTTCAACTAAACGTGAATTGGCTTAAATGGGTTTGTTTCAATTTTGTTTTACTCTGCTCTGCTTATCTTTCCATGACATTCTCTAGTACGAGAACATGACCACGGCATCTGTGGAACTTGTTGGAGCTGCCTGCAAGCATCTCTCATGGTCACCATATATTTATTACCTTAAACGATATATTCACATTCTGCAGACTGGACAGATCAACCAGAAACTTGCAGTCAGGTGTGTATGTGGAATAGTGTGCAGTGATGGTTGTGCCAGCAAGCTAATGAATGATCGATTCTTCAATTAGAGTCATAGAGATATACAGCACGGAAACAGACCTTTTGGTCCAACTCGTCCATGCCGACCAGATATCCCAACCTAATCTGGTCCTGCCTGCCAGCACCCGGCCCATATCCCTCCAAACCCTTCCTATTCATATACCCAAACAGATGTCTTTTAAATGTTGCAATAAATACTTTTTTTTTCACAACACACCAGCTCTCACTCAATCTGAGGCTCATTCTTTTTAAAATAGTAATCAAGATCCCAAATCCTATCCAGAACAAAGCAGCCTATTGATAGTCCACCATGCTGTCTGTTTGCATCCTCCACAGTGGCAGCAGTGTGTATTGTCTACATGATATATTGTCGAAGCAGCTTTCTAGACAGCACCTTCCAAACCTGCACCCTCCACCATCTAGAAATGATGAGAATACCACTGTCTGCACATTCCCCTCCAAGCTATTCACTTGGAAATGTAACTCTTTTCCTTTGATGTCACTGGTTCAAAATTCTGGAACTTCCTTCCAACAGCACTGAGAGTGTCCTTACACCCCAAGGCCTGCAGCGGTTTAAGAAGACAGCTCACCACCACCTTATAATCCCTGCAGTGCAGAAAGAGGCCATTCAGCCCATCGAGTCTGCACCCACCCTTTGAAGAGCATCCCACTCAGAGACAACTGTTTGGAGGCCACTCCAGTCCTAAATGTTAGTCCATTCCAATGTTTTGCCAAAGACGTGTGACACTCTGAATTGAAATTCCATCAGTGCTCTACACTGCCCATAACTAAGGATGTTAAATCTTGATCATTTTCAGTTTAGCTTTTGAATCTTTAAAATATTGCTGTTCTTAGTCTTGTTTATTTGCTCTCCTACAGTTTGCTACTCTCAGTGTTGCAAGCCTTTCACTTTGACCCAGAGAGCCTACGGAAGGAGTTTGAAGCTGTTCAGGCAATTGAAAATGCAAGTACGTGCCTAAACTCTGCCTTTTAGGATGGAGTTCCTGCAAAGAGTACACGTGGTGCCACACTTGAGCTGCATATTGCACTATTGGACGAGCACATCCCCTTTCTGCTCTTATTACTCTGTCACATTCCATGCGAGTCGGCATGCATGTTTGTGTACCTGCAGGGAAAATCTCTCGTGGGCGAATGTAATCGATTGGTGGCTGGAACAGGGTACCCACCTAATTCACATTGAGGAGTGGGACTGTCGAACACTCAGCCATTCTTCAGCTAGTTGGTTGATAAGCAGAGCAGGGCAGGGCAGATCAGATGAAAATAAAGTACTTGCAGCACTAGCAGGAACAATAGACCTGGTCCACACTTCACTTGACTGCCCTGTCAGTGTAAGTTGTCATGAATGCTAGTTGTGATGATTCTGGGTGAAAGGTGATAAACTTCTCCGAACTGCAGCAAATGGCAGAACCTGGTCATTTCAACCCAAAGGGGTGACCGTGTGGTGCCTTGTTCACAACCAGTATTCAAAAAATTGTGCAAACGCCAGTGAAACTGGTAACTGTAATTCATGACCTTAAAATTATGTAATTTGTAAGCACAGTTTGCACTCAATTCTGCCTGGACTGCAATAGTATTTCGATGGAAATTAGGGTTGAAACTCCAAGCCATGCATAAAGAAGTTAATCTCAGTAATGCTGACCATGATACTACTAGACTTATAAAAACCTACTGAAACAAACCCACTGTCCTTACCTGGCCTGTCCTATATGGGACTGTATTCCGATCTGGGGATGAACAAGTCCCTCAGTTATATTCAAGAATGTGTTCCTGAGATCAGTTAGAGATGAGCAGATCCACAAAGAATCTTGCTAATGTAACTCAATGGTGCACAGAGTCCGTGATAAATCTCTGGAGGATATAAATGTGGCGATGAAATGGGCAGAGAAGTGACAGGTGAAGTTCAAAGCAGAGAAATGTGGAGTCACTCGTAGGTTGCTAGGAAGAACATGGAGAGAGAATATCAAATAAAGATTGCAACTCTGTAGCGAATGCAACCTGGGTGTAAATGGACAGAAGTCATTGAGGATAGGAGGACAGGTTGAAAGAGTGGTAAATGGTGTACACTATACCCTGGGTTTATTAATAGGGGTTAATGATGTACACTATACCCTGGGTTTATTAATGGTGGTTAATGATGCACATTATACCCTGGGTTTATTAATAGGGGTTAATGATGCACACTATACCCTGGGTTTATTAATAGGGGTTAATGATGCACATTATACCCTGGGTTTATTAATAGGGGTTAATGATGCACACTATACCCTAGGTTTATTAATAGGGGTTAATGATGCACTCTATGCCCTGCGTTTATTAATAGGGGTTAATGATGCACTCTATACCCTGGGTTTATTAATAGGGGTTAATGATGCACACTATACCCTGGGTTTATTAATAGGGGTTAATGATGCACACTATACCCTGGGTTTATTAATGGTTGTTAATGATGCACATTATACCCTGGGTTTATTAATAGGGGTTAATGATGCACACTATACCCTGGGTTTATTAATGGTGGTTAATGATGCACACTACACCCTGGGTTTATTAATAGGGGTTAATGATGCACACTATACCGTAGGTTTATTAATAGGGGTTAATGATGTACACTATACCCTGGGTTTATTAATGGTGGTTAATGATGCACACTATACCCTGGGTTTATTAATAGGGGTTAATGATGCACACTATACCCTAGGTTTATTAATAGGGGCTAATGATGTACACTATACCCTGGGTTTATTAATGGTGGTTAATGATGCACACTATACCCTGGGTTTATTAATAGGGGCTAATGATGCACACTATACCCTGGGTTTATTAATAGGGGTTAATGATGCACTCTATACCCTGCGTTTATTAATGGGGGTTAATGATGCACACTATACCCTAGGTTTATTAATAGGGGTTAATGATGTACACTATACCCTGGGTTTATTAATAGGGGCTAATGATGCACACTATACCCTAGGTTTATTAATAGGGGTTAATGATGTACACTATACCCTGGGTTTATTAATAGGGGTTAATGATGCACTCTATACCCTGGGTTTATTAATGGGGGTTAATGATGAACACTATGCCCTGGGTTTATTAATAGGGGTTAATGATGCACTCTATACCCTGCGTTTATTAATGGGGGTTAATGATGCACACTATACCCTAGGTTTATTAATAGGGGTTAATGATGCACACTATACCCTAGGTTTATTAATAGGGGTTAATGATGTACACTATACCCTGGGTTTATTAATAGGGGCTAATGATGCACACTATACCCTAGGTTTATTAATAGGGGTTAATGATGCACACTATACCGTAGGTTTATTAATAGGGGTTAATGATGTACACTATACCCTGGGTTTATTAATAGGGGCTAATGATGCACACTATACCCTAGGTTTATTAATAGAGGTTAATGATGTACACTATACCGTAGGTTTATTAATAGGGGTTAATGATGTACACTATACCCTGGGTTTATTAATAGGGGTTAATGATGCACACTATACCCTGGGTTTATTAATAGAGGCTAATGATGCACACTATACCCTGGGTTTATTAATAGGTGTTAATGATCCACACTATGCCCTGGGTTTATTAATAGGTGTTAATGATGCACACTACACCCTGGGTTTATTAATCGGGGTTAATGATGCACACTATGCCCTGAGTTTATTATTAGAGGTTAATGATGCACACTATACCCTGGGTTTATTAATAGGTGTTAATGATCCACACTATGCCCTGGGTTTATTAATAGGTGTTAATGATGCACACTACACCCTGGGTTTATTAATCGGGGTTAATGATGCACACTATGCCCTGGGTTTATTAATAGGGGTTAATGATGCACACGATACCCTGGGTTTATTAATAGGGGTTAATGATGTACACTATACCCTGGGTTTATTAATAGGGGTTAATGATGCACACTATACCCTGAGTTTATTAATAGAGTCTCAATATTGCCTCCTGGGATCTCCGCCACAAGCCTTCCTCCATCTTGACTGTTTCCTGTCACCTAATCAATTACCTCATCAAAACTCTCCAGCAGATTAGTTGAACACTGTTTTTCCTTAACAAATCCAGACTACGTTTCCTTAATTACCTTGAATTTGTCCATCTGACTCTAACTTTACTCCCAAATTATTGTTTCGAGATGCTCCCCCTTTCTCTTTGTCGGAACTTGGACTAGTTTTCCCTCACTGTTGCTACAACTGTGTGTGGCTGAGTCGATAGCAGAGATGGATTGAAAGTGAAAAAGATGAAGAGGGGCAAAGGTTTAGAAGAATGCGTTGATGGGATTGAATTAATCTGCGTGGGAGAAGGTTCATGTGGAAATAAACAACAGACAGATGGACAGAATGGCAGATCACTCTGATTTTGATTCATTGTGTTGTCTTGCAGTCCAGGTAATGCTGTTGTAGTTTTGTAAGCTGGTTGTTAAGTTGACCCGACAACCGCATAGGTTTTTTTTTGTTGACTGCACCCTTCAACCTGTGTTGACCATTGATAATCTCACTGTATCCAGTAGATATGGAGAAAGGAGATGAGGAAAATGTGGCTGAAGCCATGGAATTGGAAGGTGATGTCGATGAAGAGAAGGAAGAATCTGCAGAAACATTAAATGAAGGTAACACAGTGTGTGATGAAGGTACAATGGGAGAAGATGTCCCAGTGAAGCAGATGAAGAAGCCTGTGACCCCTGAACCCAAAAACAACAAGGAGCTGCAAAATCTGATTGAACACATCCAAATGACTGTCACCAACAGCATCCTGCCTAAGCTGCAGAAATGCTTAACTGCAAAGGTCTGTAGGTGAAACCCTCCGATAAACTTGCATTCTCTCACTCTTTACCCATCTCTACGTGTCACTGTCTAACTTTTCCCCTTTCTCACTTGTCTCTGTCCTTCTCCCCTCTCCTCATTCCAAGCCCCCTTTTCATCCCCTCTCTGTTTTCCCTAAACCTACCCTCACCCCTCTTCTCCTGTTGTCATTAATATCTCTCTTTCCCTGCTTTCTCTCCCCCCTCTACACTATCTATCTCATTCCCACTCATTCTTGCCCCTCTCCCTCGAGCCCCCTCCACCTAACTCCTCCATCACTCGAGTTTATTTCATTGTAAACAGGTGCAAAGAGATGAGCAACACAAGTTGGTGAGATCAAAAATAGTCAATGATGAGGAGTTGGTGCGTATTCCGCTGGCTTTTACGATGGTTAAACTGATGCAGACTCTTCCCAAGGAAACCATGGACTCCAATTTACCAAGGTATTGCAGTACAGCAGTGACTGAGAACCGTTGTATTCACTGTGGGATTACGAGGGGTCTTGTCTATTCAGTAAAGTGGTTATTTCTGCATTTTATGGGTTTGTTTTTCCTCTCTGTCTTGAGTCAGCCGTGTCTCAGTTGGTAGCGTTCTCACTTCTGATTCACAATGTTCAAGTCCTAGTCTGGGATTTGGGTGTAAACTCATCCCCTGACACTCCAGTGCAGTAGGTGCTGTGCTGTCAGAGGTACATCGTCAGATGACACGTGAAACTAAAACCTAGTCTAGCCCCTCAGTCAGATGTGAAGATCCTGTGGTACAATTTTGAATAAAACCTCAAGAACTATTCCCAAAGTCCTGACTATATTTACCCATGACCCGTTCACAAAAAAAACTGTTATAATACTTTTGTTTGTTAGAGCATATAGTGTGTAAATTGGCAGCTAATTTTTCCTATGCAATAGCAGTAACTAAGTCTCATTGACTGGAAAGGATATTGAAGCATCAGGAGGTCATGAAAGGAGCTACATTAACACACATCTTTCTTGTATCCTGTTCGCAGCATCCTCATCAAAGTCTGTATGCTGTTGAGAAACCAAGCGCAGGAGATCCGCGATGTTGCTCGCAACACCCTGACTAAAATCATTGAGACTCTGGGTCCAGAATACCTTCTGTATCTTCTCAAAGAGATGCAGTCAGCTTTAACCAAGGGCTATCAGGTAATTTGCTACAATTGAATGCCATTGAATATCAAGGCCAGGCAATGGTTATATTTTTTTCTTGGTGGAGATGGCCATTGCCTGGCATTAGTGTGGTGGGAATGTTACTTGCCACTTACATGCCCAATCCTGTGTGTTGTCCACTTACGTAGTATTTGTTTTTGCACTCCAAGGACAGGTCATTCAGGGTGACAACTCTATGCTGCTGTTTGTGCAACACATGAACCACTTCCAGACCTCTTCATCTCAACCTACTTCCATATTATTACTTTCATTTCTCCCTTATTTTTCTCTAGCTTGCCCTTAAATGTATCTGTCACCCAGCTCAACCACTCACTGTGACAGGTCAACATGTAAGAATCGACTGCCCAGATAATGTGGCAAGTTCAGTTTGTGGTTTTCCAAAGATTAACAGCAAAGTTTCCTTTTAATTGGGATGTACATGTTACTGGTGAGGCCAGCGATTAATACCTATCCCCAGTTGCTGTGGGGAAAGTGTTCTTGAGCTCTTAGTTTGAACCACTGTGATCTTTGGGGTGTAGGGACACCTACAGTACTGTTAAGGTTCCAGGATTATGACTCAGTGATGTCATTCCAAGTCAGAATGATGTATGATTTGCAGGGGAACTTGCAGATAGTGTTCCCATGTTTCTTCTGCCTTTGTCCTTCTATGTGGAAGAGATCGCTGCTTTGGAAGATGCTGAAAATGAAAAGAATTAGAATGATAAAATAGTAAATTTTGCTTGATATTACTAAACTTCTCACTTGTGTTGACTATTGCACGATAATGTGCTCCCAGTTCCAAAACGCTTCTGGTAGTTTCTGTTCACTGAGCCACCTCTTTATCACCTTGCTAGGTTCATGTTTTGACCTACACGGTCTATATGCTGTTGAAGAGTCTCGTACCCAGACTTAACAGCGGAGATTTGGACCCTTGTGTGGACATTCTCATTGAGGTAAGGGTTTACTGTCTGAAATGATTAATGATTTACAGATCCATTGTTTACAAAAGAAGGAAACAAAACCCATCCTTTTCACCCTCCGAATATCGGAAAGTGCTTTAGAAGCAGTGAAGCAATTCTTTTTGTTGTAATGTAGACAAAGAGCAGTAGCCAGTTTGTGCTCAATTGAGTTGCAACAATAATGTAATTAATGACTAGATCATCTCTTTTAGGTGTTGCTTGAGGAGTAGATATTTCACGAGGATGTAAGGAGGAGGGATTACCCTAGTGCTTATCGCAATAGATCATTTTATGTTTATTTGAGAACACATTGTGAGCCTCGATTTAACTCCCTGTGTGAAAATCGGTGGCAGTATAACCCTCCTTCAGAATTGCACTGAAGTCTCAGCTCGGATATTTTCTAAGCAACCTACTCAGATGTTATGACACAATGTTGGAGCATGTGAGACTTGAACCTGGGTCTCCTGGCTGAAAGGTATGGATGCTACCAACGTGCCACAAGAACCCTCTAAGTCTCAGCATTGATCGTGGCTCGAATATCTGGTCTGGGACTAGAACCATAATTTATTAACTGGGTGAAATGCTACCGACTGTACACCTCCTCCTTAAGAATCAGTCCTAATTATAACAAGTCTATTTTTATAAGATGACAGTGTTCAGTTCGTTATTCTGGTGCTGATTCTAAGCTCCATTACCCCTTTCCACCAATGTCCTTTGAATCTTGTTTCTTGAAATATTTATCTATTTCTTGGTGATGCTATTAATTAAAAATAATATTATACTGAATTGTAACAAACTTATCAGTGCAAAATAATTCTCTTTCTCTCTCTCTCTCTCTCTCTCTCTAGATTTTTAACCATGAACTGTTTGGTGAAATTGCAGAAGAGAAAGAAGTGAAAGGAATTATAAGCAAAGTGATGGAAGCGAGGTCAAGCAAGAGCTACGACTCCTATCAGATTCTGGCTCGGTTTGTGGGAAGGGCACAAGTTACTAAGCTGATCCTTCCACTTAAAGAGGTGAAGTCAATGCCCCATTCAGTAATACGTGCCATTAACTTTCAAGAAAGCTGACCACAAAGACCTAGCAATCTCTAAAGCACTTGTGTTCCCTTTTTCCTGGCACCATTCCGAATCTGCTGCCAAGTCAAGTAGATCTCCAGGTGTCCAACAACATTGAGGCAGGTTAAGCAGCCAATTGTAATGAAGGACTTTCACAGCAAACCAGCGAGTCCAAGCCACCAAAACCCCTTTTTATTTTAAAACAATTACAGATAGTGAAATAAATGATAGGGAGATCCATGTAGGATTAAAATGGCTAAAAGATTGTCAGTAAACATGTTAAACAGTTTTAATACTTCAAAAATATATGGATTTTTGTTGTCATAATGGAAGAATCTGACATTCAACAAATTTATAATGATATCTCAGGATCAGTAAAGATGTTTTAAATAATTATGAACTTAGTATGCAGTTTATTAAAACTGAAACAAGAAGCAAATTTTCAAGGGTTTTTTAAAAAAGTGAGACAGTTGGCTTAAGTGATGTTTAAGTGATTGCATACTGTGGGTCTTCAACAGCAACATCCTTACCCAGGCTGGCCGACATGTGGCTCCAGAACCGCAGGAATGTGGATGTTTCTTAACGGCCCTCAGAAATGTCTGAGAAAGACACTCCCTGTCAAGGCACTTAGGATTGGGTAACAGATGCTGCCAACTGATTTGCCAGTAGACCAAGAAAATTAGTTTCATAGATGATAAACATCTACAGCACAGAAGATGGCTATTAGCCCCATCTTGTCCTGGCCAGTCTACAAAGATCTATTAATTCCATTTACCAGTTCTTGCTCCAAAACCCTGGGGCCAATGGCAATGTAATTAAATATCTAAAAGGTAAAGTCATCATCATCCTATCAAACCATAGGGTTGCTCACTCATTAGAGGGAGAGACAACTGGGGAATGGTTTAATCTAAGAACTGGCAGAATTCAGGCAAGGGGAGAGGTTGAGAAGGAGGGTCTTTGTGGTAACCTCAGCCAGAGTGGGAATTGAACCCATGCTGTTCCAATCACTCTGCATCATAAACCTGCTGTCTAGCCAACCGAGCTAACCAACCCCTTGTAATTATCTAAATAGGGCACTCAACCACTTTTCCAGACAGTGATTTCCAAGTTACCACCAATTGGGTGAAAAGCTTGCTCCTCAGCTGTCCTCTTCACCTCTACCTCTTAACATAAATCTGTGCCCCAATGGTATTGGCCCCTCTATAAATAAAGAAAAAGCCTTCCTATCCACCCTCATAACCTTATTTGCCTCCATCAGATTCCCTCTCAACTTTTGCTTCTTCAAGGAAAACAGACACAGCCTATCCAGTCTTTCCTCATAACTCCAGCACTCCAGCGCAGGCAGCATTCCGAGAAATCTCCTGTGCAATGTCTAGTGCAATCAAGTCCTCTCTATAATGCAGTGACCAGAACTGCATGCAGTACTCCAGCAGTGACCTAATGCTGTACCTCCATGCTCTGATATTCTGTGCCTCAACTAATGAAGGCAAGTTTTCCAATTGTCCTCCATTGTTTTCTGTGTTCCTATGGAGCACGTGGGGGAATTTTATGACAGTGTAGATGTGACATAATTGGAAGCTGCTATTGGTGCAGTCTGGTTAAGTGCCATTTTACATTTTCAGATATTAGAGAGTATAACCATCCTTAAGCAAGCTTGCAAGGTTCAAGAAGCATTTCGTCGCATTGTGACTGGTCTGTTACTGAATAAGGAAATGACGGCTGACTCCATCCTCTTATTAAGCCACGGCCTGGTGACAGAGAGCTTGCCATTGATGACACAGAGAACCAAGTGAGCAGTCATTCATTTGGATTACTATTTACTGAAGTACGGCAGATTAAAATTTATATTGAGACAGTATTTTCCACTGATCAGGTAGAATCTGGTATTGGTTGTGAGTAATCAAAGACTTAACCCTCTGCTTCTGTACCTTTCCCCCGTTTCAGTTATTTATCCAGTTCACAAGACCAAATGATCTCTGCCTCAGTCACTCCCTGAGGCAAAGATTTCCACATTCTGAATGGCTTCTCTGTTAAGCCTTTCCTTTTAGTCCCCCATCCTGTAGCACTGCACCTTTGAAGAATTATTTACTCAAGTCTTTGCAACCAATGTTCTGAACTAAGTAATTGTTTTTGCTCCTAAACATTTGGTTAGCTTTTCGGTATCACTGCGTAAAACCTGGTTTGGAATATTAGGGGTCCTGGGGATTTCCCACTCTTCAGCTAGCACCGACAGTGCAAGGTTTAGTCTGTGCCGCAGCTGGGGACCTGCGTTTGTACAGTACCCAACAATCTTAAATTGTAACTGCAGCAAAAGTTAACCAGAATATGATCAGTCAGCCCACAACTCACTAGTTAAACCCATCCCTGAACTTCTGTGTATTTCATGAGTCGATGTTTTATCCAGCTGGTTTTGGTAGATGTTGGTTGGTGGTTCGTGGTGGGAATGTGGAATGCACTATTGTGTGGGCTGGATTGAGGTAAATGGCATGGATGTCCTTAAAGAGAAGTTAAGTAACTGCATGAGGGCGAAAGAAAGGTGCCTGATGGGGTGAGATGGGAGGAGGCTTATCTGGAGCACGGGCCTGTTCGGTCGAATGGCCTGTTTCTGTGCTGCATTCTCTGTTTCTTTATAATGCTGCCACTTGTCACTTTAAAGAGGTCAACACAAGAAACCTGAAGCATCCCGTGTTGGACTGAAGCCCCAGAGTTGCCTCTTGCTGCCCCCCACCCCAAGCCGTACGGGTGAGAAAGCAGCTACCAGCACCAAGACCAACATGCACATTCTGGTCAATACCGGGTTGAGGGTAAGTGATCAGAGTTTCTGCTCATTCATTGATTTCTGAAATGCCTTATTTTTCTGTTTGGACACAGGGTTACAGGTGTTGCTGACTGGGCCATTTATTGCCTGTCCCTTGTTGCTGTTGAGAAGGTGGTGGTGGTGGTGAGCTGCTTTCTTGGACAGTTGGAGTCCATTTGCTGTGGGTTCACCCACAATGGTGTTCCAGGATTTGACCCAAGGTCACCGAGGGACAGGTGATTTATTTCAAAGTCAGGATGGAGAGTGGGGCAGGGTGTACATGTGTTTAGGGATATGATCGTTCACAATGGCCTTTGAAAAACCTACAATTCCTCTTTGCTTTTTTAATTTGCCAATGATTGCAAGGCCACACATTTTGCCTATCCCAACTTACTCTGAGGATGTGATATAGACTTTCTCAAGCTATTGTAATCCTTCTAATATTGTTTACACAGTGAGGTCAGGCAGCACATTTCCAAAAGTTTGACTCAACTGGGACAAAGGAATAAGAGCATATGTTCAAGTCAGGCTTGGTGGTGATGATCCTTCATGTTGTAGTGGTCATGGGGCTTAGGTGCTGGAGTACTTGGAAAGGCAAAGGATAATGTTTGGAATTATACTGAGGCTGTAAGGATTAATGTAAGAGCAGTGGTTGGGAAGACAAGGCTTGTTTAACTTAGATAAATATGAGATGCTCCATTTTGGAAAGGCATATCAGGGTAAAGTGCTGGGAAGTGTTGCAGAACAAAGAGACCTTGGAGTGCAAGTTCATAGTTCATTGAAAATGGACTTGCAGGTAGATAGGATAGCGACGAAGGTATTTGGTGCGCTTATCTTTATTGGTCAGTGCATTGAGTATAGGAGTTGGGAAGTCATGTTGCAGCTGTACAGGGCATTAGTTAGGTCACTTTTGGAATACTGCATGCAATCCTGGTCTCCCTGCTTTGGAAGGATGTTGTGAAACTTGAACGGGTTCAGAAAAGATCTACAAGGATGTTGCCAGGGTTGGAGGGTTTGAGCTACAGGGAGAGGCTGAGGCTGTTTTCCCTGGATCATCGAAGGGTGAGGGATGACCTTGTAGAAGTTTATAAAATCTTGAGGGGTATGGATAGGCTGAATAGCCATTGTCTTCTCCCCAGGGTAGGGAAATTCAAAACTAGACGGCATAAGTTTAGGACGAGAAGGGAAAGATTTAAAAGGGACCTAATGGGCAATGTTTTCATGCAGAGGGTACTGTGTGTATGAAATGAGCTGCCTGAAGAAGTGGTGGAGGTATTATAGCTACAACATTTAAAAGGTGTCTGGATGGATATATGAAAGGAAGGGTTTAGAGTGATCTGGGCAAAATGCTGTTAAATGGGACTGGATTAATTTAGGATATCTGGTCAGCATGGATGAGTTGGATTGAATTGTCTTTTTCTGTGCTCTACATCACTAGGACTCTATGTACATGCTAGGCTTTAGAAAATTCAGGGGTGATTAAATTGAGTCGGTTATGATGATTGCACATTTGCCAGAGTAGTTGATGTGAAGGAAGTCCAGGTTGCTTGTATCCATTTATGATCTGGCGTTCTTGGCTGACTGCAGTTGGCAGGAAGTTAGCTGGGGAAATTGGAGCATTCAGGTTATTATGATTACTCCGTGCAATACTTCCTTGGAATAAGGGTGGGGCTGGTTGTGAGATTTTCGATAGGTCACCTAGAACAATTCTGTGGTCACTGATAGTTGGAGTCAATTGGATAAAAGTAATGGAATAGACTCCATGTTGGAACAATGGTGCTGTTAGCTGTACTGATGACAAGGCGATTGAAAGGCACTGGCTTTGTTTAGTTAGGGTTCAGGAGAACGTCCCAGGATCCATTTGACAGCTCCGTGTAGGTAGGATTGATGAGGAGTCTTGGGGAAGCAGAATTAGATGGTCAGCTTCAAAGAGTCACGCCTCTATCCTAAAAAGGGCGCTGCTGTAAGTAGGCGCTGAAGAATTAGGACTCAGTAAAGCTCTAGGAGTCATTAGTTGCTACTAAGTGTTATGGCTGGGACTTGAAAAGTCCTGGGAGCTGAGCATGATTGGAACTTTGAGAATCCCATGGGGATTACAGTCTAATTGGCAACGACCTGTCTGCAGACAATCTGGAATTGTGCCTAAGAGTGCAGTTTGAAGAATCCAGAATCTTGGTTGACCCAGGAAAGGAGCTTGATGTACCAGAACATGAACAAGTATTGAAGCAGTCCACGACGGAGTGGCTTTCAATGAAGTTCTGAATTTAGATAAACTTTTGGTGGTGAAGAATTGAAATTTCTTTTGAAATTTTAATGTGATTTGGAGACCTACAGACTAGGTGGGTTTCTGAAAAAATCTGTGGAATCTATCTTGGCTATTTCATCTGTTCTGCGGGGTGTTTGACCACTGTTAGTCCATTGCCCATACTTACCTCCTGTTACTTCTGGACGTTAGAGTATAAGTTGCATTTACATTGTAGATTGTTTTGTTTCTCTCCTAACTTTGTTTAGTAATGTTTATTGTTGCTCATTCAAAGCAGTGGATCCTTGTGGCTTTATTTTCTTAGTAGGTAGCTGAGGTCTCACAGGTTTGCATACTTTATATGAAAAAAAATTACTAATCTCCAGCCAAATTGTAAATCAGAGGATGGTGGAGGCATGCAAATAAAAATTTGGAGTTTATGGATTTTTGTTGGGCAAGGGTTTTAAGGATTATGGAATCACACCAAGTGAATGGAGTGGAAATATGGATCAGCCCTGAATTATACTACAGGAGTTGATCGGCTCCCTCCTATTCCAGATGCTAAAAGGATTATTGAATTATTCTTGGAGGATTGCTCTGGTACTTGCTGTCAATGGTACACAGTGCAGCATCAACAGCTGTAAGTTGGGTGCTGCTTGAGCAGACTAACGTTTGTTGGGTGGAATTGTAATTCTTGGGTGGTGTGCTGAAGTGTGAAAATGGAAATCAGTAAATTGGATTGTTTTACTGGTGCCAGGCTACAAACAACCTTGAAATCTTCCAGCTTGTTGGGGGAGATGGACCCAATGGCTCCAGTGTTACCCATCTGGTGCACTCACTGTTCTTATTTCACATGGGCCAATACATGACTCCAGTCTCACGCCCATTGTGGTTGTCAACAGACACTGCGTTCTGTAGAAATCTTTGTAGTCTGGGTGCTTTCATATGTGTTTGTGGTGTAAAGATGGGCTTACCATTTTGTTTATATGAAACAGCTGTACACAAGTTTTTTTTTGTTAATCTTCTCCCAGTTGTTGCATATGAGCTTGAAGAGATCGAAGGTGAATTCTTCAGAAGAACACATTTTGGGAATGCTTGACCCATTTGTGCAGCTATTGATTGACTGCCTCCAGTCCATGCATGTAAAGGTGAGCACCGTCTACATCTTTACAGCTTTACATTCTGATGTATAACATTCAAATCGACAAACTAAGTAGACTATTGTTATTGAAGATGGGCTAGTAATACTGTTCCAGCTAGCAACTTTGCTGTGAAAGTTTTTTTTCAAATTCTCATTATTTAGGTTTTCTTTATAATGGTTTAAATATTTTAGACTGCAATATTAAAAAAAATTAAAAATCCTTTCAGTGAGGAAAAGCTTCCCTGCATAAAATTACACAAATTCTGTGTGGCATGGTGATTTTTTTCAATTTTAAGGCAGAACAATATCGAGAGTCAAGAAAGATAGTCACCAATAAATCCAGTTAGGAATACATGAGGAACTTCTTCAGTTTTTGGAGAGTGGTGACAATTGGGAGCTCTCTCTCCCAGGGAGTGGTTGAGGTACATAACATACGTTTGAGGGGAAACAAAGTTGATACAAAAGAGAGTAAGGTATTGAAGATTTAGAAAGAGGATTTTGAAGAAGAGCTAAACATGAGCATCTGTAAAAATCAGAATTTTTTAAATTGTGAAGATATACTCAATTCACCCCCCCCCCCCCCAGAAACCCCCAACCTCCACTGCAGCTGTTTCGAGAGAAACAGGACGCCACATCCAGATTTCTGGTGAAGGCACCAAGTGCAGTGTAGATACACCTGGTCAATGATAGACGGGCCTAACCACTCCAGGATAGATTTCCTGTTTGTGTCCGGTGTGTTCTCGGTCAGATACACCAATGTCAAACTGGTGTTTTCTCTGACCGCTGCCTCCTGCTGGCTGACTGTCACCTACAGGATGACCAGCGGGCCGGCAAGAGTATGTGGAAGCTGAATATGAAACAACCCCAGAGAATATTCAGGCAGTCAAAAAGGAGTGCCGTGAAACCCCTCTTTGAGTCTCTTGCACACTAGTGGGAAAGTCAAGGGGAAAGGAGGTGTGCATAGAATACTCCAGACCATACAGGAGAGAGTTGATCCTGTTGGGTGGTTTCTTGAGCAGACTGTCTGAGTTATTTGGCAGAATGCCTCATGGCCAGAACTTTCCAACAAGCACCAATGCATTGCTTGGCTGGTGGTGAGAAGGACACCAGCCGTCAGAACCTTCATTGACACCCAGTCTCTGCTCTCCACTGCAGACCTGTAAGAAGAAGAAATCAGCTGAAGTGATCTGTTTCTGTATTGTTTATTTCCTCTGTTTGATAAGTATTTTTCATTCAGCAGAACATTCATGTGTAGATTTTATAAGAACACAGATTTATGCTGACTGATCCTGATGGCAGTACTGAAAGACTGCTGCACTGTCAGAGGTGTTGGCTTTCTCTCTCCCCTCCCGGGTGAATGCAAAGGGATCAAACAGCATTATCTCAAAGAAGAGCCAGATAAGTTCTTGCTGGTGCACCCCTCATCCACCATCACCCTAAAGCCAATTGTATGATCACACGTTGCATTGCTGTTTATGGGAGTTATCTGTGTGTGAACTGGTTCACATGTTTCCTCCTTTAACACATCAAACATGGTTCATTAGTTGTAAAGTTCAGTAATGAAAGGCCCTCTAAAGTCTTTACACAGCAGAGTTAACATTTTGTTTATAGGAAGACACATTCATATCCTAAAAGTGCATCTCAGCTGGAAATCACTTGAAAAAGGTAATTTGATATTTCCTTCCAGCATTGTAATAATGTGGACAGGATAGGCATGGTTTACTAAGGTTCCATCAGTGAAATTGACATTATTGCTTGCACATTCAGTGCGCTGGGTGTGTTGTTGCATATGTTGTTGGGGTTTCTGCATGAACATTAATTGCTGAGGTGTCACTTCTTTTTGTCTACAGGTGATCATTTCTGCCTTGCAGTGCCTCACCTGGATATTGAAATTCCCATTGGTGTCCACGGAAACCCTGGCTGATCAGCTGACCCAGCAACTTTTTGTGTTACTGAAGGATTATGCGAGGGCTGGAGCAGGGAGGGGAGACAACTTCCACCTGGTGGTGAATTGTTTCAAGGTAACAGTTTAAATCATTAACATCACCTTCCGGTGGTTGTGCCAGTCATTTTAAGTTATTATCCTGCAGCCATTGGAATATCCTTCTCCCAAGAGAAAGTGAGGACTGCTGATCTAGAGATCAGAGTTGAAGAGTGTGGTGCTGGTAAAGCACAGCTGGTCAGGCAGCATCCGAGGGGCAGGAGAAACCCTTTATCAGCCCTTCATCTCCTCCTAGTTGATTTCATCCAACACCTCATTGATGGATCATTACTGTTGGATCTCCTGAGCTTCTCCGTTTGAAGGAGAACATGTGGACCGGGTTGGACAAAGTCAGAGGTCGCATGACACCAAGTTAAGGTCTAACAGGTTTATTTGAAATCGCAAGCTTTCGAAGTGTTGCTCCTTCACCTGACAAAGGAGCAGTGCTCTGAAAGCTTGTGATTTCAAATAAACCTGTTGGACTATAACCTGGTGTTGTGTGACTTCTAACTAAGGAGAACAATCCTTGCTTTTCCCATCTCCCCCGTGTGACTGAATTATGTCAGTTAAAATACCTTTTTATGTCAAGTATGCTTGTCGTACTTTCTAAAGTCTGGAATCCAGTCTTGGTCATACCTATGCAGTATTTTATGAGGCTTGAATGTAATTTTTTTTTGTGCTGAAATTTATTTATTCACTCATTGTTCAGCATTCATTGCCCATCCTTAGTTGCCCTCAAGACGGCAGTAGTGAGCTGCTTTCTTAAAACGGGCGAAAGTGGGTGCTGCAGATGCTGAAGATTAGAGTCTAGATTAGAGTGGTGCTGGAAAAGCACAGCAGGTCAGGCAGCATTCGAGGAGCAGGAAAATTGCCGTGAATTCTGATGAAGGGCTCCTGCCTGAAACGTCGATTTTCCTGCTCCTTGGATTCTACCTGATCTGCTGTGCATTTCCCACACCACTCTAATCTTGACTGCTTTGTAAAAATGCTGAGTCCAAGTGGTGTAAGGTAGACCCATAATGGCACTAGCTTCAGGATTTTGATCCACTGACAATCGAGGAGCAGCAATATATTTTCAGGTCAGGATGGTGAGTGGCTTGGAGGGACTCTTGCAGGTGGTGGTGTTGCTCTCTGCTGCCCTTGTTCTTCTAGATAGTCAGGTCACAGGCACGGAAGGTCCTGTTGGAGGGACCTTGGTGCATTGCTGAGGTGCATATTGTAGATGTTGCACACTGCTGCTAGTGTCTCGTGCTCGTGGATGAGATACTCCATCAGCCAGCTGAGCAGGATTGTTTCACTAGCTGCTGATGGTGATAATTGTCCACCTCTACCTGGTGACTTGAAGGACCACACCTCACCTTGATTGATCTCTTCATCAAACTGACAGTTTATAAGGTGTGATGATTGAACCCATTACCATACTTCTGCAAAGCCAACCTAGGCCTCTACCTCCTAACTCCCCAGAGCCTGCCATAGAGTCATAGTCTTAGAGATGTACAGCCCAAAAACAGATCCTTCAGTCTGACTTGTCTATGCCAACCAGATATCCTAACCTAATCTAGTCCCTTTTGCCAGCACTTGGCCCATATCCCTCTAAACCCTTCCTATTCATATACCCATCCAGGTGGGTGTTTTAATTGTACCAGTCGCCACCACTTCCTTTAGCAGCTCATTCCAAACATGCAGCACCCTCTGCATGAAAGAGTTGCCCCTCAGGTCCTTTTTAGATTTTTCCCCTCTGACCCTAAACCTATGCCCTCTAGTTCTGGGCTCCCCCATCCCAGAAAGGAAAAGACTTGGTCTATCCATGCCCCTCATGATTTTATAAACCACTATAAGGTGACCCCTCAGCCTCTATCACTCCAGGGAAAACAGCCCCAGCCTTTTTAGCCTCTCCCTGTAGCTCAAATCCTCTAAAGCTGGCAACATTCTTGTAAATCTTTTCTGAACCCTTTCAAGTTTCACAATATTCTTTCAGCAGGGGGGAGACCAGAATTGTACACAATATTCCAAAAGTGGCCTAACCAATGTCATGTACAGCTGCAATATGACCTTCCAACTCCTGTACTCAATACTCTGACCAGTAAAGGAAAGCATACCAAACGCCGCCTTCACTATCCTATCTGCCTGAGCCTCCACTTTCAAGGAACTATGAACCTGCACTCCAAGGTCTCTTTGTTCAGCAACATTCCCTTACCATTTAGTGTATAAGTCCTGCTTTGATTTGCGTTTCCAAAATGTAGCACTTCACATTTATCTAAATTAAACTTCATCTGCCACTCCTCAGCCCATTGGCCCATCTGACCAAGATCCTGTTGTAATCTGAGGTAACTTTCTTCGCTATCCGCTGCACCTCCAATTTTGGTGTCATCTGCAAACTTACTAACTGTACCTCCTACATTCACATCCAAATAATTTATATAAATGACGAAAAACAATGGACCCAGCACCGATCTTTGTGGCACACTACTGGTCACAGGCCTCCAGTCCACTCTCTCTAAGTCAGAAGTCAGGAGCGTGATGGAATAATCCCAATTTGTCTGGATGAGTGCAGCTCCAACAACACTCAAAAGCCTGTCAACATTATCAAAGACAAAGCAGCCTGCTTGATTGGTATCACACCCTTCACCTTTACCAGTCACTTCCTCCATTGCAGGTGCATTCTGGCAGCAGTGTCTATCATTTCATAGCTGTGTTGCTGAAATGAACCATTGCTCCTTCAGCAGCATCATCCAGACTCATGACCTCAATCACCAAGAGGATAAAGAGCAGCAGATACATGGGAACACTACCTTCGGCAAGTTACCCTCTAAGCCACTCATCGTCCTGACTTGGAAATGTGTCTTTGTTATTTCAGTGTCGCTGGGTCAAAATCTTGAACTCTATCCCAATAACCCTGTGACAAGCAGTGCATCCAGCTCATACTCTGTGACAGAGAAGGTTGAAGGGAGGTTTTCAATGTGATGGATTTTGTGGGACGTCTGGTAGAAACTTACTTCCACAATAGTTAGTGCGTTGGCAATAATAACTGACAGTTCTCAGTCAGAAATCGAACTTGTTTTCAGAGATTGAAAGAATGCTGGAGATCACAGTGAATTAGACAGTATCCATGGAGAGAGAGCAAGCTAATGTTTCGAGTCTAGAAAACTCTACATCCATCCAGGACAAAGTATCCCTTCCACCAGCGAGAGACACTAGCAGCAGTGTCTACCATCTACAATATGCACCTCAGTAACTCACCAAGGCTTCTCCGACACTATCTCCCATGCCTGTGACATCGGCTATCTGGAAGGAAAAGGGCAGCAGATAGAAGGGAACACCACCACATGCAAGTGCCACTCCAAACCACTCACCATCCTGATCTGATGAAGAGTCATTTAGACTCCAAATGTTCGCTTGCTCTGTCCATGGATGTTGTCTGACTCACTGTGATTCTCCAGCATTTGTTGTTTTCAGTACAGATTCCAGCATCTGTAGTAATTATGTTTTCAAAGATGATCAGAATGGTTGGTGTCTTACCACCAGGGGGCAATGCAACACAGACCGGAATGCCACTTAAAATAAGAAGTTATTAAATATTTCTCAAAGATATGGGAAACATGCAGGACAGAGAGTTAATGTCCATGGTCCAGGTGAAGAGCTACTGTTGTGACAGACACCCAGTGGATTGAAAGGTCATCCCGATGCCAACTTGTGTCAATTTCTCTGAATGTGGCCTACAGCACACAGAGTGGGCATGTTGATGCCAGTGTGATTTGCAGAGGCCAAAGAAAGTTGCTCTGGACTCTGATTAGCTGCTTGCAGGCTCAAGTGAGTGAGTTCACATCAGCCTTTACTGCAATGTCCTGGTTCAGTAGGTTTCTCTGTGGCCCCAGCTCTGGCTCTGGTACAGTCTGTGTGTGTTGCTGATTGGGTGCATCTATTTAAAGAATTGTTCTCTTAAAATAACAGTAAGTATTGAATCAAACGAAATAGATAGTGAGATTGATGGTTTATAAGTCTTTAATATCAATATCATTGATGATGGGAAGTGGTTTGCACCCTTTCCCAGTCTGTCATCTGCGATTACGATGGTGGATTGTATTAATATTTTGTTTTCAATCATTCCACAGTCAATTACTATCCTCGTGAGGAACATGACAGGACACATGATAACTGGCAAACAGTTGCAGATTCTGTTGGGATATGCTGAGGAAGATATTTATGACTCATCACGTCAGGCAACAGCATTTGGTCTTCTGAAAGTGAGTAAAGGAGGCAACAGCTACCTGAGTTTTTATAGCACCTTGAAGCCAGTTGGAGAGATGATAAAGAGTAGTAATGCTATTGGACCCGTAATCCAAGATGAGAATTCAAATCCCACTCCTCAGCTGGTAGAATTTAAATTCAATTAATTAATCAAATCTGGAAGCAATAACCAGTCTTCATAACAGTGATCACAAAGCTACCATTGGTTGTCACAAAAGCCAAAGTGTTCAGAGAAGGAAATCTGCCATTCTTACCTGGTCTGGTCTACATGTGACTCCAGATCCACAGCAGTTCAAATTGACTCTTGACTGGCCTCTGAAATGGCTGAGCAAGACACTCAGTTCAAGGGCACTTAGAGATGGGCAGCGAATGCTGCGCATCCTATAAAAGAATGAATTAAATACCCCAACACACATCCCATGAGAATAATCAGGCAAAATATGATACTGAGCCACTTGAGGTATTGGAAATAAAAGTTTTAAGGAACAGTTTCAGGAAGGAAAGAGAGGAGGAAGTTCTAGAGCTCCGTGTCTGGGCAACTGAGGGCACAGTGCCAGTGAAGGAGCCAGTGAAATTGGGCAAGTCAAGAGGACCATCTTCAACTGGAGCTGAAGAAGATTTAGAGATTAGGGTAGGACCGAGGCATTAGGATTTGAAAATGAGGAAAGGAATTTTTCAATTCAGGAATGTGTTGAAAGCATTCAGGGAAGATAAACCCTGGAATGTGAGCAAGGGTAGGTTTGAGTTGGATTTTTTTGAAGCGTAAGAAGCAAGTGGATTGAGACATGTGATGTGAAGGATGAAAATGAGAGGAAACCAATCTCTCCCTCTCTTCTCTCTCCCTCCCTCCCCTCCCCTTCCCCCTCCCTCTCCCTCTCTCCCTCCTTCCCTCCCTTCCCCTTCTCCCTCCCTCGAAGTTTAGAATGTGGTCTCCCTAGGCACCACTTGTTGAATCAGACTCAATGCCTTCCCTTAAAGATGACTTTTTGTGAGAAAGGAATGTTTAAAGTAAGACTACATCCAAATGCCATGTCTCTCAGTCTCTGGCTATCCCATGGAGCCTCAGGATATGGGACAGTACTGAAGGAGGCCATTTGGCCAATAATGCCTGTGCTGCCTAATTGAAAGAGTTTTCCATTTAGTCCTACACACCCTGCCCTTGTCTGACCTCCATGCCACTCTCTCCCACCCCCACCCTCCTCTAGCTTATCTCTCCACGCTTCAGGCTCTCTGCCTTTATTCCTGATGAAGGGCTTTTGCCCGAAACGTCGATTTTGCCTGTCCTCGGATGCTGCCTGAATTGCTGTGCTCTTCCAGCACCACTGATCCAGAATCTGGTTTCCAGCATCTGCAGTCATTGTTTTTACCTCTAATTTAGCCCCGTATGTTTTGCCTTTCGAGCTGAGATCTGATTGTCTTTTAAAAGTTGCTGATTCGGCTCCCACCTCCCTTTTCTTTTGTCAGAGGTTGGTATTTCACTACTGTGCAATGTTTTCAACTTAAATTGTGGACCCATCCATGTGAGGGCTGCTGGATTAGCAGATTAATGCCTTGGTGCTGCATTTGCTATGGCAACATGACAATCCAACTTCAAACCCTTGTTGCCCAGTTCCCCCTTATCCTTCCTTCAGACTCGGCAAAGCCGCAGCCTCTGTGATCATCTCAACCCTCAATACCCCTAATCCACTCCGTCTTCTGTGGGTGTCACCTCCAGTTTCCCAAGTACTCCGGGAAGTCCCTTCTGCCCCTTAAAAGTCATGATACATGTTTCAAGCCCCTTCATTCAGTTTTTGTGGTTCAGACATTGCCTGCTGCTTTTTATCCTCACAGGCAATTCTCTCAAGAAAGCTGCTTGTTCCAGAGATGGACGAAGTGATGCAGAAAGTGGCCAAACTTGCTGTGACTGGACAGAGTGACCAGGTCCGAGTGCAGTGTCGTCAGGTCAGTGTCAAACCCCAGCACTGCAAGGTTCGGAGTTTCTCCATCCTTTACTACGGCATGTGCTGTAGATCTCAATCCGTTGCGCTTGTCATTCCTATGAACCCAAGTGCTTTTTAATGTGTTGGGATTCTGTATCTGTGCACCTGGGACTTCCAAGTCAAAGCAAGATCAAAGTTGTTCACCTTCCAAAATTTTGGTCATCACATGAAGCAACGAGAATAGAATTATTGACCAATCAGAGTGATCAGTTTCTATGACTGGTTCTCTTGTAGACTCTGACATACGGTGTGGTACCCATGCAAGTGTATGTTGGTGTTCTTGACGAGTGCTCAGTGTACAAGTGTGAGTGTGTCAGTTAATGCATGCAGGTGTGTGTGTGTATCGGGGAAGTGAAGATATGGTTGGTTTTATTACATGTGTGGGCATGCATCTATGTGTGTGCCTTACCCTTTGTTTTTCTGTGTCTCAAATTTGTTTCTGCATAAATGTTTTTTTTAGTATATTCAGTGCCCCCATTCTGTTGTAATCATTTTATCTGTTTGTTTCTTTGTGTCAGGTTTATTTGAAGTTTGTTCTGGATTATCCCCTGGGAAGTAAACTGAAGTCTCACCTTGAGTTCATTGTGGCACAGCTTTCGTAAGTCATGTTTCATCTGGGACTGGTATTTCCTCATAAATTTGTTTCTTGAAAGAATGGAGTCCATTGCAACAGATCCATGAGGATGGGATCCCAGTCCAGGGATTGTTGAATTGTGGCTCAGTGGTTAATGCATAAGCTTGTAAATACAAGTCTCATTCCACAGACTTGGAACATACGATCAAAGTGGCCAGACTGGAGTATTAAACACTTGCAGGGCATGGGAATGGAACCAGCTTAGTCAGAGGGTCAGTACTGAGGGAGTGCCACAATGTCAGAGGGTCAGTACTGAGGGAGTGCCACACTGTCAGAGGGTCAGTACTGAGAGAGCGCTGCACTGTCTGAGGGTCAGTACTGAGGGAGTGCCACACTGTCTGAGGTCAGTACTGAGGGAGCACTGCACTGTCCAAGGGTCAGTACTGAGGGAGCACTGCACTGTCGGACAGTCGGTGCTGAGGGAGTGCCACACTGTCAGAGGATTAGTACTGAGGGAGTGCTGCATTGTCTGAAGGACTGTTTTTTGATGAGATCACAAAATGAAGCCCTGCCTATTCTCTTGAGTTTGTGTTAAAGATCCTAAGATAATATTTTAGTCACAATGACATGGAAACGAATTAAACTTTTGGTCTTATTGTTACTTGTTGTGAATTGGCTGCTGAGATTACAGCAGGTTTTACTGCAGTGCCGATGTGCATCTTTCTTGAGAGTCTTGTGATGCAGTGGTAGTGTCCCTACCTTCTAGCTACATCCTGGTTCAGGTTCCACCTATCCAGAGGTGTGCTACGAAAGATCCGTGCAGATTCATTAAGGAAGTAATTGTGCGTTCACTGAGCGGGGCAGTGCTTCTCTATTCAATCCACTCTCTGTGTACACTAAAAACAGAATGGCCATACATGGTGGTTGGCTTGGAGAAATCCGGATATAATAATTTAAGAGAAAGCACCTTGTAAAATAATAGTGAATGAAAACTGTATTAATGTTTTAAAAAATCTTTTGTTTCTGTCCTGTGTTTAGCTATGAACATGATATTGGAAGAGAATCTGCATTGGAAATGCTAGCTTATATCTTTCAATCCTTTCCACAGGTTGGTTCATAAGATATTAAACATATACTTTATACCTGGCGTTGTGTGCTGATTAGTTGGCAAATAAACTCTGAAGGACTGAGATGTTGCTAAATTGAAAGCAATGGGATACCGTAGGCTTCCCAAGCTCAAAAAAGACCAAGATGTGAACCCATTCCTTTTAGTTACAGAGAATGGGTCCTTGTATATCAATTTGTGTCATTTCTTGTGAACCTGAATGAGCCATGTTAAATTGGTTCTTAGTGTAGCTATTGGCACATTCCGGATTATTCAGCATGTGTTGACCATTCCAATAACCCAGTGAAGAATTCAGGAGGAACCCCTTCAGTCATAAGATGAAAATGTGAAACTTCTGATCACTGCGGCACTGCTGCCTCACAGCGCCAGGGACCCGGGTTCGATTCCCGTGTTGGGCGATTGTCTGTGTGGAGTTGGCATATTCTCCCCATGTCTGCGTGAGTTTCCTCCGGCTGCTCCAGTTTCCTCCCACAATCCAAAGATGTGCAAGTCAGGTGAGTTGGCCATGCTAAATTGCCCATGGTGTTAGGTGCATTAATCAGGGGTAAATACAGGGTAGGGGAATGGGTCTGGGTGGGTTACTCTGCACATGGTCGGTGTGGACTTGTTGGGCGGAAGGGCCTGTTTCCATACTGTAGGGAATCTAATCTAATCTAAGAAGTGGTTGTGGTGAATATCAAAAGATAAAATGAAGGCAAAGCCAGTTGAAACACAAGGGGGAAGGAGATATAGGGATACGCTGACAAGGCAAGATGAAGAGGGTCAGGGGGACACTTACTGTTGAAGATTGTCACTGTTGGATCGAATAACCTGTTCCAAATCTGATGAATCTCTCTGAACTCTGATTAAATCTCCTCCTTGATGTTCCCAACTCTGAGAGGATTTTTCACAGCTTTTCAACTCAAAACTGATTTTGTTGCATCTTGAGCATTGTAACAAAACCAGAAATAGCTGGAGAAACTCAGCAAATCTGGCAGCATATGTGAGGTGAAAGCGGGGTTAATATTCCAAGTACTCTAACTCCTCATCAGGCAATATCTGATACTGAGCTGCACGAGGTATTGGAGTTATATGAGGTACATTCTTCTGATGGAGTCACTTGGCTCAAAATGCTAATTCTGCTTTCTTACCACAGATGCTGCCAGACCTGCTGAGTTTCTCCAGCTATTTCTGTATTTTGTTTGAGAGCTCGAGCATCGGCGGTTCTTTGTTTTATTAAATCCACATCTAACGTG
The DNA here is from genome assembly GCF_037043375.1 of Chiloscyllium plagiosum. Lineage (NCBI taxonomy): Eukaryota > Metazoa > Chordata > Chondrichthyes > Orectolobiformes > Hemiscylliidae > Chiloscyllium > Chiloscyllium plagiosum. The sequence goes on along the minus strand of NW_028270157.1, from coordinate 20,349,456 downwards.
TTTCTGAATGTCTTTGTGTCTGTCGGCAGGGTCTGCTTCATCAGTATTATGCCCTTTTCTTCATCCCTGTCACTCTGATGATTGTGAATGATGATTCACCGAGCTGCAAGAAGATGGCAGCTCTGGTAGCTCAGTCGTTGTTGAGCAAGGTGGACGAGAAGCACAAGGACCTGATGTTTTCGTTGGTCTTGACGTGGTTCCAAAGTGAAAAGGTTGGGGCTTGGGTCTGCAGCAGTTTGGGAGGATCATTAATGTTTGGGATTCACTTCCCTTGGAAGAGAGTTCTTAAATTTATTCAGAGCTGAGGTGATGTTTGGCTCATATCCCTCAAAACCTTTCCTATTCATATGCCTCTCCAAATGTCTTTTAGATGTTGAAACTATACCAGCATCAACCACTTCCTCTGGCATATACGCACCACCCTCTGTGTGAAAAAGTTGCCCCTCTCAACTTAAAATTATGCTTTCTAATTTTGAACTTCCCCTACCTCAGGAAAAGCCCTTTGTTGTTTGCCTTACCTATGCCCCTCATGATTTTATAAACTTCAATATGGTCACCCCTCAATCTTCCTCTGCGCCAGGGGAAAAAAGCCCCAGCCTATCCAGCCTCTCCATATAACTCAAACCCTCCAGTCCTAGGAACATCCATGTAAATCTTTGTATCCATTCCAATTTAATAATATCCTTCCTATAGCACGGCAACTCGAACTGTATTCCAAAGTGGCCTCACCAATATCCTGCACCGCCACAACATGACATCCCAGCTGCTGTACTCAATGCTCTGACTGTTGAAGGCAAACTTGTCAAATGCCTTCTTCCCTACCCTGTCCACCACTTTCAAGGAATCTAGGTTTTTCTGTTGGACAGCACCAAGAGTTTCAAAGAGGGAATTGCAAGTCTTGGGCCAGTGCTGACTCAAGGAATAGCTGTCTGTAGTGAGTCTAAAGACATGGGAAATATGCCAGGGGCTAGACCTGGACAACTCAGGATTGCGAGAGTTCTTGGCCTGAAGGAGATTGTATAGATGGGTGAGTTGGCAGGCTTTATTTGAATGCAAAGAGATTTTTTAAATGTGACAGAACAATGCTGTTTAGTGTGATGAGAGCAAAATCTGAAGTAAAACCAAATAATGCTGGAGCTCAGCCTGTCTCGCAGTATCTGAGAGAACATCTGAGTTACCATTTCAGCCTATGACTTTTTCAGTTATGTCCCTGTTACAGATCTCTCACCGTCGACTGGCTGCCCATACTTGTGGGCTTTTTGTTGAAACTGAAGGAACCACCTTTGAGAAACGACTTGGGATCGTTCTTCCAATCCTTGAAGCCGCAATTGATCCTGGAAATTTCCAAGATGTGAGTCCTGCTCATGCACCGTGCAGTTTTTATTAAAACTCCATGTTGGATTTGGGGATGGGGCTGGTCAGCTCACATAACAAACTTATTTTCTTAGTGAGTTTTGAGAAGATTTGTAGCTCAGGCTGAGGTTTTGGATTTAGGTTTGCTCACTGAGCTGGAAGGTTCATTTCCAGACATTTCATTACCCTACTAGGTAACATCTTCAGTGGGCCTCAGACAAAGCACTGTTGATAATTCCTGCTTTCTATTTACATGTTTGGGTTTCTTTTGGCCTTCCAGCTCAGCGAGCAAACCTATATCCAAAACTTATTTTCTGTGTAAATGCAGAATTGCAGTACTGTCTCATGAATTGAGCTCTAGCAGTATTGATCAAGAGGAGCTGTGTTAGTGTCTTGGATTTTGAAGGTCAAGGTGCATCTGTTAAAGCTCATGGGCATAAATGTGGCACACAGTTGCCCCAGTATGCGCTCTCATCATTCAGGGCTCGATACTGGAGGAGTCTGGCTGTGTTTCTCTAAGCCAGCCCTCATATGAAGAGAATACAAGAAACAGAGAGATGTAGATAGGTTAAATAAATGCACAAAAGAGTGCCAGATGGAGAGGAAACGTGAACTTGTCAACTTTGGCAGGAAAAGTAGAAAAATGACATATAATTCAGCTTGCAGAACAGAGGTACAGAGGATTTTGCGTGAATCTTGCGAATCACAAGAAGAATGCAGGTGCAGCACCTGATTGTGAAGTGAAATTAAATGTTGTTTATTGCCAGGGAATTTGAGTATAAAAACAGGGATGTTTTGCTATAGTTACATAAGATAATAGTTTCGTGAGCAGTTCTGGTCTTTTATTTTTAAGCAAGGATATAATTGCCCTGGGAGCAGTTTGTAGGGGGCGAAGAGCCCGGGCACAGACGAGAGTTCTATTTAATGGTGAGATGTGGTGATCTGGAATACACAGTCTGAGAAGGGAGGAGGAGGGAAGTTCTGAGTAGAAATTGGATAAATATTTGTGAAGGGGATTACTTGCAAAGCTATGGGGAAAGAGCAGGAGATTGGGACTAAATTCCAAAACTGGCTGCCCTCCAGCTTTGCTGGATAAAGTGTGGAGCTGAGAAAAGTGCTCCAGGTCAAGGAGAAGGGGAATCAACATCTTAGGCCGGAACCTTTCATCAGGGCTGGGGGAGGGGACTGAGAAATAAATGGGGGAAAGGTGGGTGCAGATAGGAGGTGGCTGTGATTGGTCAGTGGGAAAGGTGGAGCCGATATATGGGAAGGAAGATGGACAGGTAGGATCAGGTTACGGGGACAGAGTGGAGAGGAAGGACTGGGCCTGGGATGAGGTGGGTCTCCAGCTCTGCTGTACAATTCTGATTAGAACATTTACATCTCTGGCCTTGCTCCTGACAAAGACAAATCTGATCCTGGATCCATTTCCGATCTAAGCTGGATAGCCATGAGTTTACAGTCTGTTTCTGGTCTTTGTTCAGATCCATGAGGAAGCGGAAGAGAAAGCCACAGACCGTTTGCTGTTCAACCTCTTGACTCTGACTGTGAAACTGGTGAAGAATTGCAACTTGGTCCAGCTGCTCAAACCACACCCCGTTCTCACCACGATCTGGGGTAGGTACAGTCCTTCCACTGCTGGTTAAACACCGGGCACTCCTCAAAAGCCTCATTCCTGATGAAGGGCTTATGTCCGAAAAGTCGATACTCCTTCTCGGATGCTGCCTGACCTGCTGTGCTTTTCCAGCACCACACTCTCGACTCTGATCTCCAGCATCTGCAGTCCTCACTCTCTTCCCTCTGCTCAAAAGCTGACCCAGGGGTGGCCAACAAAGTAGTGCTGCTGTCATCAAGTTTGTGTGGGGCTAGATGCGTGGGAGGGAGTGTGAGGGTGATGATGTTTAACTGTTTAGGCCATGTCTCATCTGCTCTGAGCTTTTAGGACCCAGATCTTTGTTATAATGGCTAATCTTTACACTCGAAAGAACCTGGAAAATAAGGTCTGGGCATTTAGCCCCTTGAAGCTGCCACTCCATTCGGATATCCTGTTGGTACTGAACCTCAGTTTCACTCTCCAACTTAATTCTCTCAGTGTCTAAGAATCTGTCGACCCCAACCTCAAATGTACTGAGTGATTAAGCAGCAACAGCCCTACACTGTAGGACATTTTGAGATTGACAGCTCTCTGAGTCAAAATCCCTCTTATCTCAGTCTATATGGCTGACTCCCTCGAAACTGCAGGTACCCGTTTCCTTTGGTGGTAGGTTAGCGGGTGTAGTGATAATGTCTTTGGATTAGGAGGCCAGAGGACCAGGTAAATACTCTAGAGACATATCATTAAATTGTACCATGGCAACTAGTGGAATTTAAATTCATTTAAAAGTAATGTTCAATTAATAATTGAATGGTAGTCTTGTAGGGGATGGGTTAGTTGATTTGGCTGGTTTGCGATGTGGGTTCCATTCCTACACCAGCTATGGTTACTGGGAAGGACTCCTTCATCTCCCCTCACCTGAGGTACTCGGGTTAAACCACCTTCAGTCGTCCCTCTCTCCCGAATGAGAGAGCTACCCTAAAGCAACTTTATCTTTAGATTTGTTCTGGTGAGAATGAGACTATCACTGACTGTTGTAAAAAGCCATCTGGTTCATTATAATGCCCTTCAGAGGGGGAAATCTGCCATCCTTACCCAGTCTGACTCCAGATCCACAGTAATGTGGTTGACTCTTAACTGCCCTCTGAAATGCCTGAGCAAGCCACTCAGTTTAAGGGCAATTAGGAACGGGCAACAAGCTCTGGCCTTGTCGACAATACCCGCATCCCATCTAAGAATTTCTGAAAAGTACATTGAAGGGTTCATAAACTAGGACCCCACCAAACTCGAATCTGCTAACTCACCACCAGGTCACATCCAAGCTCATCTGTGGCACCCTCACTCCTGGGTTTGGCTCACCTCCGCCCAGCTGTTCGGAATGCTGTTCGCCTCCTATCAACCTGAAGAGCTGGTGGCCAAGTGGAACTCTGGCAAGGCACTGATCACGGAACAGAATTCCATGGAGACGCCAGCGGCACAGTTCTTGCTGGAAGAGCTGGACAGAAAGGTAGGCCCCTCCCGGAGAGAGAAGTGCTTTGATTCATGCCGTCCAGGCAAGACTGCAAATGTTGGTGAAATGCTGTCCACTCATTGATTCTCCATAAAAACCAAAGGGGCTAAACCTCTTCTCCTGCACAAAGAGAGCTCAACAGTTGCCTGGGGAGATTTGGAAATGAAGGGTTTGACAAAAGAGTCATAGAGACCTTCTCTCCACTTGATAATGACACCAGGTGTACAGGCCTTAAAAAGTAGAGGGTCACAAGATAAACATCCTTGCCCACAGAAGGAAGGATATGGGGTTCATTAAAACGAGGAATGCTCTTCTTCAGCACTGGCATTCTGACACTGAGGCACTCCCTCTGACAGTGCAGCGCTCCTTCAGCGCCAACCCTCTCCCACAGCGGCATTCCCTCAACACCGACCTCCGACAGTGCGGCACTCCCTCAGCACCGACCCTCTGACAGTGACTGCTCCCTCAGCACCGACCCTTTGACACTGTGGCACTCCCTCAGTACTGACTCTCCGACAGTGTGGCACTCCCTCAGCACTACCCTCCGACACTGTGATGCTCCCTCAGCACCGACGCTCCCTCAGCACCGACACTGCGGCACTCCCTCAGTACTGACCCTCCGACAGTGCGGCACTCCCTCAGCACTGACCCTCCGACAGTGCGGCACTCCCTCAGCACTGACCCTCCGACAGTGCGGCACTCCCTCAGCACTGACCCTCCGACAGTGCGGCACTCCCTCAGCACTGACCCTCCGACAGTGCGGCACTCCCTCAGCACTGACCCTCCGACAGTGCGGCACTCCCTCAGCACTGACCCTCCGACAGTGCGGCACTCCCTCAGCACTGACCCTCCGACAGTGCGGCACTCCCTCAGCACTGACCCTCCGACAGTGCGGCACTCCCTCAGCACTGACCCTCCGACAGTGCGGCACTCCCTCAGCACTGACCCTCCGACAGTGCGGCACTCCCTCAGCACTGACCCTCCGACAGTGCGGCACTCCCTCAGCACTGACCCTCCGACAGTGCGGCACTCCCTCAGCACTGACCCTCCGACAGTGCGGCACTCCCTCAGCACTGACCCTCCGACAGTGACCACTCCCTCAGCACCGACCCTTTGATACTGCGGCACTTTCTCAGCCCCAACAGTGCAGCACTCCCTCAGCACTGACCCTCCGACATTTCAGTGCTTCCTCAACACCGACCCTCCGACGCTCCCTCAGCACTGACCCCATGAAAGAGTGGAGTTCTCCTTGGACTGGTTGCTTCAGAGACTGATGGACTGATGTCTCTGAACTGAAACCACAGCCTTCTGGTTCAGCCAACTGTGCTTCACACTGAACCAACTGCACTGTTGGTTACAGCTCACGTTACTGTGCGAATGATCTGAATATTAGTACACCCCTCTGTTTACCACATACGGGAAGTAGTATATTGAGACGTTACTGTACTTGTCATCCAATTTTATCAGATTTCTCTTGCTGTTCTTATTTAGCAACACGTTGAACAGTCAGTTACATTGTCATGGGAACAGGTGACCACTATGCAGGATGCAGTTGTTTACTGTCGGTTCTGTTATAACGCAATAGTTCCATTCTTGTGTGACTCCGGGTTATAAGAAAATCACAAATTCAGCATAATTTAAACTAATGGGATTAGAAACACATTATAACTGAAACAGGTACGACAAGTTTGCGTTCTACAAATAATGGTCTAAATTCTCGAATAGCGTTGTAGCCAGTTTACGTTGAAGAAACTCACGTTACTGCAGAACTGAGTGTAGTTTGGGAATGTAGTCCTTGGTAACTACTGAAGTGGCTAAAAATGAGCCTTTGTGGCTCTGTTGCCTTTAACCAATGGCACAGCGTGGAGGTTCATGTTACTGAAGTTTGACCTCCAGCCTTGTGCAGAAACGTTGAGTGCGAGCAGGAGGGGACCGGTGAGATTGCAAAGTGTCCGCTCTGTGACAGGTGCAGGAAAACCTCCTCCTAAACTTTGGCTGCTTGGAGTCAAACCCGGTGCACTTATTGCATCCTCATGACATTCCAGAGAAAAGTGCTTTCTGAAATGCAATTTTAAAAATCTCACAACACCAGGTTATAGTCTAACAAGTTTAATTGGAAGCACTAGCTTTCAGAGCGCTGCTTCTTCATCAGAAGGTTGTGGATCCAAATCTCCAAATCATGAAATGCAATTGTTCATGTAGGAAATACAACAGCCAAATTGTGCATAGGGAGATCCCACAAACAGCAATGTCGAAAGATAACTGTAATAGATAGGCCAGCGCGGGAGCTATGGGCTAAATAGCTTTGTTTGCCGCTGTTTCATTCAAGATTTGTTGACTGACTGAATGGAATATCCTTGTGTGTTTTGATTTCTGTGAAGCGTCCCCTTGATTTTACATCCTAAATTTCTCAACACTGACAATTTGTCTTTCAGACCAAACTCTTGGCTTTAGCCTTTTGTCATCAGCTGCAGTCCAAGTTCCTGGATCTCACGCTGGGTGAACAGGTATGAAGAGGTATTACTGTTACGTCACAAATGCAGAGAGTGCTGAAGAAACTCAGCAGATCTGGCAGCATCTGTGGAGAGAGATGCAGTTAATATTTCGAGTCCACATCCTACTCTCCACAGATGCTGCCCGACTTGCTGAGTTTCTTCAGCACTCTCTGCATCGATTTCTGATTTCCAGCTTGCACAGTATTTTGCTTTTATTAATGTCCTGTCACCTGGGACTGCAAGGATGGGTCTGGTTAGAACTGGAAACGGTTATTGAGTCACCAAAGGAAAGCATCTAATAGCCCGGGTTACATTTTCTCACAATCATCATTAAATGTTTATTCTGCTGATGCCAAATTTCCTTTAGCTGCACTGCTCACGTCCTAACATCTCCTATTACTTCAGAATGTTTTTTGTCAGTTTGAGAAGCCAGTGAAGATGGAATTTTTAAGGGAAATAAAAACCTGTACATTTAACTAAATCTTATACCTTGCACCTGCCAAAGCACTCCAGCTTTGTTCTGCACCTCAGTGAAACACAGCCACTGTTGCAGCTTGGGAAATCTGGCTGCCATTTTGTGCACAGCAACACAGCAATGACCAGGTAGTCTGGCTTCGTGAAGTTGGTTGAGAGTTCAACAGGGCACTGAGGGGTGGTCACCTGTCTCTGCATAATAACGCAGAAACTTTCATTTATATCCACCCATGAGGATAGACCTGAGCTTCGGTTTAATCTCTTATTTAAAAGATGCCCCTTCCAACTTTGTAGCATGCATTCAGCGCAAAATCTTCTCGCCATGTAACATTTAAGTGCGTTAATATGTCAGTGGGTGGGATCGTTTAGTTTGGCTCGCACTTGCTTGCACATCCCATTTGAGTGTCAAACACAATCCTTGACATTCAGCCCTCTCGTTGCCAAACAGGTGATAAAGAACTTGCTGTTTGTGGCCAAAGTCATCTTCCTCTTGGAGTCTGTTGACTGTGGAGATGAAAAGGTGGATGAAAAGACAGAGGAGAGCGAGGATGAAATGGGAGCAGACGAAACTGAGGAAGACACGGCAGGAAAAGTTGCGTCTGATGGTGCCAAAGGGAAGAGAGCAACCCTGATGTGGCTGATCAGGAAGCTGTGTACTCTTGCCAAGAGAGAAGCAGCTCATTCCCCGAAAATATCTTTGAAGGTACTGATAGTCTCCTGTTTGCATTTCTGTGGTAGTCCAAGTCATAGGAAACCTCAGGTTGTTTCACAATAGACAGAACGGTGGTGGAACGAATGGTGGGGAGGGGTTGTTGATAAAGAACAACGTTAGAAAATAAGACTTAAAAACCCAGAAAGGGGGCATAATGGGGTTTTGGAGGGTAAATGAGGTTACAGGATTGGGAAGAACCCATTCACATCTCTAGTTTGTTCCATGATTCACCAAAACATTGGCTGATCTATATCCTATTTACCTTCCTTTCCTCCAAATCTTGTAATACCTTCGCCTAGTGAAAATCTAATATTTAAAATGCAACATTACAGAAATTTACCTCCTCCTTACTACCCTTGTGCCCCAGCAGTATGTCTTTATAAATTATTTGCATGAGATTATTTACTGAGTTGTTTATTTTTGCACGGGGTACTGGTGTTTGTGGTAAGTGCAGCACTTGTTGCCAATCTCAATTGCTCTTGAACTGAGCGCCTTGTTAAGTCATTACGGAGGGTGGTCCAAAGTGAGCCACATTGCTTTGGGCCTAGACAAGGTAAGGGTAGCAGATTTCCCTCCCTAAAGCATGTTCGTGAACCAGATTGGCTTATATGGCAATTGAGAATGGTCCCTATTAGCTTAGCTTTTATTTCCAGACTTTATTGTATTGAAATTTTGCCATTTACCACGGTGGGTTTGAATCTGTCTGTCTGGAACATTGGATTACTAGTCCAGTGACATTACCACTATGCCACCACCTCCGTTTAGGATTCCAGTTGGTGAACAATGCCCTTCACCTTGTGAATCTGAACGCAGTTAACATATAATTAGCAAACCATCTTAAAATCCTGAAATGAATCTCCACTAACTCACCACTTCTCCTTCAGGACCATAATGGTCTCCTCTGGTGTCTTTGTACTTGGGTGAAGTTAGCAAAATAAACATTTATTGCCATATTCCCCAAAGCTGTGACTGGGTGCATCAGTAATTCCCATTTGGAACGTGTATGTTGTGGACTTTCAGGCAAATGGTCTCCTTGAAGTTACAAGGTGAGCTCTTTACAAACTCCACCTGCCTTAGGCAGCGGGGTGGTTAAGAGACTAATATTTACTTTCATTGTTTTTTTTCTCTCCAGAGGACATGCGTCTTTAAGTTCCTTGGAGCAATCTCCGTAAACCTTGGAATGGAAGGAGTGAAGCCTTATCTCCCAGTAATTATTGCGCCTCTTTACAGGGAATTGAACAGTACTTACGCAGAGCAAGGTAAGCTTCATTATTGGAGTTGATCAACCATTCCTGCTTATCCGGGTATTGAATCTCTGACAGTGTCTCTTTACAAAACTCCCCAACTGGCTCCATTGCTAAAGAGATGGTTGAAGTCTGTGTTGTGAAATTGTAGATCACCAAAAGATACCATTCAGCCCATCATGTTTGTGTCAACATCCAGTTGATCCCAATCCCTTGCTCTTTCCCCATGGTTTTGTAAACATTTTTCCTTTTCAAACATCCAGATTTAGCTGTTAGCCTCTGTTGGGTTAAATTTCATACGGTGAAATAGATAGGGTGAGCTGGTAACAGCCTATGTGGTAACGCGAATGTGTGAGCTTATGGTGCATCTTTTAACATTTTACACATCATTGGAGGTGACACTTAGCGCTGTGGAATGCAGGTCAGGGTGAGATTGCAGCTAATCTTTTAAAAATTCAAGCAATAAAGGGAAACTAACAACATATCTGATCAGCATTTGCAAAGCATGAACTCCAGCTAAACCAATCTGCCTCATAGAATGTGCAGCTAGGGAACAGGCTATTCAGCCCCTCTGTTCCATGTTGGGTGTTGTGCTCCTTTCAGGCCTCTCTCCCATCCCATTCCATAAACATACTTTTCTCCCTCATGTACCTATCCACCTCCTCTTAAATGTATTTGCTATTTTCCCCAGCCACTCTTTGAGGTAGTGAGTTCCACATTATTAATTGCTACACGAGGAAGAATTTCAGTCACTTATTGACTGATTCCCTGAGTTAACCCAAAGCCTAGCCAATGACTTTTAGAAGGTAAAAACAATGACTGTAGATGCTGGAAACCAGATTCTGGATCAGTGGTGCTGGAAAAGCACAGCAATTCAGGCAGCATCCGAGGACAGGCAAAATCGACGTTTCGGGCAAAAGCCCTTCATCAGGAATAAAGGCAGAGAGCCTGAAGCGTGGAGAGATAAGCTAGAGGAGGGTGGGGGTGGGGAGAAAGTAGTATAGAGTACAATAGGTCAGTGGGGGAGGAGATGAAGGTGATAGGTCAGGGAGGAGAGGGTGGAGTGGATAGGTGGAAAAGGAGCTGGGCAGGTCGGACAAGTCCGGACAGGTCAGGGGATCGAGTTTCTGGAGGTTAGAAGCTAGGATGAGGTGGGAGAAGGGGAAATGAGGAAACTGTTGAAATCCACATTGATGCCCTGGGGTTGAAGTGTTCCGAGGCGGAAGATGAGGCGTTCTTCCTCCAGGCGTCTGGTGGTGAGGGAGCGGCGGTGGAGGAGGCCCAGCACCTCCATATCCTCGGCAGAGTGGGAGGGGGAGTTGAAATGTTGAGCCACTGGGCGATTTGGTTGATTGGTGCGGGTGTCTCGGAGATGTTCTCTAAAGCGCTCTGCTAGGAGGCGCCCAGTCTCCCCAATGTAGAGGAGACCGCATCGGGAGCAACGGATACAATAGATGATATTAGTGGATGTGCAGGTAAAACTTTGATGGATGTGGAAAGCTCCTTTGGGGCCTTGGATGAAGGTGAGGGAGGAGGTGTGGGCGCAGGTTTTACAGTTCCTGCGGTGACAGTTCCTCCTGGGAGCAGATACGGCGGAGGCGGAGGAATTGGGAAAATGCCATCCCGTATTCCCAATTCCTCCGCCGTATCTGCTCCCAGGAGGAGTGGTTCCACCATAGAACACACCAGATGGCCTCCTTCTTTAGAGACCGCAATTTCCCTTCCCACGTGGTTAAAGATGCCCTCCAACGCATCTCATCCACATCCCGCACCTCCGCCCTCAGACCCAACCCCTCCAACCGCAACAAGGACAGAACGCCCCTGGTGCTCACCTTCCACCCTACCAACCTTCGCTTAACCAAATCATCCGCCGACATTTCCGCCACCTCCAAACAGACCCCACCACCAGGGATATATTTCCCTCCCCACCCCTCTCCGCCTTCCGCAAAGACCGTTCCCTCCGTGACTACCTGGTCAGGTCCACGCCCCCCTACGACCCACCCTCCCATCCTGGCACTTTCCCCTGCCACCGCAGGAACTGTAAAACCTGCGCCCACACCTCCTCCCTCACCTCTATCCAAGGCCCCAAAGGAGCCTTCCACATCCATCAAAGTTTTACCTGCACATCCACCAATATCATCTATTGTATCCGTTGCTCCCGATGTGGTCTCCTCTACATTGGGGAGACTGGGCGCCTCCTAGCAGAGCGCTTTAGGGAACATCTCCGAGACACCCGCACCAATCAACCAAATCGCCCAGTGGCTCAACATTTCAACTCCCCCTCCCACTCTGCCGAGGATATGGAGGTGCTGGGCCTCCTCCACCGCCGCTCCCTCACCACCAGACGCCTGGAGGAAGAACGCCTCATCTTCCGCCTCGGAACACTTCAACCCCAGGGCATCAATGTGGATTTCAACAGTTTCCTCATTTCCCCTTCCCCCACCTCATCCTAGCTTCTAACCTCCAGAAACTCGATCCCCTGACCTGTCCGGACTTGTCCGACCTGCCCAGCTCCTTTTCCACCTATCCACTCCACCCTCTCCTCCCTGACCTATCACCTTCATCTCCTCCCCCACTGACCTATTGTACTCTATGCTACTTTCTCCCCACCCCCACCCTCCTCTAGCTTATCTCTCCACGCTTCAGGCTCTCTGCCTTTATTCCTGATGAAGGGCTTTTGCCCGAAACGTCGATTTTGCCTGTCCTCGGATGCTGCCTGAATTGCTGTGCTCTTCCAGCACCACTGATCCAGAATGACTTTTAGAAGTTGAACACCAAACAAAAAAAAGCACAAAAAACTGCGAATGCTGGAAATCAGAAACAAAAACAGAAATTTCTAGAAAAACCCAGCAGATCTGATAGCATCTGTGGAGAGAAAGCAGAATTAATATTTGGGCCCAGTGACCCTTCTTCAAAACTGAAGAAATGTTAACTGTGCTTTCTCTTCACAGATGCTGTCAGATCTGCTGAGTTTTTCCAGCAATTTCAATTTTTGTTTTTGACTTTAGTTCGTTAGTTGCTTCATTAAGGTGGGAATGCTGTGGTTTGTTTTGGTTGATGTGTTCCTGGTTTTGAAAATGCCTTGCGGTTCAGTGAGCTCTGTCCCTGCTACATACAGGGCCTGGTATTTATAGTTTAGCCTTTGGAATGACCCAGCCTGCTGCTGCTGCTTTGTCCTCTTCCCCTTTCAGACTCGACATTGAGGAACCTTTCCCAGGAGATCATCGAGCTGCTGAAGAAACTGGTCGGGTTGGAAACGTTCTCTCTGGGCTTTGCAGCCGTGCAGAAGCAGGCCAGCCAGAAGAAAGCTTTGCGGAAAAGACAGAAAGCTCTGCAGGTTGGGACAGAGTCATGGCGGGCTGTGAAATGGCTGCTTCCTCATACTCCCTACAGCGGAACATTTCCTCAATTCTCACCTTTCAGTCACTTATTAAAAGCTCCCTCCTTCACCAAGCAGAAGGTCACCCCTTGCTGTTGAATCTCTTGTTGACCTCACTACATTCTGTCTTTGTAACCACCTCTAGCTCCACAGCTCCCTCTGCTTCTCTGATTCAGACCTCTTGCATAGCATTTCCAGCAGAGAAACAGGCCCCTCAGCCCAGCTGCCCTGCATGAGTGCTATAGCACACAGTCCTAGCCTCGTCCTCTCATCTCATTCTACAAACACACAATTTTATTCTCTTTGTCTTGTGCTGATCTACTATCCCCTGAGTCTACGCTATTTCTCTGAGGTGGTGAGTTCCACATTCTAACTAATAAAAGCGAAATTCTGCGTATGCTGAAAATCTGAAGCAAACACAGAGAATGATGGACTGACTCACCAGCTCTGGTAGCATCTGTGGGAAGAGAAACAGTTAAGGTTTTGAGTCCAGTATAACTCTTAAGAACATATCAGATTTCTCTCTCCACAGATGCTGTCAGACCTGCTGAGTTCCTCTAGTGTTCTCTGTGTTTCAGATTCTAACTGTTGACCTGAATTTTCCTTTTCAGAAACATTAAAGCTCTCTTTCAGGCCTCACTGATTTTTACATAGCTTCTCACTTTCTGCCACTCTAGGAATGAGGGAAAGTGCCTCATTGGCTCTTCTTATGAGCTTCTTAACTTGTCATTGTTATTTTCAGTTGTATATTTGAACCCCCAGATACTGTACTCCCACATCCTTTTTACCATCTTGTTTTCCAAGAGAGAATTTGGCTTCATACCAGAGTGCACTACTCCACATTTAACTACATTGCACATTCCCAGTTTCCTCCTTTCTACCGTTGCACCACGCCTTTAGCTACTTAAGCCCTGAGCTCTGGAATTTTCCCACCTCATCCCTTTCTTTCATCTCTTAAGATGCTCCATAAAATCTACCTCTTTGACCAAGCTTTTGGTCAGCAGCCCTAAAACATCCTTTGTTTCTTTATTCTGTTTTTATTTATAATTAAAACAAAAGTTAGCTGCATGATGATCGCTGTCAATTGTTGGTTCAGCTAAGGCAATCTGCCACACTTACCTTGTCTGTCCTACATATGACTCCAGACCCACAGCAATGTGTTTGACTCTTCACTGCCCTCTGGGCAAATAGGAATTGGCCGCAAATGTTCACAATGATGTCCTCATTCTACAAACAAATATAAACATTGCCCACCACTGTACACACTGACTGTTGCATGAATCGTGTTATGTAATCTCCCCTGGTCTTCCCCCTGTCGCAGACCTGCCTTTAGTTCATGCTACTCCCTTTCACTAACACACAATTACTTGCATGTATATCTATCTTCAAATCTTAGGAAGGAATTCTTTCTCTCCATCGATTCTGCTGACAAGAATTTTGCTTTTTTTTTGTTTTTTTAAAATCTGTTTCTTTTCTTAAGTCATCTGTTCTTATAAGCCACCTTATGTATTTAAATGCCACATTTTTGATAACGTTGTCCTGAAATGCCTTGGGACATTAAAGATACTGTACATTACTGATTGTAAACATGTTCATCATAAATGGGTTTACATTTTATTAACATTAGTTCTGACTATTTCAAATGCAAGATTAGAATCGTAGAATCCCTACAGTGTGGGATCAGGCCATTCGGTCCAACGGGTCCACACTGACTCTCTGAAGAGCATCCCACCCAGACTCACCCTGTCTCTGTAACCCTGCATTTCCCATGGCTAATCCAAGACCTGGATGCTGTGGACAATTTAGCTTGACCAATCCACCTAATCTGCACATCTTTGGACTGTGGGAGGAAACTCACCAAGGCGCAGGGTGAATGGGCAAACACCACCCAGGCTGTCACCCAAGGGTGGAATTGAATCAGTGTCCCTGGTGCTGTGAGGCAGCAGTGCTAACCACTGAGTCACTGTGCTGCTGTTAGAGGTTGCCATTGGTGAATATTTGGTTTTGCTAATTTATTCTTATCCCAGGATATGGTCTCGCAGTTCCAGCATGTGTTGTCCATCCCTAATTGCCCTTGAATTGAGTGTCTTGCTCAGCCAATTCTGAGGGCAGTTAAGAGATCACCACATGTAGACCAGACCAGGTAAGAACAGCAGATTTCCTTTTTTAAAGGACACTAGTGGCCCAGGTGGGTATTTATGGTGATTGGTGATTCCTGAGACTAGTTCGGATTTGTCAGTTGAATTTAAGTTCCACCAGCTGACATAGTGCCATTTTAACCTGTGTTTCCAGAGCATTAGCCTTGACCCTGGATTGAGGTTGTTGTGGCATAATGGTAGTGCCACTGGTCTGTCTGGGGGGTCACAGGTTTGAATTCAATAAAATCTGGAATTATAAGCTAGCCAGTAGTGTAACCATTGTGGATTGTCATTAAAAACCCACCTGATTCACTGAAGTCCTTGAGGGAAGGAAATCTGTCCTTTCCTAGTCTAGTCGACATGTGACCAATAATGTGTTTGTTTCTTAACGACTCTCTGAAATGGCCCTAACAACTCCTGCTCTGTTTAAGGGGCAGTTAGGGATGGACCATGAACACTGGCCCAACCAGTGACCCTCCTTCTGATGAACAAATAGAAACAGTTACACGTCCAATAACATTATCGCAATAGCACCATTCAGACGGTAACTCCTTAAAGATGCTATCAGTATTCCTCCATCTGTCATAATCATTGAGCCATTATTCTGTTTGTTGGAAATGGACGAAAAGGCAGAGGAGTACATTAATATGGGCACATAGTTGGCACGGACCTGGGTTAATAATATATGCAATCTTAGGTAAAGTTCCTCCATAGCAGTTTGAGAATTTAAATCTACAGTGAGGTTTTATGAATAAAACACTGGTGCACATGAAGCTGTTGTAAAAGGTTAACCAGTTCCACTGTGTCTGTTTAAGGAGGTTTGGGTGGTTCTTACCAGGTCAGAGCGCCTACAGGGGTTCAGGCTTATTCCTGATGAAGGGCTTTTGCCCGAAATGTCGATTTTGCCTGTCCTCGATGCTGCCTGAATTGCTGTGCTCTTCCAGCACTACTGATCCAGGATCTGGTTTCCAGCATCTGCAGTCATTGTTTTTACCCCGTTTTTGCCTTCGGAAATGGACATGGGATGAATAATATATGAAGGGTTTGCCTGTGGCGCCCAGATAGATTAAAGTTTGAATGTCTGCTGACGTTTTCCAATGTATTAAGGGGCTTTGCTGTATAAATCTGATGGATACTGACCATGTTAATACTCTTCATATTTTCATTCAAAACAGACAGTGGCAAATCCGGATATTGCCGCAAGGAAGAAACTGAAGAAGCACAAAAATAAAGCGGAAGCCAAGAAAAGAAAAATTGAAGTCCTTCGACCTGGCTACAAGGCGAAAAAGGCCCGAAGCAGCACGCTAAAGGACTTGGCCATAGTGGAGTGAAATGTTTTAGTTCAGTCGTTTTGTACGTGATGATTTTATGCCAGAAACTAAAAGATCACTTCTGATGGCCACATTTTTATTTTTGTCTCCCATTCCCAACAATTCTTTTGCAATGTGGCTCAGGAGTATTTAGCATGAAGTACAGTTTAATGTACTGTTTATCTTGGCAGATTGTCAATAAATGGTGCTTTGTGATAGCGCCTGTTCTCACAATACGCTGCTGTTATCTATCTGTTACCTTTCTGGGAGGGAAGAATGAAAGCTTTAGTGACATGAAAATTGCACATTTCAGAGCTCTGAGAGGCAGAGGGATCTCGGTGTGCTAGTGCCTGAATCACAGAAGGTTAATTTGCAGATACAGCAAGCAATTAGGTGAAAGGTTATCAGGGATTGACGTAACCAGATCACCTGTGATCTTATTCAGTGTCAAGGCAGGCTCAAGGGGTCGAATGGCTGACACCGACTGTTTGTTCATCTGTTGTAAATCAATTGATAATAATCATGACTTTGATATAAAGCAAAATGCTGGACCTTTTGAAATGTACTGCTGTATGGAGTCTGAAAGACTTGGCTGTTCACAAATACACCTTTATTTGTCAGTATTTCCATTCTGATTTAAAGCCCAAGGTGGATGTTTCTATCCCTCACATGTGCACCCCTTTACCTGAACTCCTTTAGTAACACCTTTTCCACACATCCCTCAAAACCTGGACCAGGTTCAAGTCCACTGGTGTTAATCTTAAAACTTCCAGTGCCTCCACAGCCTTTAGTGAAGGAAGAGATTTCCATTCCCTTCCTTCGAAAAAATGTTTGCTGAATTTGCTCCAAAATGACTACTTTTTTAAGGTAGTGGTTATTTATCTGGATTTCATTCTCTCGAGGCAATAAAAATCTGTTTAATAATTTGACACTTCAGTTAGATCAGCCCTCAGTTTTCTACAGTGGAGCACAAGCGTTGTGACTCTAACTTTTAATTTAACCATTTCCATTTCACTATCAATCTGTGCTATTTCCTTTCAAAAGCTAGTCTATCCTTCCTGATGTGTGGAACCTCAAACTAACTACAGTGACTCTGATAGGGCCTGACTCAGACTCTGTATAACTTAAGCATTGCATTGCCATCCCCACCTACCCTCACACCCAGCCTTGCTCCATGTGTATTCCAAGCTGTTTGTGATGACCGACTACGTAATATTGATTGGAAATTATTAACCATATCTAAACCTTGCTCCTGTTCCATTTACTGCCCAATGGCAAACTGAGATGTATGTCTCATGTCATTTATAGAACCATAGAATTTACAGTACAGGTGAAGGCCATTCAATATGTGATGTCTACACTGGCTCCCCAAACAGCTACCCAGCTAGTCCCACTTTCTAACCCTATCAGCCCTTTAAATTCATCCCTTTCAAATATATATCCAGCCCTCTTTTGAAACCTCCTATGGAATCAGCCTCCCCCACTCTCCCATGCAGCACATTCCAAATCCTAACAACTTTCTCCTCATCTCACTCCTAGCTCTCTTGCTGACCATCTTGAAGTTGTGACCCCTTGTTACTGATATGATACCTCGTGCAAATAGAATATTCTTCTTACCCCTGTTAAATTGTTCATAATTTTGACCACTTAATAATGCCACCTTAATCTTCTCTGCACCAAGGAGAATAAGCCCAATTTCTCTAATCTTTCCCTGTATCTAAAATCCCTCATTCCTGATATCTTTCTAGTAGCACTCTCTCCAGAGCTTGAGCATCCATTTGTCTAACTATAAAGTTGTTTTTATCGAAAGGTGTCTGTTTAAATTGGGCAAAGCTCCCAACTGAAGGGAAAGTCGTTCAATTGTCCTGCTTCACAGGATTTGCTGAGATGATTCTTGTAAACGCCAGAACGTTGACTCACATTCTTCCTCCTCGGGATGCTTTCACTTGTTTGTAGGAGGGACAGGATGACTGGTTCATACGTAAAATAAACGGCGATGATGTTTGAATTAAAATTCACAGTCTACAGGAATTGCTGGAAAAATAAAGTGGTTTTCTTCAGACTTAAAATTGCAGAGAACAGAGATAAAGTTAGAGCCTGTGACAAGATCTGGTGGCTTCTCACTATCTTCATAGAATCCCTGCAGTGTGGAAGCAGGCCATTCAGCCCATTCCGACCCTCCACAGAGTATCCTACCCAGACCCATCCCCCATCCTTGTAACCCTGCATTTCCCATGGCTACCCCACCTCCCACCACCAAACCATCATCTCCCAGACCATCCAGAACCTCATCACCTCAGGGGATCTCCCATACACCGCCTCCAACCTCATAGTGCCACAACCCCACACCGCCTGTTTCTACCTCCTGCCCAAAATCCACAAACCTGACTGCCCTGGCCGACCCATTGTCTCAGCCTGCTCCTGCCCCACCGAACTCATCTCTGCATACCTCGACATGGTCCTGTCCCCCTTAGTCCAAGAACTCCCCACCTACGTTCGGGACACCACCCACGCCCTCCACCTCCTCCATGATTTTCGCTTCCCCGGTCCCCAATGCCTTATCTTCACCATGGACATCCAGTCCCTGTACACCTCCATCCCCCATCACGAAGGACTTAAAGCCCTCCGCTTCTTCCTCTCCCGCCGTACCAACCAGTACCCTTCTACTGACACCCTCCTTCGACTGACTGAACTGGTCCTCACCCTGAACAACTTCTCTTTCCAATCCTCCCACTTCCTCCAAACCAAAGGAGTAGCCATGGGCACTTGCATGGGCCCCAGCTATGCCTGCCTCTTCATAGGATATGTGGAACAGTCCATCTTCCGCAGCTACACTGGCACCATCCCCCACCTTTTCCTCCGCTACATCGATGACTGTATCGGCGCTGCCTTGTGCTCCCACGAGGAGGTTGAACAGTTCATTCACTTTACCAACACCTTCCACCCCGACCTCAAATTCACCTGGACCGTCTCAGACTCCTCCCTCCCCTTCCCAGACCTTTCCATTTCTATCTAGGGTGACCGAATCGACACGGACATTTACTATAAACCGACCGACTCCCACAGCTACCTAGACTACACCTCCTCCCACCCTGCCCCCTGTAAAAACGCCATCCCATATTCCCAATTCCTTCGTCTCCGCTGCATCTGCTCCCAGGAGGACCAGTTCCAAAACCGTACAACCCAGATGGCCTCCTTCTTCAAGGACTGCAATTTCCCGCCAGACGTAGTCGACGATGCCCTCCACCGCATATCTTCCACTTCCCACTCCTCCGCCCTTGAGCCCCGCCCCTCCAACCACCACCAGGACAGAACCCCACTGGTCCTCACCTACCCCCCACCAACCTCCATGTACAACGTATCATCCGCCGTCATTTCCGCCACCTCCAAACGGACCCCACCACCAGGTATATATTTCCCTCCCCTCCCCTATCAGCGTACCGAAAAGACCACTCCCTCCGTGACTCCCTCGTCAGGTCCACACCCCCCACCAACCCAACCTCCACTCCCGGCACCTTCCCCTGCAACCGCAAGAAATGCAAAACTTGCGCCCACACCTCCCCCCTTCCCTCCAAGGCCCCAAGGGACACTTCCATATCCGCCACAAATTCACCTGCACCTCCACACACATCATCTATTGCATCCGCTGCACCCGATGTGGCCTCCTCTATATTGGGGAGACAGGCCGCCTACTTGTGGAACGTTTCCGAGAACACCTCTGTGACACCCGGACCAACCAACCCAACCACCCCGTGGCTCAACACTTTAACTCCCCCTCCCACTCCACCAAGGACATGCAGGTCCTTGGACTCCTCCATCGCCAGACCATGGCAACACAACGGTTGGAGGAAGAGCGCCTCATCTTCTGCATGGGAACCCTCCAACCACAAGGGATGAACTCAGATTTCTCCAGTTTCCTCATTTCCCCTCCCCCCCACCTTGTCTCAGTCAAATCCCTCGAACTCAGCACCCCACTCCGGCCTATCTCCCTCACCTTGACCTCCCTCCACCTATCGCATGTCCAAAGCCCCTCCCCTAAGTCCCTCCTCCCTACTTTTTATCTTAGCCTGCTGGACACACTTTCCTCATTCCTGAAGAAGAGCTTATCCCCGAAACGTCGATTCTCCTGTTCCTTGGATGCTGCCTGACCTGCTGCGCTTTTCCAGCAACACATTTTCAGTTCTAATCCACCTAACCTGCACAACTTTGGACTGTGAGAGGAAACCGGAGCACCCGGGAGAAACCCACATAGACACAGGGAAAACATGCAACTTCCTCACAGACGATTGCCTGAGGCTGGATCGAACCCAGGTCCCTGCTCCTGTGAGGCAGCACTGCTAGCCACTGAGCAGCCATGCTGCCCATATACAATCCTAACTTGTTCAGCTATCTGATAATCAATCACATAGTTGTTGGCAGAGAAAAGGCCTTTGTCATTGATACCTGGTCACTAGTTGACAGACCAATTAGCTACAGCTGAATCTCCATTTGTACACAGCCTTTAGTTCCAATTTGTCTGCAAACTGTCTAGTAATGTTCGAACCAGCAGCTGTGTAAACAATACTTGCAAAGAGCAGCATGTTGCTTGCTTTCAAAACTCCAGTAATCCATTGAACATTCTTTGGTTTTTAAAAGTGATCCTATCCCATTTCAATCCACAATTAAAACCACAGAAAAATAAAAAGACACAGTCTTTACAAACAACATGAACCAGAATGCTATTGATGTGCGAATGTGTCCAGTTCCAGTCTGAAATTTTAAACAAGCTAATGGGAATTAACAGCAATTTTTCAGAGTTTATTTTTCATTTGGATGTTGCACAATTGGGTGCGAAAATTGCCTCTGGGATCAACAGTAAGTTAGAAGTTAATGTGAACACAACGGAATTTCGGGATGTTCTATATCCCTGGGCAGAGGAGAACAATAAGAAATGTGGAAGCAAGAACCGAGTCTAGTAGGTGGGCAAGACACTGGCTTTCAATCTCTAGAGCCTTGTACGCAACCCAGATTTGAGAGTTGGGGAATCTTTTCGAAGCAGTTTGTAGATTCACAAAGGTTTATCATGAATCGTTCTGATAGAGTTAAGTGAGACAGAGTTAGTATTCTGTCTCAGGTGAATGAGGGGAATAATTTATTTTGGTTCTCTGGTTCCCAGAGCTCCATCACTGTGTATCTCCCTCATCTCTTACCTGAATTTGTTGTAGACGCATTGCTGAGATAAATTACAATTCGTGATAACCTTTTTGGGGCTTAGAAACTCTTAAAACAAAATGCCAGAGTGGATATAGATAGACTGCTGAGTCTAAGAATAAAGTTAAGACATTTAAAAGTGAGATGAGATATTTCTTCACAAATGGTGGTAAATCTGGAGTTTTCAACCCCAGAGGGAGGTGGAAACTCAATCATAGAGAATATTCAAGGCAGATCATTAGATTCCTAGAGACTATTGACATCAAGGGATATGGCATAGTGGTAGATGATCAACCATGAGATAAAATTGATTGTTGGAACAGACTAAATAGGCTGAATGACCTACGTCTATTCCCTTGCTTTTATGGTCCCATCCTAGATGGGGGAAAAGCAGTGACGTAGTGATGATATCATTGGATTAGTCCCCCAGAACCTTAGGTTAATGTCTTGGGGGGGGGCGGAGCGGGGGCAGCGGTTGGAGGCTGGAGGGTAGTGAGAGTTCATAAAGCCATCCATGTACATGATACAATTTGAATTTAATAAAAATCTGAAACTAAAATGCCAGCCTAATGGTGACTGCATACCGTTGTTGTTTTAAACCAAAAGATGGTTTTCAAATGTTTGTTGGACTGTCCTTACCTGACCTGTGACTCCAGACTAGCACCAATGTCATCGACTCTAAGGTGTCCTCTGGGCAATTAGTGATGTACAATAAATGGTGGCCGAGCCAAGAAGGAATTTTTTTTAAAAGTGACTCCCTTGATACATTTGTATTTCCCCCAAATAGCAAAGTAACCACTCCCTTGTCCGTTTGATACTGATGCATTTGCCTCCTTGATGCCAGTCACCTCACTTCTTTGCTACCAAAGTCATCCTGCACAGCAGGGACCTTTCCCCTGGATTTCTGCCAGAGTGACAGACATTATTCAGCGTATTATGCCAGTGGGCCTAATTGGTTGTGATCTGATGAAGTCATCTCGAGTCAAAATGTTAGTTTGCTCTCTCTCCGTGTATGCTGGCTGACCTGCTGTGATTTCCAGCATTGGTTGTTTTCAGTACAGGCTCCAGCATCTGCAGTAATTTACTCCTAATTGGCTATGTATCTGATTTATTCAGGAAGTTCACAAATGATACAGTAGATTATTCTTTGTTTTTGAAATTCAGTTTTTCAGTTTATTGGGAAAGTCAGAAAATTTTGAACAATGACAATTTTGAACAATTCATTAATTTTGAAGCATGTGAAATATCAGTTCAGAGGAGTAATAAATCTAAGAAACAAATATTGGAACAATACATTGAAGGGATTAGTATAATAGCTGCACAAACAGACAATGTTTCAATTGAAAGTCATCTTTGTATTCCTCAGGCAATCACCCAGAGTCAATATTGTTCTTTGAAAATAACTATAGTTTTACAAACTAAATTCCATTGCCATTCTCAAACTGTGTGGACTGGATTTAAATAATCTTTGCAATTCCTCAAACTACAAGAATTATTCATTTCTTGAATGTACAAATGGGTACATTGATTTTATTAGTATAATAAATCTCTTGTATTGCTGAACAGGGCACCACTGGAAGCAGCAGTACAGGGAGAAATGGAGCTGTACAGTTAGCCAGTGACAGCAGCTGCTTGTACAGAGCCATGGGGAATTGTTTAAATAGGGAATTCTCATTATATAACACTTCTCAGTGTTCAATGTTGCCATGATTTTTGGTGCTAATGTAAGAAGTGCAACAGCTTGTGGACAGAAGCTGTGAATATACAGAATTTGGAAATGTGTAATATTTTTATTATGTTAGAGATTTGGAGTGATTCACGACAGTTGACTAGACATCAAGATTTGGTTTTTATTTGGTGCTGGGGAATTCTTGAACACAGGATATGACCTTCAAAATAGATGTCAGGAAGCACTTGTTCGCACTAAGGGAAGTGGAAATCTGGAACTCTCCTCTTAAACCTACTGTGTGGGTTCGATGAAAAGTTTCAAAACTGTGATTGATAGATTTTCTTTTTGGCTATTATGTACTATGGAATTGATGTAGGTAGATGGAATTAAGATACAGGGTGGCAGATGTTATAAAATGGAGGAGCCACCTACTGCTCTTATACATTGCCTGAGAGGGGGAGGATGCGAGAATGTGAGATGGGGATGCTCCATTGTGGCTTGGTGCAATCGAGGGAAGCATCAGCTCCATTGATGCAGTCTGTGGTATCGGTTGTGCACTGGCTACACACACAGCTGAGAATAACTGGGAACCTGTAGAAGGGGTCAACGTTTGGGGGGCATCCAGGAAGTTTAATGGAAATGTACTTGACATGTCGATAGGTGCAGACACTCTGGACCAGTGCAATCTTCGGTAGTAGTGACTTTGTGTTGACATCCTGTAAAAAGACGTTGTTCATTATCAATGGCAATGCATCGGACCATAAATAGACCTTAACATTGCTAAAAAAAATGCTTTGAAATTAGTTGCCAGCTCCACTCTTTAGATCACAATTGGCAACACTGTCAGTTTAGATGTGTATCAGCCTTGGGCTCAGTGGGTTGCATTCTCACCTTGAGATCAGAAAGTGACGGGTTTGTGTCCTGCTGCACACATTCTCGCTGAGCGAAAACTGAAATGTTTCTGTACTTAAGAAAATAGCTATTTAGATTTTTTAGATTACATTACAGTGTGGAAACAGGCCCTTCGGCCCAACAAGTCCACACCGACCTGCCGAAGCGTAATCCACCCATACCCCTACATTTACCCCTTACCTAAAACTACGGGCAATTTAGCATGGCCAATTCACCTGACCTGCACATCTTTGGACTGTGGGAGGAAACTGGAGTACCCGGAGGAAACCCACGCAGACACGGGGAGAACATACAAACTCCACACAGTCAATCGCCTGAGGCGGGAATTGAATCTAGGTCTCTGGAGCTGTGAGGCAGCAGTGCTAACCACTGTGCCGTTCACAAACTGTGTGTGGTGCAAACTGATAGTTTTTAACCAATTTCAGAAAAGAAACACGAATTGCAAAAGTTTCTAAGGTTTAAACTCGGCGGGGTGGCACGGTGCCTCAGTGCTTAGCTTTGCTGCTTCACAGAACCAGGGACCCGGGTTCAAGTCCAGCCTTGTGGATTTGATGGGCCAAATGGCCTGCTTGCACACCATAGAGATTCAATGCACCCGTTTAAAAACATCCCACGCATGTAAAATGAGACAAACGTTATGGGTGGGAAGTCAGTGAAGTACGGTTCTGGTAGCAGTCTGGGTTACAGGCAGCTGTTGCAATGTTTTCCTTCAGTTCCATTCTGGTTCCTTTCTCCTCCTCAAGGAGGACACGTGGACACATTCATTCACCAATTTAGGATTCACCCTTTCAGAATCACTGAATGCGGTCTTTCCCTTCTCTGTTTCAAGAAGGGAATTGGCAGAGATGGAAAGAAGCTGGCTACTTGGAATTGTTTCATATGGGAGAACGCGAGAGAGAGATTTTCTCCTTCATAGGCTGGATGCTTCTGCTATATTAGCTTCTCACCCAAGAACCAATCAGGAAGCTGTTACTATGCTGAGTAGGCTTAAATCCAGCAACATTGCAGGTACATCATATAACGAGTACCAATATCCCATTCTTTTTAAAGAAGCACATCTTCCACAACAGCTTTTCCCCTTTTAAAGTCCCTAGTCCAGCAAAATAAAAATGCTGTTTACACAAAAGATAACTGAAGATGGCAGATGCGATATAGAATTCAGGAGAAGGAGAGAGATTGCCATATTTTGTAAATGTCAAGGATGTGTTGACAATATGAAGCTCAAACTTAAAACAAACAAACCTCATAAGATGCTCGGTTCAATCACTCCTGTCTGCCTCAGAAACCTGGGCAATAAGAAAATATCTAGTTTTTGAAATATGAATACTAAGATGTATGTTAAAAAATTCCGTTCTCAGATCATAAGATGAACAAAAATGTTCTTGAAATTGCAAGAGTAAAATTAACTAAAACGTGACGCACAGGAAAGATAATGTCAGTACTTCAGTCATTTACCAGAGCTGCAAATCAACAGAGGTCACCCTGGAGGCAAAATGGAGGACAGCAGAAAGAGGCGTCATCCTAGGTGTGGGGTAGATGTTACAGGGCGGTTACAGGAGAGATACAGTGAGTCTGTGAGGATGCCGTGAGACAGACAAGACTGGCACATCATGACAGCACATCTGGCAGGAGGATCTATAAGAAGCTGCAGCAGAAGAATGTTTACAAATCGAATTGATTAAATGCTTGGCCAAAGATGTCGGTTTTAATGACCATGTTAGTGTTGAAGAGAGACTTGAAGAGTTTTAGAAAATGGTTAATCCTGACCACAATTTCATGATTAAACTATGACTACCGGACAAAAGGATATTGGTACAAAGTGAGGAACAACAGTTTAGACCAAGGCTCCTCTGGAATCAGTGGCTGGGAGTTGGCTGCAGAGAGGTTGGTAATGAGAACAGGCTGGAATCACTGAAGCAGAGTATCAGTTAGAGGACAAACTGTATGGAAAATTGGCTCAATGGTCCTTCTCATCTGGACTTGATACAATCGGAGAGAGATACATTGGACAGACTATGTGCACCGGGTCTATCCACAGTACCTGGCGACATTCCCTCCACCTGCCTATTGTAAATGCCTTAGCACTTGCTCCTTTGTCAAGAGCTTCCCTTTTGCAATCTGCCATCGATTCTGTTTGTAATTCTGCACTTTGGGCAGAATCTCCTGCTCCCAGCAGTGATGGGCTTGGAGAAGGGAAGGGAATGTCATTCCACAGCTTGGTGATGCCCCCGTTTCTCTGCCACCTTCTAGTCTCTGCCCGCATTCCACCTCTAATTGAAGCCCTTTTCTGAGGGTCACTGAAGGCCCTGAGACCATCGGTGCTGGGAGTTACCCCTCTTCAGGAAGGACTGTGACCAAGCAACCTCCCTGATAACAACCAAGTGTCTGTCTATTTCAGCATTGGAAACGAGCGACACATCACTGATACACACTCTCTTGGAGGCCATTACGTCCTTCCTCACAGTCTGTGGGGCTATTCACAGTTTTGCACACATTAACTCTTCAAACCAGCATCGGGATCCCTTTCATCAAAGGCACTCAATGCTCAGTCGAGGGAATGGACACTGAGTTGGAGAATGTCCACTAGAGTCACCCTCTCCCTGTTACCCCCAACCCAGAAGGACTCACAACCCAACAGTGATCCTACGCCGAAGGTGGGTGCCATTGCTATGGCAGCCATTGCCTCTCCTCCAGGATGCTGTTGTTGGCCAGGGATTTGGGCTAGACAGGGTCTAGGTATGTCCAGAGAGCAAGTAGGTGCAGAAAGTCACCTTCATCCTCAATGTAGAATGACATTAACTCCCCTTATTGTTGCACCTTACCCGGGAGATGCAGAAACCCGCGCAGCCGGTGGTATTGATGGCCAAACAGTGGCTGCATTCTTCCTTTTCCACATACGACACGAATCTGGTCAGTGAGCATTGGGAGACAACCTGATGGCAACTCAAAGACAGGACGAGAGCCAGCAGCTGCAGGGTGTTCATACTGCAACACAGAGAGAAAGAGAGAGACAGAGAGAGATCAGCACAGCCACAATGTTTACTGTGACAAAGACTGCGTTTCTGTCAATATTCAAACAACATTTTGTCTTGCACTCATCAGGATAAATGCCAAATTTTGCTCGGGGCACTCAAAGTTGCTTTCTCTGTGGCAACACTTGAGCCAATCAGAATGGAGTTGCCAACTAATCACCAGCTTTTATTGCCGGCAGTAGAAATTGTTGTGATTGAAATTTGGCATTCTTGTGTTTGTCCTGAGAAGTGTGAGGCTGAACGTTTATCAACATGCCTCCGTTTTTAGTGATATTCAATATCTGCGCTACCAAGGGGGCTGTTTGGAATTTCATTTTAAGTTCATTAGGTTCCTGCTGGGTTGCATGTAGATTACATCAGGTATCGTGGCAAAGCTTAAACATACATAACGTATGTTCATGTTGTACGTGTCAAACACAGCCCAGACCTGTAAAGATATTGCCATTGAGAGCTGCCAGCAATTCCCGTGTCTCAGAATCAATCAGTGCAGACACCACTGCACAAGGGGTAACATCAGCTGACACCATGAAAGTGGAAGACCATCTGCATTTTTCACTGTCCTTTGTGTAACAGCTACGTTGGCTGCACCATTGAAATTGTTGTGGACACTGCATTATCACTTGGGAAGTTTAGACACTGTGTTACTTCCACAAACACTTTATCTTTGGAAAAATAAAGCAAACATCAGATTTGAAGAGGAGGCACTCACCATTTGGATTAAACAATGTCAGTTCATCACACTGGAAGGTTGTTTAATGCATTAAGAATGCATAATGATATGAATCCAAATTCATCTCACAAAACTTCCAAGGTTTGCTGATATTCAGAGGCATCAAACAAATTCCTCACAGAACGCCGCTTGGTTTCTACCTACACCCTAGCTTTGACTTCAAGCAATTAAGTACAGTACTGACCTCTGTCAGACTTACAGCAAGAAAGGGGAATTATACATTCACACAATTCTAGTAGCACACTTGCAAAATCTACAAGAGAAAGATTGCCAACAGTTAATAGTGATGTGACATTACCTTGCAATCAAGTACTGCAATTGAAGGCAGCAGTCTTGCATCTGATTCACAGAACTTGCAAGTATTTTTATAATGGTTCGGGTCTAATCTCAAAGCTCCACACAGAAGCGATGTGACACGCTTCCCATCTGCTAAGTCAATCTATGGCTTTAAGCTAATTTAATTTAGCTGGAAGTACATAATTAATATCTCTAAAAGCAAGGACTCAGTGGAAAGGAAATTAGTTACTATCATCCCAAACAGACAATCATTTTAATAACTAAAAACAAGCTAACTTAATTGGTATTGATACAATTACTGCACGTGGCTTTGTGTTTACACACAGACTGATCCGACTGAGAGAACTGATCCCTGTGCGAAACGGTAATCAAGTAATAAAGATGCATATAGAAACAGACAGGAACTGGGAACACAGAAACAGTTAAAGTTTCATTCTGAGGATCTTTGAGCTAAGAAAAGGTTGGACACATGGCCATCTCCAACAAGAAAATACCTATCCATGACCCACTGACATTCAGTGGCATGACCATAGCTATATCCCCCACTATCAACATCCTCTGGGCTAATACTGAGACTCGGGAAACTGAACTGTACCAGCCACATAAACGCTGTGCCTGCAACAATAAGTCAGAATTTGGGGAAAAAGAACAGAACTTCTGTTAATAAAATACTTTCCACAGTCTCGGGATCTTGCAATAAAATATTTCCCACTTGCCTGGGTAGGGGCAGCTCCGACAACACTCAAGAAACATGTCAGCATCCAAGACATAGCCGCCTGCTTGATTGAGGCTCTATCCACCACTTTCAATGTTTAAACCATTCATTACAGAAAAATCATGGCAGCGAGAGGTACCATATATGAGATACATTTTTGTAACTCTCCAAGCACATACAGTTACAATGTTTAAAGGTCATTTGGAAGAAGTACATGAGTAGGAGAGGTTTTGGAGGCAAGTGGAACTAGTTTAGTTTGGGAACCTGGTCAGTGTGGTCCAGGTTGGATGGAAATGTCTGTTTCCATGCTGTACCACTCTAAGTCTCCTCAGACAGCACCTTCCAAATCCACAATCTAGAGGGACGAGAGTGTCAGATATACAGGAACACCACCAGCTGCAAGTTCCCCTCCAAGCCGACTCAGAAATATATCAGCCATTCTTTTAGTGCCACTGGATCAAAATCTTGGACTTCCCTCCAAAACAGCTTCCCTACAGTAGCTGTCTCTGAACCCCACAGGCTGCAGTGTTTCAAGAAGACAGCTCATCATCACCGTGTCCCAAGCTATTAACAATGGAGAATAAACACTGGCTTGAACATGAACCCATAACGTTCTTGAGCTGTGCTATGTGGATGCAAGTTGTTGTAGTTGTCTACAAAGTTTGGAGTTGGATGTATAATTTAGTTGTCTATGTGCTCTGTCCAAAGTCTGGTTTTTGTCTCATTGTTTGCTGGTGCTATATCCTGAGCCATTTTCCCAGTAGGCATTATCTGTGGTGGTTTGTCGCTACCTTTAACCCTCAGGGGCAAGAGACAAGGAGGTAATTCCCAGGTCTAACTGAGCCAGAATGGGGACTGAATCATGCTGTCACCATCATTCTGAACTATACCTTAACTGTCTATCCAACTGAGCTAACCAGGCCACAAAAACCAAGTTGCTGGAAAAGCGCAGCATGTCAGGCAGCATCCAAGGAGAAGGAGAATCGACGTTTTGGGCATGAATCCTTCTTCAAAAACCAAGTACAAAGAAATGATTGCTACAGATGGTGGGTTCAGCTGTCCCATTGCTATTTGTGGCATTTTGCAATGTATGATATCACAGAATGGTGGCAGTGTGACAGTGCAGAAGGAGGCCATTCAGCACATCATAACTACACTAGCCCTTCAAATAAGCACCATTTATCTAGCCAATCTCCCACCTTTCCCCCACATCTTTACACATTAGTTCTATCCAATATCCTCTTGAATGCTCTGGTTGGACGTGCTTCCGCTACACTATCAGACCCTAACTGCTTGCTGAGTGATTCGAATTCTGCTGTGGCAGATGGCGGAATTTGAATTCAATAAAAATGTAGTATTAAAAGTCTAAGAATGGCTGTGAAGCCACTGCAGATTATTGGGTAAAAACCCACCTGGTTCACTAATGTCCTTTAGGGAAGGAAACTGCCATCCTTGCCCAATCTGGCCTACATGTGACTCCAGACCGATAGCAATGTCATTGACTCTTAACTGTCCTCTGGGCAATAAATGCTGACCTAGCCCTGTGAAGAACAATAAGAAATCACATTTGCTTCTTTGCCAGCCATTTTAAATCTATACTCACTGGTCCTTATTCCTATCCATGGCATTCAACTTACTGAAGGTTTTGGACATCTCTATCAGATCTCCTCTTAGACCTCTTCTATCCAAAGACAACAGCTCCAACTTCTTCAATCTATCCACAAGACTGATGTTTCTCATCCCTGGAAACATATTGCAAATCATTTCTGCAACTCTCTCTCCAATGCAGTCACATCTTTCTTATAGTGTGGTGCCCAGAGCTGTACAGAACTCTCCAAGTGAACTCTGACAGGAGTCTCATTCCCTAACAAACAAAATTCACAGTTTTACCAACTCATCGTGTCTTGTATAAATCTCTGCGGATTTCTCGATCAAGACTGGATATGGAGCTGAGGAAAGTCATGGAGACTGAGATGGAAGCCGGGGGGATTTGGAAATGTAGATGAAATTTTGAATTCAATGCACTGGGGATCAGAAACGTATTCCTGAGGGGAACTTAGTGCGTCACTGAAACAGTTAACCTTGAACGGAGCCCAGAAGTGACAGAGCTGCTTAGTAAACACTGTCCCCTTGTGTCCTTCACCTATCTTGCTGTTTCCCAGAATTGTCTCAATACCTCACTCAGAAAATCACTAGATATTTAACTGTTAGTCGCTAAATGACTGCTACAGAATCAAAGAAATGTTGCAGCAGAGAAGGAGGCCATCTACCCATCAAGACAGTACTGCTTCTTCAAATGGGTATCATTACCTGGTGTCAATCTTCTGTTTATTCCCAGACCTTTCTACTCTATTTCATTTAAATAACCATCCAATGGTCTCTCAAATGCATCATTTGAACCTGTCTCCACCACATTTCCGAACAGTGTATTCCATACTCTAACAACCTAACCTGAGATTTAGTTTTTATACTCACAGCACTCTTGCTTTGTCTGCATGTCACTTTTGATCTATGCCCCTTTTGTTCTTGTCCCTTTACAAGTGGGAACTGCCTCTTCCCCTCTGCTGTAACCAGCCCACTCAAGATTTTGAAAACATTTCTCAAATCTCCTCACAGCTGCCTTCTCTCCCAGGAAAACAGTCCCAATGTCTTCAATCTGTGCTCCTAACTGAAGTTTCTCATTCCTGGAACTGTTTTTGCACTCTGTCCAATGCAGTCACATCTTTCTGATAACGTGGCACCCACGACTGTGTACAATTGTTCAGGTGAGATCTAACAAGTATCTTGCACAAGTTCAACATCACCTCCTTCTGTTTGTAAACTACTTTCCTGTTACTAAAGCTGAGAACACTGCTTTATTTCTTCTCTCTCCACCTGACCTGCCACCTTCAATGATCTGTACATGTCTGGACCCAGGTTCCTCTGCTCCTGCACTTACTTTCAAATTGAACCATCCATTTTATATTGGTCTTACAATGTTCTTCTGATCAAAATGCATCACCACACAATTCCCTGTCTTGAACTACTTCATCTGCCACCTATCCGTCCACTCCGCCCACCTGTCTGTGTTCTTCTCAAGTTCCACACTCTCCTGCTCATACCTGACAAGTTTTCTCAGCTTTATGTAATTTTGCAATTTTTGTCACTTTCCCCTTCACACCAAGATCCAGGTCATCTATATTCATCAGGAACCTTGTAATTTTATTTCTGCGCTTTTCAAAATTGCAGATTGAAATGATAATTGTTTTAAAACCAGTGTCTCCAAAAGGATGGCTGCGTAGTTTGAAAGTCAGTAACCTGACAATTATGGCAAGCATGGTCAATAACTGACTAAACAAGCAGGAATTGAAGTGGATGCAGATGAGCAGGTGTTCTGTATTCAGTTGGCAATACATTTTAATTGGTCTATGGACTAGTGACCAGTTATCAATAATGAAGGTCTTTTGTCTGCCAACTATTAAATATTAGTCTTTATACAATAAGACATAGGAGCAGAATTAGGCCATTTGGCCCAATGAGCCTGCGCTGCCATTTGATCACGGCTAGGGGGTGAGAACATGATACAGAGAAGGGTTTCCAGTTCATGCACTGTCTCACTGATCTTTGCAATCAAAGCTCACTTTAAACTTGAAAAAAACATTAACCTTTTCTTCAGCAGTTTCTGTAAGCTATGACTTTAAATTGCTAAATCAGAGACTTTTTACAAGTGAACCAGTTACCCTATGCCTCTTGCGAACCAATGGAAGCATTCAGAAAGGGAAAACGAGAATAAGCTTTCAGATCAGCAAGGGCCAACTCAACAGAATTAGTGAATAAAATCGACTAAACCGTTCTTCTCATGTTACCCCTCCCTTGTATGTTGTTTTCTCTGACTCTATGCCTGTCTGTGTGAGTGTAAGCAAAGTTTCGAAGGGATTATAGTTTTAATTTAGAATGTCACATGGCAGCAGTTTATAACTGTTTACCTCACACTTGAGTTTAATTCGTTTAATAAGTAATAATTCTTGTTAAGCACAGAAACCATGCTTTCTATCAACTGGTGACTGTCCGTCAAGGTAAATAGGGGATACATCTTATTTTGATCTTTACATTTGTGATGACTCTGGGAATAATAGGGATTATTTTTAACACACTGTCCCAATGTCACATGACAGTATTGACCCTCTGACAGTGCAGCACTCCCTCAGTTACTGACCCTCTGACAGTGTGGCACTCCCTCAGATCTGAGCATCTCACACTTTGGCTCTCCCTCAGTACTGACCCTCTGACAGTGCGGCACTCCCTCAGATCTGAGCATCTCACACTTTGGCTCTCCCTCAGTACTGACCCTCTGACAGTGCAGCACTCCCTCAGGACTGAACCTCGGACAGTGTGGCACTCCCTCAGGACTGACCCTCTGACAGTGCAGCACTCCCTCAGTATTGACCCTCTGACAATGCAGTACTCCCTCAGTACTGACCATCCTACAGTGCAGCACTCCCTCAGTACTGTAGTGTTAGCCTGAATTTTGTGCTGAATGCTTCATTATGGTCTCAAATCCACAAATTTCTGACTAAGAGGCAAGTGAGCTACCCATTGAATTACACCTTCCCCTTGTCTACAGGCTATAACTTTCTCCTGTGACTTTCAGTTCATCGCAGACCCGTGACCCGAACCCTGCAAGTGGGGATGATTTTTTAAAATTATCCATTTGTGGGACATGGGTGTCACTGGCTGACCAGCATTTAATTGCCCATTGTGACTGCCCTCTGCATTGCTCTGAGTCACTCAGTGAACTTGTTGTTGGTGTTTGACTGACAATATCCACATCCTGGATTAGTGGTGCTGGAAGAGCACAGCAGTTCAGACAGCATCCAAGGAGCAGTAAAATCGACGTTTCGGGCAAAAACCCTTTTTGCCTGAAATGTCGATTTTACTGCTCCTCGGATGCTGCCTGAACTGCTGTGCTCTTCCAGCACCACTACTCCAGGATCTGGTTTCCAGCATCTGCAGTCATTGTTTTTACACCCCTGACAACATCCACAGCAGAATGGACCTGAGCGGAGAAGTAACATCTTTAAACCACAAGAGGGAGGTGTTTGCTTCTTTATGGCACATTCGTGAAGGAGTCTGTTTATTCTGTCCAAAGGCAAGATGTTTGGGATGATGTCTCAATGTAAGATAAATGTGAGCTTTCTGTCCTGCTAAGAGAGATGAAGTGACAAAATTATTTGTAAAAGAAGATGGGGCAAAGGGAGGGAGTAAAGGGATCTGCCAACACAAATGTGCAAATCGGTCCAAATAAGAGCACAGTCAGAAAATCCATGGATAAAAGCAGGCGCAAAGTCTCATTTCTAGATGGATAGGTTGGGAAAGTTGGGGAGGGAATATCACTCAGATCGGATTTGACTCTGTTCGGAGTAATTGACTGTTCTGTAGGGGCTGCTCCCCATGATGAAGTTCATTGCTGCTGCCATCCTCTGTACAAGCTCCCATTGGAGACCAACCCCTGGCCCAATGAGAAGAAGCCTGTTAGAGTTAACAAGACCTAGTTTAATTGAATAAAGATTCGTACACCTTGTGTCTCTCACTGTGTCTCACACCTGCACACACACAACATGGGTGCTGGGGAAAAAATAAGCACTACCGCAGTTAGGTGGTAGTGTGGGGGTTAATAAAAAAAAACAAGACCTAGTTTAGCGCAGGTCTGAAGACCTCCTCGTGGGTCTGCTCCTGGGCCTGGCCAAATTGGCCATAAACAGGTCCAGGCAGTGGGCCGTGGAGGGGGTCGTTAGGGCCGACTGCCTGCCCCTCTTCCGCGGTTACATTAGAGCCCGGGTGTCCTTGGAGAAGGAGCACGCGGTCTCCACCAACACCCTGGAGTTGTTCAGGGAGAGGTGGGCGCCGCAGGGAGTGGAGTGTATTATTTCCCCCTCCAACTCTATTTTGATTTAGTCCCTACCCTCCCCTTCACTGTTTGATCACGCAGCATTGCCCTTTGATGTGAAGGGCACTGCTTGTCACTTGCCACTCGGATGTTTCCTTTCTTCGTGGTGGTGGATATTTGAATAAAGATTCGTGCACCTTGTGTCTCTCACTGTGTCTCACACCTGCACACACAGGTGCTGGGGTGCTGGGGAAAAAATAGGCGGTTAGGCAGTAGTGTGGGGGGTAAAAAAAAGAAAAAAAAAACCTAGCTTGTTGCATGTTACGAGCTCAATACAGGTGACAGGCATTGTTCACAGAGACATAGAGAGGTGCAGGTGGGGAGTGAGGGGGACTGAGTCTCAGTCTTTCGGGATCCCGTGCCATTTTGTACACAACTCCACATGGCATTGCCATCATGGGTGGCACTTAACACACTCCTCAGCATTGCCCCTTACAGATCCTTACAGGCCCATGTACAACATGGTGAGAGATCTTGTGAAGTAGTCATAGTGTCCCCATCTCTGACCCAGGAGACCTGGGTTCAAGACCCCCCTGTTCCAGTGATGAGTCACAAGATGTCCGAATGAGTTGGTTAAAACAATATTGTGTACTATTCTGGCTGCCATTTTACTAAAAGGACTCTGGAGAAAGTGCATAAAAACAATTACAAGGGTTCTGTTTGGAAAAAATACACAAACTGGGAATCTACCTGCCTGGAAAAAGGAAGACTGGAGCTGGAGGTGTCTCTTAAATAGACACAGAAAGCAGGGGAAGGATTCTGTCTCCATGTTTCTGACCCCACTCCAATGGGGAAGAAGTCAAGAATGTGAGTGAGTTGGGAATACAGGGAATGCTGATTGAGTTGGGGGATGAGGAAGGATAGGAGAAGGTTAGGGCATCAATGATGGTATGGTTAAGGGAAGGTGATGGCCTCCTGGTATTGTCATTAAACTATCAATCCAGGGACTCTGGTCATGTTCCAGGGTACCAGATCCAAATCCTGTCACAGCAGGTGATGGAATTTGAATGCATCACAAATCTGGAATTAAAAGTCTTAATGAAGACCATGAAACTGTGGCTGATTGTCAGGTTAAAAAAAAATCATTGGATTCAGTAACGGTCTAGCATATATGTGAAGTTAGAGTGGTAGACGTTGTCTACATGGACTTTAGTAAGGCCTTCAACAAGGTTCTGCATGGTAGACTGGTTAGTAAGGTTAGATCACATGGGATCCAGGGAGAGCTAGCCAATTGGATACAAAATCAGCTTGACGATAGGAGACAGAGGGTGGTAGGAAAGGTTGTTGTTCAGACTGGAGGCCTGTGACCAGTGCCGTGCCTCAAGGAGCAGTGCTGGGTCCACTGTTGTTCATCATTTATATAATTGACTTGGATGAGAACGTAGGAAGCATTGTTAGTACATTAGTGGATGACACCAAGATTGATGGTATAGTGGACAGTGAAGAAGGTGATTCCAGAGTACAACAGGCTCTTGATTGATTGGGCCAGTGGCCTGAGGAATGGCAGGTGGAGTTTAATGCAGATAAGCACGAGGTGTTGCATTTTGGTAAGACAAACCACGGCAAGACTTTATAGTTAATGGTAGGGCCCTGGGGAGAATTCAGTCGAGAGTGTGGTGCTAGAAAAGCACAGCAGGTCGGGCAGCATCCGAGGAGCAGGAGAGTCAATGTTTCAAACAAAAGCCCTTCATCAGGAATGCCCCGAAGCCCTCATTCCTGGTAAAGGGCTTTTGCCTGAAACGTTGACTCTTCTGCTCCTTGGATACTGCCTGACCTGCTGTGCTTTTCCAGCATCACACTCTCAACTCTGGTCTCCAGCATCTGCAGTCCTCACTTTCGCCCTGGAGAGAATTGTTGAACAGAGAGAGACCTGCAGGTGCAGGTACGTATTTCCTTGAAAGTGGCGTCACAGGTGGACAGGATGGTGAAGAAGGTGTTTTCACATTTACCTTCATCAGTCAGAGCGTTGAGTATGGGCGCTTAAAAATGTGTTGCTGGAAAAGCGCAGCAGGTCAGGCAGCATCAAAAGAACAGACGAATCGATGTTTCGGGCATAAGCCCTTCTTCAGGAGAATGGGAGTTGAGATTTCAGGTTACAGCTGTGTGCGACATTGGTAAGGCCACCTTTGGAGAATTTCATACAATTCCTTTTGCCCAACTATAGGAAGGATGTTACTAAACTGAAAGGGTGCAAATAATGATTTACAAAGATATTACTGAGACTGATGGATTTGAGTTATAAGGAGAGTGGTAGATGCAGGTACAGTTACACATTTAAAAGACATTTGGTTAGGTTCATGAGCGGGAAAGATTTGGAGGGTTGTGGGCCAAATGCATGCAAGTCGGAGGACTAGTCAGTGTGGACTAGTTCGACTGAAGGGTGTGTTTCCATACTATATGACTCTGTGAGAGGCTGGATAGGCTGGAACTTCTTTCCGAGGAGTATAGGAGGCTGAGGGGTGATCTTATAGAGGTTTATAAAATCATGAGGTGCTGGATGAGGTGAATAGCTAAGGTGGGGAGTCCAAAACTGAAAAGCATAAGTTTAAGGTGAGAGGACAATGATTAAGAACCTGAGAAGCAACATTTTCATAGAGAGGGTGGTGCGTATATTAGCTGTGTCATGCTGAGAGCTGAGGCCAATTGAGACTCATCGATGAAGGACATTGATAACCCTCTGCATTCACTTAGGGCTTGCCTCTGGGAGATCACAAATTCTGGGCACTGTACCTCTGGAAACGAATATTGGTCCTGGAGTAGGAACAGCTCAGATTCATCTGCTGTTTGTAGCTACTCCACAGTATGTCACATTCACACCCCGACTATAACTCACCTTCAACCACTCTGTGATTGGTTTTATGTGGGGATATTTGTAGTATTTCATTTGTAGCTGGGTTTTATGTGGCATTTTGTCAAAAACCTTTTGTCAAATCCAAATACAGTACATTTACTGGGTCTCCTTTATCTCCCCAATTAGTTACATCCTCATAAACCTGAGATGCAATTTTAGCTTTTATAAAACCGTATGTATCCTCTTCCTAATTAGTTTATGATGACTCTTGTTGACATTTCTTTAATAAGGGAAAACTGTTTGCCCTGATAGATCACAGAAGATGCAGATCCAAGGTGATGAAACAACCAGAGGTGAAAGGGAGAATATTTTCTTTAATACAGTGAAATGTTATGATCTGGAGTGTGCTGCCTGAAGCAGAATAAATAGGAACTTTCAAGAGAAATTGATTAAAAACACAAAAAAGGAAAATGACTGGGCAGATTAGGTGAATTGGGTCTGTATTATTGAAGAACAAGAGGTGATCTCATTGAAACCTACAAAATACTTAAAAGGAGAGGCCGGGTAGATGTGGGTGAGGCAGTGCCAATGGGCGGGAAGTCAGGAGACACAAATTAAAAATAAGGGCATGCCACTTCAGACTAACATGGGAATTTGGTTTTCACTCAGAGGGCTTTGAATCCTTGGAATTCTTGACTCCAGAGGAAGCTCTAACTTTGCTGTGTTTAAGATGGAGGTCAATCAATTTTTGAATACCATCGGTACAGAAAGTTTATGGGGATAAAGTGGGCAAAAGGCAGTGATGTGCTCAATCAGCCATGATTGTCCTGAATGGCAGGGCAGTCTCGATGGGCTGAATGGCCTACTCTTGTTCCTAGGCGAAAGTAAGGACTGCAGAGTCTAGATTAGAGTGGTGCTGGAGAACAGCAGGTCAGGCAGCATCCGAGGAGCAGGAGAATCGACATTTTGGGCAAAAGCCCTTCATTAGAAATTTTGTAATCCTGCTCCTATCTTGGCAAGGCCAAGGGGAAAGTGCAGGGGAGGGTAGGACTTATTGCGAATCTCTTTCAAAGAGCTGGCAGAGGTACAAAGGATTCACTGTGACATCTCATGACTCGATGGCCCGGGTATGTTAACTTTTATATCTGTCTCCACAGACGCTGCTTGACCTGCTAAGTGTTGCCAACAGTTTCTGCTTCTAATTCCAAGAAGCTTCCTGATCCAGTCTGACAGTAATACACATTGACAGCCGTCACTCAGGCTGAGCTATTAAAGAGGTGGATGTGTTTGCTACTCCCAGGTTTCAAAATGGAATAGCTCATGGTTTGATTAACAATTCGGATGCACAAGCGGTTTCACGTTTGGAATCATTTGTGGTTTATTTCAACCACCTTTGCTGTTCCAACACAACACCCTTAAGGCAAGAGCTAGGTGGAAATGGGGTGGGAACAGACTAAAAGATTTTGACAAGAGAGTGGTATAATTAATTCACTTTGACACTGAGATATGTGCCCAGGTACTGAGTGCAGTTGAGCGTGAGAGTATTAGACAATTTGCAGGCGAGTTTTTTAACGGGAGAGAATTGTGGCTGTTTTGCTGATTAGAGGGCATATTGCAAAGGGATGTGCAAATGGTGAAAGTCTATGAAATAAGGAAGGTGAGCAGAATGGGGTATTTGATAAGTATTCATTGAGAGTTTCAGCCACTGACCCAGAAGCAAGAAATGCAACTCAAGGACTTGCATAACGTTGCAAGACAGATAAATATTCAGATTAGGTTATTGTTCACATTTCATTTCTGTTTTCTGCATTGTATCTTCAAAAGGAACATGTCAAATGATAAAGGAGGTTTACCAATATGCTGCCTGCACTATGAAGAAAGATTGTACAGGCTGGAGTTATTTTCCTTGGAACAGTGAAGACAGACAGGGAACTGGTTAAGGTGGAGAAGATTAAGAGGTGCACAAATTGGAGGATAGGCACTTTTATTCCAATAGTACATGAGTGAATAATCAGAGGGGATACATTTAATAGCAATTCATTCGTGGGATGTGGGCATCGCTGGATGGACAGCATTTATTGCCCGTCCCTAGTTGCCCCTTGAGAAGGTGTGATGAGCTGCCTTCTTGAACCACTAGAGTCCACCTGCTGTTGGTTGACCCACAGTATTATTAGCGAGGAGATTCCACGATTTTGACCCAGCGACACTGAACTAACAGCGATAAATGTCTAAGTCGAGATGGTGAGTGGCTTGGAGGGGAACTTGCAGGTGATGCCGTTCCTTTTTTACGTGCTGTCCTTGGCCTTCTGGATGGAAGCAGTTGTAAGTTTGAAAGCTGCTGTCTGAGGATCTTTGGCAAATTGCTGCAGTGCCTCTGGTAAATTGTACATACTACTACTACTGAGCATTGGTGGTGGAGGGAGTGGTTGTTGGTGGTGCCTGTCAAGTGGGCACTTACATCCTGGATGCTGTCAAGCTTCATGATATACCAGAAAAATATTTCCTCTGGCTTGCGTGTCATTTATCAGAAAGAGTCAAGAGAGGTTTTGGATGTAGGTTTGCTCACTGAGCTGGAAGGTTCACTTCCAGATGTTTCATCACCCTACTAAGTAACATCTTCAGTGGGCCTCTGGGCGAAGCACTGCTGATAATTCCTGCTTTCTATTTATGTTTTGGGTTTCTTTGGATTGGTGATGTCATTTCCTGTGGTGAAGTCACTTCCTGTTCCTTTTCTCAGGGGGTGGTAGATGGAGTCTAACTCAATATGTTTGTGTCTAACACATCGAGTTATACCCCTGAGAAAAGGAACTGGAAGTGACTTTGCCACAGGAAGTGATGTCATCACAGGAAATGACATCACCAACCCAAAGAAACCCAAAATGTATAAATAGAAAGCATGGTTTATCAGCAGTGCCTCGCCAGAGGTGCACTGAAGATGTTACCCAGTAGGGCAACGAAAAGTCTGGAATGAACCTTCCAGCTCAGCGAGCAAACCTACAGTGAAACCTGGTCAAGCCATCAACTTGTCTCTGAAAGACAGGGAAGTTTACGAACTTTGTAAATTGGGACAAATCGGATGAGGAGTCAGAAGCGGCAAGATGGACTGAATGGCCTGCTTCTGGATGTAAGCTTCTATGAACATGGTGCAACGAAAGCAGCCGCTCACAGGATGGGATGTAAGCTTTAATGGAATTTGTAAAAGTTGGAATTAAATAAATCTTTAAATCTTAGTACACCTGCTGGTGAGCTTTATTGTCGTCGCACAAGATGAACCTGTCGTTTGGTGAGATTGATCAAGTTACACGCTTTGTTTTGTTAAGTCAGTTTTAAAGGATTTGAGAGGGTGGAGTCACTCTCATTGCTTCAGGTTTCATTGTCACAGATATACCAGCCTTAAGGCAGCAGGCTGGTACAATGCCAGCAGTCCTGTTAATGTGTCAGCTTTCATTTGCCAGGCATTGAACATTGAGGGTAGTGTATGCCCACATGATCCATGTTGGACTTGCTTTACCTTGATGAAAATAGAAAAGGCAATTTCCAACTGTCATCTTTGCTCAAAGCTCCCTTGTGCAGTGGGGAAAAGAGACCGTGGTATGAGTTTCAGGGCCTCTGGCTGAAATTAGCTCCATTCTGAACATTGTCTGCACCAATACCTTAGCCTTCAGGAGGAATAGGTCTATACAAGGCCTAATGCGGGCTAATTAGAAAATCTCACATTGACCAGCTGCCCTAACTCATCCCACCTCTGGGAGGGTGGGATGAGCATCTGGTACCCGCTTGACTGTGGCAGAATTCAAAACAACTGGGCAAATCAGCAACACGGCTGGGATCTTGCTGTGCACTTCCCCCAACTGAAAGGACCCAGACAAACATCTTCTGCAACTGTCCTAAAGCTGCCTGAATATGCTGTTAATTGCAACATGCAAGCAATCACGAAAATAAAGACTGAATATTTATTTGTCCGGTGGGATTACTTCTGCCGAACTGCTGACGCTCGACCTTTCCAAACCTGCTTTACAGGTTTTGGGAGGGTTCATAGGAAAACACCTCAATCGTAAACTGATCACGTGGACAGTCAGGATTGCAGGTAGGTTGCATTGAAATAACTTAGAATCCCTACAGTGTGGAAACTGGCCCTTTGGTCCAGCAAGTCCACACTGACCCTCCAAAGGATATCCCACCCAGACCCATTCCCCTATTACTCTGCATTACTCCTGATTAATGCACCCAGCCTACATATCCCTGAACACTATGGGCAATTTAGCATGGCCAATTCACCTAACTTGCACATCCTTGGACTGTGGGAGGAAACTGGAGCACCCAGAGGAAACCCACGCAGACATGGGGAGAATGTGCAAATTCCACACAGTCACCCGAGGTTGGAATCGAACCTGGCTTTGCTGCCGCTGTGAGGCAGCAGTGCTAACCACTGAGCTATCATGCTGTTCCTTATGATGACCCTTATCAGCCACAGGAACTGGTTTCTCCTTCTATCGGAATCCCTTGGTCATTCTACAGGCTTTCATTGATCAAGCCAGCTCTCAGCTCTTCAGTCAGAGCACAGACAGCTCCTCTCTCTCTAAAATACACGCCGCCTCCATCCAGCCACTGACTGCCAGCCAGAATGTGTCGAGGCGTGCAGCTCTATCCACTCAGGTGTTCCCACTTTCACAAATGCAGCATCACACATTCAGTGAACGAGGCAAGTTTTATTCAGCTGAAGAATGCAGTCGTGTCAGACCGACTGCACAGCATATAATGTCCAAAAGACTGTTTACGTTTTAGACACCAAATAAATTGAACTCACACACACCCAATTCCAGAGGCTCAATCCAAAAACACACTGGTTTTATGTTTTCTTGAGAAAAATGATCCTCTTAATCCCCTCCAAGGATCCTCCCCTAGGCTACCTTCCCCAAATAAACCCACTGGGATGTAAAATCTACACGCAGATTAATAAGCTAACGAAATCAAAGCCTTCAACTTTCAATGGATGAGCTTTCTGTTCAGAGTCAGAGAAAAGAGGGTTTTAACACCATAGTACAAAGCAGAAAATGCACTACCTAAGAAACCAAAGTGGTGGGTGCTAATGGCAGCGTCTCTCAGCACCGCTGCCAAGTTACACAAGGCTGGCTCCCCCATCACGCGCACCCAGTGGGTAATTGGCCTCTACTCCACATGCAAATATGCAGGCTCATTATCCCCTTAGGGGTCCCTTTAGAAAGTTTGCAATGTCTGTGCCCTGCGATAAAATAGGATCAGCCTGAATCCCATCAAAACTGATCCCCTGTCAAGGGACCTGAAAGGGAAGTGTTGAATGCTTTCATTTCAAAACATGTCTTGCTCCCAACTGGCTGATCAATAACGTTACATTTGACTGTCACTGCGCGCCCACACACACAGCCCCACCCCCTCCCCCTCCCCACCTGCACTAGTCACAAGTTCTAGGTCATGGAATCTTATAGAACAGAAGGAGACTGCTCAGCTTAAGCTCAAACTCTGAAAGGACAATGCAATCTGTCCCATTCTCCTGTCTGTCCCTCACATCCTAGATTTCTATGTCGCAAGCACCTTTCAAACTCACGGCCACTTCCGTCTGGAAGGACAAAGTCAGCAGATACATGGGAACACCACCCCCCCTGCAAGTTCCCCTCTGAGCCATTCACTCTCCCAACTTGAAAATGTGTTGCTGTCCCTTCACTGTCGCTGAGTCAAAATCCTGGAATTCCCTCTCTAACAGCATCGTGGGTCCATCTACAGCAGTGGTTCAGGAAGGCAGCTCACCAACACCTTCTCAAGGGCAACTAGGGATGGGCAATAAATGACACCCCTGCCATTTATTTGCATTCCAAGACCCAATTAGTGAAAAGAAATCTTTCACTTTAGAGACTGAACCCTGATAAATATAAATGAGTAATTTGCATATTCTAAAAGGCACTGTCAGACATTGAAATGCTAACCCAGTCAATGTATTTGTACAGCTAAAACAGAGCAGGTATGCTATAATTAGGTATCAAGTCTCCTTCTCAACACGGTAATGGCACAGTGGAGCCAGTGGTAGTTCAGATACAAGCTGCCCAGCACAATAATGTTCCTTTTCTTCCTGGGAATTTGAGGATTTGTAGGTGGAATGCTAATCCATTGTCATGTGTTGCCTGGAGGGTGTTAACCAGTCATCCACACTTGGAACGTTAGCTTGCTCTCTCTCCA
This sequence comes from Chiloscyllium plagiosum, assembly GCF_037043375.1. Lineage (NCBI taxonomy): Eukaryota > Metazoa > Chordata > Chondrichthyes > Orectolobiformes > Hemiscylliidae > Chiloscyllium > Chiloscyllium plagiosum. The sequence continues at coordinate 20,305,775 of NW_028270157.1, read as the reverse complement.
TGGATACTGCCATCTCCAGCATTTGTTGTTTTCAGTGTTTAACAGCTTGTCTGACCTTCGGGTCATGGCTATAGAGCAGCAGTAGTCCACCTGGCAGTCGGAATGAAGGAGCTGTTACTCAGCACGGAGTTGAACTCGGTAAAGCCCTGACCTGTATCACTGCCTGGATAACGCCAGCCAAGGAAATGTGGGTCCTCCCCAAAAGTAAACTCTTCCCCCTCCTCATGGGAAAGGGGCTTGTTGGCGTCATCGCTGTCTCTGTCAATCTCAGTAAAACGACTTCCGTTCACGAGCTGCATGATAGGCCTTTGTCGTTCGGTTATTGATAAAATCTGACTTGGTGAATCCAGCCTTCGAATTAAACAAAGCAAATTCTCAATAAGTAACAGAGCAGAGAAGAATGGTCCCACATTCCTATAATACTCTGTCAACCTCAGGGAATCCCAAAGAGCCAATGAACGACTTTATTTGCAAAGTGGCAACTGTTGTAGTGTGAACAACCCAGCCACCAATGTGTGCACAGCAAGCTGCCATAAACAGCAATGATGTGGAGGTGATGGTGTTGGACTGGGGTGGACAAAGTTAAAAATGACAACGCCAGGTTCTAGTCCAACAGGTTTATTTGGAAGCACTAGCTTTCTGAGCGCTGCCTCTTCATCAAGCAACCACCTGCTGAAGAGGCAGTGCCTTGAAAGCTAGTGCTTCCAAATAAACTTGTTGGACTACAACCTGGTGTTGTGTGGTTTTTAACTATAAACAGCAATGTAATAATGAGTTGGGATTCTGTTTCAATTATGCTGACTGAGGCAGGATACTGAAGAGAACACCCTTTGCCACTTTTTTTATATTGTTCATTCTGTGAAAGAGCTGATGCAAACACAGATGGGCTGAATGGCCACCTCCTGTGCCGTGACGATGTGGGCATCACTGAGAAGGCCAGAATCTGTTGGCAATCCCTATTTATTAGGGTGGTTTGCTCAGTCTTTTCAGAGGGAACTTCAGGCCCCATGTAGGCCGGACTGGCTAAAGGAGGTAGATGTCATTCCCAAAATAATATTAGTGAACCAGATGGGTTTTGACAACAATCACTGATCGTTGTCTTGGTCACCAACACAGACTAGCTTTTACTTATCAGGTTTAAATTTCACCAGTTGTTGTGAATTTGAACTAGTGACTCTGGAGCTCTAGCCTGGGCCTCTGGGTATTAATCCAGTGACTTTACCGCACCACTATAATCTAGCTTTTAAAATGGATGGAACTGAATAGTTGGCCAGGCAATGCCCGAAGCAGGGATCACATGCCCCGTGCTGTTTCTGGCCCAAGCCCTTGCTGCTGCCTCCTCAGATCCCCCTCACACCACTCCCCCTCCTGAGGCCACGCCCCGTCAGGCTGGGATCTCCGCACTACAGCCCCTCCTCCCTCCAGCTCGAGCTAGAGCCCTGACCCACAGCCCCACTCTGATCTGAGCAGAACAGCCCAGACCTCGGGCCAGGCACAGTGGGCCCCCTGTTGGCCAGTTCCTGAAGTTACACCCCCCCCCCCTCCCCCATCTTTACAAATTACCTCACCCCACCCTTTACTCAAGACCCCGATTGTGAGGCAAGGTCAGAGGGCACAAAACATCAAGCACACAGAGTGGGAGTCGAGTCACTTGTAAACTGGGACCACGCAAGGATGGAAGTTTCCCAACCCCAAAGGACATCAGTGAACCAGTTTCACTTCCCTGCCGATTGAGCAGATTGCCCAGTTGCTTTCCTAGATCAGTTAGCTCAATTGGCTGGATGGTGGGTTTGTGATATCAACACCGGGGGTTCAATTCCCACACCGGCTGAGGTGATCATGAAGGACCCTCCCTTGCCTGAGGTGTGCTGTCCCTCAGGTTAAATCACCACCAGTCATCTCTCTCTCCAATGAGAAAGCAACCCTGCACAAAGCTGAAGATGAGGTCGCTGCAGGGGTAAAGCTGAGACTTCCATGGTAACCTCTGGTATTGTGGGAATTGAACCCAGACTATTGGCATCGCTACCCAGGTAACTGACCGTCTCCATACACTACGATGAGTATCAGGCCAAAATCTTTTAAATAAATTATTTAATTCCAATTGCAAATCATTTTTACCAATGGCCCTGACCCCTCTCCTGAGGGGCTGGGGGTGAGGGGGATGGGGCAGCTAGTAGAGGATGCTGGGAATGGTTGGCGCGTAGACCAGGCAGTTTTTCTTATCTCTTGCAGCCATTCCAAGGATTCCTCCTCCACAACAGCAGCAAGAAATCCCGGATCTACTGGATTGACACGGATTCTTTGTAAAGTCAGAACTGCAATGCGCCCTTCACCCCCAGTGGAGAGTCAGGGACCAGGAAGAGGCTTTTCAGAGGGAATTCTAAAGCTCAGGACCCAGGCTGCTGCAGACCCCACCTTCAGTGACAGAGTGATTAAAATGGAGGGAACACCAGGAGTTCAGAATGAGAGCAATGCAGATGTCCCAGAGGGTAGTACGTTTGCAGGAAGTTACAGAGATAAGGAAGTGGCAAGGCCAAGGAACGATTTAAAGTCAAGATGAGGACTTTCTCAAGTATACAGCACATGAGAAATGGGTTCCATCTGCACCGATATGAAGAGTCGGTATGTAAATTAGAATCGGCCTGGGTGAGAGGAGAAGTTATTTAATTGTGATGTGACCTCGACACCCTGCTCTGGGGATTAGCACCTAGCTTGAGGCAAAACGACATCAGCAATGACGCAAAGGGAAACCAGGGGAAATAATCCCGTGGAAACAGTTCATAAAGCTCACCTTTTTGTAGATACTGTGAAGGTCCCGATGTAACCATAGGCTGTACAGCAGGTTGGAGGCAGCATTTCCAGCTGGGGTGGTAACATTACTGGAAAATAGAGGCACCAAAGTTTCAGATCGCACACTGGAATCTTATAAACCATTTACAGCACAGAAATGAGCCTTGCACTCCCACTGGTTCCCAAGCAGTGTTGTGCTGTCTCCAAACCCGCTCCTGAACGGCCTGGGGTTTATATGCACTCCCCTCCTCTCCACAATGAGCTGGGGATACCATGAATGTTGGCATTGTGGGGAAAGATGGTGGCCAGTCCACCAACCACACCCACTTCTTGTCCACCCCCAAACTGACCTCACACAATCATATGGCTTTATGGGAAACATACAAAATTCTTAGGGGACTTGACAAGGTGGATGTTGAAAGGCTGCTTTCCCCTGTGGGGCAGTCTAGGACCAGAGGGCATAATCCCAGAGCGAGGGCCCACCCAGTGAAGACAGAGTTGAGGAGGACTTTGTTTCTCTCAGATGGTAGTGAATCTGTAAATTCTTAGAGGTTGTTCAGGTTGGGTCATCAAGCATATTCAAGGTCAGGGTAGGGAGATTTCTAATTATCAGATCAGCCATTATCTCATTGAATGGGGATTCTGGCTCAATGGGCTGAATGGCCTCCTTCAGTTCCCACTAATAGAAAAGGTCGTCAAAAGATAGCACAAAATTATCAGGCTGAACAGCCTCCCTCTCTATTATTTCATTTTCGTAGATTAGCAGTGTCCAACAAAATGAACCCAAATGATACCAGTCCCAGCTGCAATATGGCAGCAACTTGATTAAAGGACTCAATGAGTTATGTTGTGCAAATATCAACAGGATGGGCCTGGTAGATGCTAATGGGCATACATTTCCATCTCAGAATCTTACCAAGAGCCACCCATACAGAAATAAAACATTGAGAGAGATGCAAAGATGTAAAGAAATTGAAATATGGATTAGCTATTGTCCATTTTACACAATTGCTCATAGCCAAAGCCACCCCAGTACCTGGTGCCACATTGATCACATGCTCAATATTAAGACAACCCCCCCGCCACCCCGTACACTGCTGTATCGTCCTGGGTGTCAGTCCCACTTACCGGTCATCGTTGCTAATGCTTACGACTTTCTTTAGGCCTCCATTCTGCACAAAGTTGCGAGTATTCTGCGGGTTATTCTGAATGAGGTTGTTCAGCACATGGCAGATAAAAGAGATCGTCTCATTAGGCATCGGAGAGACAGTGTCTGGTTCCGGGAGAACAGATAGCAGGTCGGGCATGATCAGACTGGCTGGAGGTACAGAAGAGGAGGAGAACAAATACTAAAATTTCCATTAAGTGTAAATATAAAGTCACCATGTTGTCACAGGACCATAGGGCTGCTGTCTCATTCGAGAGAGACAACTGTTGATGGTTTAACCTGAGGGTCACCATGCCTCAGGAAGTTAATGAGAGACCTTCATGGTAACCTCAATCAGTGCAGGAATTGAACCTGTACTGCTGGTGTCACTTTGTATCGCAAACCAGCTGTCCGGCAAACTGAGCTAACCGACTCTCAACTGCAGGCACAGCCGCTCAGAAAAGTCACTGCTGAGTGAGTGCTTCTCTCATGTGGTGAGTTCTGACTCCCGTGTGACCCTGGTGTTAGTGTCTGAAGCCTGTGGGGATCAATTCTACCCTCACTGACAGATAAATTGTTGACTTTAGCCACTGGGGATCCCACTTTCCCCCATAAGGTTCAATATAGTGTGCATAGTGTTCATTCCATGCAGGCTGCCATATTGTTGATGGCTGCTTCCTATGCATCCAGAGGGATAGGCCTGAAATATGCTACTGGAGAGGTCTGACATTAATTCCAGGCCCCTCCACCAGACTGCATTGCACACACATCACTTCCAGCAGATTTTTGTTTTAAATGCTGCACCCGCTTCCTTGAATTGAGATCACGAGTGAAAACTGCTTATTCACTTAAGAAGTTGCTTACAGCGATCACTCTTGCCCCACTTTGTAAAAGACCAGACACTGAGAACTGCCTGTGCTGACATTGGTTCTGGCAATTCCTGTCCCAGGCTTCAGCTGCAGCCCAAAGTCACACTTCTGTTTGTGACGCGATTTCAAAAAATACATTTTCCACAAGCTATTTTCTATTTAGTAAACTACATTCGACTCACTCAGTTCCTCGTGGACCTTTGGGTTTCGTGACATGTTTCTCAATAAAGAGACTGCGGCTTTCTGTACACTCGACTCCTTCGAGTACAACATCCGTCTGATGTGCTGAAGTCCATTCTCTTTCGACGTGATAATCTCAGAAATGGTGAATCCCATCTAACAATGGCCAAACATGCAAGATTGAACCCTAGATCTTATTTCACATTGTTTAATCGGCTTCCCGTCACCGGCAGGGACAGTACAATACAAGCAAACTTCAGTGATTCATTAAAGTTAAAAGGAATTGGAATCAGCAAAACACGTTGCAGCAAATTTCATCTGTCAAACCGACCACATACTGAACAATCCATTTTAAGGTCTGCACCTCAGTATCTCTTGGGAATTGGTAAGAATTGATAGTGAGAGCCAGGAAGTTTGGGTCCACGTTCCACTCCAGGAGGTATGAGGAAAGCGTGTTCAAGTAAGTAGAATATCAACCAGCACAAATCTTTTAACACAAACCAAGGGCAGGTGGTAAGAGTGGGAACAGGCATGTGATAGAAAGAACATCGGAGATGCTACCATAATTACCCATAGCTCCAGAATATAATGTGTGGTAAATAGCATGTTACTGCAGTGATTCGGACTCCTGGAGTGGTCTACCACACAAGACCATCTTTCTCAGTACTATGCCATTGACTGACCACAGTTTAAGATCAGAACTGCTGCCACTACGTTGCATTAATTTGTTAAAATGTAATGTCCTAATTACACTCAAACATTAGTGAAAGAATCATGTGGTTTCTTTATCTGCATATAGCTGTGTCTGGATGTAGGTTGCTCACTGAGCTGGGAGGTTCATTTCCAGACGTTTTGTCACCCTACTAGGCAACATCTTCAGTGGGCCTCAGGTGAAGCAGTGTACATGATTCCTGCTTTCTATTTATAGATTTGGGTTTCTTTGAGTTAGTGATGTTATTTCCTGTGGTGATGTCATTTCCTGTTCTTTTTCTCAGAGGGTGGTAGATGGGGTGTAACTTGATGTGTTTGTTGATAGAATTCTGGTTGGAATGCCATGCTTCTAGGAATTCTCGTGCGTGTCTCTGTTTGGCTTGTCCTAAGATGGATGTGTTGTCCCAATCGAAGTGGTGTCCTTCCTTATCCGTATGTAAGGATACCAGTGAGAGAGGGTCATGTCGTTTTGTGGCTAGTTGGTGTTCATGTATCCTGGTGGCTAGTTTTCTGCCTGTTTGTCCAATGTAGTGTTTGTTACCATTCTTGCACGGTATTTTATAAATGACATTAGTTTTGCTTGTTGTCTGTGTAGAGTCTTTCAAGTTCATTAGCTGCTGTTTTAGCATGTTGATGGGTTTGTGGGCTACCATGATGCCAAGGGGTCTGAGTAGTCTGGCAGTTGGTTCCTGAGGCCCACTGAAGATGTTACCTAGTAGGGTGATGAAATATCTGGAAATGAACCTCCCAGCTCAGCGAGCAAACCTACATCCAGAACCTCAACCTGAGCTACAAATCTTCTCAAAACTCGCTAATATAGCTGTGTCTTCAAATAACATCTTTTGGGAATCTATGTGCAATTTGTAACCAATTAGAGAGGCAGATAACTGGGGAAGTGATGAATTTAGACCCGTATGTGGCATAGGTTTAAAGGTTGTTCCTGTGCTGTTATACCTCAATGACTCTAATACACCCCAAATAACAGCAAAATAATGCGGATGCTGGAAATATAAAACAAACACAGAGAATGCTGGAGAAACTCAGCAGGTCTGGCAGCATCTATGGAGATAGAAAGAGAGTTAACATTTTGAGTCCGGTATGACTCATAATATTTTGAGTCCCTTCACCAGGAAGGAATTATGAGTCATACTGGACTCAAAATTGCTATCAATCATTACCTCAGTAAGATATGATACATTGCTAGGGAGACAGTTAGAAGCAGCAGTGATATATGTGGTCTGGCAGCATCAGTGGAGAGAGAAACAATGTTAATTCCATCCTGGTGAAGGGACTCAAAATATTAACATTGTTTCTCTCTCCGCAGATGCTGCCAGACCACATATATCACTGCTGCTTCTAACTGTCTCCCTAGCAATGTGTCATATCTTACTGAGGTAATGATTGATAGCAATTTAAGATATGCCTCCTTAAAAGATACATGCATTTAATATCAAGACAGTAACATCCATACTAACGAATGTCAGTGATGTACAGAACTGATTTCACTAGGAGTGAGCACACCAAGTACATGTTGTGTCACTGGGTGATGGTTCTGTTTTGGAGTTGTATAGGCACCAGGGATAGACACACGACAGGATGGGGCTTCACAGAAACCAACATGGAGCCCAGTGTTCTCAGGTCAGGAGCAGGACTGGGATCTGTGATTTCTCTAGGCAGAAGTGGGTACTGCAGATGCTGGAGATCAGAGTCAAGATTAGAGTGGTGCCGGACAAGCACAGCAGGTCAGGCAGCATCTGAGGAGCAGGAAAATCGACGTTTCTGGCAAAATTCCTGATGAAGGGCTTTTGCCCAAAACGTCGATTTTCCTGCTCCTCAGATGCTGCCTGACCTGCTGTGCTTTTCCAGCACCACTCTAATCTTGACTCTGATCTCCAGCATCTGCAGTACCCACTTCTGCCTAGTTGATTATAACCTTACTGAGAATCCTCTTCCAAGGATGCCTAGCTTGAAGAAGTTCTCCTCCTTTGTGATTTCTCTCCCTGCCTCTGGTAAACACTAATTCATTTTGATTTGTGACCTAACTCCTGCAGTCGGGGCTTTGAATTCTGAGCTGCGGACCGTACCTGTTCACCTCAAAGAAAATCTAGCTGGATCTCACCTTGCCAGTTGCAGTAATAAAACACTGTGTGTGCATCTGCAAGAGACGGGCTGATGCCATTCTGAACATTATTTCCTGGGATTCTTTCTTACCGGTCCATTACTGGCGGAGAGATTTTGGAGAGCTCCTAGAGAAGCCTCCTGGGTGCAGTTCCTGGTACTCCTCGCGACGAGAGAAAGGTACATCCTCACCACCAAACTATGCCAAAGCCACTCAATACCCTTGGGATTCCTCTTCTCTTCCAAAGTTGGAATATTGGCCAGGTCCTCCTGATGGGATAGATTCAGAATCTATCAATAACTGGAAAAGAATCAACATGTACCTCGGGTGTAAACCATGAAATTTCTATTGTGAATCTTGCTTTATGTCAGGTTCAAGAACAGCTTCTTCCCTGCTGTTATCAGACTTATAAACTGACCTCTCAAAGAAGAATTGATCTTTCTCTGTCCCTTCTCTGTACTGTATAGTGTAACGCTATATCCTGCATTCTGTTCCCCTGATGTAGAAATGTAAGGTATGATTTGCCTGGATAGCACACAAAACAATACTTTTCACTATATCTCGGTCCATGTAACAATAATAAATCAAATCGAATCAAGGATTAACATCACCTCAGAAGGCTCAGTATTTACTGGTACAATTGTACACAGAAAGAGATCTATGCCTGTTTGATCTGATTTATCTGAAATTTCCAATTTCTGGATGATCCTATCAGTTCTGGTGTACTGGGGCTAACATTCATTTGGTAACCAACAAAACTAAAACAGATTATTTGGTCATTAACTCTTTCCTTTCTGGATCTTGTTTTTCCTACATTACACCCAGTGATTACACTGAAGTAATTCATTGGTTGTAAAGCACGTTGGGACTGAGTTTCTGGAAGAAGTGACACAAAAGTCATTTATATTCTCACAATCAAGCCTGGCTGATTTAATCCAATGCTCCTCACAGTTATATTTTCCTGAAATTAAACATTAAGAGATTTCTGCACATGTAATTGTTCCTCAGGGTTGATTTTGGATTGATATGGTGTTGAGCCCTAGGCGAGGTAGATTGTGAGCACCTACCTCCTTCAGCCGTGAACTTCGTGCTCCAAAGCACCCTCCTGACTTCTTCTGTGATGAGGCAGCATTTTTCCAGGCCAGATTCTCACAGTAGGCACTTGGCAGCTCACTCTCCAGTTGGAAAGACAGGTTATGTAAGATGCACATGCAGTTCTCTGTTGACTGAGGAGAGAGCAAGGAGACTTATTCCAACCTGTCACAGACAGAACTGATTGCTAGAGAGTTCAACTCCTCAGAACTAGACACTCAAGCCTTAGACCACAGTGGGCTATCTCAAGGGGCGACTGGAAGGACAGTCTTTTTTATAAAAAGACATTCTTTCAGGGGATTGGCAGGGCCAACATTTAAAGCCCATTTCCCAATTTCCTTGGAGAAGGTGGTGGTGAGCTGCATTCTTGTATTGATGCAGTCCATGTGGCGTGCAGACACCCACACTCTTGTTAGGGAGGGGTTTCCAGGATTTGAACCCAGCCACAGTGAAGGAATGGTGTGCGATATGGTACCAGATAGGATGGTGTATGGTTTGAAGGGATCTCACTGGTGGGGTTGTTCCAGTCTGCATGGAAGATGGAGGCAACAAGACAGGACAGATTGAAGTAGGGGTCGAGAGTGTGGTGCTGGAAAAGTGCAGCTCCTGCTCCTTGGATGCTGCCTGACCTGCTGTGCTTTTCCAGCACTACACTCTTGACTCTGATCTCCAGTGTCTGCAGTCCTCACTCTCTCCAGATTGAAGTAGGTCCAGCAATATGGAGACTCACCAGCCTGGTCTCTAACATAGGCTCAAGGACATTCAAGCCCTTGAGGAGCTGTCTGCAGCTTATTGTTCTCAGGAGCAGATTAAAACTCTCCACTACCTTTCACACAAAGGTGCATTTTCAACTGGCTAGCTACTTCAGAGAGGTGGAATTCCATCATGGAAAAAAATATTATATTGTAACAGGTGCTGTTATACTGCGGATGTGGTGACAATGTCACTGGGTTGGAAATCCAGAATCACGAAGTTGAAGGATAACTAATTATAACTACTTTTTTCAAAAAAAAGAGGGACAGAAAGCAGGTAAACTCAAACCAGTTAGCCTAATATCTGCCAGAGGAAAAAAGGTTCAAAGTTCTTATGAAAGATGTTTAGCAGGTTTTTCAAGGCAATCAGGCAAAGTCAACATGTTTTAGTGAAAAGAAAATCATTTCCAACCAATCTGTTGAAGTGTTTTGAGGAAGAAATGCATGCTGTAGAAGGGGAAATTGGTGGATGTATGGACTTAAATTTCCAGAAGGCATTTGATTAGGTATGACATCAAAGGTTATTGTGGAAAATAAAAGTTCATGGTCCAGAAGAATAGTTGGCAAACAGGAAGCAGAAAGTGAGGGCAAATGGGTCTTTTTCAAGTTTGGCAAGTGGTTTGGCACAGAACTGATGCTGGGACCTCAACTGTTTGTAATTTACATAAATAATTTAGTTAAAGTGACAGAAGATGTGTTTTGCTAAATTTGTTCATGGCGCAAAGCTAGGTAAGACAGTAAATTGCGAAAAGGGCATAAGGAGACTACAAGATAAGTGAGGTGGCAAATGGAGTATAATGTCAGAAAATGTGAAATTATCCTTTCTGGCAGGAAATATAAACAAGAAGCATTTGATCTAAATGGTGAGAGATTGCAGAGCTCTGAGATGAATCTGAACCTGAAGATCTGAAGAACAGTCACATTAGATTTAATACATTAACTCAATTCTACTCTCCATTGATGCTGCCGGACCTGCTGAGGTTCTCCAGCAGTTTCTGTTTCTATTTCATTGTAATTTCCTCATTTTTGTATTTTAAAGTGTTACTTATAAAACTCTGAACCAATGTGCCTTTTCAACTACTTTTTCAAGCTCAGTGCCAGTACTAATGGATCACCCTTGCTCTTTGTTCTTTCACCTCCTTTAGAATTGTTTTATATTTTCTCTCTTTCCAAAATGCATCACTTCACACTCTTTTGTTCAGTTCCTTTTGTTTGAAGTGGTCTTTGTGCCAGTTTTTGCTGGTTATTTATTTCCTGGAATCCACAGCTCATGTCTGCGATGGTTCAAAAGGGAATGATCAGAGGAACAGCAGGATGGGGTATGGGCTGGTTTCAAACTCTTCCAGGGATGGAACATGAGCACTGGTGGAGGGGCTTGGAGGAATCACACCATAAAGCCTTGATTTACCTTATCGTCCTCTTGATTATTGGCAATGGTGAACTGAATGAAGTGGACAAGGGAATCAATCAGCCCCTCACATTCTCTCATTTGTTTTCGGCCCTCTGGACTGGCTGAGCTCAGGTTTCTGTAGAGAGAGAGACAGTGGGAGCTCAGCAATCAATGCAAACTAACTTCAATTCTTTACAATTCTGATCAATTATTACATCAGACTTTACATGGTGGCCACTGTACATTGTAAGCGAATTAGTTAGGTTATTACAATTGTATAAAGCAGACTATTCTGCACAGAGACATTGAATTTTATTGCAAATTCTGTAATATTCAAGGTGAAACGCTTTCTGAATTCTTTGTTCTAAATTTTACAAAGCAAAGTACATTTTAAGAAAAAAAGCTATGTATGCAGACAACCAATTTCCAATTCTAAGTGGCCAAAAAGCAAATGGATAACTGGAGTCCATAAGATGCTTTATATCCACATGTTAAAGAACACAATACAAATGATCTTATTTCTGTCATGGTCTGTTAGTGTTACTGGTCAGGTCAGCATTTCTGGTTCATTCCCAAGTGTGTGGGTTGGTAGGCCATTTCAGAATAACCGTGTTGCTTTGGTTCTGGAGACATAGGTCAGATTGAGTAAGGTTGGCAGATTTCCTTCCCTAAAAGGTTACTGGCAGGTTTTAGATGATAGTCACCATCAATCAGACTGGCCTTGCATGGGTTGAAATAAATTCTTCCAACTGCCATGGTGGGATTTGAAACTGTGTCTCCAAAGCATTAGCCTCTGGATTATTATGACACACCGCCATAGCTTAGTCAGAGGAAAAGGCCCTTATATTTTTTAAAGTCTTTATGTTATTAACTGAAAGAACTGAATCTTGGTTCAGTGACCAAAGGAGAAAGTGAGGTCTGCAGATGCTGGAGATCAGAGATGGAAATGTGTTGCTGGAAAAGTGCAGCAGGTCAGGCAGCATCTAGGGAACAGGAGAATCGACGTTTCGGGCATTAGGGCTAATGCCCGAAACGTCGATTCTCCTGTTCCCTAGATGCTGCCTGACCTGCTGCGCTTTTCCAGCAACACATTTCCATCAGTGACCAAAGGCCAAGATATGACACACAGACAGCCACATTTTGGCATTGTATTGTCATTAGCTTGCATCTGGTAATGGAGTCTGATCTGAGATGATCTAACAGAGTTGATGTGCCAACAGGTGAAGGATACAGTTTGAATAATCTATGACTAAATTTGCTTGACCCCATGGGCAATGTCATTGCTGCAGCTTTTACAGAATGTTTCCTGCGGTAGAGAGATAACATTCACAGCCAAGCTAAATAAACAAGGAACAAACTGACATACTACAAGCTGAATGCACATAGTGGGTGAGGGTACATCTGTCACCTGTAATGTTACTAACCCTCCCGGACTAGTCTGGAGTATACAGGGACAGAAGATTAATTTCCAAAACAGTAAAACCTGAAAGCAAATCTTCTGAGACAATAAAAACAAGTTTTGCTTTTTATTTGTTTGAGCACTTTTGTTATATAAAGTGCACTGGTGGTGGGGAAATAAGAGACAGGAGTCATCCAATCAGGTGATGAATAACACCTTTAATGTCCAATCAGATGTGGGGAAGTTGGGTGATACAATGATGGATGGGTTAAATGACCATTTGGGGGGAAACATTGTGATGATTGATGTATCAGTCATCCAATGGCAGGAGGTGGGTGGCAGTGCAGCAGAGGGAATAATGGTGGTCATGTAATTTACTCCAGGAATATATCCCACAGGATTTGGCAACTGTTCTGGATAGCCTGGTGGAGTTGGAATCTGGATACTGTTTTATTTTGCTATCTCTTAATCAAATTTAGTTCTACAGTTTAAGGATTAGCAGAATTTCTGAAAATGTTAGTGTCTAGAATCCAGGTTTTTAGCAGGAGAAGGCATAAAACAAATCCATTTAGATTAATATTTAACAGAGAGTCAGGTGCAAAGTTTACAACACAGCTGACGCGTCTATCTATTATACTTGTGAAATATTTATACTCATGTTTCCAGGGTGATGAATAAGAGAAGAACTTTTAAACAACTACATAATTCAATGGTGATTTTTGTGTTTGTTCCCTTTGAGTAGCTCAGGAGATAAGATTGTTCAGTTTTTGACCAAAAGAAAGGAGCAATTAATGCAGTTTAATGGCACCTACATATTAATTTGGAGGCCCAGACTAATGGTCTGAAGGCATTGGTTCACTCCTCCCCCAACCAAGTGCAGCTGGTGAAATTTTAAATTGAACTACACTGCTGTAGGTTTGGAGTCACATGTAGGCCAGACCAGGTAAGGACAGCAGATTTCCCTCCTTAAATGGTATGAATGAACCAAATGGGTTTCTGCAACAATTGACAATGATTATTCTATTACTCTAGCTATTAATTACTGATTATTTTATTGAATTCAAATTTTACAATGTGCCATGGTGGGATTTGCCCACAGACAATTAGGGTCTCTAGATTATTAGCCTCATGACATAATTATCGTGACTAGTCTCATTGTGATAAATGAGAGATGGAATACAACTTCATCGTTGAAATATCATTGTGTTCTGGTGCGTGAGCCTTGAAGTGTCCTCACTTTCCTGTGATTTGATAATGACTCAACCAGAATACAAACATGTTTCAGTTTATGATGCCAAATTGGAATCACCCGTCACTCCTGTAAACTGTAGTTTACTTTGTGAATAACTATATCCACTTTTCCAATAGATGTAATTCTCTTTCCTGTTACACTGGGGCAGACCCCAACATTACCAAGTTGGCAAAGCCACGTTATCTTCATTTAGAAGGAAGTGAGAGTCACATTGTCACAATCTGCAAAGCTTTCACCTAGGCCTGGGAGAGAGGCATTGCACATGCTGCTGATCCACAGGGCCTGTGCTCGAGAGAGTCCTGAACTCATTGGCCGCACACCAGCATCAAAACACATGGGAGTGGAGGGCAAATTCACCCCAAAACACCCAGGAACATTCAATCACTGGGGCACCGTCAGTAAGAAGGGGAGATGTCCTCTTAGTATTCTGTCATTCTATGATTCTATAACTTCATCAGCCTCTGTTCAAATAGTAATAGAGTGGAGATTCCTCCTTTTCCGTGTGTTTAAATAATTCACTGATTGGCGTAAGTAAATCAAATAAAGATGTCTCTCTGGATAACATTGTTCCTTATCATCTTACATCTACCCTATCAACAAATCCCTTCGTAATCTCAATCTTTCTCGAGAAAGATTTTCAGTTTTCACAGTCATGTACTATATTTTCATCTGCTGGCGATGTTAGAAATATGAATGTCTTGCCAGAGGGAAATTAATCAAGCAGAAAATGACAGATTTTCATGTTAAGATTCAGTCCCCACCCTTGGGAAGAGTTGCTCATTGCTGCATATGCTCCAATGCCTTGCTATAGTGTCAGGTTTAAATCCATGAATTAGTGAGTGTTGTGCATGAATTCAGAGAAGGCAAGAATCTGGCTTCTTGCCCCACTGCACCCAGCAGTCATTTACCTAAAGGGATAGGCCCAGATTTGAATTTGTTGGGAGTTATTTTTCCCTGCCAAAATGAATTATTTCACCACATTGAACTTCGTCACTACTGCTTAGAATGATTAAAAAAAATTGCTGAGAAAACCCGCAGCACCTACAGAGTTAGAAACAGTGTTGACAGGCTGAATGTTATCAGGAATTCGTTAAGTGTCAAGTTTCATGAATAGGTTTCTCTCTGTGACCCTAGCGAGTTTTCTCTTACTGCCTCCCCTACGTCAAATAAAAGCAAAATGCTGCCGATGTTGGAAATCTGAACAAAACTCAGAAAGTGCTGGAGAAATTCAGCAGGTCTGGCAGCACTTGTGGAGAGGGAGCTAATGTTAAGTCCAGTGTGACTTTCTCTTCAAACTGTTTTCATCAGAACTCTCCCAGAACTCCATCATTATGAATGCTTCCAGACTCTATGGCATCCATTCATCATATTCTCCCACTTATTTCAGGCAGGATTCCCGGGATTCTTGTTTCCCAACTATGCTCAAGCAAAGACAGTTTGCAACTGCCTTGCATGGTGCCACCTTACCAGGAAATGCCAGCCAAATAGAGACTGGTTATCTTTGGGAGCTGTTGATCAGCACTGGAAGCCTACCCGATCATCATCCAACCGTGATGTTGTCAGTCCCTTGTCTCTGGGTCTTATGGGCAGATGGAGCACAAACAAGGGCAGTAGTGGGTGGCTTTCAGCTGTGACCCTCTTCCTCACCATCCGTGCCCTTGATTGCCTCAGCTAACAGCAAATAGAGTGCCCCTCCTCCTCCCCAACACAATTTAGTGGGGAGGTCACCCTGGCTTCCTAGTTAGGCAACAAACCACTTTTCTCACCTACAAGGGAGGCAGGTTATTGGTCCAATGACCATGAATCGGACACTCAAGGGCTTTAATTGCTGAGAAGGTGACCCATGGTCTCTGTGGTGCTGAGGTGACAGAGAATGGGCAAGTGCCACTCCTGAGCCAACTTGCCCACTTCCTTGCTCTTTTCACCACCTTCCTCGCCACCTCCAAGGAGGGGGAAAATTGCACCGGGAACAGCATTGCAGAGCAAAAAGGTCCTTACGCTGTTACGCTGAATAAGACCTGCCCTAATGTTATTAGTGGGCTTAATGAATGATTCAATTGCAATTTCATGAAACTGACAAGACTTGTCGAGGGGTGAGCTGCCAATTTAGTGAGGCTGATGCCACATATTGTCCAGTAAATTGTAACGATTCACAGCTCACCAAGAATCTCTCCCTCTGGACGGTCTACAAATGCTGTAGAACTCGCCATGATTTTGCCAACAAGTCCTAGGGCCAGTATATTTGTTCAGAACTCCTGTGCCCACTAATTTGAGCATGGTTTTTAAAGGAATTAGAATATCGAACCAATGAGTTCCATTCAGACATAAGATGATGTTCTTTGGTAAAAGTACCGAAAACCCATAAAGATCTCGGACTATGACTGCTTCATCTCCTTTGTGCAGTGTTTACTGTCTCCCTCCTCACCTGCTGGTTTAAGTTTGGGCTCAGTGCCATTCAGGTATTGGTGACTCGCCCTTATCATCAGCGTGTCTCAACATGGCTTGTGAGTCAGCAACCAAACAGTTGCCTGGGAGAATACAGTCAGTTGCTATTTAGCAAAGCTCAAATACAGAGTTAAAGATGGGAGACAGGGGTGTAGCTAGAGGACAAATTATGAGAAAGGTGTTTGCAGTGTGTGAGTCTCACCTGCCAGATCTTTGGGAACGCAAAACAGCGGCTGATTGTTTTGCAACACCTTTAGCATTGAGCACATGGGCAAAGCGTTTGTATTACTTTAAGGCAGAGAGAACTTAGAGCAGCTGGGATTGTTCTTCTTAGAGCAAAGAATAAAAAAGGAAGATATAATAGAGGTGTTCAGAACAATTTATAATTATGAACAGTTTTTTAAAAATTGGTTCAGGGAGTGGGGCTTGTTGACTGGACCAGCATTCGTTCCCATGAGGTGGGAGGGAACTCCATGATTTTGACTCCTATGACACTGAGGGAACAGCAATATATTTCCAAAGTCAGTGTCTTCAAGAGGATCCTGAAAATGGCGGTGTTTCCATATACCTGCTGTCCTTGTATTTAATTAATTAAGGAGAAATTATTTCCATTAGGTGGCAGATGGGTCAGTAACCAATGGTCAAAGATGTTAGATAACTGCGAAAAGAACCAGGGAGGTGATGAGAATGATTAATTGCAGCAAATTGGTTTGCCATGTACTGCCTGAAATGACATAGAAAGAAAGTCAGTAATAACTTTCAAAAGCAAATTGCATAAATACTTGAATAGGAAAACATTTGCAGGGAAGAGAGACAAAGAGATTGCAGAAGAAAGATGACCCGAATGGTCCCACGATTCAATGAAAGCTGCTTGTCCTAGAGGGAGAAATCTTTGGCCCTTGTGCTTCTCCTATTTCTAGATCTCTATTCCATCACCATTAACCCTCCCCTCTGAACACAGAACACAGAACAATACAGCACAGAACAGGCCCTTCGGCCCACGATGTTGTGCGAACTTCTAACCTAGATTAAGTACCCATCCATGTACCTATCCAAATGCCGCTTAAAGGTCGCCAATGATTCCGACTCTACCACTCCCACGGGCAGCGCATTCCATGCCCCCACCACTCTCTGGGTAAAGAACCCACCCCTGACATCTCCCCTATACCTTCCACCCTTCACCTTAAATTTATGTCCCCTTGTAACACTCTGTTGTACCCGGGGAAAAAGTTTCTGACTGTCTACTCTATCTATTCCTCTGATCATCTTATAAACCTCTATCAAGTCACCCCTCATCCTTCGCCGTTCCAACGAGAAAAGGCCGAGAACTCTCAACCTATCCTCGTACGACTTCCTCTCCATTCCAGGCAACATCCTGGTAAATCTTCTCTGCACCCTCTCCAAAGCTTCCACATCTTTCCTAAAGTGAGGCGACCAGAACTGCACACAGTACTCCAACTGTGGCCTAACCAAAGTCCTATACAGCTGCAACATCACTTCACGACTCTTGAATTCAATCCCTCTGCTAATGAACGATAATACTCCATAGGCCTTCTTACAAACTCTATCCACCTGAGTGGCAACCTTCAAAGATCTATGTACATAGACCCCAAGATCCCTCTGTTCCTCCACCTGACTAAGAACCCTACCATTAACCCTGTATTCCGCATTCTTATTTGTTCTTCCAAAATGGACAACCTCACACTTGGCAGGGTTGAACTCCATCTGCCACTCCTCAGCCCAGCTCTGCATCATATCTAAGTCCCTCTGCAGCCGACAACAGCCCTCCTCACTGTCCACAACTCCACCTATCTTCGTATCATCTGCAAATTTACTGACCCACCCTTCGACTCCCTCATCTAAGTCATTAATAAAAATTACAAACAGCAGAGGACCCAGAACTGATCCCTGCGGAACTCCACTTGTAACTGGGCTCCAGGCTGAATATTTACCATCTACCACCACTCTCTGCCTTCGACCGGTTAGCCAGTTTTCTATCCAATTGGCCAAATTTCCCTCTATCCCATGCCTCCTGACTTTCCGCATAAGCCTACCATGGGGAACCTTATCAAATGCCTTACTAAAATCCATGTACACTACATCCACTGCTCTACCCTCATCCACATGCTTTGTCACCTCCTCGAAGAATTCAATAAGACTTGTAAGGCAAGACCTACCCTTCACAAATCCGTGCTGGCTGTCCCTAATCAAGCAGTGTCTTTCCAGATACTCATAAATCCTATCCCTCAGTACCCTTTCCATTACTTTGCCTACCACAGAAGTAAGACTAACAGGCCAGTAATTCCCGGGGTTATTCCTATTCCCTTTTTTGAACAGGGGCACAACATTCGCTACTCTCCAGTCCCCTGGTACCACCCCCGTTGCCAGTGAAGACGAGAAGATCATTGCCAACGGTACTGCAATTTCCTCTCTTGCTTCCCACATAATCCTAGGATATATCCTGTCAGGCCCGGGGGACTTGTCTATCCTCAAGTTGTTCAAAATGTCCAACACATCTTCCTTCCTAACAGGTATCTCTTCTAGCTTACCAGTCCATTTCACACTCTCCTCTTCTACAATACGGTCCCTCTCGTTCGTAAATACTGAAGAGAATTACTTGTTCAAGACCTCTCCTATCTCTTCCGAAGACCTCTGTATTCTTCAGAATTGGGACAGGTATCAATTCTGTTTTATTTCCTCAGGCTCTGCTTGAGATTTTCTCGAAGGTACTTTTTGATTTCAAGGCTAATGCCTTTTCGTTATCATGGACTCATTTTTAACTGCTGCAGTTTCGTAGTAGCAGCACTTCCTGCATTTGATATATGGGGTATCTGAACTCTGACCAAAACAGAAATAGAAGAACTCTATTATCTTCAACTGTCACTACTCCATTAAATTTAGAGCCACAAGTCACAGGAAAGCATTGATTTCCCAGGCACCACGGTATTTAAATTGGCACAGACAACAGGCAGAAGGTGACAACAAATGTTTTTTTCAAAATGACTGACATGTCTACATACACAAGGCCATCACCCTAAGCCCACCTTCCACAGACAGATGAGGTCATAGCTAATGTGTTTCCATTGCACATTCATAAAGCTGATCGATTTTAACCAGCCAGTTACTACCCATTTCAAGCTATCTCTGATTTCAATCTCAGCTTTAATTTAACAATTACAATATCTACCCTCTATGTGTAGGTCTGCAGGAGATTGGTGAGGTCCTCAATGAATATTTATCCTCAGTGTTTACTGTGGAGAAAGACATGAAAGACTTGGGAACTTGGGGTAGTGGTCATGTGTTGGGGACAGTCCATGTCACAGTAGAGGAGATGTTGGATGTATGAGGATGTATGAAGGTGGATAAATCTTGTGATCCTGACCAGGTATTTCCAAGAACACTGCAAGAGGCTAGAGAACAAATTGCTGGGCCCCTGGCTGATATTTTTGCAACACTGTTAGTCATGGGCAAGGTCCTGGACGACTGGAGGATAGTAAATGTTGTGACCTTTATTCAAGAAGGGCTGCAAAAAGAAATTCCGAGGAACTATAGACCAGTAAGCTTAACATGTAGTGGGTAACTTACTTGAGAAGATTCTGAGGGATAAGATATACAGGAATTTGGAAAGATAGGGCTTGATTGAGAATGATCAGCATGACTTAGTGCAGGGGAGATCATGCCTCACAGATTTGTTAGAGTTCTTTGATGAAGTGACCAGGAAGGTTGATGAGGGCAGGGTAATAGATGTAGTCTATATGGATTTCAGTCAGGCCTTTGATAAGGTTGCACATGATAGGCTACTCTGGAAGGTTAGATCACACGGAATCCAGGGTGAGCTGGCAAATTGAATACACAATTGGCTTGATCAAGGAGGAAAGGGCAGTAGTTTAAGGTTAGAGGGGAAAGAATAAAAGTGAACCTGAAGGGCAGCTTTTTTTTATAACACAGAGGTGCATATTCCATGCAAATGGAATGAGCTGCCTGCAGAAGTGGTTGAGGTGGGTACATTAACAACATTTAAAAGGCATTTGGACAATTACATGGATAGGAAAGATTTAGAAGAATAAGGACTGAGTGCAGGGAAATAGGGTTAGCATTGATGGACATTTTGATCGGCATGGACCAGGTTGGGCCAAAAGGCCTGTCTCCGTGCCGTAGGACTCTTAACTCTAGGACTCTATGACTCTTGCAGTTTTCATTTTCCCTCCTGCCCACTCCTCCTACACTTGCAACCTTCTTACTCCCTCTAGTCTCCCTTCCACCTTTAATTCACCTCCATTTCCACCAGCCACCCCCACATCCTCCCTCTCTCATGTCCTCTGTCTGTTTTCCATTCTCCAACCCTCTAGCCTAACAACATCCACAGTGACCTCTTCTGTCTCTTTCACCATCGCAGCTTTCCTCACTCCCCTTTCTCTGACTCTGCCACCCTCTGTGTCTCACACACCTCTCAAGTCTTGTGAATCCACTCTACTACTGCACACCTTCTTCCTCCAATCACTGGCTTGTTCTGTCCAGTGGTTGCTGCTAATTGGCTCACTACTTAGCCTACCAGCAGTAAGCAATAATAAGGGAGAGTCTCTGACTGGAGGAGGTAGTCTCAGAATAAAGGGGCCTGAATTTAAGACTGAAATGGGGAGGTATTTCTCCTCTCAAAGGGTTGTAGGTCTTTGGAACTCCTTGACACAGAAAGCTGTGGAGGTAGAGTCCTTGTGTATATTTAAGGCTGGGATAGATGTATTTTTGATCAGTCATGGATGAAGGGTTACAGGGAAAAGTCAGGAAAGAGAATGTGAGGAATATCAGATCAGCCATGATCCTATTGAATGGTAGAGCAGGCTTGAGGGGCTGAATGGCCTTCTCCTGTCCCTATTTCATATGGTCTTTTTGAAGCAGCCTGTCATTCCAGTGCAGGCTCTCTGAAGGAGCTGTTGCCCAATTAGTCCCACGTCCCTGCTCATTCCCCACAGATCTGCAGTTTCTTTGTTATCATTTCAATTCTCTTTCAGAAGTTACGACCCAATCTGCTTTCACTGTTCGTTCAGGCAGTGAATTCCCGAATACCATTTACTTCCTTTATTTAAAGAGTTTCCTCAGTTCTCTGTCAGCTTGGAAAGAAGTCTTATTTGCACTGTTCAAACGGTTCACACATTTGAATACATCCATCAAATCCCTCCAGCTCTGCTCCCTCCAACCTTGCTCTCTGCTTAAAGGAGAACATGGCCTAGTTCTTCAGTCTCTCCATGTAACTGGTACTATGCTAACAAGCCAGTCAACCCCAATATTTCATTACCTATAGCAGATGCGTAGCGGACTTGACTGGGTTGTTTCCCCTGTGGGAGAGTCTAGAACCAGAAAGCATAATCTCAGATTAAAGCATCACCCATTTAAGACACAGATGAGGAGGCATTCTTCTCTCAGAACATACTGAATCTGTAGAATTCTTAATCATAGAGGGCTGTAGCGGCTGGGTTGTCAAGTTATATTCAAGGCTGAGATAGATAGATTGTTAATCAGGAAAGGAGTCAAGGGTAATGGGGAAAAGGCAGAAAAGTGGAGCTGCGGATTATCAGATCAGCCAGGATCTCACTGAATGGCAGTTCAGATACAATGGGCTGAATGGCCTAATTTTGTTCCTGCTTCATACGGTCTTTTAATATGGTTGGCATGAGCAGGCTGTATGTAGGCTGTTTCTTATACCTAACATAGCATGGTTCGGAAGGGGTACATGATACTTCAGCAGGAACACTAATACCTTCTTGAGACTGAAACCACTGGAAGACATGTGTCTTTATATTCAAGTTATTACAGCAAGAAAGGGTTGGAGCTACGCTACAGTTGGATTGCAAAATAATGGTCAGATTACACCTGGAGTGGCTGTGTTTAGGCATTGGCACCACACCACAAGGAGGAGACAGTGGTTCTGGAGAGAGGGCAGCAGAGAGTAACTAGATGGTGGTGGGGCTGAAAGAGTTAAATGGATGATAACAGAATGCACGTAGATAATTTAGGGTGATCTAATTGATGTATTTAAGATAATTAAGGGATTGGATAAGACAGATTGAGAGAAACCATTTCCTCTGCTGGGGAGTCTAAAACAAGGAGGCACATGTTTAAAATTAGAAGTTTCAAACCATAAAATCAGGAAGCACATCATCACATAGGGTGTGGTTACAAAGGATTCTGCCCACAGCTTATTATGAAGAGTTCTCTACTGTGCGAGTACTGAGTATGAACAGTTAACAGCTGAAATGCGTCAACACATTGAGGATCAGAACAGGAACCTTAACGTTTGCAAGTGAAGGAAACTTGCCTGAATTTTCCAGCTGAAACTTCTATGCACATAAACAACTCCTCACTAATTCTCAATACTGTGGTGGGGAGCCCATTGGAATCTCATTGAAATCAAAAGCTTAAGACAATTGGCCAGCCAATTGCAGTCTCCATTGTGTGGCCAGGCAGAAAACTGAAAACCTCCTTCCCCACACAGTCTCACAGCATAAAAGGAGGCTGTTTGGCCATCATGCCCATATGACTTTTTGATAGAATATTTATATACATAAATGATTTGGAGGAAGGTATAGCTAGTCTGATTAGCAAGTTTGCAGACGACACTAAGATTGGTGGACTAGCAGATAGTGTTAGAGAATACAGCAGAGTATAGATAGATTGGAGAGTTGGGCAGAGAAATGGCAGAGGGAGTTCAATCCGGGCAAATGTGAGGTGATGCATTTTGGAAGATCCAATTTGAGAGTGAACTATACAGTAAAGTCTGAGGGAAAATTGACGTACAGAGAGATCTGGGTGTTCAGGTCCATTGTTCCCTGAAGTTGGCATTGTGGGTCGATAGAGTGGTCAAGAAGGCATATGGCATGCTTTCCTCCATTGGATGGGGTTTGAGTACAAGTGTTGGCAGGTCATGTTACAGTTGTATAAGACTTTGGCTCGGCCACATTTGGAATATTGCATACAGTTCTGGTTGCCACATTACCAAAAGGATGTGGATGCTTTGGAGAGGGTGTAGTGGAGGTTCACCAGGATGTTGCCTGTTATGGAGGGCACTAGCTATGAAGAGAGGTTGAGTAGATTAGGATTATTTTTATTAGAAAGATGGAGGTTGAGGGGGGAACCTGATTGAGGTCTACAAAATCATGAGAGGATTAGACAGGGTGGATAGCAAGAGACCTTTTCCCAGAGAGGGGAAATCAATTACAAGGGGTCACAAGTTCAAAGTGAGAGGGGAAAAGTTTAGGGGAGATATGCATGGAAAGTTCTTTATGCAGAGGGTGGTGGTTGCCTGGAATGCGTTGTTAGTGGAGGTGGAAGAGGTGTGTACAATAGCGTCATTTAAGACGTATCTAGACAGATACATGAATGGGCAGGGAGCAGAGGGATATAGATCCTTAGAAAATAGGTGATAGGTTTAGACAGAGGATATGGATCAGTGCAAGCTTTGTTCTTTGCCTAATTAGTTCCACTGCCCCTGCGCCTCCCCCTTTGAATCTGATTATTACTGAATTCAAGACCATTTGCCCAGAAGTATTCCTAAGCATTTCACAAGCAATATTTGGGCTGAAATCTGCCACAAATCACATTACTTCACTTGATATTCTATTTGTTTGTTGTTGGAGAAGTGGTGATGTAGAGGTAATGTTGCTGAATTTGTGTTTTCCAGAGACCCAGGTTAAATACACTGAGAAAATGATTCAATTCCCATCATACCAGCTGGTGAAATTTAATACCAAGTTATAAAGCTGGTCTAAGCGTGACAACTATTGTCAATTGTTGCAAAAATTTCATCAGCTTCACTTTTAGGGAAGGTAATCTGCCAATCTCACCTGGTCCAGCCTTCATATGACACCAGGCATATTCAGTGATGTGGTAGACTCTTAAGTGCCCTCCAAAATGGCTGACCAAACCACTCAGTTCAAGACGGGCAACAAATGCTTTTGGAGCACTGTTCACAGAAAGAGTATCGAGGTAAAGTAGGAACCGTGCTCTGGCAATCCTATGTTTCCTACAACAAAAACTATTGAATGCTGTTGCAGCAAGAATGCCCGAACAGGCAACTGTGAAATGGTCCAGTTAATTCCATCTGCACCATCCCCCTCATAGTTCTCATCAATTCTTCCCTTTTCAAATATTTATCCAATTTCCTTTTGAAACTTGTTGTTGAAACCACTTTCCACTGCCCTCTCACAACGTGCTGGTTAAGAAAACTCTTCTCGTCACTCCCTCTGGTGCTTTTTCTACCATCTGATGCCCAGATTCCCCGGTTGCTGGGATCTGTACTATTTGACCTGGCGGTGTGTGCAGGCCAAGGGCTCAGTTGATCGTTCTTTTTGAAGTCCCCCATTGAGCCCAAAAAAATCAAGGCAGAGAACTCCAGGGTCGTACCGAGGGTGTCCTGCATTGTCTTTCAGGTGAAAGGTTAAACTGAGGTCCTGACAGATGGGTGAGAAGGTCCCGCAGCACACTTTCAAAGATAAACACAAGAGGTGTCCTGACTGATGTTTAACCCGCTATCAGCTGATTGTTTGGAATTAATCATATTGCTGTTTGTGGGAGCTATCTGTGCACATATTGTCAGTGAGACTACAGCATTGGCTACAATTCATAAATATGTTGATGGCTACAAAGTGATTTGGGGCATCCAGTGGCTGCAAAAGGTGCTACATAAATGCAGGGTTTGTTTAAAAGGTGGGCTCCATGCTGCACTCATACTTGCAATGATACAACAAAGTTCCCAGCCTTTGATAGCACAGAAATACAGCGCTTGGTTGACAGGTTGTGGTTGGCATGCCCTCTCATATTTCACACCAGAAACTGGAAGCCAACTTTGAGACCACGCCACATGAAAGGTTTGCCTTTTATCATAGCTCTGCACCTGTGACCACTTTTTTAAAAAATAGATTGCAGAATGCAAAATGAAAGCAGAAGGTGTCTCTAGGCAAACGTTTTCATGAAAGCCAGAAGTGAAGGGAGCCACCTAGTTAGGTTCTTGATGTGGATTAAGAGAACATGTTTCTCTTTGTTATATCAGGGCGGATAAATCATATAATGTCTGACCCAAAGAAAATTCTACAGAACCATTCATAGATTAAGGACGTTTCAAAGTACTTTACAAGAAATAAAACAAAATCTTTTCATGTAGAAAACCACAGTCACCACTTTACACAGCACAAGATTCCAGGAAAAGCAATTGTGACACAATCAGATACTCTCTGCTTAGGTATTACCAAAGGGATAAATCCTGGTCTGTACACCTGGGAGAATTCCCAAACTTTGCTCTAAAATAGTGGTCCTTGGAATTTCTATACTTTCACCTGAGAGGGCACATCAAGCAAGGATTCAATATCTCACTGGAAAAAGCACATCACACAGTGTGGTGCTCCCTCAGACCTGGCGCTCCCAGAGTGTGGCACTCACTCAATACCGACCCACCAACAGAGTGCCACTACCTCTGTACTGACCTGCTAACCGTGCCGGTCTGCTTCAATACTGACCTTTCAAGAGTGCAGTGCTCTCTCAGCACTGACCCTCCGACAATGCGGGACCCCCTCATTAGTGACCCTCTGACAGCGCAGCACTCCCTCAGCACTGACCTTCCGACAGTGTGGCACTCCCTCAGTACTGACACTCTGATGGTGTGGCACTCCCTCAGTACTGACCCTCTGACAGCGCAGCACTCCCTCAGCACTGACCCTCCGACAGTGCAGCACTCCCTCAGTACTGACCCTCCCGACAGTGCGGCGCTCCCTCAGTACTGACCCTCCCGACAGTGCGGCGCTCCCTCAGTACTGACCCTCCGACAGTGTGGCACTCCCTCAGTACTGACCCTCCGACAGTGCGGCACTCCCTCAGCACTGCTCTGGGAGTGCAGGACAGCATTTTGAGCTTAAATAAAAATCGAAGGAGCTGTGGATGCAGTAAATCAGAAACAAAATCAGAAACTCCTGATGAAGCTCAGCAGGTTTGGCAGCATCTGTGGAGAGAAATCAGAGTTAACATTTTGGGTTGAGTGACTCTTCCTCAATTCTGCCAGACCTGCTGAGGAAAGGTCACTCGACACAAAACGTTAACTCTGATTTGTCTCCACAGATGCTGCCAAGCCTGCTGAGCTTTTCCAGCAACTTCTGTCTTTGTAAGCATTTTGAGCTTGAAGCTCGCGTTTGGATCTTGAACCCACAATGTTGAGATTTACGGGCATAAATGCTCATCTGTGAACCACGCTGGACACTGGTCATGCTTTCTGAGACCACGTGCATCCACCTGGGACCCTGTGGGAGCTCACCTCAAACATCCGGTGGTGTTGTAGAAGATGTCAGGGTCTATGTCAAAATTCTTCACATCTCCGTCTGGCCAGCCCGAGAATGGAATGATAATTGATGTTGTCAATGGTTTTAAAGTTCTCTTGATGAGGTCAGCCTTTAGATGTTCATTGGAAGACAAGTTCCAGAGTAAACCTGGCATTTGGGGAAAACAAGGAGAAAAGCATGAGTCAGATGATGAAAGCCTGGCAATCTGGGGAGGGCAGAGAGGCAGGGGGGGGGTGGAGGGATCTGGTTTGTTCCTTAAAGTGAGACAAAATTCTCAGTAGACTAGCCCAGCTTCCCAAAAATGATTAAAGTCTCCACAGGAAAAAGCATTCCTATTTTTGATTATGCAACTAGACCATTCCAGTGCAGTTATCGCTGGTCTCCCACATCTAATTAGATTAGATTAGATTACTTACAGTACGGAAACAGGCCCTTCGGCCCAACAAGTCCACACCGACCCTCCAAACAGCAACTCACCCAGACCCATTCCCCTACATTTACCCCTTCACCTAACACTACGGACAATTTACAATGACCAATTCACTTAACCTGCACATCTTTGGACTGTGGGAGGAAACCGGAGCACCCGGAGGAAACCCATGCAGACACGGAGAGAATGTGCAAACTCCACACAGACAGTTGCCCGAGGCGGGAATTGAATCCGGGCCTCTGGCGCTGTGAAGCAGCAGTGCTAACCACTGTGCCACCTTGCTGCCCTATGAGCTCCTCCTCATGAGGTCATCCAAACGTTTATTGTTCATTCCCTGACCCACATCAAATTCCATTCAGGTGTCACCCTTTGTGCTCACTGACCTATATTGGCTCTCAGTCGAGCAACACTTTGATCTTAAAATTCCCATCCATGTTTTCGAATCCCTCAATGGCCTCATCTTCCCTGTTAGTGTGACCACTTCCAGCCCTACACCTCTCCAAGATCTCTGTGTTCCTCCAATTCCGGCCTCCAGCACATTGTTAGCACATCGTTGCTGTACCTTCAAGTGCCCAAACCTAAACTCTCGGACTCCCTTCCAAGATTCTAACCTCAAGTCACTCTCTATGTGGAGTTTGCACATTCTCCCCGTGTCTGCGTGGGTTTCCTCCGAGTGCTCCGGTTTCCTCCCACATTCCAAAGATGTACAGGTCAGGTGGACGGGCCATGGTTAATGCAGGGTCACTGGGATAGGGTGGGGGTCCTGGGTCTGGGTGGGATGCTCTTCAGAGGTCTTGATGGGCCAAATGGCCTCTATCTGGACTGTAGGGATTCTAGATTTCTCCAGCACTATCTCCTTACAGAAGATGCTCCTTACAGTCCTTATGTCCAATTTTGTTTGATAATAAAATCAGCGATACTGCTTTTTCTGGGGAGGCTGTATTTGCACATATCCTGCAAATGACAGCCTATGTTTGGTGATGCTGATAGCCATGTAGATACAGCCTATGTTATCCATTTTCCCTTTGAGAAGTAACCATCATTGACCAAGACATCTTTCCCCTAAAGTCAGTCTCTGCAAAGAGCGATATGTGTCTGTGTGTCAGTGTACGATTGTGTGCGTTTGCACATGCACATGTCTGCATCTGTGCTTAAAGATGTTTGTGTGTCTGAATGTGTGTTTGTGTGTAGAAATGCATACATGTGTGTTTGTGTGTGTCTGTATTCTTGAATGTATGTGTGTGTATGTGTAAATAAATTTTTGTTTGGGTGTATACGTGTGTGTTTGTGTTTATTTGTGTGCATGTTGTCTGTGTGTTTAAATTGTGTTTGGGTGTGTTTATATACACTTGTGTGTCTGTGTATGCTTGGTTATTAGAAGGGTATGCATCCATGTTTTCATATCACAAGTTGTGTGTTAATCAGTTTTACACCTTAATTGAGTAATTCTGTTTTTTTTAATGAATCAATAATTTTGTCTCAATTAGAAAAAAACTATTTCAAGTCTAATGTTGAGAAAATAAGATTGGTCATATTGGGACCTGAGTAAATCATTAACTGATGTTGTGTCTGTGAAGTGTGGAACTGGAGAGGGACAGTGCACTCTTTGAGCTGTGGTCACTTAAATCGAATGTCAGATGGACTCACCAGTGACTTGCTTCTTTGTCTCAATGTCCTTGGTTTGTTCCAGTAGCCACACCAGCTCCTGGACTCCGTTATGTTTCTGTACTTCTAGCTTGCTGTCATTCTCCTCAAACACCGCATTGCGGATTGCCCCGCAGGCTGCAGACTGAACCTCCACATTCTCATTG
The DNA here is from genome assembly GCF_037043375.1 of Chiloscyllium plagiosum. NCBI lineage: Eukaryota > Metazoa > Chordata > Chondrichthyes > Orectolobiformes > Hemiscylliidae > Chiloscyllium > Chiloscyllium plagiosum. The sequence goes on along the minus strand of NW_028270157.1, from coordinate 20,277,069 downwards.
CTGAGCAACGCAATCAGTTTCCCAATCCCGTCCAAAGCGTAAAGCTGCACAAAATTTGCATTTTTATTTTGAAACACTCAGCAGCACGAATAGTGGTAGACATCTTGTTAGTCAAGAATGTTCATACTGCACGTGATTCATATTATACGACATTACAAGGCATAATAGCTTGCACTTATGTAGCACCTTTATGATAGAGAAACATTCTAAGATGCTCCACAGTTGCCTGATTGGATGAAAAAAATTGACACTGAGCTATGTAATGAGATACTAGAGCATGTGACCAATCACTGGGTCAGAGAGGTAGTTTTTACAGAGGGTCTGAAATAAGGAGAGAGAGAGAGGACTGGGAGGGAATTCTGGCACTCAGGACCCAGGTAGTTGCAGCACATTCGCAGACATCACTCTGCCTCTTTCTTTAAGATCTTCCTAAAAATGTCTACCTGCAGCTATCTCTTCAGCTGTGGTTCTGCGTCAGATTTTGTAGGATTGTACTCCTTAAAAGCTCCTTGGAAACTTTTACTCGGTTAAAAGTTCTATGTAAATGCAGGTTGTTGCTGGCATGCTGTCCCCATATTTAAAAAAGTCCCAAATGCAATGAAAAAAATCATCACTGCAGTGAGTAATTTCAGTCTTTGGAGATATGCAGCCAGGGTTTCTGATCACCTCTCTGCTTTCCAAGAGACAACTGAGACTTCCAACTGCAGTCTCAAAACAAAATGAATAGGTAAAGAATTTCAACGGATTGCAGGACAGTTTCTGTGAGGTGGTATAGTGGATAGTGAAGAAGGTTACCTCAGAGTACATTGGGATCTTGGTCAGATTAAAGTGAGGTATTGCATTTTGGAAAGGCAAAGCAAGGCAAGACTTACACACTTAATGGTAAGGTCCTGGGGAGTGTTGCCAGACAAATGGACCTTGAGGTGCAGGTTGATAGTTCCTTGAAAGTGGAGTCGCAAGCAGATAGGATAGTGAAGAAGGCGTTTGGTATGCTTGCCTTTATTGGTCAGAGCACTGAATATTGAAGGTGGGAGGTCAGGTTGCGGCTGTACAGGACATTGGTTAGACCATTTTTGGAGTATTGCGTGCACTTCTGCTCTTCCTGTTATAGGAAAGATGTTGTGAAACTTGGAAGGGTTCATAAAAGATTTACAAGAATGTTGCCAGGATTGGAGCTAAAGGGAGAGGCTGAATAGGCTGAGGCTGTTTTCCCTGGAGCATCGGATGTTGAGGGGGCACCTTATGAAGGTTTGTAAAATCTTGAGGGGCATGGATAGGATAAATAGACAAGGTCTTTTCCCTGCAGTGGGGGAGTCAAAACCTAGAGACCATAAGTTTAAAGTGAGAAAGGAAAGATTTAAAAGGGACCTAAGGGACAACTTTTTCACGCAGAAGGTGTGCGTATATGGAATGAGCTGCCAGAGGAAGTGGTGGAGGCTGGTACAATTATAACATTTACAAGTCCAACAGGTTTATTTGGAAATACTAGCTTTCGAAGCACTGCTCCTTCAGGTAGCTGATAAAGGAACAGCGCTCCAAAAGCTATTGCTTCCAAATAAATCTGTTAGACTATAACCTGGTGTTGTATGATTTTTAACTTTGTCCACTCCAGTCCAACACCGGTATCTCCACAACATTTCAAAGGCATCTGGATGGGTATATGAAAAAAAAGGGTTCACTGGGATGTGGGTCAAATGCTGGCAAATGGAATTAAATCAATTTAGGATACCTGGTCAGCATGGACAAGTTGGACCAAAGGGTCTGCACACTACAATTTCAAGAGGTGTGTTCGTGCCACATCCAAACAGGTCAGTGATCAGTTTTCTCCTGAGATGTGGCCTTTACTGGCATTGTCAGCCATTGTTCCCCATCCCGAAATGCCCTTGAACTGAGTGACATGCCAAACCATTTTACAGGGTAGTTAAGAGTCAACCACATTGCTGTGAGTCTGAAGCCATATGTTGGCCAGACCAGGTAAGGATGGCAGATTTAATCTGAAACGGTTATTAATTGTTCTCTCATGCCCATAGCAGGAGCTGAGAGTGGGAGAGTCTTCTGATCAGCTATGTTTGATACAGAATGGTACCACTCAAGCCGCAAGAGCTCATTTCTCTCTAAAGGCAGTGGTTCCTCCAGTCTCTTATGAACTATGACTTCTCAGATCTTTGTGTGTTAAACTCGGCCTTATGCCTGATTGTAATCTCAAGGTGAAAGCAAACACGACATGGTGGTAGTGTCAGGATGTGAACCCATGCCTCCTCAGAAATAAAGGGACAACTGCAGGATGTCGGTGTAAAGTCACCTGGCCATCAGACTGGCTAAGAACATGAGTCACATGAGCTAGAGAAGAACATTCGGCCCTTCAAGATTCTTCTGCCATTCAACAAGATCATTGTCCTGAAGTCCACCTTCCCACACTATCTCCATCTCCATCACTGCCCCAAGGGTCTAATGATACCTCAAAGGGTAAATAACAAAAATAATCTTTTGGAAAGCATGCATTTTAAAAGCAAGTCGATAGTTTAGACAAAAATTGTTTTGTAGAAACAGGACTACTTTTACTTAGTTCAGTCCTTTTGAACCCCATCAAACTTGCACCTTTACTTTAGAAAAGGGTGAGATCTGAGTTACCTCTTTCTTTGCATCAGGTCTTTGATAACACTCGTGTTGGATGAAATTAGCCCCATACAGTATGTAATCTGTGTTATCATGTGTCAGGGCAGAGACTGCAGTTTCAATTGTCCAGTCACCATCATCATCTCCACTTGCACTGCTAAAAGGAAAGACATTGATTTGAGACTGGGGTAACATTATCCAATCATGGTGAAATTTCAGACCATCTTGTTCTGCTGCAGTAATATCTTTCCAAGGTAAGGAGATAAAGTAATCCAGCTGCAGAGTAACTAAGTTCTTACACAACTGAAGCAAGACCTCAGTACTCCTGTACTTGAATAAAGACGAACAGTCCATTAAGCTTACTAACAACTTTCTGCATATGCATGTTAGTCTGCAGTAATCTATCATCAAGGACATCTAGGTCCCATTGTACATCTACACTATTCACTTCTCACCATTTGAGAAATACTCTACATCTCTGTTCTTCCTACCGAAGTGGATAGCCTCTCTTTTTCTCGATATTATATTCCATCTGTTATGCTTGTCCAAATCCTCCTGAAAATCTTCCTAACGACACACAGTCCTGCTGAGCTTTGTATCACCTTGAAGTCTGAAATGCTAGTCAAGGTAAACTTGCCATAGCCCCATCATAGCACAAGAATTCTCTGTTATTAAACAGAGACCACTGGTGGTGGGGTTAAACCTGAGGGCCACCACGCCTCAGGCAAGGGAAGAGGTTGCTTCATAGTGCAAGAATTGAACCTACACTGTTGACATCACTCTGCATCGTAAACTATGCAATCAGCCATATATTGAGAAATACTGTGGCCTAAATACAGAGCCTTGAGATAGTCCACTTGTCAGTTTGCCAACACAAGAATATAGGATATGGCCCTCATCACACCTTCTGGTCACTCTCTGAACTGTAATTAGACAAACTAAACAAATTCACATCTCAAATTGGAATCCTTGGCATGAAGTCCCAGGTAAACTATTTTGCCAGGTTTACATTCATTATCATGGGCGCACCAAGTGTACACATGTCTGTGACTGAATGGGTAAACACTGCTGCCTGAAGTCAGAAAGATCGAGTTTCATTTTGGAGATTTGAACTGGAGATTATGGATTTAAGTCTTAATTACCTTAATGTTCCTGGAGTTAAATTAGCTTTGATTAGAGTATGTGCAGCAATAGTGTCCCTTCCTCTAAGCCAGGAGGCCCACATTCAAGGCCCACCTGCTCAGACATGTGTCTAAACATCTCCGAACAGATTGTTTAGAAAATATCTAAGATAGCATTGATTAAAGATCAGGTTGGAGATTCTCCAGGAAACATTCATCATGCTAATACTGCAAAGGGAGAAAGTTGATTTGAACAGGAATTAGAATTTCTTCCTCAAAGACAGTGCAGAGTCATTGTTTCAGTTGTTTCGAATTTGTTGTCCCTGACACTTCACTTTGCTGAGAAGAAATAACACAACCTGCAATTATTTGCTGCATTTACAAGCATTCATATTGTAACGGACAAAGTGAGGACTGCAGATGCTGGACATCAGAGTCGAGTGTGTGTTGCTGGAAAAGCACAGCAGGTCAGGCAGCATCTGAGGAGCAGGAGAATCGACATTTCAGGCATAAGCCCTTCACCAGGAATGAGGCTTGTGGGTCAGAGCTGAGAGATAAATGGTACGGGGTGGGGTTGGGGGAAGGTAGCTGGGAAAACGATGAAAGTGAGAGAGATCAGAGGGGGCAGTGATGGATGGGTCTGGAGAGAGTGCCGATTTGGAAGCTTGGGACTGGGATAATGTGGGGTGAGGGGAAATGAGGAAGCTGTTGAAATCCACATTAATTCCATGTGGTTGCAGAGTCCCAAGGTGGAATATGAGGCGTTCCTTCTCCAGGCGTCGAGTGATAACGGTTTGGCAGTGGAGGCGGCTCAGGATTTGCATGTCCTTGATGGAGTGGGAGGGGATTTGATGTGTTCAGCCACTGGGCGGTGGGGTTGGTGGGTGCGGGTATCCCAGAGATGTTCTCTGAAACGATCCGCAAGAAGGCGTCCTGTCTCCCCGATGTAGAGGATGTTGTAACAGGGACCCAATTTCCCTACATTTGCAAGGCAAAATAGTTCATTCACTGGAAAGCACTGGCATTTTCAACGTGCTTTCCATAAGATCAGGATTTACCCAAGTGCTTCTGACGGGTTGCAGGAAATGGAGGTGCTGATCTATTCAGCACAGCAAGCTCCCATGAACAGCAGTGAGATATTAATCAGATTTTAGTGAAGTTGGTTGAAGGATTAATATTTGGACATGTCTCAGAGCAGAGCTTCAAATAGTGATGGTGGCTCCTGCATATCAAACTGAGAAAACAAATAGAACTTCAGTGTAATGATTCAACTGAAATACTGTATCTCTAATACGTGCAGCATTAACATGGAATCTCTACAGCATGGGAGCAGGCCATTTAGCCCATCCATTCCATACTGACTCTCTGAGAAGCATCCTTCCCAGACCTATGCTAACTCGGTATTTTCCATGGCTAATCCACCTAACCTGCACATCTTTGTGATTGTGGGAGGAAACCGGAGCACCTGGAGTAAACCCATGCAGACACGGGGAGAATGTGGAAATTCCACACGGACAGTTGCCCGAGACTGGAATTGAACCCAGGTTCCTGGTACTGTGAGGCAATAGTGCTGACCACTGAGCCACCATGTCACCCTAAACATCTGGAACCATAAGTCAATGCTGTGTTCAAGGGAATTCCCTCATCCTTAATGTTGTTCCAGTACAGTACCTCTTGCTTAGACTTTGAAGTACTGGTTACATTATTCAGAAACAGGAGATAACAGTCAAGACTTTCCCTCCAAAACAAGTGCACTAAATAGCTGAGGTGACATCAAATTTAAACAGGAACGATTATGGGGCATCAAGTCCAGTGATTAAACTGGTCTTCCTCATCAGCTTACTGCCTCACCACTGATATTGCTTACCTTTCGGTCAGGTTTGCACGTTCTCCTTGCATTTCATAGTTTCCTTCGTAGCTTGACGCCTGGTAACTGGTTTGGGCTTGAGGTTGAGCTTGAGACTGAGGCTGGGCTTGGGCCTCAGCCTGGATCTGGGCTTCATCCTGGGCTTCCATTATCAGACTTTCCGCTGGCATTAACCCTTGAGTAACCATGGGTTTGCTGGTTATAAAACTGTTACTCTGGTGAGATGTTTGGGTCCAGTTGTATCTGTCTCCTACCTGGGCCTGCCTCTTGCATGATTCGCCGTGGTAACTGAAAGCAATTCCCTCTGCGTGCTGATCCAGGGCCCTGGTTTGGTTCCTGTCATAAATCCTCGACATGCTTTGACTGAGGCCGGGGCGAAAGTTTACAACAGGGCTGACGGGAAAACTCTCGTTGTGAACGCTTCCATAAGTTTGGGACTCTCTGCTGACGGTGACCACGTGCTTCTGGGAACTTTGAGAAGGAACCCTGCTGACAGGAAGTGGCCTGGAGGTGGGCAAAGCAACTTCCGTCTGGGTGTACCTCGTGTTGCTATGCAAAATGGACCTCATGGCGTTCAGCCGACTGCCCAAGTTCCTCTCAACATGGATGACACGCCGACTGGAGGACAAGGTGGGCTCTCTTCCGACTATCCCCTTTCTCAAAAATCTCAATTCCATCCTTGGGCGATTGCGGGACAAAACCGGGCTATTGTCAGGTGAGACCTCTATCCGGCGAGTCGGTTTAATGGTCTGGCTCTGCTGGCCTTGGGACAAGAATTGGCCAGTCCCTGAGGAAAACTGGGCAGCTCCATTCACCATTCTTTGATTAATTCTGTAACCCACTGGTTTCAGGGTCTGCCAGAAAGAAAAAGAAAGACACTTTACCAACATACAACAACAGGTGGGTTGAAACTGTACAGGTTATACCAACAACAGAGGGATGGGAACAGGAGTAAGCCATTCAGCCCTTCGAGCCTTTTAATGAGATCCTGGCTGATTTGTGGCCTATCTCCTAGCTTTGACCCATATTTCTTAAGCTCTTTAGAACACAGAACAGTACAGGCCCTTTGGCTCTTGATGTTGTACCGACCTTTGATCCTATTCTAAGATCAAACTAACCTACACACCTTTCATTTACTATCATCCATGTGCCTATCCACTCTCTTCCTCCAATCACCTTAAAATTATGTCCCCTCGTGACAGCCATTTCTGCCCTGGGGGAAAAGTATCTGACTATTCACTCTATCTATGCCTCTCATCACCTTGTACACCACTATCAAGTCACCTCTCATCCTTCATCACTCCAATGAGAAAAGCATTAGCTCCCTCAACCTTTTTTCATAAGCTTTGCTTAACAAAAACAAAATCTATCTCAGATTTTTATTAAAAAAACAGATCTAGCATCCACTCCCATTTGTGGAAGAGGGTTCCAAACATCTATCACCCTTTGTGTGTATAAGTGCTTCCTAACATCTCTCCTGAATGGTCTGGACCTAATTTTTAGACAAGCCATCTAGTTCTCGAATCTCTACACAGTGGAAATAGCTTGTCGTTATCTACTCAGTCCTTTCCTGTTAATATCTTGAAGGCAGTCCAGAGAAGGTACACTATGATGAGACTGGGTATGGAGGGAATGCCTTAAGAGGAGAGAGATTGAGTATGTTAGATCTATATTTATTGGAATATAGAATAATGGCATTTGACCTCACTGAAACATCCAAGAATCTTAGGGAATACTTGACAGAGTGGATAGGGAAAGGTTGTTTCCCCTTGGGGACAGTCTAGGACCAGAGGGCAGAATCTTAGAATAAGGAGAAGCCTATTGAAGGCAGATAAGAGGAGGAATTTCTAAGGGAATGGAAGTTGTTGAGGTTGGGTTGTTAAGTGTATTCAAGGCTGAGATAGAGAGATTTTTAATCATTAAGGGAACCAAGGGTCATCGGGAAAAGGCAAGAAAATAGAGTTGAGGATTATCAGATCAGCCATCATCTCATTGAATAGTGGAGCAGACTCGATGGGCTGAATGGTCTACTTCTGCTCCAATGTCAAATGGTTTTATAGTCAGTGCAGTTAAAGGAAGACCTTCCCAAAGGCAATTAGGGATGGACAATAAATGGCAGCCTCTCAAAGCTAATTTCCCAAGAATGATTAAAATAAAACCTCCAGAGAGTCGTAGAATCACATAGCATGGAAACAAACCATTCTTGCCTTCATAATCCCAAACTAAACTGGTCCCACTGACTGTGCTTGACCCTTATCCCTCCAAACATTTCATATTCATGTACTTACCTAAATGTCTGTCCAGCATTGTAACAGTACCAGGTCCACCTCTTTCTCTGCAAATTCATTCCACATGCGAACCACTCTCTAAAAAAGTTGCCCCTCATGTATTTTTTAAAATCTTTTTCCTCTCACATTAAAAATATGCCCCCTCAACTTGAAATCCCCACCCTAGGAAAAAAGATGCCTGCCATTCACCTTATCTATACCCCTCGTGGTTTTATAAACCTCTCTAAGTTCACTCTTCAATCTCCTAAGCTCCAGTGAATAAAAGTCCCAGCCTATCCAGCCTCTCCTTACAACTTTCCTTCCTGGCAACATTCTGATAAATCTTTTCTGAACCCTCTCCAGCTTGATAAGTCCTTCCTATGAGACGGTGTCTCGACACTATGCCTCCCATTTTGAGGTGAACTCTATTCTCTTGTTACTGAAAAACTTTTGAAGTACCATCCTTTATCATTCTGATATTCAAAGCATTGCCTGGTTTCATAGCACTTCAATCTTACTAAAATAAGAGGCATGCCATTGAGGTTTTTTGATTCACACTCATCAAGGCAATTGCAAGAATGCCTAATTTCACCACTCTTTATACTACAGCAGAAAAGAGGTGATGATTGCCTCAGAAGTCTATGTTCATTGGCAGAGGTATTGCTATGAGGGAACCATAGGTTCCTGAAGCTCCTCTCCTGAATATTCAAAAGAGCAAATGGCTGGATCACATCCCTTTTGTTTGCAGAGTACAGTTCTTTGTTAATGAATGGATGTCACTTCTAGTATGGGTAAATTAACCACGTATCAGCATGACTGATCATATTAAATTTAATGTTAGGGTATTTGTTAGCACAGGAGAATGTGAGGACTGCAGATGCTGGAGATTAGAGTCGAGAGTGTGGTGCTGGAAAAGCACAGCAGGTCAAGCAGCATCCGAGGAGCAGGAGAATCAACGTTTCGAGTATAAGCCTTTCCTGATGAAGGGTTTATACTCGAAATGTCAATTCTCCTGCTCCTTGGATGCTGCTTGACCTGCTGTGCTTTTCCAGCACCTCACTCTTGTTTTTGTTAGCGTACTCAGGGTGGTTCAGCGAGTGTGGACCAACTGCGTACTCACAACTAATAACAGACATTTTCTTTTGATTTCTTTATACCAGTTATCCTCCGTGACAATTCTTATGATCCAATTACTAGGAGAGTTTTAACTCCCTGATGTGCTGTGGAAAGGGACCATTTGAAATTCCACATGGCTAACTTCTTTCATTCTCACACTGGCACAGCTCACTAAAATTTTCAAAACACAGGAGCTGTCACCTCTGATTAGTACAGGCTGGGAGCCAAAGCAAACTTCTATAAGAGACATGCATGTCCTGAAGGGGGTTGTCTATTAGAAAATCTTGTGGCAATCGTAGATATCCATTTGATTGATAGCAATTAACTTTGGTTCATATGAAACTGCCCACAGGGTAAGTACAATGTTAAAACAAGTTAATTCAGATACAGAAACTTTGCACCATGCTTTGGTTTGAACAGTCCGTTGTCAGAACATGAAGCTATTTCTGATATTAGATTACAATCTCCGTGAGCTCTTCCACCCAGTAAAAAGCAGGACTCAGTAAATGACACCAAACACTTACAAAAGGCCCAGTTTACTGAGTCGACACCCACAGGGCAAATTAGTGCAAATATAGAGCACACAGTAAAAATCACATAACCGAGATAATCTGTGTGTCACTGACAGCTGAATCACAATGCTGTCTCATTTAAAAATGTTTGCTGAGCTAGCAAGCATGTTACAGCATCATCACAGACCATTCGGCCATCTGATTCACAGTATTGTTGGTACTCCAAATGAACCGCCTTCTACCTCTCTTTTGTCTCCCCTTATCAGCCTACCCTTCTATTCCTTTCTTTCCTGTGTATACTGAGCTACCCCCATAAACACATTCTTGCTGCTTGCCTTAACCCGCTCTCTGCAGCCACAAAAATCCAATTCTAATGAATTTCTGGGGAATAATCCTGTTGGATTATGCGTACTAACGGCCAACTCAGTTCTAGACCCTCCTGCAACAGAATCACCTTCTCTGCTGTATACCTTAATTGCATAGTTTTAAAAGATCTCTATGAGGTTGCCCTTGAGCCCTCCCTTTGTCAAAAGGAACAGGCCCAGCCTATTCAATACTACTTAATGGGTAGTGTCACATCAGGCAATAGTTCTAAAAGTGTTATTGTTCGAACTGAGCTCTGCTAAGTCGAACATTATTACACAGCCTTTGGGCGGAGAATCTGGCATATGTGTCTAACTCATCCCTTCTCTAAGATTTTACACAGCCTGCATAGGGTTACTGAGATGTGATACCTTCAGCATTGCAGTGATAAGACAGTTCACCAAATTTTATTGAAGCCTTATTGTCATGGACTCATCAGAATAATTTGCAAGAATACCAATTTAAAGGGAAGCCAGTGGCTTAGTGGTTAGCACTGATACCTCACAGCACCAGGGACCTGGGTTTGATTCCAACCTCGGGTGACTGTCTGCGTAGAGTTTGCACGTTCTCCCTGTGTCCACGTGGGTTTTCTCCAGTTTTCCCCCGCAATCCAATGATGTGCAGGTTAGGTGGATTGATCATGGGAAATGAGGGGTAGGGAGTTGATGTGGGCGGGATGTGTTTTGGAGGGTCGGTGTGGATGGGCAGAGTAGCCTACTTCCACACTGCGCGGATTCTAAACTTGATGAGACAACGTGGAAAATGCACCAGTTAATGCTGATTGACACAATGCCAGACTCTAGGCGAAAGTGAGGACTGCAGATGCTGGAGATTAGAGTCAAGATTCAGGTCAGGCAGCATCCGAAGAGCAGGAAAATCGATACTTCAGGCAGGAGTCCTTCATCAGAAAGGGTTCCTGCCCAAAATGTCGATTTTCCTGCTCCTCGGATGCTCCCTGAGCTTCTGTGCTTTTCCAGCACCACTCGAAACTTGACAATGCCAGACTCTGATTGGTCAAGGGATTGCCCTGAGAACTGAAATGGTGAGTGGCTGTCAATTATTTTATTGGGCTGAAACAGTTGCAGTGTACGCCCATTTTTCTGTCTGTAAAGAACAGAGACCTCTGTGTTAATAATATTTAACTTCCAGTATACAGGACTATCTGGGCAAATAATACATTTAGCTTCCAGTGCACGTCAAGTGCTTCACATGGCAAGTCCAACCAACAATGTCAAATGTTTTGTCAGTGTCATTCTTTGTGCCCTCAGGATAGAACAGCAAATGTTGTCCAGTTCAAGAATCACATCTGATGTTAGCCACTGTTGCAAACTGCATCCCATTAACAAAGACTAGAGTCTCTTCTGTGAAGCCTGTTTGCGGTCCATCTTCCACTGCAGACTCCTGCTCAAGCCCTTCATGGGAGGGAGGGCTCGTAACAGCACAATACCCCCACCAGAAATACTAGTGGTACCCAGATATCACATCCTGTCATGATATAGACTGTCAGAGCAGAATTAAGACATTCAGCCCATTTTGTCTGCCCTACTATTCAATCATGGGTGAATGTTTCTCAATCCCATTCTCATGCCTCCTCCCTTGATCAGTGACTATGATGAGCCTCTTGTCACTATTACAATCTGGTGAGAGGGCCAATCATTTTGAAACCCTGGTAAAAACAAAGACTGCAGATGCTGGAAACCAGAGTCTAGATTAGAGTGGTGTTGGAAAAGCACAGCAGGTCAGGCAGCATCTGAGGAGCAGGAAAATCGACATTTTGGGCAAAAGCCCTTCATCAGGAATAGAGGCAGGGTGCCTGCAAAGTGGAGAGATAAATGAGAGGGGGGTGGGGGCGGGGAGAAAGTAGCATAGAGTACAATAGGTAAATGGGGGTGGGGATGGAGGTGATAGGTCAGAGAGGAGGGTGGGGGAAGGTATCAAAGAGTACAATGGGTGAATGGGGGTGGGAATGAAGGTGATAGGTCAGAGAGGAGGGTGGAGTGGATAGGTGGAAAGGAAGATAGGCAAATAGGACAGGTCATGAGGGCTGTGCTGAGCTGGAAGGCTGGAGCTGGGGTGAGGTGGGGGAAGGGGAAATGAGGAAACTGGTGAAATCCACATTGATGCCCTGGGGATGAAGTGTTCCGAGGCGGAAGATGAGGCGTTCTTCCTCCAGGCATTGGGTGGTGAGGGAGCGGTGATGGAGGAGGCCCAGGACCTGCATGTCCTTGGCAGAGTGGGAGGGGGAGTTTAAATGTTGGGCCACAGTGTGTGAAACCCTCTCAAGCGCTGCGATACTCTTTAATTATGTTGAAGGCAGGCTGTACACAGGGTACTCCATCAAGAATCCACACAATTCTATCCCACTAGATATAAACCTCAGTATTCTGTTTTTTCTCAGATGAATTTGGTTTGTACTTCTTCTTGATTAGATGGTTGAGACTGATCTGTTCAAGGTGATTAAAATGTTAAAAGGACTCAGTGGTGGTGGGGTAGTGACAGAGAAAGATCAAGGTCTGAAATCTCTCTTCACGGACTGCCTGGAGGCTGTAGTCTTCTCCTGGTGACAGTGTTCACAGTATTTCACAGTCACAGCAGACAGTTTGCTGACCAGGTGAACAACCCAGAATGACTTACATCTCCGATTACTCTGCTGTAAGTAACTGATACATCGAAGGCAAGTTAATGGAAATGGAAGAAAGAGCCAAAGGACCAACGCCTTAAACAAATTTATTGTGAGACAGAGCAACTGAAGAAACACTTTACTTGCATTTATATAGCACCTGTAAAACATCCAACTGTGCTTCACACAAATGACTGTCAAACAAAATTGGATACTGGTTTGTATTAGGGGATAGTGAGGGAAGTGACCAAAAGATTGATCAAAGGGATAGGCTTTAGGGAGTGTATTGAAGAGAGAGAGCCAGTGAGGTGTAAGGGACAATTCTGGAGTTTGGTGCCCAGGCCAGTTGAAGGTATGACCCTCAGTGGTGCAGCAGTTAAAGTCAGAGATGATCCAGAGACGGAGTCTGAGCAGTGCAGAGTTTTAAAGATGGTAGTGCTGAAGACACTCCAGTGTAATGGACAGTCAGTGTTGCAGAAAGTTTGAAACATGACTAGCATTTTAGAAACAGCAGCTTAACTGATTTGTATAAAGTGGCTCCTAAATAATAGAACAAATGTGAGGGTAAATGATAGAACAAAATTTCAAAATGATTGTTACCCTGGAGAGTGGAGACACTTGCACTGCAGGAAAACATGGGGATAAAGTGTTTCAAGCAATCCAAAGTCAAGGCTGTGCTGGGAACACTCAGACTGAAAAACAACCAATTTATTGATCATTTGCATTGTGTTCCTGATCGTTACGGTATGTAACTGACCAGCCTATCATCAAACAAGTGACAGAATGATGTAGTTCGCGGTGAGCCGAAGAAAGCAATCTCACCCAAATGGCAGCTTCTTCGATGAGATTCCCATCCAGAGACATTCAGATCACAATCAGGATGGACACTCTTAGTATATGGGCTGAAGGAGCACTACCCTGAGGGAGCATCACCCTCAGAGAGTGCCACCCTGAGGGAGCACTGCACTCAGGGAGTATCACCCTGAGGGAATACCGCCCTGAGGGAGCGCTACCATGAGGGAATACCGCCCTAAGGAATACTACTCAGAGCAGAGCTGACTGAGGGAGCTCTGCATTCATGAAGCATCACCCAGAGGGAGCACCACACTGAGGGAGCACCGCACTGAGGGAGCACCGCATGGATGAAGCATTACCCTGAGGGAGAGCTGCACTGAGGAAGCTCTGAACTGAGGGAATGCCACACTGAGGGAGCATCACTCTGAGGGAGCACTGCACTGAATGACACCAACACTGGGTGAGCCCCACCCTGAGGGAGCACCGCATTAGGGGAGCACTGCCCTGAGGGAGCACTGCATTGAGGGAGCATCACACTGAGGGAGCCCCGCACTGAGGGAATGCTACCCTGATGGAGCGCCGCATTGAGACAGCCCTGCGAAGGGAGAGCCCACGCTGAGGGACTGCCACACTGAGGGAGCCCCGCACTGAAGTAGAGCCGCACTGAGGGAGCCCCATGCTGAGGGAGAGCCATACTGAGGGAGCCCCGCACTGAAGTAGAGCCGCACTGAGGGAGCCCCATGCTGAGGGAGAGCCATACTGAGGGAGCTCTGAGCGGAGGGAGCACCGCACTGAGGGAGCCCCACACTGGGAGTGCCCTGCCCAGGGAGTACTACACTGAGCGAGTTCCATGCTGAGACATTAAACTGCTGCCCGATGCAGTGGAGATTAAGCCTCCCATAGCACTATTTAAAAGACATGTAGGGCAGGTTTCCCATGTCCTGACAGACATTTTTCCCTGAAGCCCAACACAAAAAAAACATGATTGGGTCAATGTCCCCTTGCTGTGCTCAAATTGGCAGCTGCATTTCCTGATTACAATCTGACTACACTTTAAAAATCTTCAGTCTGTAAAGTGTTTTTTTGAATATCCTGATGTGGTGTGAGGTGCTATATAAATGCAAGTTCTTTCTTTCATTCAGGCCCATTATAGCAATAAGTTGGGGTGATTCGGTTACAGTGGAAACCATCAGAGTCTGCACTCAGTATCCGGGACTGACTATCCCCAACATGGTGCAGGAGCAAACCAGCATGTAACAAGCTGAAGGTGTCTAAGTTAACGTCTCGTAGATTCAGTGTTAGGACCATAGAATCAGGAGGAGGACAGTCAGCCCCTTTTTTGAGTTTGTTCTGTCAGATGACAACTGATCTGTGACCTAACTCTACCCACCCATCTTGATTCCATATTTCTTTGTCGCCTTGACTTAGAAAAACAAGCTGTTTTAAAATAAACTGAGCTAACATCTACTGCCTCTTGTGGGAAGGCATCACATGATCCTACCACTTGTTGCATGAAACATCATTTGCTAATTTTACTCCTGTGCGGCCCAGCTCAGATTTTCCTAGATTGCCTAACTGGAGGAATAAGATTCACGCCATGAACAGCACGCATTCACCAATGACCTACCTCAGTGTAACCATATCGAGGCCCTGGGAGTGGCAGTGTCGGATATCCAAATGGAGGGATCGCCATGGAACTAATGTAATCAGGGGCACTGAGTGTCCGCTGCACCCGGTCTACAAATACAATGGTGCAATTAGCAAATCTGTTCAATCTATCACATAGAATGACCACACACACACACCTCAATGCAAGCAAAAGAAACACCATTCTGGGATTCAACCTATGCAACGGGAGAGAGAGAGCCAGTGACTTGTTACAACATCCCAAGTCACCTCAAGGGAGTGATTATCATGAAAAATTGAACAACGAGACACATAAGTAGACCATATGACAGGAAACTCAACTGCTACTTAAAGATGTTTTTTGTAGGTAGGAGTGTCTGAAAGAAGGCGAGATGGAAAGAGGGGTTTATGGAGATAATTCTAGAGCACAGGGATCGGGAAACCAATGGAACGGTGACCAGTGGTGGGAAGGTGAAAACTGGGGTAAGCAAGAGGCCAGAATGGAGGAGCAGAGAGATCTCAGAGGTTCATGGGCTGGTGGAGGGGCAAGAACATAAAGGGTTCATTCCAAGGTGCAGTTCCTACTCTTTCAGTGCATTCCTTACAATGCTACCCTAGTTGCCCTTCTTCACAGAAATTATTTTTAACACATTTGCTAACATTCCCACTCAGAAGGACATTGCTTCAAACACCGTTCTGGAGAATTTTCAACAATGACATTTTTGCCCATTACTAGGGCTGCACAGTCAGAGGTGGTGTGTTTTGATTGTGGGAAACATAGAGGCTAATCTGCAGGATCCCGTAAGCAGTGATGTGATAAATGATGGGATCACTTGCTTCTGCTGTTGTTACAGGGATAACTGTTGATGAGTTCACTAGCTGAACTCCCCTGGCCTTCTGCAAAATCATGCCAAGCGATCTTCTATGACCACCTTCCAGGACTGGTTGACAACTGAGTTCTGGCCATTCCGCTATGAAAAGAGGCTAAATAGGCTGGGTTTGTTTTCCTTATTGCAGAGAAGGCTGAGGTGGGGGAACTGACTGAGGTATACAAACCTGGAAGGTCATAGGTTGTGTGGCTAAGGAAAAGGTTTTCCCCTTATTAGGGGGACTAATAGTCGGCATAGATTTAAGATAAAGGGGGTTTCGAGGAGATTAACAGAAGACTTATTTAACTCAGAGAGTCACGGGGGCTGGAACTCACTGCTTGAAAGAGTGTTGGAGGCAGGAACCATCACAATATTGAAGAAATAATTAGATGAATACTGCAAGTGCATTAGCATTCAAGGCCATAGGCCAAGTGCTGGAAAATGGAAACTTAGCAAATAGGTGCTTGATAATGAGTATCACCATGATAGATTGAACAGCCTCTTTCACTGCTGTAAAACTCCATGAGATCTATATTCAGCTCTCTGAACCACACTTTCTAATTCAATGGTTAAAGAACTTGAGTTTTCTGAAGGAGTGCTGGCTGAGTGGTTAGCACTGCTGTCTCACAGCGCCAGGGACCCGGGTTCGATTCCCACCTCGGGCGACTGTCTGTGTGGAGTTTGCGCATTCTCCCTGCGTCTGTGTGGGTTTCCTCCCACAATCCAAAAATGAGCAGGCCAGGTGAATTGGCCATAGTGATAGGTGCATTAGTCAGGGGTGGATATAGGTTAGATGAGTGGGTCTAGGTGGGTTGCTCTTCAGAGGGTCGGTGTGGACTTGTTGGGCCGAAGGGCTTGTTGCCATACTGTAGGGAATCTAATCTGTCTAATGAAGAGGATTGATGAGGGTGGAGTGGTGGATGTGATCTATATGGACTTTAGTAAGGCGTTTGGCAAGGTTCCTCATGGTAGACTAGTTAGCAAGGTTCGATCACGTGGAATCCAGGAAGAACTAGCCATTTGGATACAGAATTGGCTCAAAGGTAGAAGACAGAGGGTGGTAGCAGAGGGTTGCCTTTCAGACTGGAGGCCTGTGACCAGTGGTGTGCCACAAGAATTGGTGCTGGGTCCACTGCTTTTCATCATTTATATAAATAATTTGCATCTGAACATAGGAGGTATAGTTAGTAAGTTTGCAGTTGACAACAAAATTGGAGGTGTAGTGGACAGGTGAAGAAAGTTACCTCAGAGTACAACGAGATCTTGATCAAATGGGCCAATGGGCTGAGGAGTGGCAGATGGAGTTTAATTTAGATAAATGTGAGGTGTTGCACTTTGGAAAGGCAAATCAGGACATAACTCATACTCTTAACATCCTGAAGGGGTGTTGCTGAACAAAGAGACCTTGGAGTGTAGGTTCATAATTCTTTGAAAGTGGAGTCACAGGTAGATAGGATAGTGAAGAAGGCGTTTGGTATGCTTTCCTTTATTGGTCAGAGCATTGAGTAGAGGAGTTGGGAGGTCATTTTGCAGCTGTACGGGATGTTAGTTCAGCTACTTTTGGAATATTGTGTGCAATTCTGGTCTCCTTCTTATAGGAAGGATGTTGTGAAACTTGAAAGGGTTCAGCAAAGATTTACAAGCATGTTGCCAGGGTTGGAGTGTTTGAGCTATAGGGACAGGCTGAATAGGCTGGGGCTGTTATCCCTGGAGGCTGAGTGGTGATCTTTTAGAGGTTTATAAAATCATGAAGGGAATGGATAGTGTAAATAGACAATGTGGGTTGGGAGGACTAGAGGGCATAAGTTTACAGTGAGAGGGGAAAGATTGAAAAGGGACCGTAAGGGGCAACTTTTTCACACAGAGGATGGTGTGTGTATGGAAATGAGCTGCCAGAGGAAGTGGTGGAGGCTGGTACAATTACAACATTTAAAAGGCATCTGGATGGGTATATGAATAGGAAGGGTTTAGAGGAATATGGGCCGAATACTGACAAATTGGACTAGATTCATTTAGGATATCTAGTCGGCATGGCTGAGTTGGACAGAAGGGTCTGGTTTAGTGCTGTACATCTCTATGACTCTATAACTGGGGAGTACTAATGTTTTTGGATTAGTGAGCCAGACGACCAGGCTAATGCCCTGGACACATTCAAATCTCACCATGACAACTGGTAAAGTTTGATATTAGAATCTCATCCAAGTAGTGGTGACCATGTCAACTATCATTGGTCAGAGAGTCATAGAGATATACAGCATGGAAACAGACCCTTCGGTCCAACCCATCCCAACCCAATCTAGTCCCATCTGCCAGCACCCGGC
This sequence comes from Chiloscyllium plagiosum, assembly GCF_037043375.1. NCBI lineage: Eukaryota > Metazoa > Chordata > Chondrichthyes > Orectolobiformes > Hemiscylliidae > Chiloscyllium > Chiloscyllium plagiosum. The sequence continues at coordinate 20,258,976 of NW_028270157.1, read as the reverse complement.
CCATATCCCTCCAAATTCTTCCTATTCATATACCCTTCCAAATGCTTCTTAAACGTTTCAATTGTACCAGCCTCCACCACTTCCTCTGGCAGCTCATTCCATACACGTACCACCCTCTGTGTGAAAAAGTTGCCTTTCCTTTTTCCATGTGACTCCTGACCTACAACAATGTGGCTGACTCCTAACTGCTCTTTGAAATGGTCTTAGCACACCACTCAGTTGAAGGGTACTTGGGGGATGGTAACAAATAGCTGGCCTTGCCAGTCACATTCACATCCACCAAAGACTTTTTAAAACCATCCGATGCGTCAAAACTGACAAAAACTGAATCTTATGCAAAAACAGAGAAAAATCTCAAAATGCCGAAAGATATGTTAATATTAACCTAAACATCTGTGTGGTGGCAGAGATAGTTAAAGATTGCAGTTAAAGATGGAATTACCTGCTTTTATTTAGAGACGCTGTGGGAGGGAGACCTGCTCCCTGATTTTTATCTGCAGGCAGGAGCTAATCCCTCCAAAATTCCTCCCTGATTTGCTTGTTCGTACTAAAGACGTTAATCCGCCAATAACGCAAAATAAATTTCAGACAAATGCATCAATATTTAATTGAGCTATTCAGGGTTTCCATCTGGTGGGTTCAACTGGAGATTGAAAGTTTGGTAGGATAACCCTGAACTGGCTTCTTAATGGAGCCAGACTGATAAAGAGAGCCCGCAACTGCATAGGGAGGCATGGATTCGAGATGGAATGGGATTGATGAGTGATGAGACTGCAATGTAAAATGCAGGCACTGACACATGCAATTAACATGCAGCACAACAGGAGCTGCTGTAATGATTGTTATTAGCAACTGTTTGGAGCTAATTTATCACTGCATTAAATGATGGCATCTCTGACTTGCAACTACCACTCTTCTTTAATTATCACTAGTTCAGAATCCAGGAACTCCGTCCCTCCTCACGTTGTGAGGCTTCTACATCGCATGGACTGCAGCGGTTTCAGAAAGTAGCCCAGCACCACCTTCTCAAGGCCAGAGATGGGCGACATAGAATGTTACAGCCCAGTACAGGCCCATTGGCCTTCGATGTTACGCCGACCTGTGAAAATAATCTGATGCCCATCTAACCTATACCATTCCACTATTATCCTTATGTCCAATGTTCATTTAAATGCACTTAATGTTGGCGAGTCTACTACTGTTGCAGGCAGGCCTTTCCACGCCCTACTACTCTCGGAGTGAAGAAATGACTCCTAAATCTATCACCCCTCAATTTAAAGCTATGTCCTCTCATCTTAGCCTTCACCATCCGAGGAAAAACGCCCTCGCTGTCCACCCTATCTAACCCACGGATTATCTTATACGTTCTTGATTAAGTCACCTTTCAACTTTCTTTTCTCTAACAAAAACAGCCTCAGTTCCCTCAGCCTTTCCTTGTAAGACCTTCTTTCCGTACCAGGCAACATCCTAGTAAATCTGCTCCGAACCCTTTCAAAGCTTCCACATCCCTCTATAATGCGGTGACCAGAATTGCATGCAATACTCCAGGTGCATCTTATACAGCTGAAGCATGACCTCGTGGCTCCGAAACTTAATCCCCCTGTCAATAAACGCCAACACACCACATGCCTTCTTAACAACCCTATCAACCTAGGTGGCAACTTTCAGGGATTTATGCATTTGGACACCGAGATCTCTGGTCTTATCTATATCCAAATCTTCCAAAATTGCTGAAACCTCCTGTTTGTCAACCTCAATCCCATTTAATCTTGTAGCCTATATCTCCGTATTCTCACTAACATTGCCCTTTTCCAATGTGAATAGTGATGAAAAGTATTAATTAAGCATTTCCCCATGTCCTCAGATTCCATACACAACTTCCCACTACTATCTTTGATTGGCTCTGATCTTACTCTAGCCATTCTTGTATTCCTGATATATCTATAGAAAGTCTTAGGGTTTTCCTTGATCCTATCCACCAAAAACTTCTCATGTCCCCTCCTGGCTCTTCTTAGCCCTCTCTTTAGATCTTTTCTGGCTAACTTATAACTCTCAAACCCCTGAACTAAGCCTTCATGCCTCATCCTCATAAAAGCCTCCTTCTTCCTCTTGACAAGAGCTTCAACTTCTTTAGTAAACCCATGGCTCCTTCTCTCAACAATTACCTCCCTGCCTGATATACTTATCAAGGGGGTCAGGCAGCATCCAAGGAGCAGGAACATCGGTGCCATGTCGTGCTCTCACGAGGAGGTTGAGCAGTTCATCAACTGCACCAACACATTCCACCCCGACCTTAAATTCACCTGGACCAACTCTGACACCTCCATCCCCTTCCTGGACCTCTCCACCTCCATTAATGACGACCGACTTGACACTGACATGTTTTACAAACCCACCGACTCCCACAGCTCCTTGGATTACACCACTTCCCACCCTACCTCCTGCAAAAATGCCATCCCGTATTCCCAATTCCTCTGTCTCTGTCGTATCTGCTCCCAGGAGGACCAGTTCCACCACTGAACACACCAGATGGCCTCCTTCTTTAGAGATTGCAATTTCCCTTCCCACGTGGTTGAAGTTGCCCTCCAACGCATCTCATCCACATCCCGCACCTCCGCCCTCAATCCCCACCCCTCTAACCGTCACAAGAACAGAACATCCCTGGTCTTCACTTTCCACCCTACCAACCTTCGCATTAACCGCATCATCCACCGACATTTCCGCCACCTACAAACGGACCCCACTACCAGAGATATATTTCCGTCCCCACCCATTTCCCCTTTCTGCAAAGACCATTCCCTCCGTGACTACCTGGTCAGGTCCACACCCCTCAACAACCCACCCTCCCATCCTGGCACCTTCCCCTGCCACCGCAGGAACTGTAAAACCTGCGCCCACACCTCCTCCCTCACCTCCATCCAAGGCCCCGAAGGAGCCTTCCACATCCATCAAAGTTTCACCTGCACATCCACCAATGTCATTTATTGTATCCATTGCTCCCAATGCAGTCTCCTCTACATTGGGGAGACTGGACCCCTCCTAGCAGAGCACTTTAGGGAATATCTCTGGGATACCCGCACCAATCAACCCCACCGCCCTGTGGCCCAACATTTCAACTCCCCCTCCCACTCTGCCGAGGACATGCAGGTCCTGGGCCTCCTCCACCACCGCTCCCTCACCACCTGACGCCTGGAAGAAGAACGCCTCATCTTCCGCCTCGGAACACTTCAACCTCATGGCATCAATGTGGACTTCACCAGTTTCCTCATTTCCCTTCCCCCCACCTTATCCAGTTCCAACCTCCAGCTTAGCACTGTCCTCATGACCTGGCCTACCTGCCAATCTCCCTTCCCAAGTATTTGCTCAACCCTCCCTTCTGACCTATCACCTCCATCCCCACCCCCATTTACCTACTGTACTCTTTGCTACCTTCTCCCCAGTTTCACCCCACCCCCCCCCAATTTATCTCTCCACCCTGGAGGCTCCCTGCCTGTATTCCTGATGAAGGGCTTTTGCCTGAAACGTCAATTTTCCTGCTCCTCGGATGCTGCGTGACCTGCTGTGCTTTTCCAGCACCACTCTAATCTAAACTCTAGTTTCCAGCATCTGCAGTCCTCACTTTTGCCTGTACTTATCAAGGACCTGCAGTAGCTGTTCCTTGAATAAGCTCCACATTTCAAGTACGTCCATCCCGTGCAGTTTCCTTCCCCACCCGAAGCATCCTAAATCTTGCCTAATCGCATCATAATTGCCTTTGCCTGAGTTATAACTCCTTCCCTTCGGTAAACATAACCGAATTATGGTCGCTATCACCTACCTCCTCATTTAACACCTGGCCGGGCTCATTACCCAGTACCAAATCCAATATGGCATTGCCCCTTGTTGGCCTGTCTACATACTGTGTCAGAAAACCCTCCTGCACACACTGAACAAAACTGACCCATCTAAACTGCTTGAACTATAGTATTCCCAATCAATATTGAGGAAGTTAAAATTCCCCATAACAACTACGCTATTACTCTCGCTCCTATCAAGAATCATCTTTGCTATCCTTTCCTCTACATCCCTGGAACAATTCAGAGGCCTATAGAAAACTCCCAACAGGGTGACCTCTCCTTTTCCTGTTTCTAACCTCAGCCCAAACTACCTCAATGGATGTGTCCTCAAATATTCTCTCAGCTGCTGTAACACTATCCTTGACTAACAATGCCATACCACCTCCTCTTTTACCATCTTCTCTGTTCTTACTGAAACATCTAAATCCCGGAATCTGCAACAACCATTCCTGTCCCTCCTCTAGGCATGTCTCTGAAATGGTCACAATATCGAGTGGTGTCATGGCCAGCAATATCTGCATAACATCAAAAAACAAATGAAAATAGTTGTTTGGTCATACAGAACTTGAGTATTGTTTTAAAAAAATGACCCATTTTACCAAAGCTTTTCATTTTGCACTCATCAGGACAATTCACAAGAATACCAACTTAAAGGGAAACAACTGTATGAGAGGAGAGTGCTGATTGGTTGGCAAGTGTGCTCTGATTGGCAGAGGTGTTGCTAGAGATAAATGATGTTAATGATGATTGACAGTTAACTGTCAGGATTTGTTTACCTTTTAATGGAGATGGATTGACTCTAATTGGTCTTAGCATTGCCCAGAGAAATGAATCAGTGAATGGATGTCATCTCCTTTCTTGAGTTTAATATGGACATACACTGTGCCTGTTATCCAGAGAGTGGTGAGAATGAGGCAGCCATTACTGCAGGAAGTGATTGAAGCTAACAGTATTGACACATTCGAGGGGAAGCTGGATAAACATGAGGGAGAACGGAATGGAACTCTACACTGACAGGATGAGATGAAGCAAGGTTAGGGAAACGTGTGCGGAACATAAATACCAGCCTAGACCAGTTGTGTCAAAAGATCCATTTCTGTGTTGTAGACACAATGTAACCTGAGGCCATGTGATCTTTGACTTCTATATGAAAAGGCAGGTGGAGAGCCCTTAAGGATCACATCTGAAAGACTGCCATCAGAAAGAGAAATAATCATTCAGCAATTCCATAGTGAGGAAACTAAGTGTGTGTAAAACATCAGCAGCAGTCCTTCAGAGCGAGTTTCTCAACACTTGGTCGAAAACAAAACACAGCTGCCTCTTTGACAGCTTCAGTGTTGCCACCACATTCTCCAGCACATTCAAAACATTGTCATCGGCAACACAACATTTGACCTTCGAAAACTTTTGGACATTATGATATAGATTCTCCCATAACCTGGCTCCCATGACCTCCCCTTTCCCAGCAATACAAACTCCCCTTCCTCCACATCCCCCTCACATTTCCCCACCCAGGCGAACACAATTTACCCACCCATACAGACCCTCCACCCCCCCCCCCCCCGGGGGTTTTCAGACTCTCTCCACCCCCCCCAGGGGGCAGATTCTCCCCTCCCCACCCAGGGGGTCAGACTCTCTCCACCTCTTAGTGGACAGATTCTCCCCTCCCCACCCAGGGGGATAGACACTCTCTCCCCTCTCTCCCACCCCAGGGATCAGACTCCTCCACTTACACTTCCCCACCCAGGGGGACAGTCTCCCCCCTCCCCCACCCCTGGGGGAGGGAGATCTCCGACCTCACACTCCCCATCCAGAAGACAGAATCCAGCCTCCTCACCCAGACAGACAGACACTACCCTCCAGGAGTCTCCCCTCCTCACCAAGGGGGCAGGCTCTACCCCCCCCCCCCCCCATCTCCCCAGGGGGACAGACTCTCCCCAGCCCCCACCCAAGGGGACACACTCCCCACCCCCCAGACCCTGTGCCCTCTCCCTCTGGGGAGGGGTGGTGGTGATGGTGCTGTCTCCCCCCAGGGTGTATCCCCCCCTCCCTCCCCCCTTACCTGTGGAAGCCCTCCTGTTCTTGCGGGACATGCTGAGGCTGACCTGCTGCCGGAGTCGGAAGCTCCTGTCATCCTGGCGGGACAAGCGGAGCTTCTCGTCGGAGGGGACAGCCAGGCTGGAGTCCAGGGCAGGCAGGAGCTGCTCCTGGCTCAGCACCGTGCGGAAGAAAGGGTCGGGACTGCTCCCCATCGCGGGCTCCTGCTGCTGCTGCCGCCCGGGAGCCCACAGGCACAGGGCTCCTGTCTGAGCTGCTGAGGTGTGTCTGTGCTCCCGCCAGATCCCTCCCTCCCTCCAGTGATTGCAAAACCTCCTCCTCCTCCTTCTCCTTCTGCTGCAGACTTCCTCATGGCAAAACCCAACTCTCCCGAGCTGTTCAACTCGGCCCTTGCTGTGGAGGTGATCTTTGCAACAACCACTACCTGAAGGAGCGGGGGAAAGCAGATCGATTAACCATTTTCACAACAGGAGTGAGTAAAATTAACTGCTGGGAAATTGCAAGGGAAACTGGTTGAACAGCGTTTTCCTCATGCCTAATGAAGGGCTTTTGCCCGAAACGTCGATTCTCCTGCTGCCTGACCTGCTGTGCTTTTCCAGCAACACACTCTCGACTCCAATCTGCAGTCCTCACTTTCTCCCAGCATTTTCAAAGGGCCAGCACGCCCCACATGGACCGAGTAGACTACTGTTGAGTGAGCTTGCACTGCCCTCGATTAGGGGTTAAAGGCTCTTCTTGCTTCAGTGGACTGAAATAGTTCAAGAAAGTGGCATTGAATCTAAAGGGGCAAGGCATGGGATGGAAATATTGGACTTTCCAGAGACACACACATCTAATGAAAACTTTTAAACATTTTTTCAGCTCCCTGCTTTGGAAAGCCAGCCTTGTTATATCTGCATGCTGTGTGTAGGCTTTCTGTAGTGATCTGAATAGAGGTTACCCACAGGGGAAGCTCTCAGTGGGTATTGTGTGCAAAAATAAACAAACCGTATGGACCTGGATTTGTTATATGTTTGCAATGGTAATGAGGAATTCAGGAATGTAAATATAAACCTAGGGCGGTTCTTGATTAGTAAGGGGATCAAGGGGTACTGGGGCAAGGCAGGGGAATGGGGTTGAAGCCAAGATTGGTGCAGCAAACTCAATGGGCCCACTGGCCTAATTCTGCTCCTCTATCGTATGGCCTTCTAACTGCTGATTTCTTTTAAAAATACACCTCTTACTGTGCTCCAATGGCAAGACTAGCAAATGATTTCATCTGAATGCAGTAATCTGTCCAATAAATGGGATTTATAGCCTGACAAAGGCAGTGGATGACACGTTAGAAGGACTGGAACTAGCAATCAGCAGCTCCTCAGCAACTTTCACCTTTGACCTCCGTGTGTGGGAGATCGTGTCCTCCTTCCTCCTTTAAGAAGTGTAACAGGAGATTTCAACACATTCAAAGGCTAAAGATCACAAAGCAGGGACTGTTTATTTCACTGGCATTAGTTCATTACAAACATGATGGGAAAATAAGGTTAAACAAGGAAGTATTTACTCGAATAAAGCGTGCAGTAGAGAAATTCTTTGTCTCTCTGCTTCATCATCCCATGAGTTGTTGTGTCATTATAGTCTTACCAGACTATAGGAGCTGCTCTGTTCATTAGAGAAAAGCAACTGGTGGTGGTTTAACCTGAGGGCCACCAGACCTTGGGTGAGGGAAGAGGTTGGAAAGGAGAGTCCTTCATGGTAACCTCAAATCAGTGATGGGAATTGAACCCATGCTGTTCGTATCACACTGCTCTGTAAACCAGTGATCCAGCCAAATGAATTAAACTGATTCCCTTTCTGCAAAGCTGCTCATTTTCCAGAGAGGGTCTTTTCAACTACTGTCCCCTCACCATCGCTGCCTAGTGATAGATTTCTCTGTGTAGTTGCCAAAGTGGCTCTAATCAATGCCCTTCCTTATTGTTGGCAGCTGCTGTTGGAAGTTCTGTTACAGAAGCTCCTTAAAATCCTCCTTAATTGACCAAGCTTTTGATTGACCGCTCTCCTATATCCTCATGTGACTCGGTGTTAGACTTGTTATGGAGCAGGCCTGTTCAAAGCATTTCAAGAAAGTAGCCCAGACCCTAAATTTGCTAGTTGTTTTAAGCAGGTGTAAGGTGAGGATATTTCAGGAGTGATGCAGCTGATCAAGCCACCTAGCTTTAAACAAAACAGAATTAATTTACAAGATTACCAAACGAAACACAAACAACAGATGCAGAATACTGAATAACTTAACCGAGCCAAAAACCCAACAGATTAAGCCAACTTAATAGAACAAAGAAAATTTACAGTCCAGGAACAGGCACTTCGGCCCTCCAAGCCTGAGCCAATCCAAATCCACTGTCTAAACCTATCATCCAATTCTTAAGGATCTGTATCCCTCTGCTCCCCACCTACTCATGCATCTGTCCAGACACATCTTAAATGAATCTACTGTACCAGCGTCCCTGCCTCTACTACCTCTGCTGGCAACGTGTTCCAGGCACCTACCACCCTCTGTGTAAAATACTTTCCGAGTGTATCCCCCTTAAACGTTTCACCTCTTACCTTGAATGATGCTGTTCCAAAAACTTGCAACAATCCCCATAAACTCCTCTTGGCACAAAAGGTAAAATCAAACCCAGGGTCTTACAGGAGAGACTGGTTTAGTGAATAGCCAGATGGCTAAAAACCAAATCAAACCAGAGAAAAGCTGAGCTGGGAGAACTGGTCACTCCCTTTATTATACAAGTATTTTTTTAAACTTGAAAGCCTTTTGCCTGAGGCAGTATATGTTAGTTATAATCAAACTGGCCCCAAAACCCATCCAAGCGCAGACACTTCGGAAACTCCATTTTTAGGACCTTCTGAAGAAAAAGGCTAAGGACAACATAACCTTGTTAAAGGAGCAGCATCATCACAGACTTTGTTGAAAAATCGACCTATGAAGCTCCCTGTGATGTTTAACTGAAATAAACTAATGGCAAGTTGTTGTTACATTCAGAGATTAGTTAGAGCCCTAGTGATATGGTAAATTTTTTAAGAGCATATTTGCTCCTGAATAGGGAGGACTGCAGTGTTTCTGTTGGTAGCATGCTGCTCATAAACTATGTGAAGCAACCTTGACTTCTTTAAAAATGGTAACTGTGTTAAAAATACATAAAGGTGCCCCACAGAAACCCTGAGTCACATAAAGAGACATTTGGACAGGTGATCAATATCTTGGTTGATTGGATATGTTTAGCGGAGTGATTTAAAAGTTGAGAATGTACAAGAGACAAGATTTAGAAGAATACATTGGAGAGTTGTAGAGCTGGAGAAGATTCTAGATGTTATGACACGGGGTAAACACTTCTGCTAATTTAAACCAGACACACAGTAAAGCTAACCTCACGCCGTAAACTGTTGGATTTCGAGAGGCAAAGAACTATCCCAGATCTCACTATTGAAAGAAAAAATTAACAAGTATATTCTTTAATTCCAAAATAGAACATTAAACAACAACTGGTTACAACTCCTTTCTCTTAAACATATTTTTACCTCCCACTCTACAATACTGGTCCAATAAATTCCCTCTTAAATTAGATTACATACAGTGTGGAAACAGGCCCTTCGGCCCAACACGTCCACACCGACCCTCCGAAGAGCAACCCACCCAGACCCATTCCCTTACATTTACCCCTTCACCTAACACTACAGGCAATTTAGCATGGCCAATTCACCTAACTCGCACATCTTTGGACTGTGGGAGGAAACCCACGCAGACAGGGGGAGAATGTGCAAAATCCACGCAGTCAGTTGCTTGAGGCGGGAATTGAAGCCGGGTCTCTGGCGCTGTGAGGCAGCAGTGCTAACCACTGTGCCGCCCACTTTGGCAAACCACTTTCAAACCGAGTTGTCATCTTCGGATGTCGAACTTTCTCTGTAGATTTCTCTAGGTTGGTTTTGGTGTTCTGCTGCACAAATTTCTTCTGGACAGGTCCCTTTCAGAGAGCTACTCTGCTGGCTGTTACGTTGGTGTCTGGCAGCTTTTTGCTGTTCTCCCCCTAACTATTCAAAATGTCCGACTTTATACCCCAAAACATTGGATTATTCGATTGGATTTTGGTATCTGGGGCATAATTTAAACCAATCAGACAAATTTGAATTTGTTTGGTACCATGGTAACACAGTTCCAGTATTTGTGTCAACCAAATGTTACATTTTTAAACCTTTCAGCGCACTCTGTGCCTCTCTCAGCCCGTGCCAGCTTCCACTTTCTCTTAAAGGTACAGTACACACCTACACCTTCGTAACGTAGAGAAACGGAAGGAATGACTATATGGAAAGGATTGAACATGAGAATGAGAGTATTAACTTAGAGACACCACGGAGTCAGTGTGAGTCAAAATGATGGCTGATGTGGGATCTGCTAAGGAGGAGAGTACATCAATCGCCTGTGTATGTGTTTTGTTCAGTAGAAGTTCTATTCTACAATACATCAGGTATTGGGTGATACGTGCTAGAATAGAATGAGAATTTAGACAAGGATGGTGAAAGTCTGAAATAAAATCAGCAAGTGCTGGAGAAACTCTGCAGGTCTGACAGCACCTATGGAGAGAAAGTAGGATTAGTGATTTGAGTCCAATGGTGAGTCCTGCTCCAAAGGCAAGTCTCTTGACTCAAAACTTTAACCCTGTTTCACTCTCCATAGATGCTGCCAGACCTGCTGAGTTTCTCCAGCACTTTCTGTGAGAATTTAGCATAGCGTTTTCCACTTTTAAAAAGTAAGAGTTGGAACTGTCTGCATTTTGTGAATTTAAAATCAACTCATCTGGGCGTATTTTGATTCACCTATTGGGAAGAGGATCTTGAACTTAGAAGTAGGGGTAGGACTACTGACACTATACACTACAGGACTCTTAGACGATAAATGCTTCAGTAAAATCCTGGGAGACTTCCTGGGCAGTACAGGGATTGAAATTGCAACCCTAGTATTATTAGCACACACTCTAACCATCTGAGCTAAGTAGTGTCAGAAGTCCCTTGACAGGTAAATGCTTATTTAAAAGCATGATAGACTGCCTGGCCAAAGACCTCTTGTGGCACAATGGTGCTGTCCATACCTCTGGGTCAGAAGGTTCCGGTTCATGTCCCACCTGCTCTAAAGGTACATTGCAACATGCCTGAATAAGTTGATTGAAAATATCTAGATTCTGTGGCCAATGCAGGGATTGAGCCACAACCTGAGTCCACCTCACTCTAATAACCTGAGATACCTGGCCACCACAATATATTGAAACCTACCTGATTACACAGGTTCTGAAACATCTTCAGGACAGCTGGAAATTGCACTTTCTTGTCTAGAAGTAGGGAGGTTACAGCATCATAGAAGCCTGTACTGTTTGTTTAATCAAAAATCTGTTTGGACTTGTTAAGATACCCCTCTGTAGCCATCATGGACATAAATCAAAACTTCCTGGCCCTTGCAGTAAGGACACTACCACTGAGGCACAAGACTCTGTTTCTGGTTCTCCAACTGATGCCTTTCTTCAATGCAACTAAATTGGCCTTACTCTTAGAAATCTGCTCAATACAGTACTGCTCAACGTCTGCCTTTCAAATGATTTAACATCCAGTTAATCAGTCAATTAATGGCATTCCAGAGGGAGGCTGTAGATACTTGACTGGAGCAATGAGTTTCCACATCTGTTTCAGTTTCATTGTCATTTCCAGCTTTTGAAAACTGCTACTCAGGTCTTCAGGAGCAGGAGCTTGTGTTTAGCACATCAGTGAGTTTGAGTGCTGTTACATTTGAGGGAAGTCAAATAAATGTGAAGGAGAGAAGACTAGAAGGAAATACTGATAGGGTCAGCTGAACAGAGTGTAGGAGGAGACTCCTCTGGATTTGAAACACCAGAATAAATGGGGGCCTGCTCAGTTGTTGGACCCCCACCCCCCCACCAGTGCCTCAAGTTCATGTAAGTGCAGTCTTGTATATTTAAGAGATGTCTTCAGTTTGTTGGATAGAAGCAAACAGAAATGCTTTGTTTATTTGATATGCTACTGTGCAGAACCAAACTGCTTTTGTGATTATAGTTAAAAATCACACAACACCAGGTTATAGTCAAAAAGGTTTAATTGGAAGCACTAGCTTTCAGAGCGCTGCTCCTTCATCAAGTGGTTGTGGAGGACACAATTGTAAGACACAGAATTTATAGCAAAAGTTTACAATGTGATGTAACTGAAATTATACATTGAAAAATATCTTGATTGTTTGTTAGGTCTCTCATCTGTTAGAATGACCATGATAGTTTCACTTCTTTCATATGTAAATCACAAAACTGTTTTTAAAAGTTACATTCTCAGGTTAATTGTAACAATTGGTGTCAGCCCAGATAAGATGTTGAAGGTATTGATTCCTGAAACGTTGATTTTCCTGCTCCTCGGATGCTGCCTGACCTGTTGTGCTTTTCCAGCACCACTCTGATCTAGAAGATGTTAGCCCCCTGTGTTCTATTGTCTGTGTCATAATTAGATTCCATACAGTGTGGAAATAGGCCCTTCGGCCCAACAAGTCCACACCGACCCTCCGAAGAGTAACCGACCCAAACCCCTTTTCCCCTATGCATACTACACTGTGGGCAATTTAGCATGGCCAATTGACCTAACCTGCACATTTTTGTGATTGTGGGAGGAAACCCACGCAGACACGGGGAGAATGTGCAAACGCCACACAGACAGTTGCCCGATGTTGGAATCAACCCTGGGACCCTGGTGCTGTGAGGCAGCAGTGCCAACCACTGAGCCGCCGTGTCACCCCAAGCGTTTAGACATTCTAATCTAAAAAAAGAGTTAACAGAGTCTTACAAGAATTCGTGCAATTTTTGAGCAAATTTGTGATTATATGTATACTTCAAGATATTTTTATGAATAAATTATATTTTTGAAATTAAAAAAGAGACTATTGCTGAGTGCTCAAAACTCAAAATCATTAATCCCTGGTCTCCATTTCTGATGAAGGGCTTATGCCCGAAACATCGACTGTCCTGCTCCTCGGACACTGCCTGACTGGCTGTGCTTTTCCAGCACCACACTCTTCGATTTTGATCTGCAGCATCTGCAGTCCTCACTTTCTCCTCCTTAAAATCCAACCCAAAGTGTAACCCACAATCCTGTTGAGGATTTCCCCAGAGATCCTTCTGTCTAGCTTCTGAAGCTTTGACCAAGATGCCAGATAGACTGCAGACAGGACTTCTGTCAAACTGGCAGTAAAGTTACAGTAGCTGATCAAGTGAGAAAATGCCTCCTGCGTAGGTTCCAAACATTGACCAGATTGTCTCCTGATGTAACTTCTGTCTGAAATTTCCATCTGAATTTATTGATTTTTTTTTATGCACAGGATGTGGGCATCACTAGCTAATTTGCCATTTATTTCCCATTCTTAATTGCCTCGAGGACAATTAAAAGTCAACCACATTGTTGTGGGACTAGAGAAGCATGTTGGCTAGAACAAGTAAGGGCAGCAGGTTTCCTTTCTGAAGGTGAAATCAGGCAGATTTTTAATGATAATCAACAATAGTTACATGGTTCCAATTAGGCTAGATTTCTAATTCCAGATTTTTGTCAAATTTAAATTCCACCATATGCCATATCAGGATTTGAACACAGGTTCCCAGACTGTTATCATGGTCTCTGGAATAGCAGTCTGACAATTACACCACTAGGCCAGTATGTCCCCTGTGAACTTGGCACACTGAACTGATTTCAGACAGAAGAATGGCTGGAGACTTGTAAAAATAAAAACAAAAGAAATTGTTCAATCCATAAGAGTAATGGCATCATCTTTCATCTTTTCAGCAATTTCTAAGTCTGGCCAATTGAGTGACTTCATGATTACTCGCATGCGATCTGGTGAATATCTCCAGGATTATTTATTGTAGGTTTCTGGTATCTGCATAATTGTCTGAGAGACTTTCATTGGCTCCTGAATGTTAAGAGGATTTGTGAGTTATTGCACAGGATAAAAGGTGAGGTGTTATGCTGTGACTTCACTAACATAATACACTGTCAAAGAGATATTGTCAAACCCTGCCAATTGATGCTGAGGAATGCACATCACACGCCTCGACAGGCTTTGTATAAAATAATGACTTAAATAGACTGTCATAAGGAAAGTGAAGAGGTTTGGGTTGATTGCTGATTGATCTTTTTTTTTGGTTTTAAAAACATCAAGGAGTATAGCGAGTAAATGGGCATAGAGATAAAGGATCAGCCATAGTCGTATTGAACGGTGAGGCAGGTTTGAAGGCCAAATGGCCTACTCTGCGCCTAGTTTCTATCGTTCTACCTTTCTGTGTAGAACAGAGAGCATGTTTACAAATTCCATTCCCTTGGTTACCCTGTTGCTGGGATTGCTATGGTTAAGGGCTTGTGGGATTTCAATAAATTTATCAGTAATTCGAGAGGATGGGGAAAATAGTGGTGCTCTGGAACACTGAAAGAAACATAAAGACTAAAGAAAGAAGGAGGTCTTTCAGTCCCACAACCATGTTCTGTCATTCAGTTTGCTCATTTGTCTTAAGTCCATTGACTCACTGTGCTTCTATAATATCTCACATCCTTGGCCAACAAAAAACAGTTAGTCTCAGGTTTGATTTCCAACGTTAATATTTTTTGGAGAAGAGAGTTCTAGATTTTTACTCTTTGTATCACTGAGTGTTTCTAAATCTTTCCCCTGAAGGTCTCAGTCCTGATTGTAAGCTTCAACTCCCTTGTTTTGGACTCTCTCGATCAGAGGAAAGTCTTTCTCTCTATCTGTGCTATCTGTGCTATCAACTCCATTAATTACATTAAACACCTTGATTTAAATCATTCCTTAACCTGCTATGTTTGTAGGAATACAACTCTAGACTCTGCAACCTGTCTTCCTTATTTAACCCTTTTAGCCCCGGCATCATCGTGGTGAATCTGCTGCCCCTTCTCAGGCCAATATATTCCTGAGGTCCACATGTCCAGAACTGAACACAGTTTCTTCAGGTAGGGTCTGACTAAAGCTTTTTACGACTGAAATAGCTTCCACATTTTGTCATTCCAGCCCCCGTTCCACTGTTATGGGAGGTTGCAATTCTGATCTCCCTGCTATAGGAAGGATGTTGGGAAAGTTTAGATTTCCTACAGTGTGGAAACAGGCCTTTCGGCCCAACAAGTCCATACCAACCCAGAGCCATTTCCTTCTGACTAATGCACCTAACACTATGGCAATTTAGCATGGCTAATGCTCCTAACCTGCACATCTCTGGAGTGTGGGAGGAAACTGGAGCACCCGGAGGAAACCCACGCAGACACGGGGAAAAAGTGCAAACTCCACACAGTCGCCTGAGGCTGGAATCGAACCGGTTCCCTGGCACTGTGAGGCAGCACTGAGCCACCATGCCAAACCTAACTTGAAAGGGTTTAGAAAAGATTTCCAAGGACATTGCCAGGGTTGGAGGATTTGAGCTATAGGGAGAGGCTGAATAGACTGGGGCTACTTTCCCTGGAATGTCAGAGACTGAGAGATGACATTACGGAGGTTTATAAAATCCTGAGGAGCATGGATAGGGTAAATAGACAAGGTCTTTTTCTCTAGGGTAAGGGAGTCCAAAATTAGAGGGCATAGATTCAAGGTGAGAGGGGAAAGATTTAAAAGGGACCCATGCACAGCTTTTTCACACAGAGGATGGTGTGTGTATGGAATGAGCTGGAAGAGGAAGTGGTGGAGGCTAGTACAATTGCAACATTTAAAAGACATCTGGATGGGTATATGAATAGGAAGGGTTTAGAGAGATATGCACCAAATGCTGGCAAATGGGAATAGATTTATTTAGGACATCTGGTCAGCATGGACAAGTTGGACCGAAGGGCCTGTTTCCGTGCTGTATATCTCTATGACTCTATGTAGCTGGCTCGACCTTTGTTGAAGTATGTGTTGCACTGGTTCTGATATGGAACAAAATTCATTGGTTGAAATCATGAAATGAATTTGTGGGCTGTCACCAGGGAAAACAAATGATTAAATCTATCATCAAAACCTTTCACTCACCAAGGTTCTTCAGAGAAAGTGAAATACCCGGATTTACATGTGACTCCAGATGCAGATGATATTGCTGACACCCCAAGGTAATGAAGACAACCAGGTGTTAAACAAGATGTTATTAATAGAACAACATATCTCAAAGATAAAGACTAAACAAAATTGCGATGGAGGAAGCATCATGAATAATAGATTCCATCGCATACCACTCTGTACTGGGATGATCATTGCCCTAGCTAAAAATGTGTTGCTGGAAAAGCGCAGCAGGTCAGGCAGCATCCAAGGAGCAGGAGAATCGATGTTTCGGGCATGAGCCCTTCTTCAGGCCCGAAACATTGATTCTCCTGCTCCTTGGATGCTGCCTGACCTGCTGCGCTTTTCCAGCAACACATTTTCAGCTCTGATCTCCAGCATCTGCAGTCCTCACTTTCTCCTGGTCATTGCCCTAATCAATATGAATTTGCATTGAAATCTTCTGTCAATATGCTTAATACCATAAAGTACAATGCTGAGATCTTTTTCCAAAATCAAATCACCAGTGCCTATAAAGGCTGGAGAATTTGATGAATTTGCTGGATGTTTTTGTCATTCAAACCCTTAGGATACAGTTTCAGACACTGATGCACAAGAGGCTGGGCTTTGAAAACTGAGCCAAGATCTATATCTGTTGTTACAACTATAGAGAAGGCCTCAGAGACGGTGTCACTCACTTCACAATATTAGTTCACAGATCCTAAAAGTGTACACATTGCTCCTGTGCCTCAAACATGCTTTGCAAACTGCATCCAGCTGTGTATTAGCTGTGACTCAGTCTGGCTTGTTGCTGAGATTTGGGGTTCAGTTTGCGCTCCTAAACATGAGCATAACATTGAAGGCTGAATCTCCAAAACAGCACTGAGTGAATGTTGTACTGTCAGAGATTGCTACCTTTTGGAGGAGGCATTAAACTGAGCCTGCAGAGGGAATGGGAGCCAACTGGATTGCTCTACTAGCATTGATGGACCAAATGGCTTCCTTCTGTGTTGTAATGCTTTAAGACTATAATGTTATAGTCTGGAACTTTTTGGAAGAAAGTTAAAACTTACATTTTTATAGCATTTTTCATGCCAGTGTTGCAGTTCTGAAAGACAGAAATTACTGGAAAAACTCTTCAGGTCCGACAGCATCTGTGGAGAGAAAGCAGAGTTAATGTTTTGGGTCCAGTGACCCTTCTTTAGAACCGGATTAACAAAACGTCAGCTCTGCTTTCTCTCCACACATGATGTCAGACCTGAAGAGTTTTTCCAGCAGTTTCTGTTTTTGTTTCAGATTTCCAATATCTGCAGTTTTTTCAGTTTTTGTAATGTATTTCTGATGTGCGGGTACTGGGGAAACTGCCTGTAAAAGCACCATCAACCTACACCCTATTAAATTTTCACTCCTCTTTGCAATTGAAGTGTTTAACAGTTCTAAAGTTGTTTATTCATGTGGACATCACTGCCTATTTTTCCCTTGTTCATTTATGGAATGTGGGCATTTCTGACAAGACTAGCATTTATTACCCAGAGGGCAGTTAAGAGTCAACCACATTATTATGATTCTAGAGCCACATGTAGGCCAGAATAGGTAAGGATGACAGAATTCCTTCCACAAAGCAAATGGGTTTTTACATAAGCATCATAGTGCTAGCATTTTATTGGATTCAAGTTCCAATACCTGTTTCAGAACATTAGCCTAGGGCTCATAGCTCTATTACCAATATCCTACCACCTCCCCAGGACAGTATTTATTGCTCACCCTTGAGAAGGTGTTGGTCAACTGCCTTCTTGAATCAATGCTGTCCGCAGGATGTAGATTACTTATCACTTTGTGTTCATGACTGGCAGAGGTTATTCTTAATCCTATTATATCAGGCAGCATATGTCCCTATATATAAGGAGAATTGAGATAATTAGGTAAAATGATCCTCTAATGTTATAACCAAGTTTAACAATTCACCCAAGTTGGTCAACCAGCTACCACATAACCGCAGTAATCTGGATGGTGATATAGGAAGCATTGCTTTGATGAGATGCTAAATTCCATTTGATATGTAAATTATTTAACCAGATTATACATCATTCCTAATTAGTGAATCTCTTGCAAAATACCCAGTTAATGAATAGTCTATCCAGAGTTTAACTGCCTTATATGATTTCTTGAATCAAACCTGTATTCCTGATGAAGGGCTTTTGCCCGAAACGTCAATTTTACTGCTCCTCGGATGCTGCCTGAACTGCTGTGCTTTTCCAGCACCTCTAATCCAGAATCTGGTTTCCAGCATCTGCATTCATTGTTTTTACCCAGTATGCTATAGTGTCAATGCCTCTCTTTTTGTTATGCCCATGTAACATATATCACAAAAAATCTCTATTCTTGTTGAGACAGATATCTTGAAGTTTATTAACAACACAAACTATTTTCACTGTTACAATGTCTCAGAATTAAACATAGTCTCAGTTCTCTGCTTATTGACTATTGCTGTTACAATTGCTGTTG
Source organism: Chiloscyllium plagiosum (assembly GCF_037043375.1). NCBI lineage: Eukaryota > Metazoa > Chordata > Chondrichthyes > Orectolobiformes > Hemiscylliidae > Chiloscyllium > Chiloscyllium plagiosum. The sequence continues at coordinate 20,240,499 of NW_028270157.1, read as the reverse complement.
CTACAACAATAATAGCTGCTGAAGGTGAGATGAGTACTTTTAAACTGGAATAGCACATGGCTTAATATCATCAAAATGTCTTAACAGTACACTTCCTGGCTGGGCTGGAATTTATGCATCATGCAACCTTGCCTTATTTATCATTGTCAGGCTGAGTTGGCATTGTATTAAAAAGACAAGAAAGTTTGTTATTCCTTGTTTCTGAATTTACATGCACTCCAGCAAAAAAAATTCATTTACTTCAGTGTCAGAAATGCTGTTTCTTAGATTATATATGAAACTGAGGCCTCATTTATCCTCTCAGATGGATGTAAGGCATCCCACACCATTATTTTGTACAAGGGCAGAGGAGTCTTGCCAATGTCCTGTCCAATATTTATCCATTACCGTCACCGTAAGCGGATTGTCTGGTGATGGTCATATTGCTGGTTTGGGGAACCTTTGGTGGATAATACTGCTGCTGGGATTTTGACTTTAGAGTGGTGACTAAATGGTTTTTGGAAATCTCATGGTTGTGAAGAGCACTACAGAAATGAAAATCCTTTTTTTATATAACTCAACAGATTTGAAATTTCCTTGGAGAAGAGACAGGTGACTTTAGGAGGCAGTTCTTTGTGATGTTGATGGGAAGTTGTTTCTGAGTATGTACAAGGAGTTTGGTGTTGTGGTAGTGTCTACTCGGTCAGTAATCCTGTCGGCCCAGGTTAATGCTCTCAGTATCCTGGGTTCAAATCCGACTGTGTCACCTGGGGGAATACACATCCAACTAAAAAAATCTGCAAGGGTTAGATCAGTAGTAGTGACCATGAAGTTATTGTTGATTGCTGTATTGAACTGTTTACTAACTCCTCTGGAAAGAGACATCTGCCATCCTTACCCAATCTGACTTACATGTGATTCCAGACTCTCGGCATTGCAGTTAACTGCTGTCCAATGTGGCCCCTTCATTCAATACAAGGGTATCAATGCTGGAGAGTTTCCATGTCACAGCAGAGAGCAACAACCAGCCTGCCCAGCTATCAGTGCCCCAATACTGGGACTTGTTCATACATATCTTCTGCATTAACATGTACATGTAATTGTGTCATGGCAATGACACGTACCTCGTTTGAGCCATGACTTGACCTCATCCAGACGGGCTCTTCTTCAGCTATGAACTCCAGCAGACATTTCAACGTTTGAGAAAAAGTGAAATAGTTTCAGAGATGACTTATTCTGATGTTACCATTTTAATATATTTTGTTTGTATTTTCTAACTATTTCATGCACAGTATATTTATCTGTGAGAGGTTCCATGGATCTGGGGGCCTTTATGTTCCTTGGCTGATGGCTTGAATTCCAGGTCAATCCATCACTTAGCTTCACCAGTCTGCCATTGTCTGCAGTCCTCTGGCTCTGACACTGAGGTGTGTTTTAGTCACAATTTGCATTTCAAAATCCATTGCTGAATCCAAGGGGAAAGTTGGTAAAAGGGCATTGGAAATGAATTGTTCTGCTCCCACTGGAGCTCCACTCTGAGGTATGAAAGACCAGTTGGTCCCATTCCTACGTTTTCTGATTATTCCTTCTGTCAGAACTCATCGTTATTCACTCATCAGGACAGATGCAAGAATGCCACATTTCGAATTGTGTATCAATTTATACTGCATGAGGGAAGGAGCTGATTGGTTTTCAAGTTGAGGTTGGCATCCTGGCATGGTGAATGCACTAGGGAGCTGGAGCTGGGGAGCAGCTGGTGTTTCGAGATGAGTAACCCTGAACCCCAGGCTGAGGTTCTGGGCACATGGGCTCAAAGCCTACCATGGCAGCTGATGAATTTCAATTTCAATTAAAAAAACCTGGAGTAAAAAGCTAGCCAGTTGCAACTGTTGATTGTCATAAAACCCCATCTGGTTCACTAACGTCCTCTAGGCAAGGAAATCTGCCATCCTTACCTGGTCTGACCTCCCAGACTCACAGCAATGTGATGGATACTTAACTGGCCTCTGGGAATTTAGGGACAGGTCATAAGTATGAACCAGTGCCGCCCACATCCCATGAATGAATAAAAATAAACTACTGCACACTATTACCCCACCCCATGTTTTTATTTTATAATTAATTTCAAAGTTACTTTCAACCAATAGAACAGAGTTTTAGACAATGAGCTTGACCTTGAGATTCTTCCCTTTATTGTTTTTTGATTTCCAGTTGGTGTTACACTGACACACAATGTTTTCCCGATGTTCTCCATTTAAAAGGTTGTACCAGTGAATGTGGGCTAGGGGTGGACTCTGCTACCGGGAGGTTACTCACTTCTATCCTTTGAGAGGGCTCAGTGAAATTCACAGATGGCATGTACCCCTTTTGAAACCTTCACTCAGAGAAGGTGAACAAGTACAGTGGGAATGGGATATCAATCACCCCCCTCAAAATACTATCGCCGATCAATTGCTCAATATGCTTTGATATCCTGTGTTGGAGCTCCCTCTTCTGTCACTTCTAACAGTTGCATATTTGTATGTGATCGACATACAAATGTAGTACACCACACTAGGTTAACGTCCAACAGGTTTATTTGGAAGCACTTTCGGAATGCTGCTCCTCCATCAGGTAGCCGTGGAGCAGGACCATAAGACACAGACTTTATAGCAAAAGATTACAGTGTCGTGCAGCTGAAATGATATATTGAACAAACCTAGATTGCTGTTAAGTCTTTCATCTTTTAGAATGGGTTACAGGCTTCAGTTCATTAATATTTAAGAAGGCTGGAAAGGATAAGCCAGGGAACTATAGACCAGTGAGCCTGATGTCGGTGGTGGGCAAGTTGTTGGAGGGAATCCTGAGGGACAGGATGTACATGCATTTGGAAAGGCAAGGACTGATTAGGGATAGAGGAGAAAGTGAGGATGCAGATGCTGGAGATCAGAGCTGAAAATGTGTTGCTGGAAAAACGATTAGGGATAGTCAACATAGCTTTGTGCATGGAAATCATGTCTCACAAACTAGATTGAGTTTTCTGATGAAGTAACAGAGGATTGATGAGGGCGGAGCGATAGATGTGATCTATATGGACTTCAGTAAGGCGTTCGAAAAGGTTCCCCATGGGAGCAAGGTTAGATCTCAAGGAATACATGGAGAATTAGCCTTTGGATACAGAACTGGCTCAAAAGTAGAAGACAGAGGGTGGTGGTGGAGGGTTGTTTTTCAGACTGGAGGCCTGTGACCAGTGGAGTGCCACAAGGATCGGTGCTGTGTCCTCTACTTTTTGTCATTCACATAAATGATTTGGATGCGAGTATAAGAGGTACAATTAGTAAGTTTGGAGATGACAACAAAATTGGAGGTGTAGTGGACAGCGAAGAGGGTTACCTCAGATTACAACAGTATCTGGACCAGATGGCCAGTGGGCTGAGAAATGGCAGATGGAGTTTAATTTAGATAAATGCGAGGTGCTGCATTTTGGGAAAGCAAATCTTAGCAGGACTTATACACTTAATAATAAGGTCCTAAGGAGTGTTGCTGAACAAAGAGACCTTGGAGTGCAGGTTCATAGCTCCTTGAAAGTAAGTCGCAGATAGATAGGATAGTGAAGAAGGCATTTGGTATGCTTTCTTTTATTGGTCAGAGTATTGAGTATAGGAGTTGGGAGGTCATGCTCGGCTGTACAGGACATTGGTTAGGCCACTGTTGGAATATTGCGTGCAATTCTGGTCTCCTTCCTATCGGAAAGATGTTATGAAACTTGAAAGGGTTCAGAAAAGATTTACAAGGATGTTGTCAGGGTTGGAGGATTTGAGTTATAGGGAGAGGCTGAATAGTCTGGTGCTGTTTTCCCTGGAGTGTCAGAGGCTGAGGGGTGACCTCATAGAGGTTTACAAAATTATGAGGGGCATGGATAGGGTAAGTAGGCAAAGTCTTTTCCCTGGGGTCAGGGAGTCCAGAACTAGAGGGCATAGGTTTAGAGTGAGAGGGGAAAGATATTGAAGAGACCTAAAGGGCAATTTTTTCACACAGAGGGTGGTGCGTGTATGGAATGAGTTGCCAGAGGAAGTGGTGGAGGCTGATACAATTGCAACATTTAAGAGGCATTTTGATTGGTAAATGAATAGCAAGGGTTTGGAGGGATATGGGCCAGATGCTGGCAAATGGGACTAGTTTGGATTGGGATATCTAGTCGGCATGGACGGGTCCGTTTCCGTGCTGTACATCTCTATGACTCTGTAAATCCCAGAACTACTTTTAAGTCATATTCTTGAGATAACAAGTATTTATTGTAAAAATGTGACATTCCTGCTCAGACAATGCATTGAAGGCATGAGCTTAGAGTCTGTCTGTATCCCAATCTTGAGTCAGACTGGTTCTATTTTCAAAATAGGAATTATAAAATATTACATGGATTGACTGCCTGCAGGTTGTACACTTTTTGCGCAAAATACAATGCATCTGCAAATGTAATTCTGCAGATGCAAATTCACCCCGTAGACCTATTTATGTGAGTGTGTGTATGAGAGAGAGAGAGAGATAGAGAGAATGTGAGTGTGTGCTTGTGAGTATGAGTGTGCATGAACCTGGTGTTGTGTGATTTTTAACTTTGTCCACCCCAGTCCAACACTGGCTCCTCTACAACATGACATACGAATAAGTTACATTTGTGTAGCAACCTGTCACAAGCTCAGGATGCCTCCAGGCACCTTGCGGGTAATGAAGCAGCTGTCTGTCTCTGCAGTCATGCAGGAGACAACTTGTGCACTGCAAGCTCCCATAAATAGCGTTCATTAAAATTGATTCATAGGATGTGGGCATCACTCGCTGGTCCGGTATTTTCATTGCCTACCGGGCAATTCAAAGTCAACCATGTTGATGGAGTGGCTGTGCAGTCACATGTAGTCAGACCAAGTAAGGATTGCAATTTCCTCCCCGAAAGGACATTATTGAACCAGGTGGGCATTCCCTGAGCATTCAGTTTCCACCATGTGCCATGGCAAGATTTGAACCCAGGTCCCCAGAATGTCATTTGGGTCTCTGATTTAATAGTCCAGCATTAATACTAGGTTAGTGGTGCTGGAAAAGCACAGCAGTTCAGGCAGCATCCGAGGACCAGTAAAATTGACGTTTTGGGCAAAAGCCCTTCATCAGGAATACAGGCAGAGTGCCTGAAGGGCCTGTATTCCTGATGAAGGGCTTTTGCCCAAAACGTCGATTTTACTGCTGTGCTTTTCCAGCACCACTAATCCAGAATCTGGTTTCCAGCATCTGCAGTCATTGTTTTTACCCGGCATTAATACTACTCAGGCATTGCCTCTCCTATTAAGTTATAGTTGCTTGCTGAGCTAGGTTGAGGGATGTACAGCACAGAAACAGACCCTTTGGTCCAAATCGTCCATGCCGACCAGATATCCCAACCTAATCCAGTCCCCACCTGCCAGCACCTGGCTCATATCCCTCCAAATCCTTCCTATTCATATACCCATCCAAATGCCTTTTAAATGTTGCACTTGTACCGGCCTCCACCACTTCCTCTGGCAGCCCATTTCACACACTCACCACCCTCTATGTGAAAAAGCTACCCCTTGGGACTCTTTTATAGCTTTCCCCTCTCACCCTAAACCTATGCCCTCTAGTTCTGGGCTCGCACCCTGTTCTCTGGTGTGGTTCTTCATCATTCGGACTCCAAGGTGATACACAGTTCACTTTTGGTAAAGTTCCCAGCGCAATGTAACCAGAAAGAATCACACCACCGCCCTCTTCAATCCACTGTGGACAGCCTAGTTTTAAATTTTTTTTTAAACTCTGGAAGGGTTGCTAAATCAAAGAAATTTCTGGAGAATTGGAAATATCATTGACACAGGAAGACTGGAAAATAAACCAAGGGCTAGAGTCAGGGACAAACCATTTCCAGCCCAATAGTGTCCCAGGGGTGCAGATAAGCTGATTGGAAAAGAACAATGAAGAAGGGCTTATGCCCGAAACATCGATTCTCCTGTTCCTTGGATGCTGCTTGACCTGCTGCGCTTTTCCAGCAACACATTTCAAGGCTGATTTATTGCCTTTCACTAACTGACTTTAAACTGAGTGCCTTGCTGGGACCACTTCAGAGAGCAGTAGAGAATCTACCGCATTGCTTTGGGTCGAGAGCAGATCAGACCAGAGAAGGATGGCAGGGTTCCCTCTCCAAAGGGCGTTAGTGAAGGAGTTTTAACGACAATTGGTGATAGTCTTAATGCTCGGCATAATTGAACTTAAATCTCACATGCTGCCCTGGTGGGATTTGAACACACATCCATTCTCAGCAGCTTTATCTTGGGTCTCTGGAGTCTTAATCCAGTGACATCACCACCACACACAACAATTTTCCCTTTCCCAGTTAAGGAGAAAGATAAAATTAAAGACAAAGATTACTTTGATAGTCATATGAATTAAATCACTTGCCTATGTGAAAAGTGACTGTTCAGATCTTCAGAAAGCATATACAGGGAGGCAATGGGCTAAGTGCCATTATCGCTGGGTTGTTAATCCAGAGAGGAGAAAGTGAGGACTGCAGATGCTGAAGGTCAAAGTTAAAAAGTGTGGTGCTGGAAAAGCACAGCCGGTCAGGCAGCATCGAGGAGCAGGAGAATCGACGTTTCAAGCATAAGCTCTTCATCAGAAATTTGGGGGAGGCCCAAGGGGGCTGAGAGATGTATGGGACAGGGTGGAGCTGGGGGGAAGGTAGCTGGGAATACGATAGGTAGATGGAGGTGCTTGAAATGTCAACTCTCCTGCTCCTCAGATGCTGCCTGACTGGCTGTGCTTTTCCAGCACCACACGTTTTAACTGTTAATTCAGTGACCCAGGTAATGTTCTGGCACCCAGGTTTGAATTCCATTACAGCAGATGGTGGGATTTGAATTCAATAAATATCTGGAATTAAGAATCTGCTGATGGTCATGTCAATTGTTGTTAAAAATCCATATAGTTCGCTGGTGGCCTACATGTGACTCCAGACTCACAGCCATGTGGTTGAGTCTTAACTGTCCTCTGGGCCATTAGGGATGAGCAGTAAACGCTGCCCTGGACAGTGACAGTAAAGTATTTTAAAAACAAAACTGCTCTACAGTTTTTTAAATCATGGAGAGGGGTTAGATCAGATTCATCAGAATTGCACCAGGGAAGTGGGAGTCCTGCTGTATGGGCCAAATGGAGTAGGCTAACTCGTTCTGTTACAGCTGAAAGGCCCAAGGGGAGACATAAAGGAGGCATTTGAGATTGTATGGAGTTTTGATAAAGTAAATAAGGAGAAAGTGTTTCCAGTGGCAGTAAATTCGATGTCCAGCGGAAACAGATTTCAAGATTCTTGGCAAACAAAGACGAAAATAACATTTTTTATGCAGTGAGTCACTCTGATCTTGAATGTGCTGCCTGAAAGGGAAATAGGAGCAGCCTCTGTTGGAATTATCAAAAGATCATTCGATAAATACTTGGAAAAGAAAATAAATACAGAGTTGTGAAGAAAATTAAATTATGATAATACAGGATTATGAGAATACAGGATTGTGGGCGGCACGGTGGCACAGTGGTTAGCACTGCTGCCTCACAGCGCCAGAGACCCGGGTTCAATTCCCGCCTCAGGCGACTGACTGTGTGGAGTTTGCACGTTCTCCCCATGTCTGCGTGGGTTTCTTCCGGGTGCTCCAGTTTCCTCCCACAGTCCAAAGATGTGCAGGTCAGGTGAATTGGCCATGCTAAATTGCCCGTAGTGTTAGGTAAGGGGTAAATGTAGGGGTATGGGTGGGTTGCCCTTCGGCGGGGCGGTGTGGACTTGTTGGGCCGAAGGGCCTGTTTCCACACTTTAAGTAATCTAATCTAATCTAGGATTATAGGGAATACCGGGTAATGAGAAAATATCAGGGGATTGGATCTAATGGGATAGCTTTTCCCAATTTAATGTGGTGAACCGAATGGACAGGGAATATTTACCTGAGAATGTTGTAACTGTATCATGGATTCAGGATTGTTAAAGCACAGAGGAAGGCTATTCGACCCACTGTGTCCCTCCCTGATAGCTCTTCTGCAAACCCTAACTCCACCACATCCATGAACAATTTTCCTCTCCTCCTCCTCAAGTGTTTAGAGTATTTAGAAAATGTAGAAACATGTATAGCAAAGAAGGAGGGCACTCTGCCCACCATGTTTGTGCCAGCCAGGAAAACAAGCCACCCAGTGTAATCACAGTTTCCAGTACTTGGTTCATGCCATGCTACCCTGTCTCTGTAACATCAACCTGCTACGTTTCCATTTGTTTCCTCAGCTTGTCTGCTTTATTTGCTAAAGTCCTTGCATTGACGTTTTTTTAAATTCATTCCTGGAATGTTAATGTCACTGGTTGGACCAGCACTTATTGCAAAGAAGCATGGAACATGCTGGAGAAACTCAGCAGTTCTGGCAGCATCTGTGGAGAGAAAACAGAGTTAATGTTTCAAGTCCCATAAGTATGTTTTTCCCTCTTATTGGCTCCCTGACCCCCAACCGTAGATCCCATCCAGCAGTTACTTCTTTTAAAGATCGACCAATCTAGTCCCTAGTGGGGTTAGCAAGCCACTCTTGGTGGTGGACATTGAGGTAGATTGCGTAACCCTATCCACCCTCAGTGCTTCCTCCAACTGGTGTTCATCATGGAGGAGTACTGATTCACTAATCAAGGTGGTGCAGGCTTCGGTTATCAGCAGGAGATTTCCTTGCTCAGACTTGACTTGTTGCCATGAAATCCCATTGAGTCCACAGTCAATGTTGAGAACTCCCAGGGCAATGTCCTCCTGGATTACACCATTGTGTGCTGCCTCCTGTTCTGGACCCATCCTGCTGGTGGGACAGGACATATCATGGATAGTACGGGTGTTACCTGGGACACTGTCTGAAGGTATGATTCTGTGGGTATAACTATGTCAGGCTGCGGCTGCTCTTGGGGAAGTGGTGTCCCCACCTGGTCTAGCCTCCTTATGACCCCAGACTTGCAACGATGTACTTGATTTCAAATTGCACTCTGGTCTATTAGGAATGGTCAATAAATGGTGGCTTATCTAGCCACAGCTACATTGGATAAATGATTAAAGGCAACTCTGTGAGACAGTTCTCTAAGTTTTGGCACTACCCTGACGTGGCACAGGGACTAACATGTGGTACAACATGGGTGGTTCAGTGGTTAACACCACTGCCTCATAGCACCAGGAGCGATTCCACCCTTGGCTGACTGTCTGTGTGTAGTTTGCACATTCTCCCTGTGTCTGTGTGAGTTCCCTCTGGTGCTCCGGTTTCCTCCCACAGCCCAAAGATATCCAGGTTAGGTGAATTGACCGTGCTAAATTGCCCACAGTGTCCAGGGATGTGCATGCAAGGTGGGTTAGCCATAGAAAATTAAGGGTTAGAGGGTTAGGGTCGGGGGGAATGAGTCTGGATGGGATGCTCTTCAGTGGGTCAGTGTGACTCAATGGGCTGAATGGCCTGCTTCAACATTGTAGGGATCCAATGATAATCCAGAGATTACTATCTTTAAAGTCATGCTGTTCAATTTCTTTCCAAACTCCTTAAACCTTTTCTACAGGACCTCATCCACCTTTCATCAGTACATTTAAACACCACAATCACCTTCTGCTCCAGAACATACTGCATCTGGTCAGTGACCTCCGTGACCCTGATGTCAGGGGACAACGTATAGATTCTGGATTCATTTTGCTGTGAGAATGCCAGCCTGCTCCCCTAACTATAGAATCCCTATTAATTCCAGTGTTGTTCAGAGGACACTGAAAGTCTGCAGGGGGATATGGATCGGTTAAGTGAGTAGGCAAGGGTCTAGCAGATGGAGTACCATGTTCATAAATGTGAGGTCATCCAATTTGGCAGAAATAAGAGCAAACTGGACTATTATTAAATGGTGAAAAATTGCAGTATGCTGCTGTACTGTGTGTCCTTGTGCATGGATCACAGAACGTTGGTTTGCAGGTGCAGCAGATAATTAAGAAAGCAAATGGAATATTGTTTCTTCATTGTCAGAGGGATAGAATGCAAAAACAGGGAGGTCATACTGCATCTGTATGGGGTGTTGGTGAGGCCATACCTGGTGTACTGTGTACAATCTTGGTCTCTTTACTTGAGAAAGGATGTAGCTGGAGGGGGTACTGAGGAAGTTCACTAGGTTGACTCCGGAGTTGAGAGGGTTGTTTTGTGAGGAGAGATTGAGTAGACCGGGACTATACTCATTGGAATTTAGAAGAATGAGGAGAGATATTATAGAAACATCTAAAATTACAAAGGAAGTAGGTGAGACATAAGCAGGGAGATTGTTTCCACTGGCGGATGAAACTAAAACCAAGGGGCAGAGCCTCAAAATAAGGGGGAGCAGATTTGGGACTGAATTGGGGAGGAACTTCTTCACCCAAAGTGTTGTGAATCTGTGGAAATCCCTCAGCAAAAGTGAGGACTGCAGATGCTGGAGATCAGAGTCGAGAGTGTGGTGCTGGAAAAGCACAGCAAGTCAGGCAGCATCTGAGGAGCAGGAAAATCAACGTTTTGGGCAAAAGTCCTTCATCAGGAATTCCCTGCCCGGTGAAGCAGTTGAGGCTACCTCATTAAATGTTATGAAGGCATTAGATGGATAGATTTTTGATTAGTAAAGGAATTGAGGGTGATGGTGAGCGGGTGGGTTAAGTGGAGTTTAGTCCATGAAAAGATCCACCATGATCTTATTGAATGGTGGAGCCGGCCCATTGGATCAGATAGCCTACTCCTGCTCATATTTCTTATATTATTATATTTCTTCCTTCTATAAATATGGTATCTGTGGTACCACAGGCTTGGCTCTGGCAGTACTCCTACACTCGAACTGCCCCCGTCCCAGAACCCCTCCTCCAGATGAGCCAACACGCTCATCAGTCTTCGTAAATACTGGTTAGATAGTGGGATACGCTGCGGAGATTCCTGTACTGTTTCTTTTCCTGCTGCCAAACCCCATCTCCCTGTGTACTTTAATCTGTTGGAGAACCACACCAATAAATATGCTCACTATGTAGCTCTTAACCTCATGGGTACACCGCTGTGACATTGGCTCCCGATCAAGCTCTGAAATCTGGAGCTCAAGCTGCGGATACTTCCTGCAGAAATGGTTGTCAAGGACGTGGGAAACATCCTTAATTCATACAGTACACAGGGCATGAACCCTTGAGGCTGGAGCCACCGACATTACTTTATTTATTAACTGCTAATCTCATTGCTATTAATGAACCTTGATAACTAGTAACAAATGTGCCGGATTCCTTGATGAAATGATTCCAATATTTTGGATTATCATGTGATACTCCATGTTTGTTCAACACCAGATTGTCTAGTCGTTCACACAGGGTTCCCAACACCCATGGAATGTCCCCAGGCATTAAAGATTAATTTCTAGGAAGGCGAGAGAAAAACTCAGATGAGAGTCTTTAAAAATAGAGTCTTTCTTTTGGTTTATCTTTAGTTTATTCACCAGAAAAATTATTGGCAGTGGAAACAGTAAGTGTCACACTAGTGGGGTCTGTGAGGTGACCAAGGATAGGAGTGTTGCGGGGGAGGATAGATCATGTGATGAGAGCTCCAGGAATACATCCAACCCAAGTTATCCACTCCTCATCTCTCACTTGATTTGTTGTTCTTGTAACTTATTTAAGTGGTTGTAGATTTTTGGCTTGTCAGCGGTTCGCATGATTAAACCCTCTTTAATCAAATCCTTCAGAGTGTGAATTTTAATCTGCCTTTCGTCCTTTGTGAGCGTAGAAAATAGTAAACTGAATCTTAACAGTTTAGAGACACAATTCCTCATGACAGCAGCAGATAGATCAATGACCTTTGCTTCTTCCTGTCAAGGATGGTTGGTGGCAGTAAATAATCTCAATCAGCCTTTACCCAGTTCCACCCCCCCCACCCCCACCCCTGGGGGCAAATACCAGAAAGTGCCAGGAATGCTTGTCTGGAAAAATAGCACAGTTTGGAGAAGGAACTCCAGAGGTCAGGGGTCAGGTAGCTGAGGGCACAATGGCCGATAATGAAGAGATTCAAATCAGGCAATTAGAATCATAGAACCACAGAACCATAGAATTTATAGTACAGAAGGAGGCCATTCAACTCATCATGTCTATACCAGCTCCTGAAAGATTTGCCCAGCTAGTCCCAGCTCTCAGCTCCACCTCCCATAATGATCCAATTTCATCACTTTCAAATATATATCCAACTGTCTTTTGAAACCTCCAATGGAATCCCCCTCCCCTACTCTCCCAGGCAGCACATTGCAAATCCTAACAACTCTCTGAGTAAAGGCGTTTCTCCTCATCTCACTCCTAACTCTCTCGCTGACAATCTTGAGGCTCTGACCACTAGTTAGTGACACTGGGCCGCTGGAAAACGACACTGGAGAAGTAGTAATGGGGAACAAGGAGATGACTGAGGAACTGAATAAATACTTTGCATCAGTCTTCATGGTGGAAGACACGAGTAACATCCCAAAAATTCAAGACGGTTGCGGGGCAGAGGTGAGTATGCTGGCTTTTACCAAGGAGAAGATGCGAGAAAAACTGAAAGGTCCGCAGGTGGATAAATCACCTGGACCAGATGGACTACGCTCCAAACTTCTGAAAGAAATAACTGAAATGATAGTGAAGGCATTACTGGTGATCTTTCAGGAATCACTGGAGTCAGGGAGGGTTCCAGAGTACTAGAAAATCGCTGATGTAACACCTCTACACCCCCCCCCCCCCCGCCAACCACTATAAAAGGGAGTAAGGAAAAAGCCAGGAAATTATAGGCCGATCAGCCTGACCTTGGTCATTGGTAAGATTTTAGAGTTCATTGCGAAAGATGAGATTTCTGAATACTTGGAAGTGCATGGTAAATTAGGGTAAAGTCAGCATGGTCACGTCAAGGGGAGGTCATGCCTGACAAATCTGCTAGAATTCTTTGAGGAGGTAATAAGCAGGCTAGACAAGGGAGAGCCAATGGATGTTATTTACCTGGGTTCTCAGAAGGCCTTTAATAAAATGTCACTCAGGAAGCTGCTGAGTAAGATGTTTGTATCCTGTCTCCACTCCCAGACTGAGTGAGAGATCATGTAATGGGTGGAGCCAATTAAATATTAACGTTACCCTCTTTAGAGCCAATCTCTTATGAATTTAAGCCTCTTTGCCTCTTTCCTTCAGTAAATCATGTGACAAGTCAAGCGAAAAGTGTCCTTACTTACTGGGTGAAAACAGTAAGATTTGAAGCAACGATGTTCAAACAATTTGAGATTGAATTAGAAACTGGAAATTCAAAAGTTGACCCTGCATCAATCAGATTGAAAAACTTGGAGGCGCTTAAAATGTTAGATATCACCAAGCTATCGGGGTGACTTATGAAAGCTATTACAAAACCAATTTGTGACTGAAGTCTGATGCAGGCATAGTTTCTCCAGGAAAAGGAATTTGTTCAGAGCAGTTAAGGAAATAATTACCTCAGTGAAAGAGTGTTGTTTGTGAAACTTCGAGACCTGCAGCGTTTGGTTATTCAAGACTGAGAAAGTCTGAGATCTCAGCGATGTGAAGATTCGGCGTAAAAGCTTCACAACTGACAGGGCAGGAATGGAGGAAGAAAACAATGAAGTCAAACCTACAGAATCAATAAAGAAGGAATTTCTCTGCACTTTTCATTAAGTGTGAAGTGTTGGTGTTGTGGAGTAGATTGTTTTGACATGTGTTTTGAAATGTCTCAAACTGTGTTATATATAAATAATTCAGTTTGTTTTATTTTATTCCAATTTCTCTTGGGCAGTAATGGTCTGCTTTTTTGTTTAAACTGCTTGTGTGCTTATGTTTCATGAAAGACCACTACATTAAATATTTAAAATGTAGCAAGATCCGTCAAATCCCTACAGTGTGGAAACAGGCCATTCGATACGAGTCCACACTGACCCTCCAAAGAGCACCCAGACCCATCCCCTTACCATATCCCTGTAACGCTGCATCCATCAGGCTTGATTTCATTCTGGTGTCTGAATGTCCAGCAGTAACACCAACTGCGATTGTAACACCTCACAGTGAGTGAGCTGCTGCTTCCTGTGACTGTCACTAGGGAGAGAAAGAGAGAGAAGGAAGTCTGTCAATGACTGCATAGATGTCATGTTTATGTAGCTGAGTGATGAGGGCTGCAAAGTCTGGGTGTGAGACTAACAGCAGCGTTAGAGTTCAGTGTAGCTATTTTCATTATGAGTGCTGACTGATACACATTGTGGGTTGAGGCCTTGGCCAAGTGTGTAAGGCAGTGCTTCTCAAGTGTTGTTCCTCCATAACACTCTTGCCAGGCCTAAACAATTTGTCACTACCCCCTCCCTCAGTGAAAACTGAGAGGTGGGGTGGAGGGATGAATAAAAGGTCGATGTGAACAGAGGCCAGGATAGTGACTAGTCCTGAGTACAGCGGCAGGGGTGGTGGTGCTCTGCAATGGCCCTTGCTCCCTTGGAGCTTGCAACCCAAAATGTTCAGCTCCCAACCCCACTTGGGGTCCTGGCCCCTCATGGGATGACCTGGGGCAAAGCTGATGGCTCAGTCAGTCTGTTAAGACCTTTTCACATGCCGTCACTGATGTTGACCCCTTGATGGGGCTTGATCCCCATTATTGACCTCAACGCTATCTCTTCCTGCTGCTTCTCCCACTTCTGCACCTGCTCTGGCCAGAACGCAGCTCCCGTTTAACAGCTGAAGGCTGACTTTAAGTATTTTGCTGACATTAAGCAATGCAGGACTCATAAGAAAATAAGAACATAAGAAATAGGCCCAGGCATAAGCCATTTGGCCCCACCTGCTCCACAACCCGATAAAATGGTAATTGATTTGATCCTTGTAGTGTAAAGAGTAATTTCAATATGTGAATAAAATAGTCTACATCATTAGTAATGCAACAGGATATGACTTCTTCTTTTCCTTTCTTCTTTCATGGGATGTAGACATAACTAACAAGGCCCAGCATTTGTTGTCTATTCCTATTGCCCTTAAATTGAGTGGTTTACTCGGCCATTTCAGAGGGTAGTTAAGAGTCAATCACACTGCCATGGGTCTGAAGTCAAATGTAGGCCGGAACGGGTAAGGCAGATAGAATTTCTTCCCTAAAGGGCATTAGTGAATCAAATGGACTTTTACAACAACTGGAGATAGTTGTCATGGTCACCATCACAGAAATGAATTTTCAATTCCAGGTTTATTAATTTTATGAATTTTAATTCCTCGGTTGCTGTGATGGGATTTGAACCTGTCTCTCCATAGTATTAGCTTGACACCATCCATCTTCTATCGAATCTTACATGTTTCAGTAAGATCTCATTTCGGTCTTCTAAACCCCAAGGAGCATCACCTCAACCAGCTCAATAAGACAATCTCCTCATCCCAGGCATCAACCTAGCGAGCATTCACTGAATCATTCCCAATGCTAGTATATCCCTTCTTAAATGTACACAGTGCTCCAGACGTAGCCTCACCAATGTCCTGTATAGTTACAGTGAGATATAGCAGCCTTTATATTGCATCACCCAGGCTAATATTCCACTTGTCTTCCTAATTATTTGTTGTAGTTCATGTACAATGACACCTTGCTCCCTCTGGACCACAGCATTCTGCAGCCCCAGTTCATTTGAACAAAATTCTGCCTTTCTAGTCTTTCTGTTCAAAAATCACTTCATCTTTTCTCATATTATCTCCATCTGCCAAATTTTAGCTTACAGTAATTCCCCCATACCTGCGGTAGATAAGTTCCAGGCCCTACAGCAGAAGCCCAAAACTGCGGATAGTAGCGAAACCATTCATTTCAATGGGAAATTTACCTTCCTGGCAACACCCTGTTCCCTGGTTCTGGAATGTTCCCTGTAATATGTTTGGGCAGCGATAAACAGTGGGTAACTGAGACCATGATAACAAGACCCGGTGGTCGGCCGTACTCATTTAACCTATTGATTTCCCTCGCTTTCTTCCTCACAATTTGGTCGGTCACTTACAATTAAATTGTGCACAAATATGGCTAGAGTGCACTCAGTCCCCTCATTCCAAATTATTGTAAACAGTTAAGACCTCACAACTGCCCATGTGGCATCTCAAGAGTTGGAGTTTGACTGCCTGAAATGACAGATTTAGGTGAATAAATTTCCTTTTTTAGTCAATCCTCTATCCACTCTAATTATAAGACCTAAAACTATGAACTCTTACACAGTGAACATTTATGTGGCATCTTTTCAAATGCCTTTTGGAAATCGAAATACACCACATCTACTGTATCTCTTTCTCCACCCTATTTATTACCTCCTCACGTGATTTCACTTTTGTACAATCATGTTGACTCCGCCTAATTGTATTGTGATCTTCTCAATTTCCTCCTATCAGCTTCTCAGTTATGGAAGCTACCATTTTCCCAATGATAGATGTTAGATGAACTAGCTTATAGTTTTCTCTCACTCTCCTTTCTTGAATAGCAGCGTTACATTTGCAGTTTCCCAGTTTTCTGGCTTCAGGGAATTTTGGAAGATTGCAACTAAAATGTTCCTGTTCAGGTTTACAACTTGTCTGCCTGCACACAATTCCTGTTCCAAAGGAAGTGCCAACACAATGATTGGCGACAGGAATGGTGTGCAAATGTTGTTTTGATTTTGTCCAGCGGAGATGTTGCCTGGATTTTGGAAATGCATGGGATTAAGGACATAACTTTGAGGGTCCTCGGGCTACAGTTGACTCCAGGAAAGAAGGTACTCAACAGGGAGCAGGCTGAGAGTGGCAGCCGTGAGGGGACACTGGCTAAAGAGATGAGCATGCACCTAAGATCCATCACAGTCATTGAGGAGAGTGGGTATGAGGGGAGTTGGTGAGCGGGCAATGCCAAGCAGGAACGTACATTAGCGCAGGGAACGACCAACGTGGGAGCATTCACCAGGGGGACAGTCTTCTTGGAACCACCTGAGAGATGTCTGTATAACCTTGATAACTATATCTGTTTATTAATGGAAGTTTTAAATAAAGGGGGAGGGTATCATGTATTTAGTTGGAGATGCTGCCTCTTTAAGGATGAGTCGGGGGGGCAGAGCTCGGCTGAGGAGGTGTGAACATCATTGGTAAAGTGTTTCTGTTCAGTTTTTCCATTTGTCTACTTGGCGTATAATTCCGGGTTCCAAAAACAGCACAAGGAGCAGCTATCTTCAAGGCCAGGAGCCTTTAAATGGACTTTGATGATCTTTGTCATATATTTCCTTAATTTTGTAACTTATGATTTTACCATGAGTTCTATCATTATAGGTGCCATGTTAGTGCGGCTTAGAACACTCTTCATTGCATTTTTCTTGTAAGAATACATATGACAATAAATTCTAATTCTAAAATAACAGTTTGCTTTCTGTCTTATTACACTGTGTGACGCTGCAACCTTTTTGATGTTTAGGTCTTGTACCAAGCATTCACTGGGGAATTGTTGCATTTCGCAATAAGTCACAGGGTGGACAGGAAGCTTTCTGCATGCTGTGTTGAACTTTGGTTAAATAGCAGTCTGTCACTTACTTTGTGCTGAGAGCGTCCTGCATCAAAACAACACGGGCTAAAACTTTCTGCTGAAGGATTGTCAAAATGGTGGTGATTCAGGCAAGATGCATTAAATATTGTCTCCTTATACTCAACCTGATATTTGCGGTAGGTTGGACTTTCTGCTTGTTTTGTGAGTGTGACTTTCACTCGTTTGTAAAAATAGAGTTTAGCAATTTCTAAGATGAATATTGACCATAATAAGGTCATTGTTGATCCTCTGTTGTTCATTTTTTTAGACTTTATTTGTTGTATAGTGAATTATCTATCAATGCCTTTTTAATATTTTCATACTTTGCAACATTATTTGAAATAATTTTAAAATTATTATAAAGCAACTTTTGTGCATTTTAAAATGGGGGCTAAAACAATCCTTAGATAAAAGCTCTTTTCTTGAGGCTTGTGTTGAAGGGAAAAACAATGCTTCTTTGGTTCTGATGGTTGAGTTACATAGCTGTGCTGGAACTGTGTCTCACTGTATTGCCTTGATCGGACACTGAATGTTCTCTGGCCTTTTCTGAGAGCAGCAAACTGGAGGTATATTTGCGCATATCCCTGCCATGGTTTGTGTGGATGGGTATTTAGCAGTGCCCAGGAACTTGGTGGGATGTTCAAAGATCTTCAGTCAGGTTCATTTTGTTTTGTGTGACATTGTGCGAACTCCATTCGCTTCAATCCGAACTGAAATCAATCTCGAGGTTCAAGCCCATGGCTCTAAAAGGGTTGCTGCCACCTCTCAGCGTAGTTGAAAGATGTTGTTAAGGTACTGGGCGTTTGGGGAGGTGGTGGCTTTTCTTGTTTCCATGGTCTCCCCTGAAGGTTGCAGGTGGCAGGTAATGGAGAGGGCAAACTGATGTGAGGCAGCACCGACAGAATGAGTGCTGGGGGTTGATGTATATTCAGTCAGTTTGGACAAATCAAGTTTGACAACTTCTGGTCTATACCTTCCAAACCCGCCACCACTTCCACCGAGAAAG
Source organism: Chiloscyllium plagiosum (assembly GCF_037043375.1). NCBI lineage: Eukaryota > Metazoa > Chordata > Chondrichthyes > Orectolobiformes > Hemiscylliidae > Chiloscyllium > Chiloscyllium plagiosum. The sequence goes on along the minus strand of NW_028270157.1, from coordinate 20,221,958 downwards.
ACAAGGGCAGCAGCTATACCTGGGAACACTCATCAACTGCAAGTTCGCCCTCCAAACTGCTCACCATCCTGACTTGGAAATATATTGCTCTTCCTTCAGTATTGCTGGGACAAGTTCCTAGAATTCACTCCCTAATGGGATTGTGCATATCACGACAGGACATCGACTGCAGCAGTTCAGGAAGGCGGCTCACCTCCCCCTTCTTAAGGGTAATGGGGACGCGGCAATAAAGGCTTGGCCGGCCAGTGACATTTAGGTGCCGTGAGTGAAAAAAACAAAACTGATGCACAGTACACTTCTGCAGTATATGTAAAAGGGCCATTGTTGTTGCCCAAACCACAGCTATCGACACTCCGCCAGCTTGTGCTCAGCAGTAACAGCAAATTGAAGAGGAAATCTGAGACTTAAATAGAATTGGAAGAGGAATGGGTGATAGAGATGGAGAAGAGTGACCCAGCAAAGCTGCAGTGTCCCCAAAATAAAATAGGAGAGGCTAAAAGATGTCAGATTACTATCTAGAATTGAAATGGTCAACCTTTCATAAGATTCCCCTGTTGGTTTTCTGTAACTTGGGAAAGAATGGTATAAAACCCTGAATGAACAGGGTATATGAGTCCACACTGTTTCACTGAGCTGTTTGTAACTTGCAGTCACAATTCCAGACAAATCTCCTGAAGTGAAAATTCATGTCCAAATTACAGCAAAGTTAATTTGCTTCTCTACCTTTCTTCTTCAGTTGCTTTCCTCCTTTTTTTTTAATGTTCTTGTGATTCTCTGGTCTCTCCTGCGTTTTCAATTGCATTTTAATAACTTTGTTTGAACTTACCTACATTCACTGCTGTAGTCAATCCACCATTCATGACCAGACTGGTGTTTGTTACTTTTCAGCCATATCTCATTGGATAGCACTCTCACCTCTGAGCCATAAAGTTGTAAGTTCAAATCCCAGTCCAGCTCAGCCACAGAATCCAGACTGATGCTCTCAATACATTACCAAGAGAATGCTGCATGATTGCAGATTCTTATTGAAGATATTGAATTGAATCCCCACAACACGAGAGTTTCTTCTGGCTCTCCTGCACAATGTTTTTGTATTTATTCCTCAAGCAAACACCATTTTTAAAAAAAATGAACTTTTCATTGTTGCAATATGGGCTCTTGCTGCAGGCAAATTAGTTGCTGCGATTCCCACATTACAGGAAGCACACCTCACTTGGCAGTAAAGCATTTTGAACATCTGGAAGTCAGCAAAGACATGACAGAAAACCATCCCTCTCTGAGTACATGGTATTAAGCCAATACCTTTGAATGAATGAGCCCCTATAAATGATATTCAATGGGAAATTTCACACTATTGGTCCATGGATGATGGAGAGAACATCTCATTTGATAAACAAGATTGTCCTATTATCAACGATACCTTTCATTTACACTTTCTTTATTTATTCGTATGATGTGGGAATCATTGGCTGGACTAAAATTTATTGCCCACTCCTAATTGGGCAGCACAGAGGCCTCAGTGGTTAGCACTGTTGCCTCACAGCACCAGGGACCTGGGTTCGATTCCACCCTCAGGCGACTGCCTGTGTGGAGTTTGTACATTCTTCCTGTGTTTCCTCTGGGTGCTCTGGTTCCCCCTGCCCACCAGTCCAAAGATATGCAGGTTAGGTGGATTGGCCATGTTTAGTTGCCAGGGGTGTGCAGGCTAGATGGATTAGCCATGGGAAATGCAGGGTTACAAGGTTAGGATAGGGTAAGGGAATTGGTCCGGGAGAATGCTCATTGGAGGGTCAGTGTGGACTTGATGGGCCAAATGGCTTATTTCTACACTGTAGGGATTCTATCATTCTAATTGACATGGAACTGAATGACTTGCCAGACCATTTCAAGGGCAATTAAAAGTTAAACACATTGCTGTGAGGTTGAAGTCACATGTTGGCTAAAGTCAGGTGTGGTCAATAGATTCCCTTCCCTAAATTGCATGAGTGAATAAGATGGGCTTTTACAACAACCAACAGTAGCTACATGGTCTTTTATTGTAGTTATTAACTGAGTTCAAATTTCACCTCCTGCATGTGAGATTTGAACACACAAGGAAAGAGGGGAAAGATATAAAAGAGATCTAAAAGGCAACTTTTTCACACAGAGGGTGGTACGTGTATGAAATAAGCTGCCAGAGGATGTGATGGAGGCTGGTACAATTGCAACATTTAAGAGGCATTTGGATGGGTATATGAATAGGAAGGGTTTGGAGGGATATGGGCCAGGTGCTGGCAGGTGGGACTAGATTGGGTTGGAATATCTGGTCGGCATGGATGAGTTGGACCGAAGGGTCTGTTTCCGTGCTGTACATCTCTATGACTCTATACCCAGAACGTTAACCTGGAGTGCTGAATTATTAGATTAGTTGCATTACTATTAGATTGTGTTAGGGGACTCCCTAATTGGAGGCACAAATCAATGTTTCTGTGGTCAGCAGTGAAAAACCAGAATGGTGTGTTGCCTCCCTGGTGCCAGGATCAGAGAGGGTGCAGAATGTTCTCAAGGGGGAGAGGGGCCAGCAGGAGGTAATTAGGAGAAAGTGATGACTGCAGATGTTGGAGACCAGAGTTGAAAAATGTGATGCTGGAAAAACGCAGCAGGCCATGCAGCATCCGAGGAGCAGGAGAATCGACGTTTCGGGCATAAGCCCTTCTTCAGGAATGAGGCTGGTGTGTCAGGTGGGCTGAGATAAAAGGTAGGGGGGAGGGGATTTGGAGGAGCAGCCCTGGGAACACGATAGGTGGAAGGAGGTGAGGGTGAGAGTGATAGGCCGGAGAGGGGGTGGGGACAGAGAGGTTGGGAAGAAGATTGCAGGTCAAGAGGGCGGTGCTGAGTCCGGGGGTTGGGACTGACATAAGGTAGGGGGAGGGGAAATGAGGAAGCTGGAGAAATCTACATTCATCCCGTGTGGTTGGAGGGTTCCCAGGCAGAAGATGAGGCGCTCTTCCTCCAGGCGTCATGTGGTCAGGGTCTGGCGATGGAGGAGGCCAAGGACCTGCATGTCCTTGGCGGAGTGGGAGGGGGAGTTACAGTGCTCAGCCACGGGACGGTATGGTTGGTTGGTGTGGGTGTCCCAGAGGTGTTCCCTGAAACGTTCCGCAAGTAGGCGACCTGTCTCCCCAATGTAGAGGAGACCACATCGGGTGCAGCGGATACAGTAAATGATGTGTGTGGAGGTGCAGGTGAATTTGCGACAGATGTGTCTCATTGGGAGGTAATTGTACACATTGGAACCAATGACATAGGAGGGGAAAAGGATGAAATTCTGAAGGGAAAATGCAGAAAGTTAGGCGAGTCCTTGAGGGTAATAATATCTGGATTACTCCCGGTGCTACGAGCTAGTGAGGGTACGAATAGGAGGATAGAGCAGATAAATGCGTGGCCGAGGAGCTGGAAGGATTCACATTTTTGTATCATTGGAATCTTTTGTGGGTGGAAGTGACCTGTACAAGAAGGATGAATTGCACCTGAATTGGAAGGGGACTAATATACAAGCAGGGAGGCTTGCCGGAGCTGCTCAGCAGGATTTAAACTAGTAGGGAATGGGGTGGGGGGATGCAGTGGGAACCAGGGAGATAGAGATCAATCTGAGATTGGTACAGTTAAGAAAGGAAGTGAGTCAAACAGTAAGAGCAGGCAGGGACAAAGCAGAGAACAAGGTAGGACTGATAAATGAAACTGCATTTATTTCAATGCAAGAGGCCTGACAGGGAAGGCAGATGAACTCAGTGCATTGTTAGGAACATGGGACTGGGATATCATAGCAATTATGGAAACATGGCTCAGGGATGGGCAGGACTGGCAGCTTAATGTTCCAGGATACAAATGCTACAGGAAGAATAGAAAGGGAGGCAAGAGAGGAGAGGGAGTGGCATTTTTGATAAGGGATAGCATTACAGCTGTGCTGAGGGAGGATATTCCCAGAAATACATCCAGGGAGGTTTTTTGGGTGGAACTAAGAGATAGGAAAGGGATGATCACCTTATTGGGATTGTATTATAGACCTCCTAATAGTCAGCACGAAAATGCAAAACAAATTTGGAAGGAGATTTCAGTTATCTGTAAGTATAATAGAATGGTTATAGTAGGGGATTTTAACTTTCCAAACATAGACTGGGACTGCCATAGTGTTAAGGGTTTAGATGGAGAGGAATTTATTAAGTGTGTACTCGACAATTTTCTGATTCTGTATGTGTATGTACCTACTAGAGAAGGTGTAAAACCTGACCTACTCTTGGGAAATAAGGCAGGGCAGGTGACTGAGGTGTTAGTGGGGGAGCACTTTGGGGCCAGCAACCATAATTCTATTTGTTTTAAAATAGTGATGGAAAAGGATAGACCAGATCTAAAAGTTGGAGTTCTAAATTGGAGGAAGATTAACTTAGATGGCATTAGGCAAGAACTTTCGAAAGCTGTTTGGGGCAGATGTTCACAGGTAAAGGGACAGCTGGAAAATGGGAAGCCTTCAGAAATGAGATAATAAGAGTCCAAAAACAGTATATTCCTGTCAGGGTGAAAGGGAAGGCTGGTAGGTATAGGGAATGCTGGATGACTGAAGAAATTGATGGTTTGGTTAAGAAAAAGAAGGATGCATATGTAAGGTATAGACAGGATAGATCGAGTAAATCCTTAGAAGAGTATAAAGGCAGTAGGAGTATACTTAACGGGAAATCAGGAGGGCAAAAAGGAGACATGAGATAGCTTTGGAAAATAGGGTTAAGGAGAATCCAAAGGGTTTTTTCAAATACATTAAGGACAAAAGGGTAACTAGGGAGAGAATAGAGCCCCTCAAAGATCAGGAAGGAGGCCTTTGTGTGGAGCTGCAGGAGATGGGGGAGATAGTAAACGAGTATTTTGCATCAGTATTTACTGTGGAAAAGGACATGGAAGATTTAGAATGTGGGGAAATAGATGGTGACATCTTGAAAAATGTCCATTTACAGAGGAGGAAGTGCTGGATGTCTTGAAACACATAAAAGTGGATAAATCCCCAGGACCTGATCAGGTGTACCCTAGAACTCTGTGGGAAACTAGGGAAGTGATTGCTGGGCCCCTTGCTGCGATGTTTGTATCATTGATAGTCACAGATGAGGTGCTGAAAGACTGGAGGTTGGCTAACATGGTGCCACTATTTGAGAAAGGAGATAAAGACAAGCCAGGGAACTATAGACCAGTGAGCCTGACGTTGATGGTGGGCAAGTTGTTGGAGGGAATCCTGAGGGACAGGATTTACACATATTTGGAAAGGCAAGGACTGATTAGGGATAGTCAACATGGCTTTGTGTGTGGGAAATCATGTCTCAGGAACTTGATTAAGTTTTTTGAAGAAGTAACAAAGAAGGTTGATAAAAGCTTGGTAGTAGATGTGATTTATATGGACTTCTGTAAAGTATTCAACAAGGTTCCCCATGGGAGACTGGTTAGCGAGGTTAAATCTCATGGAATACAGGGAGAACTACCTATTTTGCAGAACTGGCTCAAAGGTAGAAGACAGAGGTTGGAGGTGGAAAGTTCTTTTTCAGACTGAAGGCCTGTGACTAGTGGAGTGCCACAAGGATCAGTGCTGGATCTACTACTATTCTTCATTAATATAAATGATTTGAATGTGGATATAGGAGGTATAGTTAGTAAGTTTGCAGATGACACCAAAATTGGAGATGTAGTGGACAGCGAAGAGGGTTACCAATGATTATAATGGGATCAGATGGGCCAATGGGCGGAGGAGTGGCAGATGGAGTTTAATTTAGATAAATGCAAAGCGTTGCATTCTGGGAAAGCAAATCTTAGCAGGACTTATACACTTAATGTTAAGGTCCTAGGGAGTGTTTGCTGAACAAAGAGACCTTGGAGTGCAGGTTCATAGCTCTTTGAAAGTGGAATTGCAGGTAGTTAGGATGGTGAAGAAGGCATTTTGTATGCTTTCCTTTGTTGGTCAGAGTATTGAGTACAGGAGTTGGGAGGTCATGTTGCGTCTGTACAGAACATTGATTCGGCCACTTGTGGAATATTGCGTGCAATTCTGGTCTCCTTCCTATCGGAAAGGTGTTGTGAAACGTGAAAGGGTTCAGAAGAGATTTACAAGGATGTTGCCAAGTTTGGAGGATTTGAGCTATAGGGAGATGTTGAGTAGGCTGGGGCTGTTTTCCCTGGAACGTCAGAGGCTGAGGGCTGACTTTATAGAGGTTTATAAAATCATGAAGGGCACAGATAGGATAAGTAGTCAAGGTCTTTTCCCTGGGGTGGAGGAGTCCAGAACTAGAGGGCATAGGTTTAGGGTGAGAAGGGAAAAATATAAAAGAGACCTAAGGGGCGATGTTTTCATGTAGAGGGTGGAGCATGTATGGAATGAGCTGCCAGAGGAAGTGGTAGAGGCTGGTACAATTGTAACATTTAAAAGACATCTGGATGCGTATATGAATAGGAAGGGTTTGGAGGGATATGGGCTGGGTGCTGGCAAATGGAACTAGAATGGGTTGGGATATCTGGTCAGCATGGACAAATTGGACCGACAGGTCTGTTTCTGTGCTGTACATCTCTATGACTACATAACACCACTGACTCCCATGCAAGGAACATGAGGGCCCGCCCATGCCTAATTGTCCTGGAGAAGCTGATGGCTCGCCACATTCTTGAACCCTGTGTCCCTTGCAGACAGCTGAGAAGTGTGTTGGTTGTTCAAGAGGGCGGTTAAGAGTCACAAATTGCTGTGGGTTGGGTTCTCATGTAGGCTCGACCATACAAGGAAGGCAGATTTCCTTCCCTAAATGACGTTCATGCGCTATGCAGTTTATTAAGAATAAATATATTAGACACTGTTTCCTATAAAATCTTCATGATTAACAATGTTAAGATCACCTTCCTCATTGTTACTTTCCAGTTGCTGGGACTCATCATTTTGCTACTGGCATTTTGGTTTCGCTTTGATGAAAGGACAAAAAGTCTTTACGAAGTTGGTGCGAATGGGGAGAAATTCATTATTGGTGAGTGTTTGGTGAAATCCAATTAAATTTTCAACTCTCGCTGCTTCTCAATCCAAACTTGATCCCATCCCCCTGGTCTCTTGGTTCCTTCACTGTTCTGCCCATTGCTTTCTAACTCTCACCAAGTTCCATTCAACTATCACCTGTTTTTCCAGGCTCCCAGCCCAGCAAAGCTGCTGTATTAAATATGTCCAGCTATCTTCACCCCTTCCCATCCCAGTCATCACTTCTTGGTCTAGAGTGGTCTATGAAGAGGGCTTGCCACGAATCAGGATTTGAAGATCAGAATTCTGGATGGATTTAGATTTACAGAGGGTGGTGCGAAAGGAGTGTTACAGCTTACTGTTTCTGCACTGACTCTCTCAGCATTTTGTCTTGATGCTAGCCTCCTGCCTTTTCCCTGTAACTCTGTACATTGTTTCTATTTAACTTATCATTTAACATCCTCTTACATTCAGAAACACAGAAATCGCTAGAAAGCTCAGCAGGTCTGGCAGCATCTGTGAAGACAAATCAGTTAACATTTCAGGCACTGGACCCGAAACGTTAACTTTGATTTCTCTTCACAGGTGCTGCCAGACCTGCTGAGCTTTTCCAGCAATTTCTGTGTTTGCTTCTGACTTACAGCATCTGTTTTACTCTCTTATGCTCCTCGACTGAATCTGCCTCCAGTAGACATACCTTAACTACTCACTACGTGACCACTCCACCAACTTGACAATGCACGTTTGAAGTTCTACACCGTCCTCAGTTTTCAATACTCTCAAGTTTTATATTATCTGCAAACTTTGAAATTGTCACATGCACTTGTCACATCATGTATCTACGTCAGGAAAATAAGAGTCCCAGTGGGGAACTCCAATGCCCACCCTCCTGCAGTTCAAAAAATACCCATTAACCATTATTTTCCGTTTCCTGTCACTCAGCCAATTTTCTCCCCATGTTGTTCCCGTTCCTCTTATTCAATAAACTATAACTTTGAGGATAGATGTGGCAGTTTGTCAAATGCACTTTGAAAGTCAACGTACACCACATCAACAGCATTGCCCTCATCAAAACCTTGCCACCTTTACAAAAAAAACTCCAGTGTAACTCAACTTTCTTAAACGAATCCATTCTGTCTCTTCTAGATTAAGCTATACTTTGTCCATATGACCATTAATTCTATCCTGAATAATTGTTTCTAGAAGTTCTCCCACTACTGAAGTTAAAGTGACTGCTCTGTAATTGTTGGGTTTATCTTTACTGTCATTGTTTTGGAAGTGGGGAGGTCAGCCAGGAATGCATTTGAAATGTCAAGTCCAGAGGTGACAAATGCTTTGGGGGAAGGTAATGACCGAGTGGTATTATCCCTGGACTAGGTACCAGGTGAAATTCTGGGGACCTTGGTTCAAATCCTGCTTTGGCAGATGGTAGACATTGAGTTCAATAAAAATCTTGTATTAACAGCCTAATGATAATCACTAAACTTTTGCCAATTGTTAGGGGATAAACCCATCTAGTTCACTAATATCCTTTAGGGAAGGAAATCTGCTTTCGTTACTTGGTGTTTTATGTATATAGAATTCCTACAATGTGGAAACAGGCCATTTGGCCCAACAAATCCACACTGACCCTCCAAAGAGCATCCCATCCAGACCCGTCTCCCTACCCTATAACCCTGCATTTCCCATGGCTAACATCCTAATCTACACATCCCTGAACACTCTGGGTAATTTAGCAGGGCCAATCCACCTATCCTGGACATCTTTGGTGGTGGGAGTTTGTGGGAGGAAACCGGCGCACCCGACGGAAACCCACACAGAGACATGGGGAGAATATGCAAACTCCACACAGACAGTTTCCCGAGGGTGGAATCAAACCTGGGTCCCTGGTGCTGTGGGGCAGTAGTGCCAACCACTGAGCCACCATGGTCTGGCCTTGATGTGACTCCAGACCCACAACAATGTTGTTGACTCTTAACTGCCCTCTCAGCAATTAGGAATGTATGACCACAACGCCTGCATACATTTTTAAAAAGTGCACAAATGAGGATTTCAGCAGCAAATGAACTGAAGTGATCAAAATCAATGGAATTTCAATCAAGCTGTGGAATTTGCACAGTATATTCAAAAAAGAGTTTGATCGATGTTTACGTGTTAAAGGCAGAGAGGGGTTTGGAGTAAAAACAGGAATATGGCATTGAGTTAGTATTTGGCCATAATCATTCAGTATGGCAATGCAGGCTCAAAGGGCTGAATGGCCTCCTCCTGTTCCTCGTTTTACATTAACATGGAAGTAGATGATCTTGGTGGCCAGATGTGGTTGAAAACTCATTTTGAGATCAAATATGATGCAAATCAGAGATATTTCAGAGGCCATGACCAGTGGAGCACAGGTATCTGAGAGCAGTGTAGAGTTGAAGCAGATCACCTATTTAGGGAAGGGTAAGAACATGCAGGGATTTGAAAATAGGAATGTGGATTTGTCATCTAGTGCAGGCCCTGTCCAATGTAACCTATGTGCCTCTGTTTAAGTATTTTTGATCTGTACATCCTTGCTTACAATGATCTGCCTGTACTGTTCACAAACAAAGCTTTTCACTGTCCTTTGGTACACATGACATTGAATAAATCAATCAATCAAATTTAAGGTGTAGCTGGATCAGATGCAAATGGAGGTCAGCATCCCTGGAGTTAATAAGTGAATGAGACTTGGTCACAGTTAGAACACAGAGCTTTGGTTGCAACTCTTCCTTGTTTGGGACTTAAGGAATGGCACATTTTCATAAAATCATAGAATTCCTACAGTGTGGAAACAGGCCCTTCGGCCCAACAAGTCCACACCGACCCTCCGAAGAGTATCCCACCCAGGCCCATGTCCCTATCTTATTACTCTACATTTATTCCTGACTAATGCACCTAGCCCACACATCCCTGACCACTATAGGCAATTTAGCATGGCCAATTCACCTAACCTGGACGTCTTTGGATTATGGGAGGAAACCGGAGCACCCGGAGGAATCCCACACAGACACAGAGAATGCTGCAGAGACTCAGCAGGTCTGGTAGTACCTGTGGAGAGAAAAAGTGTCAACATTTCCGGTGCGGTATCAGATCAGCTTCTCTCTCTAGGCAGAAGTGAGTACTGCAGATGCTGGAGATTAGAGTCACGATTAGAGTGGTGCTGGAAAAGCACAGCAGGTCAGGCAGCATCCGAGGAGCAGGAAAATTGACTTTTCGGGCAAAGGCCCTTCACTAGAACGGTGGTCACATTCTCCTCACCCTGTCAGGAATGGGTTAGCAATTGCTCTTGAAACAACGGGGAGGATTTACTGAACTACCACCTCCAGCACTGGTCCTCCTTCAATTACTGAGCTCTGGGTTGAGGTTTGCTCTGTCGCATTGGCATTGAAGTGAATGCAGTACCGTCACCTGAATAGTAAATGGTTAAATTATGAGGACAGTTTGCAAAAGAAATCCTTGGAGTTTAGGGGTTGAAGGGTATTTGAACTGAGGTGTTTAAAATAATGGAATGATTCGATAGGGGAGATAAAGAAGAACTATTCACCCTCTCCTTGGCAGTGTGACTGTGGTGGGCCTTTGGATGCGGTGCATGGGTGTGGGAGTCTGGCACGACAGTAGAACTTGAGCCTAAACACTTCCAGACTGATGTCAGGACGCACTTGTCCCACGGTGGGGAGTGAGAATCTGGAACTGTCTCCCCATGAAGTCTGTGGATGTCGGGGGTCAATTAGAAATTGTAATCCAGAGACTGAGAATTATTTTACAATTTAGAGAAATATGAAGCAAAGCCAGATAAGTAGGACTGAGCTAAATCAGTTATTATCAGATAGAATGATGGAACAATGGCCATCCTTCCTTGCACTTGGACTGAAAGCAGGAATATGGCATTGAGTTAGCTTTTGGTCATAATCATTCAGTATGGCAATGCAGGCTCAAAGGGCTGAATGGCCGACTCCTGTTCCCAGTTTTAGATTAACGTGGCAGTAGGCCACGATTGATTTTACTTCAGGCTGCCTGTGAGAGGAAGTGATAATGGAAAGTCTGTGAATACTTCAAAAATCCTCGGAAACAACTTCCCCTATTGTTTAACGAGAACAATGAAAATATGTATTAAGTAGGCAGTGAAATAGTTGATCATTCTTCTGAGAAATCACTCAGTCACTCATGAAGCATTTGTTCTCAGACAACCACTTAACAGTTCTGTGCACTCATAGAGTCACAGGGTGATAGAGATGTACAACATGGAAATAGACCCTTCGCTCCAACCTGTCCATGCCGACCAGATATCCCAACCCAATTTAGTCCCACCTGCCAGCACCCGGCCTATATCCCTCCAAACCCTTCCTATTCATATACCCATCCAGATGCCTTTTAAATGTTGCAATTGTACCAGCCTCCACCACTTCCTCTGGCAGCTCATTCCATACATGTACCACCCTCTGTGTGAAAAGGTTGCCCCTTAGGTCTCTTTTACATCTTTCCCCTCTCATCCTAAACCTATGCCCTCTAGTTCTGGACTCCCCCAGCCCAGGGAAGAGACTTCGTCTATTTATCCATGCCCCTCATAATTTTGTAAACCTCTATGAGGTCACCCCTCAGCCTCTGACGCTCCAGGGAAAACAGCCCCAGCCTGTTCAGCCTCTCCCTGTAGCTCAAATCCTCTAACCCTGGCAACATCCTTGTAAATCTTTTCTGAACCCTTTCTAGTTTCACAACACCTTTCCGATAGGAAGGAGACCAGAATTGCACTCAATATTCCAAAAGTGACCTAACCAATGTCTTGTACAGCCGCAACATGACCTCCCAACTCCTGTACTCAATACTCTGACCAATAAAGGAAAGCATACCAAATGCCTTCTTCACTATCCTATCTACCTGCGACTCCATTTTCAAGGAGCTATGAACCTGCACTCCAAGGTCTCTTTGTTCAGCAACACTCCCTCGGACCTTACCATTAAGTGTATTAGTCCTGCTAAGATTTGCTTTCCCAGAATGCAGCACCTTGCATTTATCTGAATTAAACTCCATATGCCACTTCTCAGCCCATTGGCCCATCTGATCAAGATCCTGTTGTAATCTGAGGTAACCCTCTTTGTTATCCACTACACCTCCAATTTTGGTGTCATCTGCAAACTTACTAACTATACCTCTTATGCTCGCATCCAAATCATTTATGTAAATGATGAAAAGTAGTGTCAGAGCCTGAGATAATCTGTTGGGAACAAACTCCCGTCTGCTTCGCTGGAACTTGGATACAGTAAACCTTCATTGAAAAGTAAAAGCAGCCAACATAATCAAAGGCCCCTCCCACCCCAGCTAAAATCTCTTCCAACCTCTTGCATTGGGCAAAAGAGATAAAAGCTTAAACACACGTACCAACAGATTGAGGAATAGTTTCTTCCCCGCTGTTATTATCTACTAAATGGACCTGGGAGAAAGTGATGACTGCAGATGCTGGAGATCAGAGTCAGGAGTGTGGTGCTGGAAAAGCACAGCAAGTCAGGCAGCATCCGAGGAACAGGAGAGTTGACGTTTTGGACATAAGCCCTTCATCAGGAATCTCAATGGCTAAATGGACCTCTCAGATTTTAAATCTAATGTTGATCTCACTGTTTATGCACCCTGTCTGCAGCCATAATGTTGTATTCCTCACTCTGTTCCATTACCTTAAAGCAATTTTTATGGTATGATCTGCCTGCACTACTTGCAAAACAAACCTTTTCACTGTGCCGAGTGACAATAATAAATCAATCCAAAACCAGATCGAAAATGCTCTTCTGGCTTGGTTCAGGGCTACTACTTATGGATGTGCATTTATTACATACCGAACATCAGTTCTACTCTCTGCAAATAGACTTTCTCCTTTATTTGCCCACCTTACATTTTTCCATTTTGCTTTTTCTCATCTTCTTTCTTTCCTCTTCATCTCTTTCCTTTCTTTGTTCTTTCAAGGAATGTGGGCACTGTTGGTGAGATCACTGTTGGTGAGGGCAGCCTTTGTTGCCTATCCCAAACTGCTGTTGACCCAAGGGGCTTGCCAGAGCCATTTCAGAGGGCAGTTTAGAGTTCACCTCATTGCTGCTGGTCTTATGTAGGTCAGGCCGGGTATGAATGGCAAATTTCTTTCCCTAAAGGACACTAGTGAACCAGGTGAGGTTTACAGCAATAGTTGATGATAGTTTCACGGTCACTGTTACAGACATTTAGCATATATTAACTGGTTTCAAACTCCACCAGCTGCCATAGTGGGATTTGAACCCATGACCCTGAGCATTAGCCCAGGCCTCTAATGCATTGGGATTGACACTATGCCACTACCTCCCCATCCTTTCTTACCATATCACTCCCTCCCTCTTCCATTCCTTCCTTCATACTCTCCCCGCCTTCCTTGCTCTGTTCTCTTCATTCACACCTTTCCACCTGGCTTCCTTTCTTTAGTTTGTTTTACCTTCTTCCACTCCCTCCTTTCCATTCCTTCATTCCTTTCCTTTACCTTTCTGTGCTTTTGTTACATACTGAAAATGAAGAGCAGGTGGGGAGGAGGTCACCATGGAGCTTGAACCCAGTAATTTGTCAGGTGGGGGGGGTGCCAGCAAATGGTATCATTCTGTGCTGTCGGTCTACTGGGCAGGGTGGGTGGGATGGGGAGAGGGGAATGGTTCACAACTGTGACACTGTGAAAGGTGAGTCAGAGTCTGGTGTGGGAGATATCAGTGGGACTTGCAACCCAGGCCATGTCGTCAGATGTTTGTTTCCATTTGCTCACAGGATGTGGGTGTTGCTGAAAACAATAGCATTTATTGCCCATCCCAAATTGCCCTTAAATTGAGTGGCTTTCTGAGCCCACTCAGAGGGCAGTTAACAGTCGGCCATATTGCTGTGGATCCAGAGCGACATATAGGCCAGATCATGGTGGCTCAGTGGTTAGCACCATTGACTCACAGTAATCAGGGAGCTGAGTTCGAATCCGGCCTCGGGTAACTATCTGTGTGGAGTTTGCACATTCTCCCTGTGTCTGCATGGGTTTCCTTCAGGTGCTCCTCCCATAGTCCAAAGACAGGCAGGTTAGGTGGATTGGCCATGCTAAATCTGTCCCCTTGACTTGTCCGGACTTGTCCGACCTGCCTAGCTCCTTTTCCACCTATCCACTCCACCCTCTCCTCCTTGACCTATCACCTTCATCTCCTCCCCCACTCACCTATTGTACTCTATGCTACTTTCTCCCCACTCCCACCCTCCTCTAGCTTATCTCTCCATGCTTCAGGCTCTCTGCCTTTATTCCTGATGAAGGGCTTTTGCCCGAAACGTTGATTTTGCTGCTCGTCGGATGCTGCCTGAACTGCCGTGCTCTTCCAGCACCACTGATCCAGAATCTGGTTTCCAGCATCTGCAGTCATTGTTTTTACCTCGAAGATTACACAGTTGTCATTCAGCCAACTTTTAATTTAGATTCAAATTTCACTATCTGCTATGGTGGGATTCGAACCTACATCCCCAGAGCTTTAGCTTCTGGGCTACAAGTCCAGCGACATTACCACTATGTCATTACTGTGTTGCCAAGGAGCAACACCCATGGGAAAACTTACAGGTGAGTCAGGCTATGTGCTTTGACATCCAGGAGCAGAGAGTGCAGAAGATGGAACTAGTTGGACATAGACTGACTTTGTCTTCAATAATGGCTGACTGATACAAGGGCAGCCCCAAACTGGGTAACTGGAGGCAGAGCAAGGAATGATTTTTTTTTGCTGCAATATGGAGCAATTTGGGAGGAACACGACCTAAACCAGATGATGTGCTGTGGAGCTGTTTCAGTGACATGAGATGCGCTGAAACTTGAACAAGCGGTTCGGTCCTTGGAAGACAATGAGGGACTGAAGGAGAAAGAGGGGGTAAGGGACTGGGGCAAGAATCAAATGTAGTTAAAGAAGAGACCATGTACCTTATGATTTTATAATCACAGTTTCTATTTCTTTCCTCCAGGTATTTATGTCATGTGGGCAGCGGGCGGCTTGCTGCTGGTTTCAGGTTTCACAGGATACTTTGCTGTATCCAAGGAATCAAAGTGTTTACTTTGGTTTGTAAGTACATTGAGCCATACTTAACGTGCAGAATGTGGAATTGAAAATGTCAGTACTAGTGTAGGTCTATTAATAAAGAGGAATGGAAAGACTTCACTGAAACTTCATTCTTCTGATGATTGTGTAGTCTGGTATATGGGCTGTGTGGACATGAATTGTGTGAACATAGACTAAGTGCATATGGATTATTCAAGTATAGACTGTGTGCATACAGACTCTGTGGATATGGGATGTGTGTATGTGGACTGTGTGGATTTGGAATATGTTAGGATTTTGTGGATATGGGCCATGTGTATATGAGCTGAATGTATAGGGACTGTGGATACAGAGATTGAGGTTAAAGAGACAGGCCATATGGACTGTCAATTTAATTATTTAATAAGTTTTCCCTTTCATTCTTTCCATTGGAATATTATCTGCAACTGATTTTAAATAACATGCCTTTTTCTTAAGTAAGATTGTAAAATTGTTTTGATTTGGTTTTGTTGTGTCATTTTGTACAATTTTGCAGCCCTTAATTTTTAATTTTTTTTTCTTTTCTGTTTTTTTAAACCTCACCTGAATGGTAAGAAAGCATATGGGATAGCTGCCCTGAAGGAAATTTGGATAGAACTGTATGTAATATTAGGTAGGCCACAACTGGAGTTCTGGTCGCCACTCCAAAGGAGGGATGTGGTTGCGTTTGAGAGAGTGCAGAAGAGTTTCCCTGGGGCGATTCTGCTATGAAGACAGATTGGTAGGCTGGGTTAAGGTTCCTTGGAGCAAAGAGGGCTGAGGAGGGGATGGGCTTGAGGCATAGATAGGGAGAAACATTTCTCCTTAGTCGATGGGTCAATAACCAGAGAGCTCAGTTTTAAAGTAAGGAGCAGAAGGTTTAGAGGGGATTTGAGGAATTTCTTTTCATCCAGTGGGTTTGGGTATCTGGACCTCAGTGTCTCTAGGGGTGACAGAGGTAGGAGTCTTCAGGATACTTAAGAACGTTTAGATGAACACTTGAAATACCATAGCATACAAGGCCACAGGCCAAGTGCTGAGAAATGAATGGATGAGCCTCTGATGACCAGTGTGAACAGGATTGACTGAAAGACCTCTTTCTGTGCTGTTGAAAAAACCTCTGACACTCTATTCCTAACTGATCTGTATCTGAGCTATAATTGTTACACCATTCTATATGTCTCTCATTTATAACATTGCTATTGGTTCATTGGGCACTGTACTGTAATGAATATCACTTCCTGTTCAGCTGTCTATGTTGACTGCATAAGACATTTATAGAAGCATATCACAGAAGTGTGATCTGCTCTAAAATAGAATCCAATCACAGGGCAGAATCTTACCACCTTCACGGAAATCCATCGGTTGTGATTAAGAGTAGTTCTTACCATTCTGCAAATGTCTGGCCAGCTGAGGTAGTCAATGAGGAGGGCTTTTGCCTAAATGAAGGACAAAAGTCCTGATGAAGGACTTTTGCCCGAAATGTCGATTTTACAGCTCCTCAGATGCTGCCTGAACTGCTGTGCTCTTCCAGCACCACTAATCCAGAATGAGGAGGTGCCTACCTGGACCATTGGGAGGGATTGTCGAGTTGTCTTGCTCAAAGTAGGGGCACCTTCTGAAGTCTTGCAAAATATCTTAAACTGTCTCCACAGTCCAGTTCATGGTGTTCTGTACGGAGTAACCACAGCTGTGAAACAACATCATCTCTCGCTCTCGGAAATGAAGAGGAGCTGCCAAACTATGTTAAAACAGATCAAACTTGTTGGACTTTGTTAAACTCTGCCAAACTCTCTTTTGCAACTCTGCCAAGTTATGCTCCACTATTTTGAACTGTATCAAACTGCATAAAATTCTGTCAAGCTGTTAAATGATGTTAGGCCATTCCAATCTGTTTTAAACAATGCCAAACCTTTTTAAATGGTGTCAAATCATTTTAAACGGTATTGAACTGGTTTGATCTGCTAACTTGCGTTTTACTCTGTCTCCATGCAACCCTAAGCTGGTCAATCCTAGAGTCATACAGAATGGAAACTGAGCCTTTGGCCCAAGCAGTCCATGTCAAACATAATCCCAAACTAAACTAATCCTCCCTGCCTCGCCCATATCCCTCTAAACCTTTCCTATTCATGTACTTATTCTAAGTGTCTTTTAAGCATTGTAACTGTGCCCACATCCATCGTTTCCCTTTGTATAAAACAAAAATGCCCCTCATGTCTCTTTTAAATCATTCTCCTCTCATTTTAAGAATGTGCCCCATAGCCTTGAAATCCTCCATCCGAGGGAAAAGATACCTACCATTGACACTATCTATACCCCTCATGATTTTATAAAGCTCAATGAGGTCACCTCTCAATCTCCTACACTCCAGTGAAAGAAGTTCCAGCCTATCCAGCCTTTCTTTATAACTCAAACCTTCCATACTCGGCAACATCCTCGTAAATCTCTTCTGAACCACCTCCAGCTGGATAATAGCCTTCCTATAACTGGCCTTTTGGGATCTAGCCCACTTTTGGGTTTGGGAATCCAGGTTCAGTTCTCTACCATTGAGATGCTGTTCCCTTAGTCTAGACCGTCTCCACTCTGAGTCATCTCTGTCTCTGCCTTACTGTTGCCTGATGCAGAGAGTTCCAATAAAAATAACTTTTATTGACACGCAAGGATGTATAACACTGATCTCAGCATTACAACTCGCCAGTGCAATTATTCTGTCCTCTCTTTATAGAGTATTAGTGGTATTGATATCAGTTACATAATCATATCATTAACATAAACAGTCTCACTCAATTACTAATCTACATCATGCTGTGGTAAGCTATGGATCCCAATGTTCATCATGAGTTCAAAAAGTTGCAAACAATGCAACAGCATATAAAACAGTAATTGCTGTTCCTTGAATTCGAGGAAATCACCTCCAACACCTAAAATACCTCAAAAAAAAGGAGCAGCTATTACAGGCAGAAATTTTTCCCATTCTCCATCTTGGATTACCCAGAATCCCTTTTTTTTGAGTCTGTTTCTCTCCTGTATATCTCTATGACTCTGAGTTCTCTCGCCATATCTTACCAAACATTAGTTTTCTATCATGCCCATCTAGAATTCCCATGTCTGATTCTGGCTCCATTTTACGCCCTTCTCAGAATGACTTGCCACTCAGGAGAAATATCCATCAAAAGACCCATTTCTCTTGTGCACTTCCCATCACTAAGCATCTGCGCAAATGCCAGCAATCTGCTGCTGTCCGTCACTGGCAACATCCTGGCACAGCAGCCACAAAGCCAAGCTGCTCATGGCACTAAGTATCCATTGCTCCCGATGCGGTCTCCTCTACATTGGGGAGACTGGGCGCCTCCTAGCAGAGCGCTTTAGGGAACATCTCCGGGACACCCGCACCAATCAACCACACCGCCCTGTGGCCCAACATTTCAACTCCCCCTCCCACTCTGCCAAGGACATGGAGGTCCTGGGCCTCCTTCACCGCCGCTCCCTCACCACCAGATGCCTGGAGGAAGAACGCCTCATCTTCCGCCTCGGAACACTTCAACCCCAGGGCATCAATGTGGACTTCAACAGTTTCCTCATTTCCCCTTCCCCCACCTCACCCTAATTCCAAACTTACAGCTCAGCACTGTCCCCATGACTTGTCCGGACTTGTCCTACCTGCCTATCTCCTTTTCCACCTATCCACTCCACCCTCTCCTACCTGACCTATCACCTTCATCCCCTCCCTCACTCACCCATTGTACTCTATGCTACTTTCTCCCCACCCCCACCCTCCTCTAGCTTATCTCTCCACGCTTCAGGCTCTCTGCCTTTATTCCTGATGAAGGGCTTTTGCCCGAAACGTCGATTTCGAAGTTCCTTGGATGCTGCCTGAACTGCTGTGCTCTTCCAGCACCACTAATCCAGAATCTGGTTTCCAGCATCTGCAGTCATTGTTTTACTCCCTTGGATGTACAAGTCTGTTCTCTCACTCAAATGGAGGCTTAACTACCAGGCCACACAGTAGCTGCATCCTGTCTGATCACCCTCTGAATCACCACTGTTCTATCCCCCATACCCGCTGCATCTTGTTATTGTGTAGCTGGGAAAAACAATTACAGCAAGCGATCGCACAATTCAAAACACGAGCGTTTATTTACAGAAGGCAAAAGGGAACAGAAAGAAACCAAGCGAGGCTGCAATTTCCCCCACAATTCAAACTAGATTTTGGCATCATGACTGAAGACTAATTCACAATCAATCATTGGCTGTTGCTCCAGATTGCCATCTATTTGTATCGGGTGTCAATCAGGTCCTGTCTGCCTGATAGCACTCACTCCATGTAGCTGTGATGTGGAGGAGCCGGTGTTGGATTGGGGTGGACAAAGTTAAAAATCACACAACACCAGGTTATAGTCCAACAGGTTTAGTTGGAAACACGAGCGTTTGGAGTGCTGCTCCTTCATCAGGTGGTTGTGGAGCAGGACCATAAGACCATAGTCTTTTGCTATAGATTCTGTGTCTTGTAGTCCTGCTTCACAACCACCTGATGAAGGAGTTGCACTACAAAAGCTAGTGCTTCCAAATAAACCTGTTGGACTATAACCTTGTGTTGTGTGATTTTTAACTTTGTCCATGCAGCTGAGCTTCATGAACAAGGAGAACTTCCTCCTCTCTGCGTCCTCAGAGGATTGCTCCCATTCACCATCATCCAGAACATCTCCTTGCTGCTTGCTCCAATTGTGCAGAGTGTAGCACACCAGGATATTGCAGCACAGACTATCCAGACTGCACTGGACTGTCTATCTGCCCCTCACAAGACCAGTCCAAGCTGTGGAATCACATCTTCAGCAGCCCATCACCTGCTCCACGTGGCCTGTGCTTCCCAGGACTTAGCATGGGACCAGAAGGAGGAAAGGAGCATCTTAGACCTCAGGACAGTCATCAGTGGCACACCCTACAAGACATGCTGCATCCAGATGACAGGTCTCCAACATCCACCCGTATTCAAGCTCAGCAGCTTGGCGAAGGTGCCACACTGGCCAAGTGACCAGTCAACATCATTGAGACAGCACTCCAACTCTTTGCCAAAGCCAGGCACACATCAAATATTCATGCGTTCAGCACAGACCTTCATTACACTGATATAACAGACAGTGAAACGAAGGTGTGAGGCTCACACAGCACTCTTGGAGGTTGCAATGGTTCCCCTTCATCCAGCATCAGTCTTTGACAGCATCACTGTTGCTAACTCCCATTTTATTGAGATGCCCAGCATAAACGACATGTTGTTAATCAACTCTGAGCAGCATCTGACCCCTAAGGGCCTTCACTCTGGACAGCACAGTAAATGAGTGTTGAATTGATTACACATTTGATGGAGCTGGGACTTGCAAATGGCTGCCTCGTGTATTTGAAACTCCAATGTTCAGCATCCGGTGAATGT
Organism: Chiloscyllium plagiosum; assembly: GCF_037043375.1. Lineage (NCBI taxonomy): Eukaryota > Metazoa > Chordata > Chondrichthyes > Orectolobiformes > Hemiscylliidae > Chiloscyllium > Chiloscyllium plagiosum. The sequence goes on along the minus strand of NW_028270157.1, from coordinate 20,201,431 downwards.
TCATCGAGCACTTTCACCATCAAACTGACACCTCTCACAACCTGGGCACTGGACCAGCCATTCTCTCGAGTGAACGCAAAGTGGAAGTGAATGCAGTTTGTGGTGGTCACTATCAGCCCCCTCTCTTTACCAGATACAATCCCCCTCCCCCAAAAGCCTGCGTGGTCTCTACAACCTTGCACTAGTCCAACAATGCATTCCAAACCATCCAACCATACAGACACCCATTACATTGAAACCTTCCTCAAAATGTTCTTCCTGTTCCCTGAAACCTGGCATTACCTCTTAATGATGCACACCCTGTTCCCCTACTCTTGCCCATGTGGAGGGCACAGTGGTGGTTACTACTAGCAACCTCACCTCCTATAGCCTACCGTGACCTCTGATTCTTTTCTGTCACCTATCCTCCTACACCTGAACATCCTCCACTGTCACTAACTTTGCCCCCACTGTCCATAAATGCTCTCCCTCCCTCCTCCCCGCCTTGACTACCCCACCAATGTCTGACAGTGATCCCAAGCTGCTCCTAGAGGCTACCCTTTAACCCCTGATCACTGACCGACTTTGATGGGCAGCTCCTGGAAATGACTGACCGGACCCCTGACCACTGTCCTTGCAATTTCCTGACTGACAGTTCACGATCCCCCTGTTGTATTGGCTGTACAAGGGCTGCTGATGGAGAGAGAGGACAACAGTTGGGCAAAGCAATGGATGATAGTGAGCCGAGGAGAAAGAAAGGCTGCTAATGGGGGACACTATTGGATAAAAAAAGGGTTGTATTTGATGACAAGGCCTGGTGTATGGGGTTAGGGTAAGAACATGGGAAAAGGTGCTCAGGCCCAAAAAGTATTGAACTCAATATTGAGTCCTGAAGGCTGCAGGGTCCCTGAGTGGAAAATGAAGTGTTGTTCTTCCAATGTGATCGGAGATTCACTGGAGCAAGCCCGAGACAGAGATGTTGGCCAGGAAACACGATGGTGTGTTGAAGTGGCAGGCAGCAGGAAGTTCAGGGCTGTTTTTGTAGACAGCCGTGGATGTTCCACAAAGCAGTCGCCCAGTCTGCATTTTGTCTCCCCAGTGTAGAGGTGACTTTCATCACAGCCAACCTATTTTCACCCACTAATGGCCCTCCTTTGGCAGCTTTTCTTTCTCCCCAGCTCACCATTATCCAGCCCTTTGTCTGCCCGACTGTTGTTCTTGCTCCCTTGGCTCTATCTCCATTTACTGTTCATTCCTTCTCTTTGTCCCACCCCATCTCCAGCATATACACTCCCTTCTCCTGTTTACAATCAGTTCTGAAGAACTGGACCAGCAATAATAACTCTGCTCTCCCTCTATTGATGCTGCCAGACCTACTGAGTTTCTCCAGATTTCCAACATCCGCTTTTACTTCATTTTTTTTTTGTTTGATGATTAAACAGTGTTTGAATTGAAGTACTTAATGTCATTAAAGATTGAAAGAAGCAATTAATTTACTTACTTTTATTTATTTTTCATGTGATTTGGGCCAGCACGTATTGCCATTTCTAATGATCTTTGAACTGAATGGTTTGCTTGGCCATTTTAGAGGTTCATTTATACTGGTCTAAGCAGCCAAGCAAATGAACATTTGAATACTTTTGAGGCATAGGTCAATAAATTCATGACAAGGTGTTTGGGGATGGGGTGAGTGAAAATGCTAAGTAATCAGATCAGTTGGGCGGCACGGTGGGTCAGTCATTTCCAAGAGCTGCCCATCAAAGTCGCTCAGTGGTTAGCACTGCAGCCTCACAGCGCCAGGGAGCTGGGTTAGATTCCAGCCTCAGGCAAATGCCTATGTGGAGTTTACACATTCTCCCTGGGTTTCTTCCGGGTGCTCCGGTTTTCTCCCACAGTCCAAAGATTTGCAGGTTTAGTGAATCGGCCATGTTAAAGTGCCCATAGTGTTCAGGGATGTGTAGTTTAGGTGCTTTAGTCAGTGAAAATTGTAATAGAGTAGGGGGAATGGCTCTGGGTGGGTTACTCTTCGGAGGGTCGGTGTGGACTTATTGGACCGAAGGGCCTGTTTCCACACTGTAGGGATTCTATGATTCTCTGAACCTTGGTCTTATTGAGTGGCTTAACAGGGAGAAGGGGCAAAATGGTCTCCACATGTTCCTATGTTAAGGGTCAACGATATTGCTGGGGATCTCGAGTACATGTAAGCCAGACTGATAAGGATGGGCTATTTCCTTCATTAAAAGATATGAGTGAACCATGTGTTTCTTTTTTATAATGACAGTCTTTACGTGGTTGTATGGCTGAGATTAGTTTTCAATTCCAGATTTTATTTCATACAAAGTTAATTCCATTGGCTTCTGTGATGAGAATTGAACCCATACCCCCATAACATTAGCCAGGGCCTCTGGGCTGTGAGCTCCCTGACACTACCATTTCTAATGGGGGGGGTATTCCAATTAAAGGACCACAGACCTGAACAGTTGGAGCTTAGCTGTTTAGATAATGTCAGGGAGCACACGACTCAAACAAAGGGAAGTGAAAATTTGGAACAAAGAAAAACCATTGCTGGAGGCTGATTTAAAATTGTTGAACTAGAAATGACAGATTTTTGTTGGATAAAGGGATTTAGGGTTACAGACAAATGTAAGTAGAATGAGTTAAGTCATGATCCTATCCAAAGACAGAGTTAGCTTCAGAGGTTGGATTCCCTTTGTTCTTAAGTTGCAACCTCAAAGTTTCAGTACATGTGTCTTAATTACAGTTAAGGAGGTGAAATTAGGCAGCTTGTTATGCTCCTGTAACTCACTACCTATTCTCTTTTCCTTACAGTATCTTGTACTTATTGTGATGTTATTCCTGATTGAAATGACTGTTGCAATCTGGGCATTTGCACAAAAAGATGTGGTATGTTTATTTTTGTATTTGAGGCCGCACATTTTATTTTCTATTTTGTTCTGTAGCTGTAAGTCTATGCTACCTGGAAATGAATCAATTTTGCCCAGATAATTGTTAAAAGTCTTGCCAAAAGTGAAGCTCTTGGATCCTCATCCCTGAGTGTCAGTATACATAATATATGAAATGCTGGCGTTTGATTGATGTATTGCTGTTAATAATTCAATCTAAAGATGCCGCAACTACTCATTGAAATGTGAGACACATTTACAAATGATATCTTAGGTTAACTTATGATTTGCGATGGAGTTCGCAACTACTTGTAAAAGTTTCTCACCCATTATTCTTTATCTTGTTGATGTTGGGGCTTAATTATCCCAAAACCTCAAATTTAAAATTCCCATCCCCTCACCCCACTTGGCCTCATCCTGATCCATGTCTGTTAACTCCTCCAGTCCTTCAACCCTACAAAACCTCTACTCCTCTGACTCTGGGTGTCTTACATATCCCATTTTCCCTTTGCCTTGCATTGGCCACAATGTCATTAGCTAACTGGATGCCTTGCCTGAACCTTAATTCCTAAATTAATAGAAATTAGATAAACAAGTGGATAATCTGTTTTTAGTGGCATTGGCTGAGGTATAAAGTTTTTTGTGGAGGCTAGGTCTTGGTTGCTGGTCTTTCAGTTTAATGGTATATTAGATTAGATGACTTACAGTGTGAAAACAGGCCCTTCGGCCCAACAAGTGCACACCGACCCGCAACCCACCCAGACCCATTCCCCTACATTTACCCCTTCACCTAACACTATGGCAATTTAGCATGGCCAATTCACCTGACCTGCACATTTTTGGACTGTGGGAGGAAACCGGAGCACCCGGAGGAAACCCACGCAGACACGGGGAGAATGTGCAAACTCCACACAGACAGTCGCCTGAGGTGGGAATTGAACCCGGGTCTCTGGCGCTGTGAGGCAGCAGTGCTAACCACTGTGTCACCGTGCCGCCCACTATAATCTGCAATTGGTTTTTATAACCAATACCAGGATGAGTTAAGTAAATAGTTACAAGGAAAAAAGTTAGGCTATTGAAAATCTACTGTAACAGTGGAATAGCTATTTCAACTGATTCCCTCCAAACTCCCCACAACTACCTCACATTCCTTCCCTCCCGACTACACTTTTACAAGATCCTAACAACACTCCAGAACCTGGTCAGTCACCCAAGTCCTCTGTATCCCAGGAAGTAACTCCATCCCCATCGTCCTAGGTCCCAATACCACCTCCCATGCTGCCAGATCAGTCAAAACCCCCAGGATCCATTGGTGTCCCCTCCTCCCACTCCGTGACCTGGCACAGGAGCCAACAGCCCCACTCCATCAGAATACAACATTCCCCTTGCTCCACCAGGACCCAATATCCCTTGCTCCCCCCAAAACCGGACATCACCTGTCCCAATATCTCCTGCCCACTGTGATCTGCTCTCAACTCTCCTCCTCACCCTGGCACCTTACCCACTAGACACCCTACTTACCTGGAACCTTTTATCCCCAGCCGGTGCCTTACCCACTTGGCATCCTAACCGTCTGGTACCTTAACCTCAGAGTTACCTTCCCTTTGCTCGGCCGCTGTCTATGATACTGCACCTTTGCACAGAACATGGCAACTGACTGCTGTGAGAAAAAAGAGGCATGGTTTGACTTCCCCTCACTGTCCTGCACTGTGAGGGACCTGCCTGATTGGAAGTTCAGTTCCACCTTGCTGAAGAAATCCTATGGAATCTCCTATTGGAAACGTGGAGCTTTCTTGTACCGTAGAAAATGAGGAGTGAAGCAGTAATCTGCATGTGATTGTCATTCCTCGGAACATCTGGTTCAAAGAGTAGTCTTTGCTCCAACAGATGAGGTAACTGAAATGATCTTCCCTCGATCCTTTCCAGGTCATTGAGCAGTTGCAAGATGCTTACGCTGGCACCATCGATCTGGACAAACAAGATGATGTAGACTTCAAATGCATGATCAATGCTCTGCACAAAACCGTAGGTTGACTATTTTCTAAAATCGGCATCTCACTGCATGGGGCACTAGCAACACTGCTCCTCATTTCCCCCCCACCTTTCCCTCACACAGGTACCATTACAGTCACGGCTAATTGGTGACCCTGATTAAAACACTGCTAGAATTTCCAGAACCCAGCGATGATTTCTCACTCTATGCCCTGTCCCATTCCCCATACGTGCTGGAGAAACAGGAGCTTACTGTAAATCCTTTTGAAAGGTCCTGTCCATTTCGGGTCCATTTTCAGTATTTTTTTCCATATTTTAATAATCCTCTTTAAATTACACTCAAAAGAGCCAACACAGAAGTGATGAACCGAATGCTGTTTTGTTTTGGTGAAAGATTCTACAATTTTATCTTTTGTCTTGATCCAGACTTACACCAATGTGTTTCATCATTCACTGCCCTTTTAAGGGTCTTGGCAAGCTGTACAATTATTAGCCCATAAGGTGGACAAGCAGAGGCAGGCCGTTTGGCCCATTGAGTCTGTTCCATCATACAGTGAGATCATAGCTAAACTGATCATCCTCAACTTAATGTTTCCACCTCTTCCCCATCTCCATTGGTTCCCTCACTAATTAAATACAGGTTGTCCTGCTATAATGCATGTTTCCTTAATGCAAATTCGCTATAATACAATTGATGAACTGGGGACACTGTTTCTGTAGCATGAACGTTTAAAGCCTGTATTGGTTATAATGCGATTCTGGACCCATTAGTTTAAATGGTACTGCTATTACACGATTTTCTTACAAAACGGGTTGCATGAGGATGGAATTACTGCATTATAGCAGAACTGACTGTACCTGAATATCTCAGCCATTATTATACATAATGATGCAGTATCCACACTCCTCTGTACTAAGGAATTCCACAGATTCCCAACCCTCCGAGACAAGACATTCCTCCTCAAGTCAGTTTTACATGGGCAATTCCTTACTCTGAAATTATGCCCTGTGGTCCTCGACTCTTCCTATGAAGGCAAATAACCTCTCCATATCTACTCTATCAAGCTCCCTAAGAATCCTGTATGTTTCAACAAGATCATCTCTCATTTTTTGGCAACTCAAATGGGTACAAGCCAAACTTATTCATGCATTCCTCATAAGATAGTCCGTCCATACCTGGAATCCACCTTGTGAACCTTCTCTGGACTGCCCCCAATGTCAGTGTATCTTTCCTTAGAAGATGGAGCCACAAATGTTCATGGTTGTATAGGAAGTTCCACCATTATGGTTCCAGTATAACTCGGAGGGTTAATAATGGCTTCTGGCCTTGCAAGTGACACCATGCCCCAGGAATGAAAAAAGAATAGATCATAATGTTAACATCTGAGTGGAAAGTAGAACAAGGAGTGGGGAGGATATGTCACAAATTGCACCATGCTAAATATTTAGTACATTCCTCAACCTGGCCAATTCTCAAAGAATTCCCAGCGGCAATCTGTTAGTTCCTGACAGCAGCTCCAACTGGGAAGTCTAGTCTGTTGTCACGTATTACAAGTTAACACAGAATTTTCTGACTCAATAGCTCACACCCTGAGCTGGGGTAACTCCCAATGACATTGGGACAATGTCTTGAAGCATCAATACCAATGTGACATTGACTTTGCCAAGTGTAGACGTGGAATTCTCTTTGATGTATGGTATAAATGTTCAATGCTGACTAATACAAATGTGTTTGGGCTTCAGTTGGACTGTTGTGGTTACAAATCTAAATCAGGCCAAATAAGAGGATGTGACTCTTCCAAATATAAGGTAAGGTTTAATCCTTAATGGAGTCTTTACTGAAATTGATGGCTATTTTAATAACCCTGGAAACATATTGCTTGCTAACAGCTTTGGCTAATGTGTACTGAAGAGTGGACAAAAATTTAAAGGGAAGAACACAACAATACACTAACTTATATTTATATTCCCCCGCCTTTAAGGTAATGGAACCTTCAGAGGAGCATTATAAAACAAAATATGATACTAAGTCATGGAAGGATGTTAATAGGAAAGATGGTGGCAAGCTTAGTCAAGAAATGGTTTTAAGTAATGTCTTAAAGAAAGAGATTTGGAGACCTATAGGGAGGGTATCTCAGAGGGCAGTTAAGAGTCAACCACATTACTGTGGGTTTGGAGTTTTTAAAAATTAAATTCCTTACAGTATGGAAACAGGCTCTTCAGCCTGACATGTCCACACTGACCCTCTGAAGAGTAATGAACCCAGAACCATTCCTCTTCCCTGACTAATGCGCCTTTAACTATGGGCAATTTAGCATAGCCAATTCACCTGACCTGTACATCTTTGGGCTGTGAGAGGAAACCAGAGTACCCCACATGGACATAGGGAGAATATGCAAACTTCACACAGACAGTCACCCAAGGCAGGGATCGAACCCGAGTCCGGGATCGAACCCGAGTCCCTGGTGCTGTGAGGCAGCACTGCTAACCACTGAACCACCATGCCTGTAGGCCAGCCCACATAAAGATAGCAATTTCCTTCCCATCTCTGCATGTTTTTCCTAATCAGCATTGTTCCTTAATGAATAGAAATGTTCAGGTCCTGGTGATTTATCTTTTGTGTCAACCCTTGTTTGATCAGTTTTCACTGCCTTTGCTTTCAAGTCATCATCAGTGTCACGGCCTGGGTTCCAGCTGTTGCAAAAAGCTGATATCCCAGTCTGTAGTCTGATCGTGTTCCAAGGAGGAAATAGGTCTTTCAATTCCTGAGAACAGTGATGGAGGTGAATGCCTTTGGAGGAGGGTGGGGGTGGTGGTGGATAATAGTTAGACTGTATCATCACTAATGTCAGATGGTATCAGATCACATGGACTGGGAGCAGAGGAACAAATGTTCTCATGGAATCCTGCTGGCCCATCTCTGTGTAAATAGTGCCAATAGTTACGAAATGTTCGCTAGTTTAAACACCAGTGTAGTTTCTAGCCTTCAGCTTTCAAAAGCATGCTGAATCTGATTCTACAAGGAGGGGAAGTTAAAAACTGGCCCTAGCTTTATTAAAACAACAATGACCATGTTGGTGGAATCATAAAGTTGCCTGATAATCACTCTCAAATGAATTGGAGTTGCAATTGTGAATGTCTTTGAAGATATGGAAGCAGATTTCTGGACATTATTCCAGGCAATTGTGTGACGTGACCCTGGATAATAAATTACAGCCAAATGTGGAACTGAGATTATTGGGTATTGGGTCAGAAAAAGATACTGTGACCTCAAGACATCCCAATGGATTTTACAGTCAATACAGTACTGTTAGAATTTAAATCACCGCTGTCAAGTGGGAAACAGATCACCTAATTTATGAGCAGCAGCTCTCATGAACTGCAGTGAGATAATGAGCACATCAGCAGTTTTTGGTTGTGTTGATGAGGAATAGTTATTGCCCAGGGCATCAGTGATATCTGCCCTCAGGGTTTGACTGTAAAAGGCTAGGCTGACAAGTTCACTGCAATACTGACCGAGAGCTGCTGGCACCTTTTGGCCAAGACGGTAAATCAAGGCTTCATCTTCCCTCTCAGGTAGATGTATTCCACTATTATGCAGAAAGATAAGGGGAGTTCTCCCTCAAGTCCTGGCCAATGTTTATCCCTCATCATTTAACACAAAGCCTGGTCACCACATGCTGTTTGTGGAAACCAGCTGTCACATTTCCTCCAACAGGGACAACGCTTGAGAAATACTTCAGTAATCAAAAACACTGAATAAAAAATTCTGTCATTTCACCATCTCAGTCTGGGTCACCTGTGGGGATGAAAAGACAATAGTCCTGTATCACCTTATTTCCTTTACAATCCAGGAGACCATACTCTCAGCTCTCTGCATAAAAAAAGACATTCTTAATATAGGCAGGTTATTAGCCTGCATTAGAGTGGTGCTGGAAAAGCACAGCAGATCAGGCAGCATCCGAGAAGCAGGAGAATCGACGTTTCGGATAGGGAGCCCTTCATCAGGATTGAGGAAGCCCTCATTGCTGATGAAGGGCTCCCTATCTGAAATGTCGATTCTCCTGCTCCTCGGATGCTGCTTGACCTGCTGTGCTTTTCCAGAACCACTCTAATCTTGACTCTGATCTCCAGCATCTGCAGTCCTCACTTTTGCCTAGGTCATTAGCCTGACCACGGCTGGGTTAGAGGTTTGACCAGTTGTTGCTGGGGATGGGTTTCTCCACTCTGCTGCTATTGGACTTCAGTGACCTGTTAATGGCTAATGCAGTATTTAAAGACCAGAATCCTCATCTCCAGCTTGCTGGGAATGTGTAGTGAGCCTTTCAACTGAGAGCTAGGAATAGTGCTAGTAAAATGAAGCCTTACTCCCAAATGATCTATTAAAGTGATGAAATTCAGGAACAATACAAGAGCTAACTCTTACTTTGATATTTTGATCTAGGACTGCCTAGAGCGTATTGAACATATCATCAACTCCAAGCTGCATATTTTTGCAGCAGTTGCCTTTGGTATTGCCCTCATTACGGTAAGGGATATCCTGAGATGGTTCAATTCAAGCTTTTGATTCCATTCTCCTGCCAGTTGCTGATGTCTGTTTGTTATCTTTCAGGTTTTCGGGATAATCTTCACGATTCTGTTGTACCGATCCATCAAGCGATCAGCCGATATAATTTAACAGTCTGAACATTAGACATCAAAATGCCATTCTGAAACAATGCATGTTTGCTTTTTATAAGGCAAATATTATTCTTGGAGCAAAAAAACCCCAGTCATTAATTTCCATTTATCATTTCCAAAATGTGTTAATTTTTTGTTAAAATGTATCTTCATTGAGCAGAGCTGAATTTGAGGGCATTTTCATTCTGTAATTTTAAGTATTGAGTGCCAATATTTAGACTAATTAAGTTACAGGCCGTGGGCTAGAGGTTGTTGTAATTTAAGACACAAATGGGTCCATCTTGGGCCAGACCTCCGGCAAACTGGCTGCTGCAAAGGGACAAACTGAAAGGGACAATCAGTGAAGATCTAACATTTGAGCTCAATTTCCCTCCCATCGCTCAATTGTCCCCTTTTGTCCAATTTTACTGAACTGATGTGAATAGCTCACCTCATCATCCTTCCAGAAATAGGCCCACTCAAATATTTTGCGCCTGCTTTGTTGGTGAGTGTGGGCAGTGAATGCCACCTGATGACCATTTCAAGAAGGGTGTATGACAACAGCTTGCTTTTATTACAACTTCAAAATAAGGTGTTTCACAGCAGTAGCATAACCAACTACTTCAACCTCTGTTACATCATCCACTTCTCACTTTGGACTGATTAAAGTGGATACCAAGCTCTCATTATCAGAGGTTCACAGAGATGTACAGCATGGAAACAGACCCTTCGGTCCGACTCGTCCAGGCCGACCAGATATCCCAACCTAATCCCATTTGCCAGCACTTGGCCCATATCCCTCTGAACCCTTCCTACTTATCGACCCATCCAGGTGTCTTTTAAGTGCTGTAATTGTACTAACCTCCACCACTTCCTCTGGCAGCTCATTCCATACATGCACCACCCTCTGCATGAAAAGGTTGCCCCTTAGGTCCTATTTATATCTTTCCCCTCCCACCCTAAACTTAAGCTCTCTCATTCTGGACTCCCCCACCCCAGGAAAAGACCTTGTCTATTTATCCTATCCATGCCCCTCATGATTTTATAGTCATTTACTAGACCTCTCCACCATGTCAGCTATCCTCAAAGCAATCCAGTTGGTCCCATTCCCCTATTTAGTCCCTTCAGTTAATTTTATTTCCTTCAAGTATCCAACCAATTTTTTATCATCACTCCTTCCACAGGCAGTGTGTTCAAAGAGATTAAGTTGCTCTGTAAGAGGTTCGTCCTTATATTCTGTCCCCATCATTTTGCACAAAACTTTAAAACTGTCCATCTCTCAGTCCTCATATTGTCATGGTGACAGTGTTTGCTCATCTACCTTAGCTAAATGTGTCTCGCTATTTCTTCCTTGATGATAGATTCAAGCATTTTCCCTTCTTTATTTCCTTAGTTATCCATGGCTGAATGTCACTTTTCCTCCAGTCCTTCCCTTTTACTCATATATACTTTTGCTGAGCACGGTGAAAAATTGCTTTGAAGGTCCTCCACTGTTCCTCAATTGTCCCATCATATAACGTTTGCTTCCAGTTTACCTTAGCCAATTCCTCCCTCATCCCATTGTAGTCTCCTCTGTTTACGCACAAGACACAGCTATTGGATTTGACCTTCTCACTCTCCATCTGTATTTTAAATCGCTCCTTCTGAGAGGATTCCTCACCGTGAGATCATTAATTATTCCTGTCTCATTACACAGGATCAGATCTAGGATAGCTTGAGTCATATTGGTCGCAATAAGTTAATTCTGTTCCTCTTTCGACAGGTGCTGCCAGACCTGCTGAAGTTTCTCCAGCATTCTCTCTTTTGATTCTATTCACTACTTGCCTGTCATCCAGTTGCAGACATCCTCACATGCCTCTCCTCCCAGTTTTGTATCAAATCATGGCCGTGGTGAGCAGATATTCCCGGACCTACATCTGGGAGCTGTAGGTTTGGTGGAAGGCTTCACCTCTCAATGAGACCAGACTGATTCTCCAATACTTGCTATGAACTTACATTCAGAAAGTGCTGGCCCAATAAAACCAATTCCAATAGTTCAAATGTTCTCATTACCGAACATAGTTTTCAGGTTTTATTAATGACGTTCTGTAATTCCATGCCTTCTTGTCAGGAAAATTGCCTGCAATTATAAAATAGAGCGTGTTTAACATGATTAACAGCTTTAACTCACCTCTGGATTAAGGTTGAGTATAATACTGCCTTACGTCACTGGTGAGATAGTGCAGCCTTGTTTGCTACTACTTTGCGCACATTTTAGATTAGCACTTTCAACAACATTAAACAACTGTAAATGCGAACAATAAAATCAATAATGATATTCCTTTGTGTTTTATCAATTACAGGGTATTTAAAGCACTCCCAGCTGGTCTGAGTTGGAGTTTTATTCCCCACGTGAACCTATTTTAATCTCCTCTTCATCTCAGCCTCTCACTATATCCTTTTATTCCTTTCTCCCCCATGTGTTGTCCTAACTTTCCCTTAAAGGGATCAATGCTATTTACCTTGACTTCTTCCTATGTTAGTGAGTTCTGCATTCTCAACACACCGTGGATGTAAACAAGACTTACCTTAAGAATAAACTCAGCTTGTTGGCAAAGAGCCTCTGACTGCAGAGGTTACAATTTTTCATGCAGTATAACAGCAGCTACACTTCCAAAAGTGCTTCATTGGCTATTCAGCACTTTCAGGTGGCTTGAAATAGCGAAAGGCGCTACAGAAATGCAAGGTTTTATTCTGACTGATCACTGGAACCAACAGGAAGCTAGGGCCTGTGACATTGGGTACATCAGGAGCCAATAACTGGGACACAGGGCTATAGAGGGCTGACCATGTAAAGGTTGGGGCTAGGGTGAGTGTGCTCAAGGCAGGAACAGGCAGAGGAGATGGGGACATCGATTAGAGGCAATACCAATGACTGAAATCCCTACCTTGTTATCACTCTCCCGGTCAGGGCAGAGGGAGAATGATGAGGGAGGTCTAGTTAAAACTGTACAAGACACTAGTCAGACAGCGGATGGAATACTTTGAACCATTTTGAGGCCCTTCTCTAAGGAAAGATATACCAGCATTGGAGGCAGTCCAGAAAAGGTTCACTAGGGTGATCCCGGGTATGCGGGGATTATCTTATGAAGAGAGATTGTATAAAAGGGTAAAGTCACCATTGTCCTACTCTCTCATCAGAGAGAGAGAAAGACAGCTGGTAGTAGATTAACCTGAGGGTCACCATGCCTCAGGTAGCAGAGAGGTTGAGAAGGAGCTCTTCAAGGTGACCATAGCCAGTGCAGGAACTGGGCCCATACTGTTGGCATCACTCTACGTTGCAAACCAACTGCCCAGCTAACTGAGCTAACCGACATATGGGATGTGGGCATTGCTTGCAAGGTCAGTATTTTGGGTTGCCTGTTCCAAACTGTCCCCGAGCTGAGCAGCTTCTCATCTTTTCAGAGGGCAGTTAAAAGTCAAACGCACTGTTGCTGGTCTCGCATTAGCTGTAGGTCAGACCAGGTAAGGAGGGCAGTTTCAGTGCTATAAGAACGTATGGGAATGGTACACTGTTTGAAACAGTGGAGAGACCCGGGAAAGAAGCAGGCACACTAAATACATGGTAAACACATGGCAAATGTGGAGTATTCATTTGGTGAAGATTGAGGTTAGGATTGGGCCATTAAGCATTTAATAGCAATGTTTACAGATCTAATCTGGCAGAGAGCGCATCCTGTTTTTTTCTGGTTTTCACAATTGACACAACAAGTGAATTTAATCAGCTTCACAGCAAACTGAGTTGTGCTGAGATTAAATATTGATGGATTTATAGAAAGCGAGCAAACTAACAATAACAGGATATCGCATCGTTTCCTATTGATGGAAAGTCCTTGCACGCACGCTCATAGTCACAGCAGCTGAAAAATGAAAACAATTTGAGTTCTTTGATTGAGACTCTCAGGCCAAGGGCACATCAGAACTTTGTGTGGTCGCGCTATGTTAAGAGATTTGGGATAGGGGATGAGAAACAAATAGGTGAATCACAAATAATTAATGAGGTGGAGGTAATGGTGAATCAGACAATGCGTTCTTCCAGTCTGGAACTGGAGTCAGAGCCACTGAGAATATTGAGAGATTGTTTGTGCAAATAAAAATGTTTGTGCTTTAAGGGACAATCTTTTGAGAAACACAGCCTTAGGATGTCTCAAAGGGCTTCACAGCCAATAGAGTCATAGAGTCATAGAGATGTACAATATAGAAACAGACCCTTCGGTCCAACCCGTCCATGCTGACCAGATATCCCAACCCAATCTAGTCCCACCTGCCAGCACCTGGCCTATATCCCTCCAAACCCTTCCCATTCATATACCCATCCAAATGCCTCTTAAATGTTGCAATTATACCAGCCTCCACCACTTCCTCTGGCAGCTCATTCCATACACGCACCACCCTCTGTGTGAAAACGTTGCCCCTTAGGTCTCTTTTATATCTTTCCCCTCTCACCCTAAACCTATGCCCTCTAGTTCTGGACTCCCCGACCCCAGGGAAAAGACTTTGTCTATTTATCCTATCCATGCCCCTCATAATTTTGTCAACCTCTATAAGGTCACCCCTCAGCCTCCAACGTTCCAGGGAAAACAGCCCCAGCCTGTTCAGCCTCTCCCTATAGTTCAAATCCTCCAACCCTGTCAGCATCCTTGTAAATCTTTTCTGAACTCTTTCAAGTTTCACAATACCTTTCCGATAGGAAGGAGACCAGAATTGCACGCAATATTCCAACAGTGGCCTAGCCAATGTCCTGTACAGCCGCAACATGACCTCACAACTCCTGTACTCAATACTCTGACCAATAAAGGAGAGCATACCAAATGCTTCTTCATTATCCTATCTACCTGCGACTCCACTTTCAAGGAGCTATGAACCTGCACTCCAAGGTCTCTTTGTTCAGCAACGCTCCCTAGGACCTTACCATTAAGTGTATAAGTCCTGCTAAGACTTGCTTTCCCAAAATGCAGCACCTCGCATTTATCTGAATTAAACTCCATTTGCCACTTCTCAGCCCATTGGCCCATCTGGTCCAGATCCTGTTGTAATCTGAGGTAACTCTCTTTGCTGTCCACTACACCTCCAATGTTGGTGTCATCTGCAAACTTACTAACTGTACCTCTAATGCTCGCATCCAAATCATTTATGTCAATGACAAATAGAGGATCCAGCACCAATCCTTGTGGCACTCCACTGGTCACAGGCCTCCAGTCTGAAAAACAACCCTCCACCACCACCCTCTGTCTTCTACCTTTGAGCCAGTTCTGTATCCAAATGGCTAGTTCACCCTGTATTCTGAGATCTAACCTTGCTAATCAGTCTCCCATGGGGAACCTTGTCGAATGCCTTACTGAAGTCCATATAGATCACATATACTGCTCTGCCCTCATCAATCCTCTTTGTTACTTCTTCAAAAAACTAAATCAAGTTTGTGAGACATGATTTCCCACGCACAAAGCCATGATGACTATCCCTAATCAGTCCTTGCCTTTCCAAATACATGTACATCCTGTCCCTAAGGATTCCCTCCAACAACTTGCCCACCACCGAGGTCAGGCTCACCAGTCTATCGTTCCCTGGCTTGTCTTTACCGCTCTTCTTAAACAGTGGCACCACGTTTGCCAACCTCCGGCACTTTACCTGTGACTATCGATGATATAAATATCCCAGCAAGAGGTTCAGCAATCACTTCTCTAGCTTCCCACAGAGTTCTCGGGTACACCTGATCAGGTCCTGGGGATTTATCCACCTTTAACCATTTCAAGACATCCAGCACTTCCTCCTCTGTAATCTGGACATTTTGCAAGTTGTCATCATCTATTTCCCTACAGTCTATATCTTCCATGTCCTTTTCCACAGTAAATACTAATGCAAAATATTCATTTAGTATCTCCCCCATTTTCTGTGGTTCCACATAAAGGCTGCCTTGCTGATCTTTGAGGGGCCCTATTCTCTCCCTAGTTACCCTTTTGTCCTTAATATATTTGTAAAAACCCTTTGGATTCTCCTTAATTCTATTTGCCAAAGCTATCTCATGTCCCCTTTTTGCCCTCCTGATTTCCCTCTTAAGTATACAATGAAGCACTTTGGAAGTTTAGTCACTTGTAGCAGTCAATTGGTGCACTGCAAGCTCCCATAAACAACAATGTGATAATGATCAAATAACCTGTTTTGATGATAGTGATTACAAATTGATCAGGACAGTAGGATAACTCCCCTGCTCCATGGCAAAAGAGTGCTGTGGCATCTTTTACCTCAACATGTATGAGGGCAGGTGGAGCCTCAATTTAACATCTCATCCTAAAACAGCAGCTCTGACAGAATAGTGTCCTTCAGTAATAAACTGGAGCCTCAACTCTGGCATTTGTGGAATCCCGCTGCCCCCACGATGAGATTGTTAGTGCTGGGACATTTCATCAGGAGAGATGGAGGCTGGTGGGGACTTGCCCATTGTCCCCGACACTGCCCCAATTAGCTCTGAGGCGATGAGTACCCTCCTAAGGGCCTCATCTTACCTCCTACTGGTTTTCACCCAGTGGCAGTGTGGGACTGGCCATCTGGGAAACCCGAAAAGTAAATCTGATCGGCGTTGCTTGTGGGTTACTGATGGAGGAGGTGGAGTGGGGAGGGGATGGCCTCTCATTCACAGCCACTCAGTGGGAAGGGAGGTGGGGGCTTACGGAATGCCACCATTCTGCCCTTGTTGCTGAACCTCTCGCCCCACCGCCAGCCCACCCCAATCTGTTATTTCTCGCTTGTGGCCTGTGTATTTCAATGATCTGCGGTTCCTTCTGGGTAAGTTCAGCGACATCCTTTGCCTCCTCAGTGAGTCAGAGAGTCATAGAGACGTACAGCACAGAATAAGGCCATTTGGTCCAACTCATCCATGCTGACCAGATATCCTAAATTAATCTAGTCCCATTTTGCCAGCAATTTGGCCCATATCCCTCTAAACTCTGCCTATTCATATAACAATCCAGGTGCCTATTAAATGTTATAACTATGAGGAGAAAGTGAGGTCTGCAGATGCTGGAGATCAGAGCTGGAAATGTGTTGCTGGAAAAGCGCAGCAGGTCAGGCAGCATCGAGGGAACAGGAGAATCGACGTTTCGGGCATAAGCCCTTCTTCAGGAATCCTGAAGAAGGGCTTATGCCCGAAACGTCGATTCTCCTGTTCCCTGGATGCTGCCTGACCTGCTGCGCTTTTCCAGCAACACATTTCCAGCAATGTTATAACTATACCAGGCTCCACCATTTCTTTGGCAGCTTGTTCCAAACTTGCACCACCACCCTCTGTGTGAAAACGTTGCCCCATAGGACCCTTTTAAATCTTTCCTCTCTCACCTTTCACCTATGCCCACTCTAGTTTTGGACTCCCGTACCCTGGGGAAAAGACTTCGCTATTCACCCTATCCCTGCCCCTCATGATTTTATAAACTGGCTCACACCAGAGTGGATGTTATAAAAGCTAATGGTCTGAAAGGGTTAATGTTGGAGACTACATTAAGCTCCACCTAGTTTGACGATGCCATGTAATCTTTGGTGGGAAAATCTGCAGATTAGATCTTGATCTCAAAGGGGACATCTAAGTCTGACAGTTGTCTCAGCAACAATGCCTAACCAACTCCTTAATTTTTACCTTTTTGTGTCTACTGTTCATGGAACATGGGTTTCAAAACTGATGGGTATGTTCTTTCTTGTTAGTGATGGTCATTGCCTGGCGATCATGTGGCATGGTTTCCTTCTCTAAAGGTCAATGGTGAAGCAGATGGGTCTTTGAAACAATTGACATTGTTATCATTAAGTTCGATTTTAGTATGCGATTCCATTGAATTCAAATTTCACCATCTGCACGGTTGGATTCAAATCTACATCCCCTGTTCATTAATGTAAGGTGGTGATGACTAAATCAAAGACATTACCACTATACCATCACCTCCCCCTTCAGTCTAAACAAAATGGAGTTTATTGCCAGCTGGAGTAAGCTGCAATTCCATTCAAATAAGCACCTCTTCTTGTTAAGACTCACTGTGGCTGCTCCTTTACCACTGTCAATGATCCACAGACACAACCCCAGAAACAGGAATAGTGGTAGCATTCTGCATCCCACAAGGTGCATCTGTCTTCTTGAGGAAATGCCCATTGTTGTTCAGTTAAAGGCCTGAGTAGCTTTTGATTCGGACCAGACCTGGGACGTAGTGGGAGCTGAGAAACCTGTCACTGCTTTGTGGCAGGTGAGTGGTTTGCTGTGCACCACAAACAAAAAACTAGACCTTTCCGGGAAGGAGTGAGGAAATAGTCCGACATGAGAAAGCAGAAGAGGTTTGATAGTGTCTCCTGCAAGTGGCATTGACACTGAATCCACTTTTCCTAACCCACCTGCTTTTACATACCTCTGGAGCAGGTGGAGCTTGTTATTTTGTTCATTCATGTGATGCAGGTGTCACTAGCTAGATCAGCATTTATTGCCTATCTGAAATTACCCAGAGGGCAGTTCAGAGTCAACCACATTGCTCTGGGTCTGGAGTCATGTGTAGGCCAGACCCAAGAAGGATTTCTTTCCCTAAAGAACATTAGTGAACCAGATGGGTATTTCCAATAGTCAACAATAGTTTCATTAGACACTTAATTCCATATTTTTATTGAATTCAAACTTCATTATCTGCCATGGTGGGACTCGAACCTGGATCCCCAGAGCATTACCTGGATCTCGGGGATTAATACTCTTGCAATAATACCATTAGGCCAAGGCCTCCCCTAACTTGAACTTTGGCCTCCTGATTCAGAGTAGGGATGCTGCAACTGCACCACAAGAGCCATCAAGTGTCAGTGGTTAAGTCAACGTGAGCAGGGTTCACATAACAATGGCTATTGGATGAAATTGGGAGCAGATAAACACATGGAGTCAGTTCAACCGCAGGATAACTCCTCTTCGCCTGAACAGTGTAATACAGTTTTAGGGATGAAATGAACTCTCCTCTCCATCAGCATTCCCACCTGGAGTTGTCCCAGTCCAATCAGCAGAGAACAAGGCTCTCCGTTCACTTAATCGGCTTGTCACATGCTGTTATGATGCAGAAGGAGTGAGAATCTCAGGATGAAACTTAAGCAAAACACGTTGTACCAATTTCAGGCTGCACCTGCCTCTTCCTGAAAATAAAATGTGGCAAACATGGCTCCCAATTTGTAATCTTAACCATAGAGGGAACTGAACACTTCACTGTTGTCTAGACAACTGGAAGAGACAGAATCTACTGCAGTCTGAGCATGTTTTAAGACAGAGTGACTATTACCTTGGCTTTAGACAATGTCACTATCATGTTGCATTAGGAATTTACCTTACATCAATAGACAATAGGTGCAGGAGTAGGCCATTCTGCCCTTCGAGCCAGCACCACCATTCATTATGATCATGGCTGATCATCCTCAATCAGTATCCTGTTCCTGCCTTTTCCCCATAACCCTTGATTCCACTATTCTTAAGAGCTCTATCCATCTCTTTCTTGAAAGTATCCAGAGACTTGGCCTCCTGGGGCAGAGCATTCCATACACCGACCACTCTCTGGGTGAAGAGGTTTCTCCTCAACTCTGTTCTAAGTGGCCTACCCCTTACTTTTAAACTGTGTCCTCTGGTTCGGGACTCACTCATCAGTGAAACATGCTTCCTGCCTCCAGAGTGTCCAATCCTTTAATAATCTTATACGCCTCAATCAGATCCCCTCTCAGCCTTCTAAACTCAAGCTTATAGAAGCCCAATCGCTCCAATCTTTCAGCGTAAGATAGTCCCGCCATTTCGGGAATTGATCTTGTGAACCTATGCTGCACTCCCTCAATAGCCAGAATGTCTTTCCTCAAATTTGGAGACCAAAACTGTGCACAATATTCCAGGTGCGGTCTCACCAGGGCCCTGTACAGCTGCAGAAGGACCTCTTTGCTTCTATACTCAATTCCTCTTGTTATGAAGGCCAGCTTGCTATTAGCTTTCTTCACTGCCTGATGTACCTGCATGCTTGCTTTCATTGACTGATGTACAAGAACACCTAGATCTCGTTGTGTTGCCCCTTTACCTAACCTGACTCCATTTAGGTAGTAATCTGCCTTCCTGTTCTTGCCACCAAAGTGGATAACCACAATTTATCTGCCATGCATGTGTCCAGTCACCTAGCCTGTCCAGGTCACCCTGTATTCTCCTAACATCCTCTTCATATTTCACCCTGCCACCCAGCTTTGTGTCATCAGCAAATTTGCTAATATTACTTTTAATACCTTCATCTATATCATTAATGTACATTGTAAAAAGCTGCAGTCCCAGCACTGATCCCTGCGACACACCACTGGTCACCGCCTGCCATTCTGAAAGGGAGCCGTTTATCACTATTTGTTTCCTGTCGACCAACCAATTTTTAATCCATGTCAGTATTTTGCCCCTAATACCATGTGTCCTAATTTTGTTCACTAACCTCCTATGTGGGACTTTATCAAAGGTTTTCTGAAAGTCCAGGTATACTACATCCACTGGATATCCCTTGTCCATCTTCAGAGTTACATCCTCAAAATATTTCAGAAGATTAATCAAGCATGATTTCCCCTTCATAAATCCATGCTGACTCTGACCTATCCTGTTACTGCTATCCAGATGTGTCGTAATTTCGTCCTTTATAATTGACTCCAGCATTTTTCCCACCACTGAGGTCAGACTAACTGATCTATAATTCTCTGTTTTCTCTCTCCCTCCTTTCTTACAAAGTGGGACAACATTAGCCATCCTCCAATGCGCAGGAACTGATCCTGAATCTATAGAACATTGGAAAATAATCACCAACGCATCCACGATTTCTAGAGCCACCTCCTTCAGTACCCTGGGATGCAGACCATCAGGTTCCGGGGACTTATCAGCCTTCAGACCTAACAGTCTCTCCAACACCATTCCCTGCCGAATATAAATTCCCTTCAGTTCAGGTCCTTCAGCCACTATTACATCTGGGAGATTGCCCAGTGACAGATCTAAAGTACCAATTCAACTCTTCTGCTATTTCTTTGTTCCCCGTAATAAATTCACCTGTTTCTGTCTTCAAGGGCCCAATTTTAGTCTTAGCCATTTATTTTCTTTTCACATACCGAAAAAAGCCTTTACTATCCTCCTTTATATTTTTGGCCAGTTTACCTTCGTATCTTACGTTTTCTGCTATTTTGGAAAATGTAGGGGGTGATGCATTCTCGGGGGAATGTAGCACAAACAGCCAAGTTTCTGGTATTGAGACTGGCTCTAATGCAACGAGGGTCCGTCAGCTTCCAAGAGATCAATTGTGTAGGGGATTCTGTAGTCAGAGGTACAGACAGATGTTTCTGTGGCCAGCAGAGAAAAAGCAGAATGCTGTGTTGTTTCCCTGGTGCCAGGATCAAGGATGTCTCAGAGAGAGTGCAGACTGTTCTCACAGGGGAGAGGGGCCAGCAGGAGGTTATTGTCCACATTGGAACCAACGACATTGGAAGGGAAAAGGTTGAGATTCTGAAGGGAGATTACAGATTGTTAGGCAGAAATTTTAAAAGGAGTCCTCAAGGGTAGTAATATCTGGATTACTCCCAGTGCTACGAGCTAGTGAGGGCAGGAATAGGAGGATAGAGCAGATGAATGCATGGCTGAGGAGCTGGTGTATGGGAGAAGGATTCACATTTTTGGATCATTGGAATCTCTTTTGGGGTAGAAGTGACCTGTACAAGAAGGACAGACTGCATCTAAATTGGAAGGGGACGAATATACTGGCAGGGAAATTTGCTAGAACTGCTTGGGAGGATTTAAACTAGTAAGGTGGGGGGGTGGGACGCAGGGAGATAGTGAGGAAAGAGATCGATCTGAGACGGATACAACTGAGAACAGAAGTGAGTCAGGGCAGGCAGGGACAAGGTAGGACTAATAAATTAAACTGCATTTATTTCAATGCAAGGGGCCTAACAGGGAAGGCAGATGAACTCAGGGCATGGTTAGGAACATGGGACTGGGATATCATAGCAATTACGGAAACATGGCTCAGGGATGGGCAGGACTGGCAGCTTAATGTTCGAAGATACAAATGCTACAGGAAGGATAGAAAGGGAGGCAAGAGAGGAGGGGGGACTAACATTTTTGATAAGGGATAGCATTACAGCTGTGCTGAGGGAAGATATTCCCGGGAATACATCCAGGGAAGTTATTTGGGTGGAACTGAGAAATAAGAAAGGGATGATCACCTTATTGGGATTGTATTATAGACTCCCCCCCCAATAGTAAAGGGAAATTGAAAACAAACTTGCAAGGAGATCTTAGCTATCTGTAAGAATAATAGGGTGGTTATGGTAGGGGATTTTAACTTTCCAAACATCGACTGGGACTGCCATAGTGTTAAGGGTTTAGATGGAGAGGAATTTGTTAAGTGTGTACAAGACAATTTTCTGATTCAGTATGTGGATATACCTACTAGAGAAGGTGCAAAACCTGACCTACTCTTGGGAAATAAGGCAGGGCAGGTGACTGAGGTGTCAGTGGGAGAGCACTTTGGAGCCAGTGACCATAATTCTATTCGTTTTAAAATCGTGATGGAAAAGGATAGACCAGATCAAAAAGTTGAAGTTCTAAATTGGAGAAAGGCCAATTTTGACGGTATTAGGCAGGAACTTTCGAAAGCTGATTGGAGGCAGATGTTCGCAGGTAAAGGGACGACTGGAAAAATGGGAAGCTTTCAGAAATGAGATAACGAGAATCCAGGGAAAGTATATTCCTGTCAGGGTGAAAGGGAAGACTGGTAGGTATAGGGAATGCTGGATGACTAAAGAAATTGAGGGTATGGTTAAGAAAAAGAAAGAAGCATATGTCAGGTACAGATAGGATAGATCGAGTGAATCCTGTGAACAGTATAAAGAAAGTAGGAGTATGCTTAAGAGGGAAATCAGGAGGGCAAAAAGGGGACATGAGATAGCTTTGGCAAATAGAATTAAGGAGAATCCAAAGGGTTTTTACAAATATATTATGGACAAAAGGGTAACGAGGGAGAGAATAGGGCCCCTCAAAAATCAGCAAGGCGGCCTTTATGTGGAGCCACAGAAAATGGGGGAGATACTAAATGAATATTTTGCATCAGTATTTACTGTGGAAAAGTACATGGAAGATATAGACTGTCGGGAAATAGATGGTGACAACTTGCAAAATGTCCAGATTACAGAGGAGGAAGTGCTAGATGTCTTGAAATGGTTAAAGGTAGATAAATCCCCAGGACCTGATCAGGTGTACCCAAGAACTCTGTGGGAAGCTAGAGAAGTGATTGCTGGGCCTCTTGTTGAGATATTTGTATCATTGATAGTCACAGGTGAGGTGCCGGAAGACTGGAGGTTGGCAAACGTGGTGCCGCTGTTTAAGAAGGGCGGTAAATACAAGCCAGGGAACTATAGACCAGTGAGCCTGACCTCGGTGGTGAGCAAGTTGTTGGAGGGAATCCTGAGGGACAGGATGTACATGTATTTGGAAAGGCAAGGACTGATTAGGGATAGTCAACATGGCTTTGTGCATGGGAAATCATGTCTCACAAACTTGATTTAGTTTTTTGAAGAAGTAACAAAGAGGATTGATGAGGGCAGAGCAGTAGATGTGATCTATATGGACTTCAGTAAGGCATTCGACAAGGTTCCCCATGGGAGACTGATTAGCAAGGTTAGATCTCATGGAATACAGAGAGGGCGGCACGGTGGCACAGTGGTTAGCACTGCTGCCTCACAGCACCAGAGACCTGGGTTCAATTCCTGACTCAGGCGACTGACTGTGTGGAGTTTGCACATTCTCCCCGTGTCTGCGTGGGTTTCCTCCGGGTGTTCCGGTTTCCTCCCACGTCCAAAGATGTGCAGGTCAGGTGAATTGGCCATGCTAAATTGTCCGTAGTGTTAGGTAGAGGGGTAAATGTAGGGGTATGGGTGGGCTGCGCTTCGGCGGGTCGGTGTGGACTTGTTGGGCCGAAGGGCCTGTTTCCACACTGTAAGTATTCTAATCTAATCTAAACTAGCCATTTGGATACAGAACTGGTTCAAAGGTAGAAGACAGAGGATGGTGGTTTACACATGTGTTTGTGCATGTGCTTCTGTGTGTGTGCGTGTGCACGTGTTTTTGTGCTTGTGTGTACATGTGTGCGCGCACATGTGTTTTTGTGCGTATGTATGTGTGTGTGTACATGTGTGTGCATGTGTGTATTTTTGTGTGTGTAAGTGTGGATGCATGTGTATGTGTGTTTGCGTGTATGTTCGTGTGTGCATGTTTGTGTATATGTATGTGTGTTTTTGTGTGTGTTTGTATGTGTGTGTTTGTGTGGATGTGTGTGTGTGCATGGGTGTGTGTATGTGTATGGATGTATGTGTGGCTGTGTAGTTTCTCTGTATGCTTTGATTCCTGTTTCACTATCAGTAGATTTAAAAACATTAAAATACAAACATAATCTACAGAAGGAATGTATGTGTGTGTGTGTTTGTCTGTATCTGTATGTGTATATGTGTGTGTGTGTGCATGTGTGTGTGTTTGTGTGTGTATGCGCTGTGTGTGTAAGTGTATGTGTGTGTATGTATGTATGTGTCTTTGTGTATGTGTCTGTGACTGTGTCTGTGTTTGTATATGTGCATGTGTGCGCATTTGTGTGTGTATGTGCATGTATGTCTATGTGTGTGTGCATGTGTGTGTGTATTGTATGTGTGTGTGTCTGTGTTTGTATATGTGTATGTGTGCGCGTTTGTGTGTATGTGCATGCATGTCTATGTGTGTGTGTGCGTGTGTGTGTATGTATGTGTATGGGTGTGTGTGTGTTTATGTGTGTGTGCATGTGTGTGTATTTATGTGTATGGGTGTGTGTGTGTATTTATGTGTGTGTATGTGTGTGCATGTATGTGTATGGGTGTGTGTGTGTTTGAGTGTGTGTATGTGTGTGTGCATGTATGTGTATGGGTGTGTATGTATGTTTATGTGTGTGTATGGGTGTGTGTGTGTATGTATGTGTATGGGTGAGTGTGTGTGTTTATGTATGTGTGTGTATGGGTGTGTGTATTTATGTGTGTATGTGTATTGGTGTGTGTGTGTTTATGTTTGTGTGTATGTATGTGTATGGGGGTGTGTGTGTTTATGTGTGTATGTATGTGTATGTGTGTGTGTGTGTTTATCTGTGTGTATGTATGTGTATGTGTGTGTGTGTGTTTATCTGTGTGTATGTATGTGTATGGGTGTGTGTGTGTTTATGTATGTGTGTGTGTAGGTGTGTGTATGTGTATGGGTGTGTGTGTGTTTATGTGTGTGTGTGTATATGTGTATGGGTGTGTGTGTGTGTTTATGTGTGTGTATGTGTATGTGTATGGGTGTGTGTGTGTGTGTGTATATATGTGTATGGGTGTGTGTGTGTGTATGTGTGTGTGTGTGTGTGTGTGTGTATATATGTGTATGGGTGTGTGTGTGTATGGGTGTGTGTGTGTGTGTGTGTGTATATATGTGTATGGGTGTGTGTGTGTGTATGTGTATGGGTGTGTGTGTGTGTGTGTGTGTATGTGTGTGTGTGTGTGTGTGTGTGTGTGTGTGTAGTTCCTCTGTGTGTCTTGATTCCTGTTTCACCATCAGTGGATTTAAAGTAGCTGTCTCTAGTTTAAAAGCATTAAAATACAAACCCGAGCCACAGAAGGAAGAAACAGGCCAGAGATCCGAAGGGTCACTCAGCAAATAATTGCAAGAGTGAAATAAGAAGATCCGAAGTATAATAAGTCAGAACGACTTGGATCTGTTGTGGGCTCCAGACAAGCATAAATCATGGTGGGACAAACAGATCCAAAGTATGGAGGAAAAGACAATCCTCTGGTAGTATGTGCACGTCATTTTAAAACTTGTTAATTCAGACAAGAAAGCTTCAAAGTCAGTGGAAGGAAAGATAACATTGCAATTACAACTCAAGTATTTGAGGATGCCAAGGCCAACTCATTCCTCAGGGAGACTGGGGAGATGAAGGGAGGGGACTGACAGGAAGCAGAGATTTTGAGATACATGGTATTGGAAGAGAATTCTTGGAGTGAAGGGTAGTTGGGCAGGGTACAGATACTGGAGTCGAGAGTGTGTGCTGGAAAAGCACAGCAGGTCAGGCAGCATCCCAGGAACAGGAGAATCAACATTTCAGGCATAAGCCCTTCATCAGGAATTATGCCCAAAATGTTGATTCTCCTGCTCGTCGGATGCTGCCTGACCTGCTGTGCTTTTCCAGCACCACACTCTCAACTCTGATCTCCAGCATCTGCAGTCCTCACTTTCTCCTAACAGATACTGGAGCTGAGCGGTGAGAGGGCTGGACAGTAAATGCTGCTCAACCTATGATGTCCTCATCCCATGAAATAGTTTAGTGCATGCGCAATAAAGTAATTCATTGAAAAACGCAGTTTTAAATTGCATGAATGCACAGTAATATGTCTTCATAAAGTGATTAGAATGCAGCCATTTCAGAGATTTTGCGATGACAAGAGTCAACGTGCCCAGAAATTCATTGAACATTTATAGCCCTGCAGTGTCATGGGAGTCACCAAACACTCCTCTCCCTTTAAGTTTTAGAAAAGCAAACCAGGTATCTCCACAAGCCTAGAAACTCAAGTCCATAAAAACTATGAGGCACGAGAAAGCCACAGCAGAGGTTCAAGACAGTATTAAATGATTATTTGAATAGAAATAATGTTCAGGATTACAGGGAAAATTGCAGCGGAATTGCACACAGTCATAAAGCTCATTCTGAGAGCCCAGGCAGATACACCAGGCTGAATGACAACATTCTGTGCTGTGATAATGTCATGATGCTCTCCCATTCTTACTGACTGCCATTAGTAAGCGTGAGAAGGATTAGACATGGGTACCAAGTCTATTAATGAACAGATCTCCTCATGTACACCAAGTCCTGGAGTGGGACTTGAACCTTGGAACTCCTGCCTTGGACTGTGGGACACTGCCCACTGGACACAAGACTGCTTGTGAAAAAATAAAGTCAGAGTCCCCAAAGAAACCTCTGCTCTACAACAGACCAAAAGGTTTTCTTCAACATTGACCCAGATTTTCCAATGGCCAAATGGCCATTGTTTGAACATAAATGGGAGTTGTATATGGGAACCCCGTGGATTCTCCACTGTAGCATACTCCAAACGAATTGCCCGGGGAATTGAGTAAATGTCCCTCTCTCTGAGTCAGAAGACCCCAGTTCAAGCCCCATCTGTTACACGTCTGAATAGGTTGATTTTTTAAAAAATGAAATATTTAACTGGACAATTCCTCTTTACCTAGAACATTCTGACGGTCTCCATTTAAATTGGAAATTACGATGGAATTAAGTAATATAGTTATTCAGGAAAGGTTTGACTGGCAAAGACATTGTCTAATTCTTCAATGACTATGAAACTGACCCTATACTGACCTCACACATTCCCAGATGCATCTCCCTCAGACCCGTGACACCCGATGGAACCCGACATCCCTTCCTCTCTCCAGCTGGTAGACATACTCAGCTAGTAATCTACTTACTCAGGCACCCTGTCCTCCTAGCCATCCGGTAACCTACCCTAGCATCACACTTACCTTGTAGACATACTATTTGACAGCAGCTGCCAGAGTGGCTGTGAGGATCGTTAGACATTGCTGTAAAAAGCGGGTAAGATTACCTTCTTCTAGTGGTTCTGTGATATGACAGAACTATCAGAATGGAATTACAGCTCTGCATTGAGCGGAAACTCCTCTCTAAAATGTGGAGCCCCTTCCTTTCATGTAAGAAAGCAGGGCCAGAGAGGCAATCAGTGTGAGTTAGCCATTATTCCAGGTCCCTGGAATTCTTAGACAGGAGATTGAATCTGCAGAATAATCACTTAACAACTTCTTGCATTTTAAACCTCACAATATACTTTCTCCTAGTACATATGCTAAAATGCTCACTCTTTTAAAACCCAGTCTAGTCTCTTGATGGTAGTGATCACTGTCCCCTGGTAAATCTGAATGAAGTTTACTACTTGCTTGGTTCTTGTTGCATTATCACTGACCTAATCCCATAAGCTCACTTCAACATTTGAACAAATGCAAGCTTTCCTCATTTAATGTTCAAAAATAACATGGAGCGTGGTTCCTTTTCTGTCAATTTGCTCAGAACTTGCTTGTCTCAGCAATGTGAGGTTCCAAGGTCAAGCAGGAAACAACTCCATTGTTCACAGCCAGCCTCAACGTTCAAAGCCATTGGGTTGCCCTCAACCAGAGGTGATGATATTGTTCATCCTTAAATGGGAACATAAACTAGCTGCATCATAGGGAGATGCCATTCAGCCTGTCATGCCCATGGCAGCTCTGGGTGACAGCACCTCAGCTAGTCCCACTCTCCCTCTTTTACCCAAAGCACTACAGTTTTCCTATCTTTTTTTGCCACTTATCTGAAGTCAGTCCTGAGTTTCAACCCTTCCACTGTTGGGAACAGTTTTCCCCTAGTTACTCCTTCCAGACCCTTCACTATATTGAAAACCCTATCAACTCCCTCTTAATCCTGTTTTCTCCAAGGAGATCATGTCTAACATCTCTCTACAGCCTATTTGCATAAGATGTTGGAGCAGTA
Organism: Chiloscyllium plagiosum; assembly: GCF_037043375.1. Classification (NCBI taxonomy): domain Eukaryota; kingdom Metazoa; phylum Chordata; class Chondrichthyes; order Orectolobiformes; family Hemiscylliidae; genus Chiloscyllium; species Chiloscyllium plagiosum. Next base: position 20,173,263 of record NW_028270157.1, on the reverse strand, counting down.
TTATGCCATGTCGTGCATCATGTCCAGAGTACCAATCAATGAGCTCACAGCTGATCTTATACTAATCAACTCCACTTTCCTGCCCCTTCCTCACAGCCCTTGATGCCCTCTGTCTGTCTTAACCTTGAATATACTTAATGACCTTAAAGGTGTCTACAGCCTTCTGTGGAAAAGGATTCCACAGATGTATTACACTCTGAGAGAAGACATTCCTCCATAGCTCTGCCCTAACTGGCTGAACCCATAGTCTGAGATCCACAAAGGAAAATAAACTCTTTTTATCCCCCCCGTCAAGCACTGATAGGTTTAAATAATATCACTTCTTCTTCTTCCAAACTCCATCCTTCCGATAGGAGGGAGACCAGAATTGAATGCAATATTCCAAAAGTGGCCTAACCAATGTCCTGTACAGCAGCAAGATGATCTCCCAAATCCTGTACTCAATGCACTGACCAATAAAGGCAAGCATACTAAGTGTCTTTTTCAGTATCCAGTCAACATATTGTTGTTGTGGATCCAGAGTCACATATAGACCAGACAAGGTAAAGATAGTAGATTTTGTTCCCTAAAGGACATTAGTGAATCAAATGCTTTTTATGACAATCAGCAGTGGTTATATGCCATTACATGGCTTGCATTTAAGTCCAGGCTTTTTTAAAAATTGAATTCAATCTCCACCATCTGCTATGGTAGAGTTCAAACCCAGCACCTAGAAAATTAGACTGGAGGTCTGGACTACTGATTTTGTTTTAATTCATTCACAGGATGAGGGTGTTGTTGGCTGGGTCAGCATTTATTGCCCATCCCTAACTGCCCAGTTAAGAGTCAACCACATTGCTGTGGGTCTGGAGTCACATGTAGGTCAGACTAGGTAAGGACAACAATTTCCTTCCCTAAAAGGGCATTAGTGAACCAGATGGGCTTCCTGACAATCAATTCATGGTCATCATTAGACTCCAGGTTTTGCTTTTATTGAATTCAAATTCCACCATCTGCCACAGCGGGAATTGAACTGGGTCCTTGGAACATTCCTCAGTCTCTGGATTAACAGTCCAGCACTAATACCACAAGCCCCTCACCTCCCCTGATTTACTGAGCCAGAGACATCATTAAAATGCCATAGACTTTGGAATCAGATTTGCTAAGGACAGCAGATTTCCTTTCCTAAATGGCAATAATGTATCGGATGGTATTTACAATAATCAATGATATGTTCATGGTCAGAGAATCTAAGTTTGGGCAATATGTGGTGAGCTCCAGTCAGCAACAGGTACATAGTAAGACCAAACAACTGGAGTCCATTGGTTAATGAAACTCCACTAATTATAAGGTAATCGTACTTTTGAAGGTCAGCACAGATTATGTTCTTTGGAGTTAATTCTCAAAGTGCACTCAGCTACATTGAAGTTAATCTTCCTTTGTGTATATAAAGATAAAGTGCAATCTGGAGAATTGTTCCGTGTGAAATATGGGCCAGAGCGCTGTGCTTCCTCCAAGGAGGAAGGATACGTATGTTCTGGAACTTCATGTATGGTACAGGTAATCTTTCTTATCATTAGCAAACTGTAGCTGTCCATGTATGGTGGAGATATTTTCTGAAAGTTTTATCAGAACAAAATATATTCGGCAAGAGTTTATAGCATTTAGTTTTGTTTTTTCACACTTAGCAAGAAATGAGAACGTCACTAGCAGCAAACAGTGGAATCAGCAGCTATAATTAGGAGGTGTTTCATGTGAGTAATTAGTCTAGTTTAATATGGTCATTGTATCTCAGTAATCGAGACAGAAATTGTTAGAAATCTCAGCAGATCAGCTAGCTTTGCTTGAATTAGGAACGGGGTTAATGTTGGAGGTCCAAAATCTTGTCAGAACTAGGAGCATTTTCAAATGTTTCAGCTATTGAGGTGGGCAGGAATAGGGCGGAATTTAGGAAAACAGTAAAAGGCAAGTTTTGTGATAAGGTGGAAGGCGGGAGAGATTAAATGCCACCAAGTCTCACAGTGGAAGACAAAAGGAAATTGGTAACACTGATCTTGAATCTTATTAAAGATAGAGACTGGCTGTTGAAGCTTTTCGTCTTGCACTCATCAGGACATGATGTAAGAATGTCACATTTTAAAACAACACAATCATTTATATTGCAAGAACAAAGTGAGCTGATTGGTTCTCCAATATGAACAGAAATGTGGGGAATGCGATGGACTCGAAACACAGGGAGAGAGGGCGGGGGGAGAATCCCCTTTGAGGAAAGAGGAAGACAGCTGCATGGTAGTGGTATCATGGGATAGGTGTGGCAAGGCTGGGGAGACTAGGAGAATGGAATGAGTCCTCGCAGGTTGTGAGAATTTACAGTCAAGGTAGCTGTCGGAGTCAGAACACTCAGAGTGGATATTGGTTCAAAGCCAAACACCAGAAATTCGAAAATACATGCAAACTTACAAAGTAAGAGTAGGAATAGGCCAGTCAGCTCCTTGAAGAGAAAGTGAGGACTGCAGATGCTGGAGATCAGAATTGAGAGTGTGGTGCTGGAAAAACACAGCAGGTCAGGCAACATCCGAGGAGCAGGAGAATCGACATTTTATCAGAATGATGATTCCTGATGAAGGGCTCTTGCCCGAAATGTCGATTCTCCTGCTCCTCGGATGCTGCCTGACCTGCTGTGCTTTTCCAGCGCCACACTTTCGACACAGTCAGCTTCCTGAGTCTGCTCATCATTCAATAAGATCGTGGCTGATATGATTGTAGCCTTAAATCCCTCCGCTTCTCTCTGCCTTGTTTTAAGATGCCTCCTGGAACATTCCTCTTTGAACAAGCTTTTAGCCATTGCCCTATTATCACCTTCTGAATCTCAATCTCAAACCTTGCTAGACCTTTGGATCTTTAATAGATTACAGGTGCTATATTTTTGTTGTTGTCATGAGGTCACAGTCTCCTGACAGGGAAACAAAGAAAAAACGCACAAACCCACAGAAAACTGGAACAGACCATTCAGCTCTTTGATCCTGGTCCACCATTCAATATAATCAACCTGCACAGTACTCTATTCCCACATAGGCTCCTTTGATCCCTTTAGCCCTAAGGATTATATCTGTCCTGAAAACATTCAATGTCTTGGCTTCAACCACTTTCTGTGGTATAGAATTAGACAGGCTCACCACTCTCTGGGTGAAGAAATCTCTCCTCAACTCAGTCCGAAATGAACTACTCTGTATCATTAGCCTGTGATCCCTGGCTCTGGAATCCCCAGTCATTGGGTACATCTTGCCTGCCATTAGCCTGTCGAGTCCAGTTAGAATTTCATAAGTTTCTAAGAGATTCCAACTTCCCGATTAGATTAGATTAGATTAGATTAGATTAGATTAGATTAGATTACCTACAGTATGGAAACTGAACGCCAGTGAATAAAGTCCTAAATGATCCTGTCTCACTTCATTCATTAGTCCTGCCATCCCTGATCCAGAAGGCAATGAGCTACCTGTTCAGCTTTGGTAAACAGTTAGAATTATTGGCAAACAATTAGAATTATTGGTGATTAATAACTTTAAGGTATTACCTTCTTACAGAAAATTCATCAAAGAGTGTCCTAGTGGGTTGATCACCCTTCATGAGTTCAGGCGCCATTTTTGTGATGGGACCGTAGGTCCCAAGTCTTCTGAATATGCCGAGCAGATCTTCAGGACTCTGGATGATAACAGGGTAATAAAAGTGAACATCAACAGTTTTGATCATTCTCCACCAGCTTCACACTTACTGATCTGGTTGTGACAATGTATTCACAGTAACTTACACACCCTTTCCCAATTGGATCCTGAACATGGATTTGTAAAGCTCCATCTCAACTCATCTACTGCTAAAAGTTTCTTCCACACTTCACTGGACTTCACCTTCACAACATTCCCCTCCCTGACCTTCAATACCCACCAACCATAAAAGCCTAAAACTCGGCCATCGATAACCTCATTCACACCAAATCCCATTACCCCTTCACACCTGTGACTGACATTCACTCCCTTTTTACAACACCTTGATGTTTACAATTCTAACCCTCACTTTAATATCCCTCTATCAAAGCTCCCCCGAATTAATTTCTACTGTGTGAGCGGTTTCTGGAATTGGAAGCTATGTCAGTCAGCATGGGGATTAGTGTGCACAGCACCTCCCAGTGGCTGTACAGCTGCACAGCTTAGCGACCGGGGTTTCCTTCTTAGCCCACACCTTAGTGCAATAATCTTCTTCAGCCGGACAGCTCTTAACATTTCTCCAATGTTGGCTTCTTGTGAGCATCTCACGCCCAAGCTCTCCCTATAACAGGTTACACCTCTAAGGTTCCTTCTCCACCCCTCTCTCACTTAAAGTCACTTTTTAAAATCTAACTCGTTGGCCATTTGATGATCTGTCACGATATGAGGTTCAGTGTCAAATTTTGTCACATAACTTGCTCCGAATCCCTTTGGGATATTTTACAGCTTCTAAAACACTAATCTATGTTGCTGATATTATTTTGCACGTATAACAGACCTAAGATGTATTGTCTGGCAGGATCTATGGAGAGAAAGCAGAGTTAATGTTTTGAGTCCAATGACTCTTCATTAGAATTGAAGAAGCGTCACGGGACTCAAAAGATTAACTCTGTTTTCTTCCCACAGATGCTGCCAGACCCACTGAGTTTCTCCAGCAATTCTTGTTTTTGTGTGTTTCAGATCTCTAGTATCCATAGATCTTTGTTTTGTTGTTGTGAAGATGCATTGTTCCTAATTTGAGATCGTTTTGAATGAACTTGACATATGCGCAAGTGACTTAGGCGCAGATGTAGGCCATTTGGCCCCTCGAGTTTGTTCCACAATCTGTTAGAATATGGTTGATGCGTTTGTATTTGGAATTCCACATTCTTAACTATCCCCAATAACCTTTTTTGCAATAACTCAAGAAGCTCAACTGATATTTCATCTAGATTGCCAGTACCCCATCCATTGTCAAGCCAGGCAGATATTCTGTATCCAGTCCCTTCCCAAAAAGTTGGAACCAGGACCTTTCACCACCAGTAATGGGGTTGGGGGGATGGGGGGAGTCAGACTGTCTGTTGTCCATGTGTAACTGGAGTTACAGTGGTCCTAATAACATTTTACAGCTCCCCAGCATATGTGGCCAAAACCAGCCTTGGTGTCTCGCAGGCTTAAAGACAAGATGATCCATTGGGATATTCTAAAGGTTAGCTCCTCAGCAATATATGAGTGGTACCTCAATCCACCTCCATGTCTCAGGAGTTTCCATGTTTCTGAAGTTTTGTCTTAATTGGGGCTGCTTTGAGAGCAGTCATGTAATTTAGCTGCATCAGTTCCTCATCCTCTGGCTGATTTATTTGCAATGTGCTGTTTTGAGGTGACTTCACCCTTCAGCCTGGGCAGTATGTATTGTGCCTGTTTTGGACAACTTGTTTGAAGCAGACCCTATGACCACAACTGCAGCATGGATGTTCTTACTCCTCACTGCATTGTGGAGAAGCTTCCTGTCCAGTTCTGGAACCCTGCCACCTCTGACTCCTTCCTTGGCGATCATTGGCGTGTTGTCTGCTGTGTACTTGGCTCTGTGGTAAAGGTTAAGGACCGCTGAGGCTCCACAGCCCCTTTCTTCTGGGATTCTATGGCTTTGTTGAAGTCCAGATCCTGGCACTGTCAGCAACTTACTTTAGGTTGCAACATTATTAATTCCACAAACTTAGCAATCCCTTAACATTTTCAGAAGTGCTGAACCATAATCACGATGCTCTGTAACTGATTCCTCAGGAAGTAAACTTACTGTGTTAAAGCTGTTAGACTGTGATATAACCCATTGTTTGGGATTGTAGAGGACCCCTGTCATAGCTCTCAGGTCATCAAAGGATTTGACTCTGGGGCATTTGTGAAGTTTAAACATTTTACAATGCTGAAAGGTGGGTTCCCACACGCAGTCAGGGGAATGACTTGTTATCAGTGATCTCCTTCTATCCTGTTGCCTGAAAAAGTACCTCATTTTTCAGCATTCTGAGGCTAATTCTCCACACTAGCATCATAAGATTCCAGTTAGGCACTTTCCTGTCAGGGTCTTACTGGGTTCAGTGAAAGGCAAGGCTGTCCAAAACTGTTCTTGCCTCACGTTACCAATGTCATAATTGAGGAAGCCAGATGGGAAAGGAACATCATTTATTGTTAAACACCAACAAAGTGCCACTTCTCATATTTGGGGTAGTCCAAGCCTGGACAGCCAGATTCACAGACCCTTTTTTTAAAATCAGATATTATTACACACCTTTGGAGCAGGTGGGATTTGAACTCAGGCCTTCCGGTCCAGGGTAGGGACACTACCACTGCTCCACAAGAAGATCAGGCTCAGGTGATGAGTTCCAGCTGGGATAGGCCATTGCCTGTTACCAAGGGAACTCACATTCAACAAGCCTCACAAGGATATTAATTAGTCATTCCCTGTTTGTATTTATTTATTTACTTATTGTCATGTGTATCATGTTATAAAATACAGTGACAAATTTCCACTCTCCAGTGCCATCTTAAAACGCTGAAAAATAGATTAAAATAAAGAACATTAAGGCAAACAAATGATGACATAAAGGAAGCGTTGCATTTTATAGTCCTTCTGGTTAGGTGCTCCATCATGGACTTGTGACCAGGCATGATGCCTCTTCACCATGCTGCCACCATCACTGGAATGAACACTGGGGTCATTCCCCCACCTACCTAATAAGAATCTGCTTTAAAAAATAATCTGCCTCTAGCACCTTCCCAGATAGAGAGCTCCAAAGTTGTACAACCATTGACAAAAAAAAAATCCTCTTCATTTCTGTACTAAAGAGGCGACCTGTAATTTTTAAACAGTACTCCCTCATTGTGGATGCACCCAGAAGAGGAAACACCCTTTGCCTTTTATTCCTCTGGAAGTGCTTTCATTACAAGACCTTTATCCCATGCCCTCCCTTCAAGGTAATCTTACTCACTTGGACACTACTTGCTCCGACTTGGCCTGTTTTCCTAATGCACTTCCATTCTCTCAATCTTCCTCTTCTTGTTTCATCAGCCACAGAATGACCATTGATTATCAGAGGTCGAATGCTGATTGCCTTTACACTTTGGCAGAGTCACTAGTCTAGTTAAATTTCATTGTTCACTCAGTTCACACACAAACTGAACATGTTATATATTTGACCACTAAGGCGAACGGTAATTTTTAGATTCCGCCTCTCCAATGGGAATCTCTGTCTGAGAGCTAAGGTTCCAATTAAAGCTTCAATCAAAGCAAACACACTTCCACTAAATCCTGCTGGTTGTTTTTTTTTTAAATATTATTTAATTTAATTAGCTTAATACCTGATTTAATTAAGAAAAGTGATGTATAATGTGAGTGATTAAAGTGCCCTTTTGAGAATAACGCACGTCTTGAAGGATGGTCAATTAACAAAACTGGGCTGAAGTTGATGATTTCTTAGCTCAGTGTGAGTTGTAGTGAGTGCTTTGGAAGGCTTTATCTTGCAAGGCCTACTGAGTATCTTAGCAACCACATCTCATTAACCACTCACCAGGATGTTGCCAGGAATGGAGGATTTGGGAAATAAAAAGAGACTGCAACTTTCTTTTACTGTAGCTTAGGAGGTTGAGGGGTGACCTTATTGAGGTTTATAAAATCACGAGGGGCATAGATAAGGTGAATGACAAGGGTTTTTTTTTCTCGAGGTGTATGGGGGTATTCAAAACTAGCAGGTATATAATTAAGGTGAGAGGTGAAAGAGTTAAAAGTGAAATGAGGGGTAATGATTTTACACAGAGAATGGGTCATTGTGGAATGAACTGCCAGAGGCAGTAGTGGATGCAGGCACAGTTACAAGGTTTAAAAGACATTTCGATAAGTTCATGAGCAAGAAAGGTTTGAAGGGAAATAGGCCAAGCGCAGGCAGGTGGGACTAGTTTAGTTTTGGAACATGGTCGGTGTAGACTGGTTGGACAAAAAGGTCTGTTTCTGCGCTGTATGACTCAATGACCCTGTCTCTATGGTGTCCATCACAACCAATTTTGCCCTGACAGGCCATTCCCAGAAGACCTCGCTATTCCCTGATAAACCAGACACTGTTGGGCCATCCTAGAATTCACAGGCATCCCGGGCTTTGGCGCCACGTTTAAGAGCCTGCTGTGCACCCAGAGAAGCTGGGTCAGCCTGGAGCTGCCCTCCATCGTTGCTGACATTTGCCCTGGATGTGGCAGACTGTGAGATACTGATGTCCCACGTTGCAGGCAGGCAGTTGGAGGTCCTGCTGAATGGGGTGATGCACACGTGGAACACCTCTCCTGCTGGACCAGCAGTGCAGACCAGGACACCAGACCATGGTCTGAAGTTGCCGCCCAGGCCAATGTAATTTCAGCCACCTGAACGAATGCACAGGATTTTTGGAAGAAGATCAATGACCTTCTCTATTCCACCAGGGCAGTTCTGACATCTTCTGTACCTTACACTCACTCTATTTCTGCCACTGTATCCATCTTCCACCAAGTCTCCTGCTCTAGCTCACACTGTTGTCTGAAACATCGTCCCTCACTCATTCTCAGCTGCTCCAATGTCCCGACACCAGTGAGCCTGCATACCCTGGGTACTGCCTACTCACTCATTCAGGACACCTCCTAACCTGCACCAAACCTAACAGTTGTAGCACCTGCTTTCATTTCCTGTAGTACCTACCTTTCTCTCATTCTATGAGGAGAGGGAAAAAGAGTCAAGGTGGGTGGCGATCTGCCCAACATTTGGCACCTCATCCCTTATGTGGAGTGGTTTCTGATACTGACCACCCCGAGCAGCTGACTGACATATCAAAGATCTTGGACTGTTGTTGAAGGCTGCCTTTGACTTAGCAGTCAGCAGCCCCCAACTGAAGGCTCTCTCCCCTTGAGTCAACAGAGGACCATGACAAGCTTCCTGGCTTTGTGTCTGTGCTAAACAGCACAGCAAGTCAGAGCCTGGTCTCCCTGGCATGTTGCAAAAGCCCAAGGCTTAGCAAAGCAAAGCAGGCGTTGCTGAGTATCTAGATTACCTGTGAGTGAGTGAGTGAGTGCTATGACAGCAAGTGAACAGCCTGGAAGTGTAGCTTAGTCCAGCCCCGAGGTGCCTGTGCCAGAGTGCAGTGTCCTTGCAGCAGATACAATGATAGTTGCTGATGCAGATCAAGGTGCAGGAGTGTAAATGCAGAGGTGAATCAGAAGTGTGTGCTATGATGCTATTTGATAGTTGGCACATGTTGAATGCCAACGTGTGGTGTGTGTGGCCAGTATCCCTGGTGAGTTCCCCGAGTTGATGGTGCCTGGTGTCCAAAATGGAGATGCTTCAGAGCAAGTGGTGAGCTGACGTTGCCAGGTGCCCACTTATACAACATAGAACATTACAGCGCAGTACAGGTCCTTCGGACCTCGATGTTGCACTGACCTGTGGAACCAATCTGAAACCTATCTTTCGATATCACTCTCTGATTATCTTTTATGTCTCAATTAAGTCACCTCTTAACCTTCTCTCTAATGAAAATAGCCTCAAGTCCCTCAACCTTTCCTCATAAGATCTTCCCTCCATACCAGGTAACATCCTAGTAAATCTCCTCTGAACCCTTTCCAAAGCTTACACATCCTTGCTATAATGTGGTGACCAGAACTGCACACAATACTCCAAGTGCGGCCGCACTGGAGTTTTGTACAGCTGCAGCTGTTCAATCCCTTCACTAATAAAAACTAACACACCGTGTGCCTTCTTAACAGCCCTTGCAATCTGGGTGGCAACTTTGAGGGATCTATGTATATGGACACCAGGATCTCTCTGCTCATTTACACGACCAAGAATCTTACATTCACTCAGTACTCTGCATCAACAAACACATCAAGTTAGATCCCATCTACCATCCCTGAGAAAAGGAACAGGAAGTGACTTCACCAGAAGACATAACATCACCACAGGAAATGACCTGTGGTTCAAAACTCATGTCAGAAAGCTCCTTAGGAATGATCTCCCCTGCTGTTTGCTGGGTGTTTGGCTGGGATCACATGAGCTCCTGTAAGTGTTATTGTTTTTGCATTTGGTGGTCGGTTTTACAAACAAATGCTCCTCCTGTTGCTAGCCTTCCACACTTGTCCAGGCGGGGAATTAGCAGTAATACATGCTGCTTTCCCTGCTTCATATAAGAACAGTGAGAACACCATAGAAATACTCCATTGACAGAGAAGTGCTTTGGGCTATTTTAATTTTTTTCATTACATCTGTGTGTGTCCATTGGGTGAGCATCTTGAAAGGATGTGACCTGATGAATTACGGTGATGATTATTTTTGTGTTTGAAGGATGGGACAGTTGATTACCATGAATATGTGACCGCTATCAGTCTGCTGATACAGGGCAGTCCGGAAGAAAAACTAAAGTGGTCATTTAAATTATACGACAAGGATAAAGATGGAGCAATTACACGTTTAGAGATGCTGGAAATTATGCAGGTCAGTGTCTATTCCGTTACTTCAAGTTTAAAAAGGGGCATTGTTGGTATTTGGCCATTCATGTGTGCATGGTCTCTTAGCTTGTAGCAGTGGGAGGTCTGGCCTCAATCTAAATCCCAAACTTCCAATTTCCTGAGCACCCAGCGTCATCATATTATCAATGCTATTTGCTTTCTCCTGACACATCTGGCTGGGGACTGAGAGGACTAGTACCAAATGGACAGGTTGCTAATTGACCCTTCACCTCTGTCTAAGGCCCCAGAGAAGCCTTCCACATCCATCAAAGTTTCACCTGCACTTCTACACATATCATTTATTGTATCCATTGCTCCCAATGCGGTCTCCTTTACAGTGGAGAGAATGGATGCCTACTCACAGAGCGCTTTAGGGAACATCTCCAGGATACCCGCACCAATCAACCACACCGCCCCGTGGCCGAACATTTCAACTCCACCTCCCACTCTACCAAGGACATACAGGTCCTGGCCTCCTCCATCGCCACTCCCTAATGCCTGATGCCTGGAGGAAGAACGCCTCATCTTCCGCCTTGGGACCCTTCAACCCCAGGGCATCAATGAGGACTTCACCAGTTTCCTAATTTCCCCTTCCCCCAACTCCAGTTCCAACATTCCAGCTCAGCAACGTCCTCATGACCTGTCCCACCTGTCAATCTTTCTTCCCACCTATCCGCTCCACCCTCCTTTCTGACCTATCACCTTTACCCCCATCTCCATCCACCTATTGCACTCTCAGCTACCTTCCCCCCCAGCCCCACCCCTTCCCATTTATCTCTCCACCCCTGAGGCTCCCAGTCTCATTCCTGATGCGGGGCTTTTGCCCGAAACGTCGATCTTCCTGCTCCTTGGATGCTGCCTGACCGGCTGTGCTTGACTGCTAATTGACACGCTGTCCAATAGGTACTCTGCGAATGGACACACTACCGATTGACACTCGTACAATGGATGCTCCAATGCCCAATTAGTACCCATCCACTTAACCAATGGACACCCGATAGATGGGCAACTGCCATAGGTTTCCCTGTCATTGGAAACCCTGTCAATGCCCACTTTGCCCAACGCTCAACCCAGCCAGTGCCTAACCTACCACTGCAGAACCAACCCACTGGGCACCATAACCTCTGAATGTTGGAATCAGTCAGTGGGCACCCTGTCCTCTTTTATTTTCCATTGAAGTTGCAAAGAAAAAGGTTTTAAATCCAATGTTTGGTCTTGGACGTGAGATGAAGGGAGATGTCTCACGGCCAGAACCCAGGCGGGCCAAGTCGCAGAACAGGATCAGAGTGAATCACGGCTGAATCCCAGAGAATGGAGCAGAGTGAGTCCTGGACGTGGGCCAGTGTGTAGGGGCAGCGTGGCCTCATGTTCTAAAGCCTGACGTTCATGGACTCGTGCGAAAACGAGTAGAACTTGAATACTTTATACTCACTTGTTACTATCATTTGGGACTTCTTTGAACTCTGTAGTCCCATGCTACTTTTTTTTATTATTGCAATTCTAAGACCACACTCAAAGTATCTGTACCTAGGTATTCAGTAGGTGACATTACAAACTTTTCATTGCACTCATTCGAGTGCATGTGACAATAAAGGCTATTGTATTCTATACTATTACCATGTGAATTGACCTAAAATGAGCAAAGTTTCAGAGAATCTTTCAACATCCACTTGAGCAGATAGATTGGAGCTTCTGTTTTAACACCTACGTGCCCTGGGACTCCACCTTCACTGGTATTCAAATATTGGACTGAAATTTGACCCTGGAAATGTTATGTTTCAGAGACCTGAGGCAAGTGTGTAAGAACAATGTGTACGAACTTGCCTTGAAAACCAGCAAAGAATATTCTGAGGATTGCTTTGAAATAAGAGATAAGCGTTAGGGCCCAAGAAATACTGTTTTAAAAAAAAGTGTGTCTGTAAGTTTAACTGGTTGCTTCTTTAAAGTTCTTTCATAGGTTGTGGGTATTATTGGCTAGGCCTGTATTTTTGTCTATATATAATTTCATTTGAAAAGGTGATAGTGAGCTGCCTTCTTGAACCGTTCCAGACTGTGTGATCCACACATTGATTCAACGTGCACGTAATTCTGTTTGATAATGTGGCTTCTCTCTATTTAGACGATATATAAAATGAGTTTGGCAGCTTCACTGACTAAAGTTGACCCCCAAACAGCAGAAGAATGCACCAACAGAATTTTCATTCGGCTGGACAAAGACAGAGATGGTAAGTGAGGTATTTTTTTGTTATTAACTCATGGGGCATAGGCTTCACTAGCATTTATTGCCCGTCTCCAGTTGCTCTTGAGAAAGTGGTAGTGAGCTGCCTTCTGGAACCATGGCAGACAATGTATGCAAAGTTGAAGTTATTCCATTACTTTTCTAAGAACCATAGAATCATACAAAATGGAATGAAGTCAGTCAGCCCATCACGGTTCCCTAGCTCTTTGAAAGTCGAAAGTGTGGTGCTGGAAAAGCACAGCAGGTGCTGCCTGACCTACTGTGCTATTCCAGCACCACACTCTCGACTCTAATCTTCAGCATCACTTTCGCCTAGCTCTTTGAAAGAACTATCCAATAGCCTCATATTCAAATAATCATAGAGGTCTACAGCACAGAAACAGGCCCTTCAGCTCCAAGCTGGTCAAAAACAACCACCTAATTATTCTAATCCCATTGCTAGCTCATGGTTCATAGCCTTATATGCCTTAGCATCGCACGTGCACATCTAAACACTTCTTAAATGTTATGCTGCTTTCAGACTACCACTGCGCCCACTTTATCCACTGGCTTGGCGCCACCTTGCCACCTCGTGATCCCGCGAGGAGGTTGAGCAATTCATCAACTTCACCAACACATTCCACCCTGACCTTAAGTTTACCTGGACCATCTCTGACACCTCCGTCCCCTTCCTGGACTCTCCATCTCCATTAATGACGACCGACTTGACACTGACATTTTTTACAAACCCACCGACTCCCACAGCTACCTGGATTACACCTCTTCAAACCCTACCTCCTGCAAAAATGCCATCCCGTATTCCCAATTCCTCCACCTCTGCCGTATCTGCTCCCAGGAGGACCAGTTCCACCACAGAACACACCAGATGGCCTCCTTCTTTAAAGACCGCAATTTCCCTTCCCACGTGGTTAAAGATGCACTCCAACTCACCTCGTCCACATCCCGCACCTCCGCCCTCAGACCCCACCCCTCCAACCGTAACAAGGACAGAACCCCCCGGGTGCTCATCTTACACCCTACCAACCTTCGCATAAACCAAATCATCCGCCGACATTTCTGCCACCTCCAAAAAGACCCCATCACCAGGGATATATTTCCCTTCCCACCCCTTTCCGCCTTCTGCAAAGACCGTTCCCTCCGTGACTACCTGGTCAGGTCTACACACCCCTACAACCCACCCTCCCATCCTGGCACCTTCCCCTGCCACTGCAGGAACTGTAAAACCTGCGACCACACCTCCTCCCTCACCTCTGTCCAAGGCCCCAAAGGAGCCTTCCACATCCATCAAAGTTTTACCTGCACATCCACCAATATCATTTATTGTATCTATTGCTCCCGATACGTTCTCCTCTACATTGGGGAGACTGGGTGCTTCCTAGCAGACGCTTTAGGGAACATCTCCGGGACACTCGCACCAATCAACCACACCGCCCCGTGGCCCAATATTTCAACTCCCCCTCCCACTCTGCCGAGGACATGGAGGTCCTGGGCCTCCTTCACTGCTGCTCCATCAGACGCCTGGAGGAAGAACGCCTCATCTTCCGCCTTGGAACACTTCAACCCCAGGGCATCAATGTGGACTTCAACAGTTTCCTCATTTCCCCTTCCCCCACCTCACCCTAGTTCTAAACTTGCAACTCTGCACTGTCCCCATGACTTGTCCGGACTTGTCCTACCTGCCTATCTCCTTTTCCACCTATCCTCTCCACCCTCTCCTCCCTGACCTATCACCTTCATCCCCTCCCCCACTCACCCATTGTACTCTACGCTACTTTCTCCCCACCCCCACCCTCCTCTAGCTTATCTCTCCACGCTTCAGGCTCAGTGCCTTTATTCCTGATGAAGGGCTTTTGCCCGAAACGTCGATTTCGCTGCTCCTTGGATGCTGCCTGAACTGCTGTGCTCTTCCAGCACCACTGATACCCTAAGGGACCAGTGTATGGGGCAGCATGGTGGTTCAGTGGTTAGCACTGCTACCTCACAGCAGCAAAGGCCCAGGTTCAATCCCCACCTTGGGCGGCTGTCTGTGTGGAGTTTGCACATTCTCCCCGTGTCTGTGTAGGTTTCCTCCGGGTGCTCCGGGTTTCCTCCCACAATCCAAAGATGTGCAGGTTAGGTGAATTGGCCAAGCTAAGTTGCCCATAGTGTTAGGTTCATTAGTCGGGTGGAATGGGTCTTGGTGGGTTACTCTTCAGAGGGTCGATGTGGACTTGTTGGGCCAAAGGGCCAGTTTCCAAACTGTAAGTAATCTAACCTACATGCACCCCATGATCCCTCTGATCCTCAGTGCTTCCTAAAGTTCTACTGTCCATCATGTATTCCTTTGCCTTGTTTGTCCTGCTCAAGTGCATCACCTCACATTTATCCAGATTAAATTCCATATGTCACTGATCAACCTATCTGACCAGTCTGTCTCTGTCTTCTTCTAGTCTAAGTCACTACACCACCAATTTTTGCAAACTGATCAACCCTCCTACATTCAAGTCTGTATCATTTCTATGTACCACAAAGAACAAGGGCCCCAACACTGACTCTGTGGAACCCCAGTGGGCATTCAGAAACACACCCTTCCAACATCACTCTGCTTCCTGTCGCTCAACCATTTGTGGATCCAATTTGCCAAATTTCCTTGAATCCCATAGGCTATCAGTTCCCCTGTGGGACCTTATCAAAAGCCTCACCGAAGTCCAAGTAGATTTGATCAAAAGCATTGCCTTCATCTACACACTTGGTCACCTCTTCAAAACATTCAATCAAGTTGATTCCTAACCCTACCATTCCTAACCCTCCCTCTGTCGTGCTGCCTTTAACGTTCTTATTTGCAACTGAAACTGTAAATTAAAATCATGATGTTTCTAATCTGCTTTATAGATTTTACTAATGATGAATTACTCAGATTCTCATTCTCAGGAGAGGAATGGTTAAAGGTGACGTTTTACAAGCATTGTGTCCTCATACCAATTTCCGAAAGCAAGTTATTTTTCAAATTTCCTTATTGTTCTACTTTTGACATTTCCAGGACCAACTATTCTTTCACTGTCCTTAATGGTCTCTCACTTTCAACCCTCTGTATACTTCAGCTCAGCAAATACTGTATACTTTGCTCCCCATATCCTGTAATGCTGACAGTGGTGAATGGAAGAGGCAAAGGGTAGCAACTGAATGAAAGTACAAAGCTGTTTTACACAAAGTTGAGTGCTGGGGCTACTGTTGTTCACAATTTATATTTACAAGTAGTCACTTGGTGCAAAATTTGAGTATTGCTGATAAAGAATCCAGTTACTAGTCAATCAGGACTCTCTTATTATGTAGTACACTCTAGGTTTATCGTTACATGGGTATTACTTCCTGATGAATGCAAGACAGAAAGCTTCAACAAAATACTAACAATTTAGACTTTGCATTAATACACATTGTCTCAAAACCTGTGGGCAACACGAATTTAGGGATATAGTTATGATAATTAAATTTCCCCACTATCAACATCTTGTGGGTTACCCTTGTTGACCAGAAACTGAACTGGTCATTCAAATACAGTGGCCTCAAGACCAGGTCAGATGCTGGGAGTTCAGCAGTGAATAACTCATCTCCTGACTGATAGAGTCAGAGAGTCGTAAGTTATAAAGCACACACAGACCCTTCGGTCCAACTCATCCATGCCAACAGGAGATCCCAATCTGACTTAGTCCTATTTGCCACCTCAAGTCTTGTCATCCATTTGCAAGTGACAAATCAGGAGTCTGATGGAATCCTCTCCACTTACCTGGATGAGTTCAGCTCAAACTACAACCACATAGCGTGACACTATCAAGCACAACACAGCCAATTTGACTGGCACCAAGTCCAGCTCCTCCACCTCCCCCTCTGATGCTGAATGGCAGCAATGTGTTACCCTGTAAGATTCACTGCAGCAATACATCAAGGCTCCTTCGACAGCCATGATTGAAACTGATTTCACCAACTTTGTGTTTCCATGTAACTGCTTGCCTTGGCCCTCTAAATGATGGAGATCAAATGATGGAAGGTGCTGTCAGAAGTGCTGCCATGCATCTTGGAGATGGTACTGTTTACCAGTGTCAGAGGGAGTAAATATTGAAGGTGGTGGATAGGATGTGGATGAGGCTTTGTCCCAGATGATGTCAAGCATCTTGAGTGCATGTACTCATCCAGACAAATGGAGTAAGATAACCCGCAGTGTTCATTCAGCAAGATCAATGCTGCATTTTACCCAACATGCAGGATCCAGGCATTTCAGGCAGGATTGCAACAGATACATTTGAAGAAACCTTTGGATTTATAGTTGTTCACTTATCTTTTCAGCTGTTATCAGCCAGGAGGAATTTATTGAAGGAGCTCTGGGAGATCAGTGGATCCGTGCAATGTTGGAATGTGATCCCAATACAGTTGATGTTCCAAGGTCTCCTTAGATGTCTCACTCTGCTTATGAACGCTTCATATTGAAAATTCAACAGGCTTGATGTGAACGAGAGCGAAACCCAATCAGTCAGGAGGGAAACAGCTGTGAAGAATGCAAAGTTAAAGGGAAGTACTGGTACTGAAAATAAAAGGAACATTCTGAAATCAACATCTAAGGACAGAATTCACAATTTTATCACATGTTATCACATTTGTCCCACATGCCAGTGTTGAAAAATGCAAGAAGCAACTTTCTAATAAGGAGAGATGATAATATCACATGTAATTCTGAGGCTAATGTTCCTGCAGCTAGGGTTCAAATCTCCCACAGCTGTCCGTGAAATTTGAATTCAACTAATAAACCTGAAGCTTGAAACTACATTGGCAAACATTCACTTCCTCCACACCGACGCTCAGTATGTACCATTTACAGTAAAACTTCACTGGAGCTGCTTCGACAGTACCGATCAAATTTGTGATTACTAACATGAAGATGGACAAAGGGAGCAAGTACATGGGAATGTTAACCCTGAAAGTTCCCCTCCAACCACACACACAACTTGGAAATGTATTGCTGTTCCTTCAGTACCACTGGGTCTAGATCCTGGAACTCTCACCCTAACAACACTGTGGATGCATCCACACCCTATAGATTGCAGCAAATCATGAAGACAGTTCACCATTATCTTCCTCAGGGCAACTAAGGATCCAGCCAGCATCGCCCACACCTTGTGAATGAAGAATAAGCAGGTTATTAAGCCAGTGAGTGTGAAACGATCATCGATTATTGTATAAACCCATTTGGTTCTCTAATGTCCTTCAGGGAAGAAATTCTGTCATCCTTACTTGGTCTGGCCAACATATGACCCCAAGGAATGTAGTGTGTCTCTTAATCGACCGTGTGCAGTTATTATACTGAGCCACTCAGTCCCAGGGCTAGCCTTGCCAATAATTTCCAATGAATTAAAGAAAAAATCTTGGCATAAGTGAGCTAAACCCTGATTTGACAACATCATGGACCATAGGATAAAGATTCGCTGTACTATATTTGCATGCTCCAGAATGACGCATCACTCAATGCCAGAGTGCACTGCCTCTGATAATTCAGTCTAAACAGGATAGCAATTGCTCAGAGGGGAGCTCTGAATTCAAAGGGCATGGTTCAGGACTCCACTCTAGAGATTTAGACATTGCATTGTAAGAGTGAGCGAAAGTTAAACGGTCAGAGATGAGTTTTTTGGACGAGTTTATTCATTCATGCAGGTGGCATGGGTGTCATTGTGTGAGCCAGCAATAATTGTCCATTCCTGGTTGCCATTGAGAAGGTGGTAGTGAGCTGCCTTCTTGAACTGCTGCAGGTAGAACCACAATACCATTATGGTGCAGGCTCCAAATGCTAACCTTACTCTGCCCTCTCAGGTGAACACAAAAATCCAATGATCACTATTTTAAGGAAGAGCAGGAGAATAGTTGCCAATGTTTCTGGTTGATTCTCATCTCTCAATTGACATCTCTAAGTGGATTATTAATTCATTATCATTTTTATGGTGTGCACAAATTTGCTGCCTTTCCCATCATTACACCAGTGGTTGGTCTTCAGAAGGATTTCATTGGCTGTAAAGTGCTTTGGCGTGCACTGAGGAGGTACATGGCTCTATAGAAATGCAAGTTCTATCTTTTTACTTCCTGTAATGAGCTGTAGGAACAGTAAAATGGAATTTTGCTTCCTCAATCTCTGCTGCTTTGCATTATTGCAACATTATCTAATATGTAGTTCAACCAAACTATCTTTGCAGACCAACAGCAGCGTATTAGAACAACTTTAATGTTATGTACCAAGGAGGTGCAGCTCCTGGATGCTATTGTTACTATGGCACAGTATGTGATTCAATTTCTCAATATGATTTAGACTGTAAAGAGGACATTTGGATCAGATTACTTCTAATAAATAGAAATGTCAGAATGAAACTTGATAATCTGTCTCATTTGGAACTACACAAAGGGCAGAGCCTTATCGGAGTTTGGGTGATGTGGGACTGTAATGAGACATGTGGGACAATTGAACAACAAGTCTAGAAAGGCCTATCTCAACATCAGAAGCACTTCCTCCATCTTATATGCTTTTAATAAGCGATATGGTAAGTTTCTTGTAGTCAGCAGTGAGTTTACAATAACATAGAGTCATAGAGTTATACAGAACGGAAACAGACCCTTCGGTTCAACTCATCCATGCTGACCAGATATCCTAAATTAATCTAGTCCCATTTGTCAGGATTTGACCCATCTTCCTCTGAACCCTCCTTATTCATACACCCATCCAGATGCCTGTTAAATGCTGTAATTGTACTAGCCTCCACCACTTCCTCAGGCAGCTCATTTCATGCATGCACCACCCTCTGTGTGAAAAAGTTGTCCCGTAGATCTCTTTTAAATTTTTCACCTCTCATCTTAAGCCTATGCCATCTAATTTTGGACTCCCCTACCCTGGGGAAAAGACCTTGGCTAGTTACCCTATCCATACCCTTCATGATTTTATAAGCCTCTACAAGGTCTTCCCTCAGCCTCTGATGCCCCCAGGGAAAATATCCCCAGTCTATTCAGCCTCTCCCCATAGCTCAAACCCTCCACCCAGGTGATTATAACTTGTTCACCATGTTGTTAACAGTGCAACTCGCCTCATTAATATTGAGCTTCATTATGCCTCTCTTTGGTAACACCCTGGATATATAAAGTCTGCTATTTCCTGGGGTGGTTCCAAATGTTAATGACATTAAGAAGTGCACAAAACTTTCTAATTTGCCTGACTTTCAGACCAGCTTGACTGCAAGCATAAACCAGGTTTCTGTACTTAATAAAAATTGCTATTTATTACAAGTAAATAGACTCCAGCTACAGATGAACAATTATGAACCATCAGCATTAAACTCTACTAGTTAAAACTCTAATTCCTTTATAACCTTGCCGGATACACACAAATACAGACACAGCCAGGGGAAAAGCATGGGCAGTGGGAAAGCCTCGGAAAGTAGTTGGTCAGTCCCTGTAAACAGCATCTGCTGAGATGATTCTTGCAGTGATCAAAGTACTGCTTCTCAGTCTTCCTCCTCTCACTTTTACTTGTGTTTTTATTTGTTTCCTGGATGCTGATACTCATTTCAGCTTTATTAACTGAAATCAAATGCCAGCAGTTACCCTGCTCAGTACACAGCCCTATCCTTTCACAACAAGAATTACCCTGTGACCAACCTTTCAAACATTGCTCACAGTCAGTACCTCAGCAAAGTTAAAAATCACACACCAGGTTATAGTCCAACAGGTTGAATTGGAAGCACTAGCTTTCGGAGTGCTGCTCCTTCATCAGGTGGTTGTGACATACACCTGATGAAGGAGCAGTTCTCCAAAAGCTAGTGCTTCCAATTAAACCTGTTGGACTATAACCTGGTGTGTGATTTTTAACTTTGTCCACCCCAGTCCAAAACCGGCACCTCCAAATCATGAGTACCTCAACAGTAAGGGATCAGCTGGAAAGGGATACCTTCAGCTCTCCTGTGGAGAATGACCTTTGTGTCTGGATGGATTTGCGTTACATTCCTGGATTAGCAGCCCCAGAGGTCACAGCAGATCAAATACCATTGGGGTGAAGTTGTGAAACAAAACTGAGAAAAGCTGTTCATTGACAATGGTTAGTAATGATAATCAAGTTTGCTGGATTTCTGGGAAACCCAATTGGTTCATTAGTCAGGAGAGTTGGGAGTGTGGTGCTGGGAAAGCACAGCAGATCAGGCAGCAGCTGAGGAGCAGGAATGCCAATTCGATCTCTCTGATTATTCCTGATGTTCTGTACTTTTAGAATCCAGTTTGCAAACGTTGTTAAACAAATGGATGGTGGCTCTTAATTGAGGATAACTATAAGGAAGAAGCATGACACCCTATAGAGAAGAGGATGAGTATTTTGGTGAACGAACAGATGAGAACACAGTGCAGTTTATAGACTGAGAAGGATAGTTGTCCTCGAAAGGTAAATTGGTGTGAGGAGTGAAATGTGCTGCTGGAAAAGCATCATAGGTCAGGCAGCATCCAAGGAGCAGAAGAATCGATGTTTCGGGCATAAGCCCTGATGTTGATTCTCCTGATTCTCAGATGCTGCCTGACCTGCTGTGCTTTTCCAGCACCACACTCTTGTCTCTGATGTCCTGTATCTGCGGTCCTCACTTTCTCCTCATTAGTCAGGAGATCAAAGATTACAAGAAGAAGGTTGAGAACTATATTGGGCAATGGTTAGCACCGCTGCCTCACAGTGCCAGGGACCCGGGTTCAACTCCAGCCTCAGGTGACTATCTGTGTGGAGTTTGCTCATTCTCCCAGCGTCTGTGTGAGTTTCCTCAGCTGCTCTGGTTTCCTCCCACAATCCAAAGATATCCAGGTTAGGGGAATTGGTCATGTTAAATTGCCCCATAGTGTCCAGGAATGTGCAAGCTAGGTGGATTAACCATGGGAAATGCAGGGTTACAGGGATAAGTAGTTATGTGGCTCCAGGTGGGATGGCCTTCAGAGGATTAGTGTGGACCCAATGGACTGCTTCCATACTGTAGGGATTCTATGATTCCATTTGAATGTCTGGATTACAGGTCCAGTGACCTGGAAAGTTACTAGCTGACAACAGATCAAAATTGTGGCATCTCCAGTGGTCCTTCTTAGACTGCGATAATCTTCATAGAATCCTTACATTGTGGAAACAGGCCCTTTGGTCCAGCAAGTCAACATCGACCCTCCGAAGATTAACCCACCGCAACTCATTCCTCAAACGTATTATTCTACATTCACCCTTCACTAATGCATTGAACTTACGCATCTCTGAACACTATGGGCAATTTAGCATAGCCAATTCACCTAACCTGCACATCTTTGGACTGTGGGAGCACCCAGAGATAACCCATGCAGACACAGGGAGAATGTGCAAATTCCACACGGTCACCCGAAGCTATAATCGAACTGAGGGCCCTGATGCTGTGAGGCAGCCGTGCTAACTATTGAGCTACCGTACTACCTGTAAACTTGAGGCTTTTCTCCAGTGGTAACATTATTAGTTGCACAAGACTCTCTTTATAATTCCACCTCTATTCTCAATGTTTCACAATGGAGGGGAAGGAGATTCAATAGTAACTTTCAAAGTGAATAAAGTGAGAAAAAATTGCAGGGTTTTGGAGAAAACAAAAGGGACTTGTCGGAGGCTGAAGGATGACCTTATAGAATTTATAAAGTTATGAGGGGCATGGGTAGGATAAATAGACAAAGTCTCTTCCCTGGGGTGGGGGAGTCCAGAACTAGAGGGCATAAGTTGAGGGTGAGAGGGGAAAGATATAAAAGAGACCTAAGGGGCAACTTTTCCACACAGGGTGGTACATGTATGGAATGAGCTGCCAGAGGAAGTGGTGGAGGCTGGTACGATTACAACATTTAAAAGGCATCTGGATGGTATATGAATAGGAAGGGTTTGGAGGGATATGGGCCTGGCGCTAGCAGGTGGGACTAGATTGGTTTGGGATATCTAGTCAGCATGGATGAGTTGGCCCAAAGGGTCGGTTTCCATGCTGTACATCCCTATGACTCTATGACTCTATAACTGGCACAGGCACGTTGGGCTGAAGGGCCTCCAAATGTGTCTCATTGATCCACGCTGGTCCCGGAAAATCTGGACTCAGGCATGCAAAAAGGCATGGTGAGAGCGGAAGGATATCTGACACAGATTGAGAAAGTTCCTCTCTGTTTCTCTGAAAAATCAACTGGAAGTGCATCGAAGGAAATCAGCAGAAGCTGTGTTCACAAGACTTATTTTTAGAAAAGAAAGCAGTAGTGCAGCCTAGAAGTGGATTGATGTGTTCTTCTGTTTTGACGTATCAGTGAGGATTTCCTGGTGCACTGAGCAAAACAAGCATGGGGATTTTCATTGTGTTCCCTTGGAGCCAATCACTCGAGATATCAGTCGGACAAGCACTATTACAGCCATCCTATGTGATATCATCTAATGTGAACTTAGACTTTGTCTATTTATCCTATCCATGCCCCTCATAACTTTATAAATTCTATAAGGTCATCCTTCAGCCTCCGACAAGTCCCTTTTGTTTTCTCCAAAACCCTGCAATTTTTTCTCACTTTATTCACTTTGAAAGTTACTATTGAATCTCCTTCCCCTCCATTGTGAAACATTGAGAATAGAGGTTACAAAGAGAGTCATTTCTGTTCTCTCTCTCTAAACTACAAAGACTATATCTGTTTTATTTTTCTGCATTTTTGTTTGTGGACTGAATTGGGTAAATGAGAAAGTGAGGACTACAGATGTTGTGGAGATCAAAAAGCTGGAAAAGCACAACAGGTCAGGCAGCATCCAAAGAGCAGGAGAGTCGACATTTTGGGCATAAGCCTTTCATCAGGACTTATGCCTGAAACGTTGACTCTCCTGCTCCTCGGATGCTGCCTGACCTGCTGAGCTTTTCCAGTGCCGCACTTTTTGACTCTGAATTGGCTAAAGAATTATTTTCAAAGCCAAGGGAGGTTAAAGAATAATTGCACTTTTTAAAAGCATGTTACCCCAACCATGAATATAAATGGTGTTGGC
The DNA here is from genome assembly GCF_037043375.1 of Chiloscyllium plagiosum. NCBI lineage: Eukaryota > Metazoa > Chordata > Chondrichthyes > Orectolobiformes > Hemiscylliidae > Chiloscyllium > Chiloscyllium plagiosum. The sequence goes on along the minus strand of NW_028270157.1, from coordinate 20,149,478 downwards.
TCAAGCAGTGGGAAAGCCCTCTTGTAAATAGTCTGGAGCCAGGGGGGTGTCTACCAACGAGGATACAACCGCAACAAGTGACTGATTGGTCTGTGGACTGGAGACCAGTTATTGATGACAAAGGCTTGCTGCCTGCCAACAACTACATGATTGGCTCCCAGGTAACTGAACAGCTTGTGGGTGTGAACGTTCAGGTCAGAAGCTATCGGACCTCCAGAAGGGAAGGAATTGTTTTTTTGCTCTAGTGTAAAAAGGCATCTCATATCTGAAAACAGCCAGTTTATCTTTCTCCTCATCAATTAGTGTAAGCTGTGATTTAACTAATGTCAGAGACCTTTATACTTCTAAGCCATACACCTGTACCTCCTGCAAACAAGCAAACGTATCAAGAGAAGAAAAAATTGAAGGGGCAGCTTCTTGACAAGCAAAAGGAACATCTTTGAAAGCAACCATTGAACTGCCTTCCCATCCTTTCCCTCCACTTGTAATGCCCATTTTTATTTGATGTCTGTACATATATGTGGAGGGAGAGTTTCTAAGGAGGATAGTGTTTTAACAAGTCGTAGTATGCTGATGATTCATAATTGTTTACTGTCTATCTATTTCCCATAAATAGTAATTAACTTAAGTGCAGAAATCTGGCCTCTGCTTTCTGTCAACCTGGGTCTAAAAGACAGGTAAATTGGGGAATTCTGCTTTCTTTGAAATTTTTTTTAACTTTTACGATGACTGCAGGAATAGCAGGGCTTGATTTTCAACATGCTAACCCAATGAGGAGTAACAATATCGCACTCTGAAAAGTTTCCTTCCCGATTTCATAAATGTTCCTGTTGCTGAAGTTAGCAAATAATCAAGACCATAGGCCAGGATTGAATTTCCTCCCTTATCAACTTCACAATTCATATCTGCTTGTGGTTAAGTTTTACAAACAGCCTATACTACCAGATCAGCACACTAGGGTCTCTCAATGGCAGACACACGTCATCTCTGGCTTGCAGAGTTATCAAGTCATTGAGTTATACAGCACGGAAACAGGCCCTTCAGCCCAACTCGTTCTGTCTGACCTGGTTTTCTAACTGAACTAGTCCTATTTGACTGCATTTGGACCATATTCCTCTAAACCTTTCCTATCCATGTACCCGTCCAAATGTCTTTTAAATGTTGCAATTGTACTTGCCTTTACCACTTCCTCTGGCAGCTCGTTACATATACTCACCCATCCTCTCTGTGAAAAAGTGGTCCCCCAGGTCCCAAATAAACCTTTCCCCTTTCACTTTAAACTTACGCCTTCAAGTTCTGGTCTCTCCTACCCTGGGGAAAAGACCTTGGCTATTGACCTTATCTATGTCCCTCATGATTTTATAAACCTCTCTAAAGTCACCTCTTAGTCTCTTATGCTCCAGGGAAAATAGCCCAGCCTATCCAGCCGTTCCTTGAATTGAATGTGGTCGCTGGCTCTTTCCCTAATCTCAGACTTGCCTTAGAGCTGTTTTAACAAGAAAACCACCCACATCCACTTCCACAGTTCGAAGCTGTGTAGTGTTGATAAAATAAAGACGTAAAATCCTTGGTTAAACTTGAACATTGATTGAACCACACTTGTTCTACAGTCCTGCCCTCCATGTAATTGAAAGAAAGAAACAGATTAAATGTTATTTGAAAAGGTATTGATCCCAGAACTAAGCAATTATTACCCTCGGTAATGATTAATCAGGCTGGGAAATTTCTCTCCAGAAAACGGCAGACTGAGGGGTGACTTGTTTATGTTTTGAAAATAATGGAATTATTTGCTATTGAAGTGTTTAATAAGATAGACTTGGCAAAGCTGTTCCTCTTGCGGAAGTGATCAGAACTAGGAGCTGTCGATATAAGATAAGGTAATCAATATAATATAAGATAATCAGAAATGGATTCATTTAGAATTCAGGAGCAACCACTTTACCCAGAGCATCATGAGCTGAGTACCCAGGACCACAAAGAGGTGGATGGTGCAGCTGTAATTGAAGGGGAGCTGGAAGAATTCTTTGGGCAGAAAGGACAGTGACAGGGGAGATGAAGAAGAGTGGCAGGAGGTTTGTGTGGGGCATTACTCCATTGGGGATGAACGTCTTCTGCGTGCTTGGAACATTCTCTCCCCAATCCATGCAACAGCAATAACAACAACAACCTACATTTATAGTACCAATCACATGACCAAACATCCCAAAACCTGATCTTGCATCAGCCATGTCCGAAAATTCAATGATGGGGGAAGGGTGCGGTTAATTACATAAATGAAGTCTGAGGTTGTCCCCTCCTGAAGATCTTGGTAAGTCACTTGCCATTAAACTGAATGTCAGTTGTGACTGTGTTCCATCCTGGTGACTGGTAGAGAGGACAGGAAGCAGGCTACTCAAAGCTGCCTCAGCAATAGGCTCGATTGATCTGGCATCATCTGTGGAGAGAAAGCAGTGTTACTGTTTCAAGACCAGTGACCCTGTTTCAGGACAGCAGCAGAACTTTTATTGGTCATTTCCAGGATCTACAGTTTGTGTTTTTTTTGTTTAATGGGCTTGTTTTGTTTGACTGAATACCAGAGAAGGCAGTTCCCTGTGAAGAAACCACAAGGAAGCAAACTCATCCGTTTTTCAGAGAAAGTACAAGGAGGGGTGTGGGCAGCAGGAATTAAGAAGCTTTCCTGTTGAGAGGACAGTCACCATTCTCAAACACCCAATGGCCAGCTGTGACTTAGTGGGAACAGCTCAGAGATGGCTAGCAAGAGGGGACATAGCTTTAAATGGATGGGTGACAGATATAGGACAGACGTCAGAGATAGTTTCTTTACTCAGAGAGCACAAGGGGCATGAAACACATTACCTGCAACTGTAGTAGACTAGCCAACTTTAAGGGCATTTAAATAGTCCTTGGGTAAACATATGGATGAAAATGGAATAGTGTAGGATAGATAGGCTTCAGATTGGTTCCACAGGTCAGTGCAACATTGAGGGCCGAAGGGCCTGTACTATGCTGTAATGCTCTATGTTCTGAGTAATACTAACTGTGTTCCTTTGGAAATGATGAATATGAGAACTGTGTTCCTTTGGAGGTGATGATTTGATTTGATTTGATTTATTGTTTTCTCATGCTGTGATACAGCGAAAACTATTGTTTTGCGTGCTCTACAGTTAGATCATGCCATACAAAACACATCATGGTAGCAGGACAGAGTGCAGAATTCAGTGTTACAGCTGCAGAGAAGGTGCACAGAGAGAGAGAGAGATATCAGAATCAATATTTGAGAGGTACATTCAAAAGTCTGATAATAGTGGGGAAGAAACTATTCTTGAATCTGTTCTTACTTGTACTCAAACTACTATATCTTCTGCCTGACAAACGAGGGTGGAAGAGAGTATAACTAGAGTTGGAGGGATCTTTGATTAGGTTGGTTGCTTTCCCAGTACAGCAGGAAGTATAGATGGAGTCAATGGATGGAAGGCTGATTTGCGTGATGGATTAGGCTGTGTTCACAACTCTCTGTAATTCCTTGTGGTCTCAGGGAGAACAGTTGCCCTACCATGCTGTGATGCATCCAGACTGGATGCTTTCTCTGGTAATTGGTAAGACTCTTTGTGGACACACTGATTTCCTTAACCTCCTGAGGAAGGAGAGGTGTTGTGCTTTCTTGACCATCGCATCGACATCGGTGGACCAGGACAGGTTGTTGGTGATCATCACTCCCAGGAAGTTGATGTTCTCACCCAGCTCCACTACAGCACCATTGATGCACACAGGAATGTCCCCATCACTCTACTTCCTGAAGTCAATGACCAGCTCCTTCTTTTTGCTGATGTTGATGGAGAGATTGTTGTCTTTACACCATGCTGCTGAGCACTCAGTCTCTTTCCTGTATTCTGTCTCATTGTTGTTTGAGATTTGACCTACTATGGTGGTGTCATCAGTAAACAGGTTTGTGCAGATTTGGCCACACAGTCATGATTGTATAAGGAGTATAGTGGGAGGCTGACTTTTCTTTGACACTGGGATGATGATGGTCTTCTTGAAGTAGGTGGGGACTTCAGACCAAAGTAAGGAGAAGTTAAGGATGCCACCAGCTGGTCTGCGTAGGATCTGAGTCTCCAGCCTGGGACTCCACCTGGGCCAGTTGCTTTTCATGAGATGACGATGAGATGGGATGGGGTATTGAGGGAGGGTGAACAATTAGACCCAGAGACCTTCCTGCTACTCCATTGGTTTTGTATCTCAACTCCATTTACCCCACTTTGCCCCATATGTCTTGATACTTACTCAACAAAAGCCTGGTCTTGAACTTTATAGTTGACACCTCCCCACCTCCGAGAGAAAGTGAGGGCTGCAGATGCTGGAGATCAGAGCTGAAAATGTGTTGCTGGAAAAGCGCAGCAGGTCAGGCAGCATCCAAGGAACAGGAGAATCGACGTTTCAGGCATAAGCCCTTCTTCAGGAAGGGCTTATGCCCGAAACGTCGATTCTCCTGTTCCTTGGATGCTGCCTGACCTGCTGCGCTTTTCCAGCAACACATTTTCAGCTCCACCTCCCCACCTCCCCCAACATTGAAGTCTTTTGGTGGAGGGAATTTCTGATTTCCATTCCCCTTTGTGTGAAGAAGTGAGCCTGAATGACCAGGGTGCCATTCCCTTTCCATCTTCTGGAGACGTCCCAACACAGGAAGTGGCTTCTCTCGCTAGTCACCCTAGCAAATCCCTTTTCATGTCAAAAACATTGATCAGACCATCCTTTCAATCTTCTCAATTCAAACACAGCCACAGAATGTTCACATGGCAAAAAGAGCCCATTCATTCCCATCATGGCTGTATCACCTCTCCGAATGAACCTGTACTTCACACAATCTAGTCTCCTATATATCTACTGCTCACAATGTGGTCTCCTCTACAGCGGGGAGACACACCGCAGACTGGGTGACCGCTTTGTAGAACACTGACGTTCTGTCTGCAGACATGTCTCTGGGCTTCCTGCCACCCGCCACTTCAACACACCACCGTGTTCCCCAGCTGACATCTCTCCTTCTGGCTTGCTGCAGTGTTTCATGGAAGCTCAGCACAATTTGGAAGATCCACATTTCATTTTCCACTTGGGAACCCTTCAGCCTTTGGGCTCAATATGGAGTTTAACAATTTTAGGGCCTGAGCATATTCTCCCATAATCTTTACTTCAACCCACACACACACGCCAGATCCTGTCATTCCCTGGGATGCAACCATAACAAATCTATTATCAGTCCCCATTAGCAGCTATTGAATCCCTTGGCTGATGTTTACTCATTCCTTTATCTGTCCAAAAGTTGTTCACTTTCTCTGGGCTCCACCTCCATCTATTGTTTACTCCTCTCCCCTTCCCCTCCACCCTATCCTCAGCATAGATGCCAACCTTTTCCTAGCCACAATCAATTCTGAAGAAGGGTCACTGGACCCGAAATGTTAACTTTGCATTCTGTCCACAGGTGCTACCAGACCTACTGAGTTTACCCAGCAACTTCTAATTTTGTTTCTGATTATTCCACATTCCCATCTACCCCGGTAAGCTTGCACCTCTCTTGCTCATCAAGAAGCCAGCTATCGCTGTCTTAAAAAATTCCACAACACCAGGTTATAGTCCAACAGGTTTATTTGGAAGGACTAGCATCAGGTGGTTATTGAAGAAGCAGCACTCCAAAAGCTAGTGCTTCTAAATAAACCTGTTGGACTATAACCTGGTGTTGTGTGATTTTTAACTTTGTCCACCCCAGTCCAACACTGGCTCCTCCAAATTGTAAAAGTATTCAGTTTCCATTGCCTTTAGGGAGAGTTCCAAAGACTTACAACACTCATTGAGAAAATAATCCCTCTTTCCCTTTGTCCTCAATGATTGATGTCTTATTTTCCATCAGTGATGCCTCGTTCTCAGCTCTCCCATGAGAGGAAACATCCTCACCAGATGAAGACATTCAAGATCCAACAGGACTTTACCATTTTTCTGCCTTCTCCCCATAGCAGACATATGGTTCCTCTTCAACTAACAGTCTAACTCCCTCTTAAATGCATTGACTGAATCTGCCTCCATCGTACCATCAGGCAGTACTTTCCAGACCTTAACCACTTGCCATGAAGAGTTATTAATTCACTGCATTTAAATTCCAGCAGCTGCAATGGTCAGATTTTAATGCATTTTTCCTAGATAATTAGTCAAGGGCTCTGAACATTAGTCTAATCACATTCTACTACATCAGCATCTCCCACTTTGATTTAACCTGTCCATGAAACATCCTCATAATGCAACCTTTTAATGTTCGTTCTCATTTGACTGACTCCAGCCGTTAATTGCCAATGCCGGATTAATGAATTTATATCAGTGACCAAATCATGGTGGTTAAGAATTTCTCAGAATTCCAAGTACATTCTTGTACAAAGTGCGGGATAAGGAGCTATTGCCCCTTATTCTGATCCAGCTGATGTTATCACTGGACAAGTCAGATCCAGTAATCTGGTTTGATAGATCAGAGTTTGCTTTGTTCCTTCACTGAAACATAAGCACACAATGCTGCAGATGTTCTTTTAATAGCAAAACAAAAGTTTGTTACGCCACATAAATGAAGATAAAATAAAATAAGCAAAGCTATTCACAGGTGACACAATTTTTTGTGTGTGTTTGTGTCTATCCCTCTCTGTCTTTGTCTGTTTTTGTGTGTGTTTGTGTCCATGTACATCTCTGTGTTGATGGCTGTGGAAATGTACGTGTTGATTTAACTGAACACAAATTCTCAAAACTCACACAGTATTTATGATGTTGACATGAAATCCAGATAAAGATTAGTTCAGATTACTTACAGTGTGGAAACAGGCCCTTCGGCCCAACAAGTCCGCACCGACCCTCCGAAGAGCAACCCACCCAGACCCATTCCCCTACATTTACCCCTTCACCTAAAACTACGGGCAATTTAGCATGGCCAATTCACCTGATCTGCACATTTTTGGACAGTGGGAGGAAACCAGAGGAAACCCACGCAGACACAGGGAGAATGTGCAAACTTCACACAGACAGTTGCCTGAGGCGGGAATTGAACCCAGGTCTCCGGTGCTGTGATGCAGCAGTGCTAACCACTGTGCCACCCATTGTGCCACTGTGCCACCCATAAAGTTTCAGGTTTCTGGCTAAAACAGAATAAATTGGAAAGGAGTGTTATAACACTTCTGTCTGCTCCACTGGAGGGCTCTCTTGGTCTGGAGAAATGCTTATTCACTCGATGTCAATGTGACATCAGTGTGCAGGGATGGTCTGATATGCAGCCCAATTCACAACAGATCCCATTCGCTGCAAGTGGTGCTGCTCAGAACCCACTCAAGTTCTAACTATCTCTTAACAGACATTGTTAGACAAAAAATGATGATCTGGTCATTAAAATGATGATCTGGTCATTAAAATGATGATCTGGTCATTGCTTGTGGGAGGTTGCTGTCCACTGATTGACTCCTGAGTTTCGGACATTATACCAATCACCACACTGTAGTTGGCTGTGGAAGACTTTGGGATGTCCTAAGAAATACATATTAGTCACATGTTCTACTTAGGCACTTTATAGTCTTCAGAATTCAATATTTCCATGCATGAACTCTGCCCTTCATTTCCTTGTGCCTTGTTTGTCTGGGTTTGCTTTTGCCAGACCTGATATCTTTTCTACAATTCACACCTATTATTAACACTTATTTTGCATCTCAAACTCTTTTTTACCACCAGGAGCACTCACTTTGGCTTTGCCCCGGACACCATTTGCTCCTTCGTCCTGATTGGGGCAGCATCAACACAATAATTTTCCAGACCTCCTCAGTCATGAAGAAGACATGGTGGACTCAAAATGCTAAAATCACACAAAGAACTGTGGATGCTGGAGATCTGAAATGAAAAAGAAGTTGGTGGCGAAGCTCAGCAAGCCTAGAAGCACCTGTGAAAAGAAAGCAGAGTTAATATTTACAGTCCAGTTACTCTCATCAGAAATAAAACGCTAACCCTGTTTCTCTCTCCACAGATGCCCCCGGACGTGTTGAATTTCTTCTATTCCTTTGTTTTTATTGCACGTTCCTCCGCATTCCCTTTCCTTTTTCTCCAATGTAGCAATATACCTTCAAAACTCAGAAATTTATGCTTTTTTAAAGTTCACTCATGATACTTGGGCATATCTGGCTGGTCAGCATTTACTGACCATCCCTAGTTGTCTTTGAGAAGGTGATGGCGAGCTGCTGTCTTGAATCACTGCAGACCATGAGCCTTACTTTGGTTGTGGGTAAAGTGTTGGAAAGGATTATAAGAGATAGGATTTATAAGCATTTGGAAAGGAATAATTTGATGAGGGGTCGTCAACACGGTTTTGTGAAGGGTAGGTTGTGCCTCACAAACCTTATTGAATTCTTTGAGAAGGTGACCAAACAGGTGGATGAGGGTAAAGCAGTTGATGTGCTGTATATGGGTTTCAGTAAAGCGTTTGATTAGGTTCCCCACAATAGGCTATTGCGTAAAATATGGAGGTATGGGATTGAGGGTGATTTAGTGAGTTGGATCAGTGGTGGTTGATGGGAAATGCTTATCCTGGAGTTTAGTTACTAGGGGGGCTACCACAAGGATTTGATTTGAGGCCACTGCTGTTTGTCATTTTTATAAATGACCTGGATGAGGGCGTAGAAGGATGGGTTAGTAAATTTGTAAATGACACTAAGGTCAGTGGAGTTGTGGACAGTGCTGAAGGATGTTGTAGGTAACAGAGGGACATAGATAAGCTGCAGAACCGGGCCAAAAGGTGGCAAATGGAGTTTAATGCAGAAAAGTGTAAGGTGATTCACTTTTGAAGGAGTAACAGGAATACAGAGTACTGGCTAATGGTAAGATTCTTGCCAGTGTGGATGATCAGAGAGAGATCTCAGTGTCCATGTACATAGATTCCTGAATGTTGGCACCCAGGTTAATAGGGTTGTTAAGAAGGCATACAGTCTGTTAGCTTTTATTGATAGAGGGATTGAGTTTTGGAGCCATGAGGTCATGTTACAGCTGTACAAAACTCTGGTGTAGCCGCACTTAGAGTTGCATACTGTTCTGGTCTCCGCATAATACAAAGGATGTGGAAACATTGAAAAGGGTTCAGAGGAGATTTACCAGGATGTTGCCTGGTATGGAGAGAAAATCTTATGAGGAAAGACTGAGGGGTCTGAGGCTGTTTTCAGTAGAAAAAAGAAGGTTGAGAGGTGACTTAATGTAGACATACAAGATAATCAGAGGATTAGATAGGGTGGACAGTGAGAGCCTTTATCCTCAGATGATGATGGCTAGCACAAGGGGACGTAGCTTTAAATTGAGGGGTGATAGATATAGGACAGGTGTCAGAGGTAGTTTCTTTACTTAGAGAGTAGTAAGGGTATGGAGTGCATTGCCTGCAACAGTAGTAGACTCTCCAACTTTAAGGGCTTTAAATGGTCATTGGATAAACATATGGGTGATAATGAAATAGTGTAGTGAAATAGTGATGGGCTTCAGATTGGTTTCACAGGGCAGCATCGAGGGCTGAAGGGTCTGTACTGTGCTGTAATGTTCTATGTTCTATAATGCCCTTAGGGAGGGAATTCCAGGATTTTGACCTAGTGACAGTAAAGGACCCGCAATATATTTTCAAGTCAGGATGGTGAATGGCTTGGAGGGGAACTTGCAGGTGGTGGTGTTCCCATGTATCTGCTGCCCTTGTCCTTCTAGATGGACGCGATTAGATTTCTGCAGTGCATCTTGTAGATAATACACACTGCTGCTACTGAGTATCAGTGGAAGGAGTGGATGCCTGCGGATGTGGTGCCAATCAAGCGGGCTGCTCTGTCCTGGATGGTATCAAGCTTCTTGACTGTTGTTGGTGCTGCACCCATCCAGGAAAGAGAAGAGTATTCCATCACACTTCTGACTTGTGCCTTGTAGATAGTGGATAGATGTTGGGGAGTCAAGAGGTGGGTTACTTTCTGCAGTCTCCCTAGTTTCTGACCTGATTTTGTAGCTATTGTGTTTATGTAGTGAGTTCCGTTGAGTTTCTGATCAATGGTAACTCCCAGGATGTTGAGGGTAACACCATTGAATGTCAAGGGGTGATGATTAGATTGTCTTCTATTGGAAATGGTCATTGCATGGCAGTTGTGTGACGCCAATGTTATTTACCACTTGTCAGCCCTACTCTGGATATTGTTTAGATCTTGCTGCATTTGAACATGAACTATTTCAGTATCTGGGGAGCTATGAATGGTGCTGATCATTGTGCAATCATTGGCGAACATTCCCACTTCAGACATTGTGATGGAGGAAGGGTCATGTGTAATAGAACAATTCAGTCTTCCCTGCTAAGGAAAAATGTACATTCCAGGGCAATTCCAGAGCAATCCCAGAGTTCAAGATTCAGGGATTTGTGCAGAATCTGGACTAGCCAAATCTTTGCTCTATTCACACATCTCCCAGAAATGGGAAAGCTCAAATGCAGGATGAACGCTCCCATCCTGTACCTCCCAACACTGACCCTGTCACATCCAGGAGATGTGAGACATTGTTATAAATACAACACAACATAGCACAGGAACAGGCTTTTCAGAACACCAAATCCACACCCGATTCCTAGTCCTTATTTAGATCCGCTACTTATGGCCCATGCTCAGTATCTATCCCTTTGTTTGTGTATTTATCAAAATACACCTTAAATATTGCTAACATGCCTGCATCATTGACAGTGCATTCTGGGCACCCACAACCCTCTTTGTGAAATGTTTTGCCTGCACTTCTCCTCTAAATGTTCATCCTCTCACCTTGAACCTGTGCTCTCTTGTAGATGACCTTTACACCCTGCGAAAAAGCCTTTGACTCTTCATCCTTTCTCTGCCTGTCAAAATTGTGTAGACTTCTATCAGGTCACCCCTCAGCCTTCAAGTTTATCCAACCGAGTTTATCCAACCTCTTCTCATGACTAAAACCCTCCAGACCAGGCCATATCCTGGTAAACCTTCTCTGCACCCTCTCTAAAGCATCCATGTACATTTGGTATTGTGACAAACAGAATTGCATGTAATATTCCAAATGTGATCTAACTGAAGTGTTGTACAGGTGTAACAGAACTTGCCAACTTTAATATTTGATGCCCCAGCCGATGAAGGCAAACGTGCTGTATGCCTTCTGGACCACCTTACCCACCTTACTCACCTGCGTTGCCACATTCAGGGATCTGTGGACTTGTAAATCCAGAACTCTCTGTATGTCAATGGTCCTAAGCTTTCTGCCATTTACTGTATAATTCGCACCTTAATTTGACCTTCCAAAATGCATCACCTCCCATGTGGCTGGAGTAAACTTCATCTGCCATTTCTCTGCCTAAGTCTGAAATCTATCTGTATCCAGCTGTATCCTTTGACAGTCCTCCTCATTATCTGCAACTCCACCAACTTTGGTGTCATCTGCAAATTTTCTAATCAGACCGCTTATATTTTCCTCTAGATCATTTAGAAATATTGCAAACAATGTGGAACTGATCCGATGGTCCCAACACTCAACCCTGCGGAACACCACTAGTTACTGATCTCCATTCTGAAAAGCACCCTTGCATTGTCACTCTCTGCCTTTTATAACCAAGCCAGTTTTGTATCCATCTGGCCAGCTCATCCTGGATCCCATGAGACTCTAACTTCTATACCTTCTGTATCTCTGTTTCCCTTCTTAAACATTGGCCATTTTCCAGTCCTCTGGAACTTTGCCTGAGGTCAAAGAGGATGCAAAGATATCTGTTAATGCCACCAGCTATTTCCTCCCTTGCTTTCCACAGTATTCTGGGATAGATCCTGTCTGGCCCTGGGGACTTGTCTATCTTAATATTTCAAGACACTTAACACTCTGTCCTTCATTATTCTGACCTGTCGGAGGTTGTTCCTGTATCATATTTTACAGCAGTGCTATGGCACTTCAAATGAACAGATTAGCACTTGCCTCAAAGTAGCAGGCAAAGGAGCAATACATGTAGCTTTCATCCAGCAATATTGGGCTCCTGCATTCCTAGAGGGTACAGGGAAGTCTGTAAATGGAAAGCAAATGATGAGTGATGTAAAGATTAGTGGATTCTGCTGTTGAAATAGACTATCAGCTTTCACTGTGATTAAGGAGTAAATTGGACAGTGACAACTAGAGACTGCACATGTACGGAGATGAGGAAGTTCCTGACAGAGATGATCTGCTTGTCTGTCGGCTCTTCCCCACTGGTATCATACTGACAGGCTTGGCATCAAGGGTATGAAATTGTAGCACTTATCAGTGTGGTGCCAGCAGAAAGACACCATTCAGCATGTCATAGTTGTGTGAAGGAGCAACTTATTGAGTGCCATTACCCCACCTTCACCCTGTAGCCCTGCGCCTTCTTCCCAATACAGGTAATCCAATTCCCTCTTGAGCACTTCAATTGAACATTCCTCCACAGTATTCACAAGTGGCAGATTCCAGATCTTAACTGCATTAAAAGACATTTATAATTTTAATGGATCTGCTCAAGTATATTGTGATACAACTCTAGGAACAGGTGGGATTTGAACCCAGACCTCCTGGCCCAGAGGGAGGGACACTACCACATTACCACTAGATCACCCATGACAGGGTTGACTCACATGTGTCTTTTGCTTCCTTCATCCATGACTTAAAACCTATGCTTCTTATTCTCAACTCTTCACGATCACAGTTTCGCTTTATCTACTCTGTTAAGATTCTTCATGATTTAGAAGACTTACATCAAATCCCCTCACAGCCTTCACATCTCCCAGATATACAGTTGCCAACATTTTCAATCTATCTTCAGGACTGAAGTTCCTCATCTGTGGAACTGATCCGATGGATCTTTTTTCTACTCCCTGTACTGGCCCATGCAACACAACAGGAAAGTGCAAGTCATTTTTAAATCAGCCAGTTCAGTGATATTATTGCACACCTCTGGAGCAGGTCTCCTGGCTCAGAGATAGGGACATTACCATTACACCTCAAAAGGCCCCTACCCAGGAAAGTGCAATCAAGTAACTTTTTTTTAACACTTGGTGGTATCGCGATGAGTGCCAGAAAGTCTCTCTGACCCTGGAAATTTATTTTAGGATATGAAATCTCATTCTTTAGATTTAATTCATTGTTGGAAGCTTAAAAACAAAATTGTTTATAGCTTTTCTTTCTATCCATTTTATCTCTCTCTTTACCTATTTTTCTTTCCCTCTCTTTATTTCCCTTTCTGTAATCAACTTGACATTGAATTCAATATTCGGACAGAAACTTCCCAGTTCAGACGCTGTGGACTGGACTTACGGTTTTGAACTGGCTGTGAGTCAGAAGTTGGACAGCATGTGAAAATAGTGTTGCAGAGTGCGCTGGTCTATTGCTACTGTTCCACTCCAGTCAAGGTGGGATTGATACTGACAGGGCTCTCCTCATCCACACAGCAGGCAGCTGATACAGCTCACCAAGAGCTCTGTTAAGTTGAATTAATGGAAGCCGGCAGGAATTTTCCAATTGGAATCCAGTTTTCCATGGATGGTAGGGCACATTTAACTGTCTAGCACCCAGCAGTGGGCACATTGTAACCACCATACCCTGCAGTGTTAAAGGGATCTCCCTGTGTGAGCTTTGGCTCCAAAAGCGTACCTGTTTTAGCGATGCTCCTGTTATTTCCCATAATATGAGAACAAGGTGTGGGTAATATGATATTGAAAGATCCAACAGATGTTAATTACAGCTCAATGATGTGTATAAACATTGCATTCACAGCCACTTTAGTGCTTATCATATGTACCATGATTCAAGTGATCCCAGTTAGAATGGGATTCGAGACCTTTGCAACGTCCAGTCACATGCTATGATATATTGATAATATCACTCATATGACTCTTCAAGGTAGATATACTAACTGTGAGACATACAAAATTTCTCTGTGCTATTTTTTGGATGTAGGAACAACCACATACCACCTTCTACAGTGGTGCAAGGACCAAATGAGTGTTTTAAAGATGCTAATCACAAGCCACCTCCATGCTGAAGCTCCCTCTCTCTTACTTCCCTTCATTACAGTCTGCTGCTTCCCTCAAACTGGAAGGACTCTGAATGGCATCCATCTTCAAAAGTGGACAAGTGCAGATCCCAATGTGTGATAGATAGCCCCCATAGGAATGACTCTGTTTCTCACCACTAACAGGAAGACAGCCAGCCTTCTGTGTCTCAGGAAGGTTTCTGAAAGAATAAGGAGACTTCATTTCTCAGTCCATACAGATCCTGGACATCCTTATTGAACTAGAATAAGAAATGGAACTAGAATTAGAATTAGTTTTATTGCCACATGTACTCAAGTGCAGAGATACAAGAGAACAGTGAAAAGTGTACTAAATCAGCATTTCCAGTACCATCTTAGGTTCAAAGACACAAAAATAGGAGTTGCTGAAAAAGCTCAGCAGGCCTAACAGCATCTTTGCAGAGAAATCAAAGTTAACATTTCTGGTCCGGTGACCCTTCCTCAGAATGTTTACAGCATCTGCAGTTCTTCTGGTTTCCATTAGGTACAAAAACACCTGGGTACGAAAATCTTCCGTACAAATTAGAAAAATAAAGAAATAAAGTTAAAAGATCAGCATTACAGTCCTTATAAAGCTAGGTACAAAGATATGCATATTCAAAACAAAGATCAATATATTTCTAGAGGTATGGTGGATGGCAATTGCTCTGCCTAGGATGATAAGAAACTCTCGGAAGTTGTGTGCACAGCTCAGACCATCATGGAAGCCAACCTCCATCTATGGATTTCATTTATACTTCTTACTGCCGCAGAACAGCTACTAACATCATCAAAGACTCCTCCCATCCCCGTAAGGCTCTTTTCCAACCTCTTCCATCAGGCAGTAGGTACAGAAGCTTGAACACATGCACCAACAGGTTCATGAACAGCCTCTTCCCTGCTGTTATTAGATTGCTGAACGGACCTCTCTAACTTCAAATAATGTTAATCTTGCTTTGTTCACCTCCTAAACAGCCGTAACCTTGTATGTCTTGCCCTGTCTAAGTATTCCATGATCTGTATGTCCATCTATGCTATGATGTGCCTGTATACTCACAAAACAAATACTATCATCCTGCTTAGGTACATGTGACCACAATAAATCAAATCAAGTCAAATCAAATTATGATGGTCTGAATTATATTCTATACTGTAGCCATTAAATAAACCTATTAGCAGTTAAAAAAAAAGGACTTGCCTTTTGTGACATTAGAGCCAAGGGTGTGTTGCTGGAAAAGCACAACAGGTCAGGCAGCATCCGTGGAACAGGAAAATCGACATTTCGGTCAGAAGCCCTTCATCAGGGATGAGGCTAGGAGCCTCAAGGGTGGAGAGATAAATGGGAGGGTGGGTGGGGGGGGGGCAGGGTGCAGCTGGGGCTGGGGGGAAGGTAGCAGAGAATGTGATAGGTGGATGGAGGTCGGGGTAAAAGTGATAGGTCAGAGAGGAGGGTGGAGCGGATAGGTGGGAAGGAAGATGGACAGATGGGATGGGTCATGAGGACAGTGCTGAGCTGGAAGGTTGGAACTGGGGTAAGGTGGGGTGGGTGGAGAAATGAGGAAACTGGTGAAATCCACATTGATGCCATGTGACATTAGATATCCCCATGCTACATAGCTAATGAGATGCATTTTGAGGTATAATCACAGGTTCTATCTTTGCTTGTATTTCTAATCATGAGGAATTACACTAATGACAATAAATTATCCGACTTTTGTATGGACTTCTCATATGTTAACTGTTAAATGATGATGTTGTTTTGGATTTCCTATATTTCATTGTGAAGGTTGAGACTGAATCTGTGAAAAATTGTGAACTTAATGATGAGCAACTTAACATTATTCAAATGCTGAAACCAAAAGCAGAAAATTTAATTTTTTTATTGGTCAAAGGTGATTTTGTTGCAAATTAAGGAATTCAGATAGTGGAAATGAAACATGGATTTTTCACCTCTTTAATTTAATAATGTGCATGAAAGAAGACATTCAATTTGAAAGGTTTATTTTGTTTGCAAATATTTGTACATCAAGGACTGCTGATTTTTTGAGAAAGTTTGGCCGAGGTTAGAAATGCTGTGTCTCCTAAATTTGCAAACTGTTTCAACAAATCGCAGAGAAAATTGAAAAATCTCTTTGCATCTTAATGATCAAACAGCGAGAGGAAGTTGTAGACTAATTAAATGTCACAGTGCCACTGTGCATGTCCGTGGAATGTAAATGAATGTAATTAAGATGCATAATTAAAGCAGGGCTAATTTTATGAATAGACAACTAAAGGAAACTAATTACCTATGAAAATGTATGTAAAATCTCTGAACGATGCTTTAACTTTGGCCCACACTCCATTCTAGGTTAGTGAGTTACAAACACATTTATCAATGAAACCTGAAGTACATTTGGCAGATTGTATTTGTTAATAGTTGTTTGTGAACTTTTCCAAAATAATAAAGATACTTTGTGGCATTGGACTAAAATTGATGGCACTATAGGGAAGGCAGCAGCGTGATGATAATCCTAATAATTCATGGACCCAAACTCATACATTGAAAGCATTAATTGGATTTATTGTAGTTGCATGTACCCGAGTACAGTGAAAAGCTTTATTTTGCGAGTAGTATAGGCAGATCAGAGAGAATAAGGACTTACAGATCATTGGGTTCTTGGACAAAGCAGGGCATACAAGGCTATGGCTGCATAGGAGGTGCACAAAGCAAGATCAACAAAAGCAAGTTAAAGAGGTCCACTCAGCAAGGAAGAAATTGTTCTTGAACCTGTTGATGCTTGTGTTCAAGCTTCCCCCATATTCAATTTCTACATACCAGTAATTAGATTAGATTACTTTACGGTGTGGAAACAGGCCCTTCGGCCCAACAAGTCCACACCGCCCCGCCGAAGTGCAAACCACCCATACCCCTACATTTACCCCTTACCTAACACTACGGGCAATTTAGCATGGCCAATTCACCTGACCTGCACATCTTTGGACTGTGGGAGGAAACCGGAGCACCCGGAGGAAACCCACGCAGACACGGGGAGAATGTGCAAACTCCACACAGTCAGTCGCCTGAGGCGGGAATTGAACCTGGGTCTCTGGCGCTGTGAGGCAACAGTGCTAACCACTGTGCCACCGTGCCGCCCACAAATTAAGGAATCAATCCACACTTGAGAACTTTTCTCAATAGTGATGGCATGAGGCAACTAGTGATTGTTATAAATCTTCATCTGGTTCACTAATGTCCTTCTGCAAAGGAAATCTGCCATCCATACACAGTCTGGCCTGCTCCAGATGCGTAATAATTTTCCTGCACTGGAATTGCCCTGCAACCCATAAGAACAGAAGAACCAGGAGCAGGAGTAGGCCACTCAGCCCTTCCAGCCTGCTCGTCCACTCAATAAGATCACTGCTGGTCTTTTTGTGGCCTCAGTTCCACTTACCAGCCCTCTCACCATCACCCTTTATTCCTTCATTGTTAAAAAAAACCTATCTTAGCTTTAAAAACGTTTACTGAAGTAGCATCAACAACTTCACTGGGCAAGGAATTCCACAGATCCACAACCCTCTGGATGAAGAAGTTCCTTCTCAACGCAAGTCCTAAACCTGCTCCCTCTGATTCTGAAGCTATGCCCTCTTGTCCCAGTTTCACCCACCAGTGGAAACGTCCTCTCTATTTCTATCTTATTTATTGCCTTCATGATTTTATATGTTTCTATCAGATCGCCCCCCCCCCCCCCAAATTCTTCTAAATTCCAATGAATATAATCCCAGTTTCCTCAGTCTCTCCTCATAAGCCAACTCTCTCAACTCCGGAATCAACCTAGTGAACCTCCTCTGCACCCCCTCCAGTGCCGTACATCCTTTCTCAAGTAAGGAGACTAAAACAGCACACAGTACTTCTGTTCATATGGGTTGCGGGGCAATTTCAGTGCAAGTCTCATCAGCACCCTATAAACTCAGTCGTACCAAGCCATTATCTCATGGATTGCAGCGGTTCAAGAAGGCAGGTGCCCACCACCTTCTCGAGGGCAATTAGCGAAGAACAACGAAAGGCTAGCCCAGACAGTGAAGCCTACGGCCTACGAGTGATTTTTAAAAATAGCCATGGTTTAATTTGCAAAGATTCAAGTTAAAGCAGACCAGCTTTGGACTAAACTGTTTATCAAGTTAGTTTATTATTAATTATTACTGAAAGATCCTGAGGGATGAAGCGATAAGAGTATTAACAAGAAATTGCAGATTAAAACCAGTACAGATAAGCCAAAAGATATTTATAATTAAAGTGGGGTAGTGTGAACCAGCCGGGAACTTTCTCTCTCATCCGAACTGTGATGTTTTGTTGGTCTACTTGTTTAAGAAAGCACCAAGTATACAATTACTGAAGCCGTCACAGCTACTGGTTCTAGCTTCAAGTTTTTGATTTGGTTTGCTTAGTCTTTGCAATGGCAACAAAGAACACAAATAATTGTTCCCAACAGAACATTACAAAGACTTACTTTTGGTTTAATTACTATAAGACCACAAAACCAGAAGATGTGGGATCAGAAGTTAGCCATTTGACACAACAAGTCTGGTCCACCACTTAATGACAATCATGACTGATCTGATAACCTCCAACTCCTTAAAACCTTCACAAAGTTGGAAAAGCACAGGAAGCAGTACAGAGATACAGTATTACAAAGAAACAGATTTAAAAACAATGAA
Organism: Chiloscyllium plagiosum; assembly: GCF_037043375.1. Taxonomy (NCBI): domain Eukaryota; kingdom Metazoa; phylum Chordata; class Chondrichthyes; order Orectolobiformes; family Hemiscylliidae; genus Chiloscyllium; species Chiloscyllium plagiosum. The sequence goes on along the minus strand of NW_028270157.1, from coordinate 20,130,703 downwards.
ATCTGTAAAGCAAGAGAAGAATAACTAGTAGTACAATTTTAAGACTTCATCAAAGAATTTAACAGTCATACAGTAACAGAGAGTTAAAAACTACTGACAAATAAAGAGAATGCTGCACAGAGTCTCACAGACTTTACAGCAGTTCATTAATGAATGCAAGGGACAAACTTAAAGAAGAGTAAAATTGAAGCAGTGTTGCAATGGTGCAGATTTAAAATATCTTTTCAGTAACAAGATTAAACAGCAGATTGACAAAATAGGAAAAAGATGTATTTCTTAGCAGATTCAAGGCCAGCAATGGACCATACAGTCAAAGAAAACTGGACTTCATGGAGGCAAAAGTTCTTAAAATTCAACATTGCTATAAAATCTAACATTAGTTGCAGAAAAGTACACAATTACAGAGTTGCAGAAAAGGAGGATGTTATGCATAAAAACCTTAAAATCGCACAACAATCTTTAGAAAATATGACAGAGGCATCTATAGGGAAATTTGGTGATTCCAAAAATCTAGTTTTCACAAAACCTAATGGATATCCTATTAAAGTTTCAGCTTCTTACAAGTGCTGAGATCAGTTTTGTATCAGACCAGTTGCCAAGGATAAAGAAGCAGAATCGACAGCCTAAAAAGATCAGACTATCTGGTGAAGGTGGGATAACTGTGAAGAGCACAGAAACGTTACAAGTATACCACAAAGCAGCACACATCAGAGAGATGAAAATGTGTACATTGTTTGCAATCAACCAACTTCACTTTTCAGTCCCTGCATATCATTACGGCAACTTCCTTATAAGTCAGGAAGAAGTTTGACTACCCCCCCACAGAGCAACTGGCCCAGAGGAGGTGGTCATGTAGTGGCATTAACACTGGGTTACCAATGTAAAACCCCAGGCTAGTGTTTGGTGGATATGGGTTCCAACCCAATGTTGGCAAATGGTGAAAATTTGATTAGTTAATAATCTGGAATTAAAATAGCAGAATGGTCACCATGCAACCACTGACAATTGACATAAAAACCCCATCTGACTCACAAAAGTCCGTCAGAGAACATTATTTTACCATCATTGTGTGGTCTGGCCTAAATGTTTAAAAAGCCATATATTTTTCATTATTTGCAATAATTTACTGAAATGGACTGTTATAATTGAAAATTTGTAGACTGTTGCAACTTGAGAAACAAGTATTGCATTTTGATGATCTGGGTGATACATGTTGCTTTTCAGAAATAGAAAGAGGAAGAATTCAAGACTGAATGGTACCAAGACTCTTTTGTATTCAGGAAATTCTTGCTAGCGATAGATAACAGATGCGCTATTAGAATGTCAAAGCTCAGTAAGTGCCAAGAGTGGTGGAGATTGAAAACATTCAGAGCAAGACAAAACAAAGCATTTTCAACCAGTCATAAAATCCCCACAGTGTGGAAGCAGGTCATTCAACCCATTGATCCCACACCAACCCTTTGAACAGCATCTCACCCAGACCCAGCACCCTGACCCTATCCCCATAATCCTGCATTTCCCACAGCTAATCCACCTAAACTGCACATCCCTGGACACTACAGGCAATTTCCCATGGCCAAACCACCTAACCTGCACATTTTTGTGACTGTGGGAGGAAACTGGAACACCTGGAGGAAACACACGCAGACACAGAGAGACCATGCAAACTCCACACAGACAGGTCACCCAAGGCTGGAATCAAACTGTGTCCCCAGTGCTGAGAGACAGCAGTGCTAACCATTGAGACATCATCTTGCCCAAGGGAAAACCAGTGGAAGATATAATTAGACTTCCTAAACTCATGACAGATCATGAAGAAAAAAATAAACTGTTGAGCTGATCATTGATGAAATAAAGTAAGTATTTCATGTGTCCAAGATGAAACGTTGGCCAGCAACAGAGGCTCAATCAAATTTGACACGAATAAAAGAGAGACTAACATTGTATTTTGTTAAAATTGATTCACGAATGTGGACGCCACTGGCGAGGGAAGCATTCATTGCACATCCTTAATTACCCACGAGGAGGTCAAGAGTCAACAAAATTGCTGTGGGTCTGGAGTCACATTTAAGCCAATCTGAGTAAGGGCACAGCAGATTTCCTACCCTAAAGGACATTAGTGAATCAGATGGGTTTTTACAACAATCGACAGTAGTCACTATTAGGCTATCCTTTTTAAAAATTTTACCTTTTTAAAAATATCACCAATGGCCATGGTAGGATACAACAACATGCCGGGATTATGGATTGACATTCCCCACTACACCACTGCCTCCCCGTTCACTAACATGTCCGGAACAAAACTCCAGCAAGTTGGTTGAGAGACAAACTCTGATAGCCAATAGTCCTTCTCAATCATAATGGTTTAGCATTGCATTGGTGTTAGATATATTCGAAAGGATACACATTGCCAGGTGTACAGACTCAGTCAGCAGTGTGGTGGTCAGAAGTCTCAAAAATGATTAAAGATCTCATATCCCATATTAAAACCTACAATTATATTTCAGTTATTGTATTTGTTGCTCCCGGTGCGGTCTCCTCTATATTGGGGAGACTGGATGCCTTCTTGCAGTACACTTTAGAGAACATCTCCAGGACACCTGCACCAATTATCCCCACCGCCCCGTGACCAAACATTTCAACACCACCCTGCCCTACTCTGCCAAGGATGTACAGGTCAGGGCCTCTTCCATCACCACTCCCTCACCACCCGACGCCTGGAGGAAGAATGCCTTATCTTCCGTCTCAGGACCCTTCAACCCCAGGGCATCAATGTGGACTTCACCAGTTTCCTCATTTCCCCTCCCCTACCTTACTCTAGTTCCAACCTTCTAGCTTAGGCCTGTCCTCATGACCTATCCCACCTGTCAATCTTCCTTCCTACTGATCTGCTCCACCCTCCTCTCCGACCTATCACCTCTACCCCCACCTCCATCCACCTATTGCACTCTCAGCTACCTTCCCCCGAGCCCCACACCCTCCCATTTACCTCTCCACCCCCAAGGGTCCTAGCCTCATTCCTGATGAAGGGCTCCGGCCCGAACTAACAATTCTCCTGCTCCTCGGATGCTGCCTGACCTGCTGTGCTTTTCCAGCACCACAGTCTCAATTATATAAGATTGTCAAGTCTGGAGAACACCTCTGTTATCATTCAAGGTTGATCAGGAGCTAAAACCCAGCCAAACTTGGAAAAAGAAGTGAATACTGAGAAGTGGAATGAGCAAGCCAACCCACTTCACTGCTACTTCACTGATCACCTTCAGACAACAGAGAAATTAATGCCACTGACAGAGCTGGTGTTGAGTGAGCAGAAATTTTCAGTAACATAACTGAGTGCCTGGAAAGATTTACTCTAATCATCAAACAAACATTATGAGTGACTGTAGACTTCTAGCCTGGTTGATAGGTCAAAAGAGCATATAATTCCATGGGTCCAGGCCTGGAATCCAGGACATGATCAAGATGAAAAACTGCCTGGTCCAAGCATCCGGGATGTTGCAAAAACAGGATCTACCTCAACCAATTAGAAAGCAATTTCCTCTTCCAGAAATCCAGGAGATGACAAGAAAATAACCCTGGTGCCAACAGAGCAGCTATCTTCCAAGGAGGGACTTGAGGAGACTAATGCATGTCCAGAGAAGGCAATGGATCAACAATAGTATCCATAAAGAAGAAAATTGTCTGCAAATGATATCTGAGGGCTAAAAAAGTCCTTCGGGTAGAGAAATGAATCACAGCTCAGAACCAGGATCAAGAGTTGTCAGGTCAGAGACCTAAACTTCAAGTCCAAAGAGATTGTGTCCCAGAAACGGTATGAAGCATCCAGATTCAAACATCCACACATCCAAATGCAGACGCACTTGTGATGTCAGAGATTTGGGGAGCAGATATGGCAATGATACATATAAAGGAGGTAAACTCACGATTTCTTTCTGTGTTGACAGCAGGGGGGGAGAATCTTGTGGAGATGTTTAATGTAAAGATTCTGAAGGTTTTAATGTTCATGTTACATGGGTTCCAGCCATTCTAATGTTGCCACACACAATCTATGGATGAAGACAGGGAATTCCAGTCTAGCTTTTGGAAGGAATAAATGAATCTGCACCAGACTTAAAGCATCATAATTATAAAAAATAAACCTTCCTGTTATTTGGGAACTGTGCCTGGCTGTATAATAGGGTGATCCTCCTCCACTAAATACCAGATAGGCTCAAGAAAAATAGCACATGAGCAACGCTGGAACAGCTGCGTCAGGCCTACACTCTGCAGTGAGGGCTTGACAACAAACACCTTCACAAGTTAAGAAACGCCCAACTCTACAGAGCAGTTGTTGGCACACGCTCCTGTATCTTTGGATTGATTTGGACTGTGTATCATCGGCCCATACAAACATTACAGAAATTCGACCAGCAACTCCTCCACTGCATTCTCCAGGTTCAATGAGAGGACAGGTAAACAAATGCTGGTGTCCTTCTTGAAGCCACTCCACCAGTGTTCAGGCAAAACTGTGACTAACCCAATCTTTGATGTAGTGCTACTGCGTCCTTGGCAACTGAAAACTCGCATCTCCCATCAGGGGTTGTTTTCTCTCTCTTTCTCTTTCTCTTTCTCTCTATATTCAAATGGCCAGTTTTTCAGGGGAGGGCAAAGAAAATGCTTTGATCTCACTCTGAATCTGTCCTTGAAGTATGGCAGCATTGATGTTATTGACTGGGTTCGCTAGCAAGTGTTCAGAAAGGCAACAACTTGACCATTGAAGGTGCATTATGCTTTGAGTCATCACGTCTTAATAATGAGACATTGCAGAGGCACAGAAGGAAAGAATAGAGTTGCAAATCCTGCACTCTGAGCTCCATTACCCTCATAGACATTGTCCCCATCAGCCCAGAGATCTGTGGGTCGAGAATTGGCTTGTTAAGTCACATTAAGATCGATAGCAGAAAGTCACACCCCAGAATAAGTGTTATCCGTGAATGGAGGGGCAGTCAGTGCTGATGGACAGAAAACCTGGGTGTCTCAAATTAAAAACTTGAGCTAATTTGACAAATGATGAGCACGGAAATAAAAATATTCTTTGTGAACCTATCGATCCAGTGATTTATTTTTTGACACTCTTGTACTGACCAGCATATTGCCCATTTGTTGTACCTTGAACAGCAGCAACATGTACTTCCATACCTAGTGGGTCTTAATTGCAGCTGATCATCTCTCTACAACGTGATAGTTCAACCTCTCCACATGAGCCATAAGCTGGTGGAGAATTACGGGCAATTTTGGACAGTGGACTTCCGCCCACAAGAGCCTGGACTGAATCTGCTGAAAAACACTTTACTTCATCTTATAATCAGTGGTGAGAAAGAGAGAAACAGCGAGAGAGAGAGCTTTTATCCTCTCATTCAGACCTTGGCTCCAAGTGGTTACAATAGACCATTCAGTCCAGCACAATCTTCCTGCAGTGCACGCCTGAGAGAATTCATCCCTTATTCTTTTCATCTCTCTTTTTACCCCGTTGCCATCTAAAAATCAATCAATCAATCAGTTTGTTCCATGTCCCATGAGAATTCAGTACTGCTTATGCAAGTCAGTTTGAGCAGAAATGCTAAACAAAATCAGAGGATTTCATTCTGGCAAGGCTTGAACAAATGTGCCAGTATCTGCTCCCATATCCTGATGAGGTTTGGTGATGTGGAATGGCAGCTTGCGTTTCAGTGAAGCCATAGCAGACCCACAGAGGGATGCTGGAATTCGGCAGGGGCCGTGTGCATGCCGACAGGGGACTGAGGGCAGGTGCTGATGTTGCCATGGGAGCAGCCATCACTGCCACTCAAAAATGTCCCACAAAAGAGGTGCCTACCACCCCCACCCTTAAGCCCCCTCCCACCCCCTCCACCAATCGTAGGACAGGCCTGGCAGCTACGGGCAACACAGCTGTCAGTCAAATGCCAGGGGTAACAGGAAGAGACCCTTGAGTGGCAACGTAAGTGGTTCTGTTGGTTTACAGGAAGATGGTCAGGTAGGCACTCTGTGAACAGAAATGGTGTGGGTGTGTGTGTGGGTGTGTGTGTGCGTGTGCGTGTGTGGTGGGGGGGGTTCGTGTATCTGTGTGCGGTGTGTATAGGTGTGTGGCATCTATACGTGTGTATTTGTGCATGTGTGTGTGGTGTGTATGTGTCCGTGTGCATGTGTGTGTGTCTGTTTGGCAATGTATACATGTGTGTGTGTGGTGTGTATGTGTGTGCGTGTGTGTGCGGTGTGTATGCGTGTGTGTGTGTGTGCATGTGTGTCCATGTGTGTGTGATGTGTATGTGTGCTTGTGTGCATGTGTGTGTGTCTGTGTGTACGTGTGCATGTGTGTGCGTGTTTGACATGACTGGGAATGGTAGGAAGGTTTCCCAAACATTCAAATTGGTGGCCGTGATGTATTGTTTGTTTGTTGTCCTCATTATTGAAGTACTTAGTGTGTGGTGAGTGTTAAACTCTTTCCCGTCTGGATAAATATCTTCCCGTCTTTTGGCTTAGTCGTCATTCACAATTCAGCTGAAAAGCAGTAAGTAGCATTCATGGCACAGGGGTTACATACAATGAACATCCCTATCAAGAGAGATTCGTCTGCAGCTGGGTAGATAACACAGTGAATACAAGGCATTGGACATTTATCACTGCACCTTCCTACACTATTCTGCCTGCTTTGTTCCATATTACCAAAGGAGTGTAAATTCAGACCCCCTTACTCTGTTTTTCCCACAGTGGTTGTTACCCTGACCCGCTGAGCATCTCCAACAGTTACTGCCGTTTGAATCAAGTATGTACAGGGTTAAAATCTTGCAGCTGTGGGTGTACTGAAAACCTCATGGAGTGCAGAGGTGTAAGAAAGTATCTGCACCACCACCACTGCTTTCTCAAGGGCAATTAGGGACAGGCAATTCATTTACAAGAATGGTTCCATGAAAGAGAAGCTTCAGTTATGAGGATAGATTGAGTGGTCACCTTGAAGACAAGAAGGCTGAGAGGAGATTTCATATGGCCTTTAAAAACCCTGAGTGCGCTAGATAGAGGAGATAGCTTGAAGCTTTTTCTGCTTGTAAAAGAAAACAAAAATCAATGACAGAGGATAGATTTAAAATGATGTGCAACAAAACAAGGGCGATTCAAGAACAAATATTTTCAGACAGCGAGTAGTTAAGGGTATGGAATACACAGCCTGGAAATGTGGTGGAGGCAGGTTCAGTTGAAGTATTGGATAATTATTTGAACAGAAATGGTGTGCAGGGATATGGGAAAAAAACCAGGAGATTGGCACTCGGGGATAGTAGCAGTGCAAAGACGATGGGCTGAATGATATCCTTCTGCACCATAACAACTCTTTGATTCAATGATTCTCTGACCATCCAAATAAATACTGTGGGGGCTCTTGTGTCACAGTAATAGTGTCCCTGTCTATAAACTAGGAGGTCTGTGTTCAAGTCCAACCTGCTCCAGAGGTGTGCAAGAACAATGCTAAACAGGCTAATCTGGAAACTGTCTATAAATACAGTGAACAGCTTAGAGGCTAGGAATTCTGTAGCGAGTAAATTGTATCCTAACTCCCCAAAATCTGCCCATGATCTACAAGGTGCAAATCAGTATTGTGATGGAATACTCTCCAATTGCCTGGATGGGTGGAGCTCCAACAGCACTCAAGAAGCTTGACACCGTCCAGGACAAAAGCAGCCCGCTTGATCGGTACCAAGTGCCACCTTTAGCATTCTCTCCCTCTGCCGCATAGTGTGTACTATTTAAAAGATCCACTGCATTAATGCAGCAAACCCCTTTGATTGCCTCTCCTAAACCTGCAAAATCTATCATGTAGGATGACCAGCAAAGAAGATACATAGGAGCAACACATTCTGCACATACCCTTTTCAGCTGTACACCATCCTGACATGGGAACATGTGACCTTCCGTTTCTCCAGAATTGTTGGGTCAAAATCATAGAACTTCACACCCCCACCTCCCACCAGAGGACCGTGGGTCTACCCACACCAAGTCAACTCCAGCGGTTCAAGAAAGGAGTTTACCACCATCTTCATCAGGGCAATTTGGAACGGGCAGCTATTTCTGGTCGAGCCAGCAATGCCCACATCCTGAGAACAAATTCAAAACAAATGTGGTTTCAAAATCATAGAATCCTTACAGTGTGGAAGCAGGCCATTCAGCCCATTGAGTCCACACCCACCCTCCAAAGAACATCCCACCCAGATCTACATCCTATCCTACCCCTTTAACCTACATTTCCCATGGCTAATCTACCTAGTCTGCCCATCCCTGGGCAATTTAGCATGGCCAATCCCCCCTAATCTGCACATCTTTGGACTGTGGGGGGAAACCAGAGCACCTGGAGGAAACCCATGCAGACACTGGGAAAATGTGAGCAAACTTTGGGGAGTCAGGAGGCAATTTATTCGCTACAGAATTCCTAGCCACTGGGAGAATGTGCAAACAATTGCCCGAAAGTAGAATCGAACACAGGTCCCAGGTGCTGTGAGGCAGCAGTGTTAACCACTGGGTCACTCCAAAGTGTTTTGAACAATTATATAGTCTCGATAAATGAGATGACAGTGGGGAGAATTCAAATTCAATGAATAAATCTGAAGCTTTCTTGGCAATGGTAACCCTAACAATCATCAGTTGGCATTGAAGGAGATCTGCCATTTCTACTCATACCCATAGCAATGTGGTGAACACTTAACTGCCCTCTGAAATGGCCAAGTAGGGCACTCAGTTTCAGGGGTAATTAGGGATGGCAATGCATGTGGCTTTGCCAGTGTCCACATCCCATGAAAGAATGAAAAATAAAAGTTGTGATAAAAGAATCACCAATTCCCAGAGCACTCACTACGAGTTTCACAATAGTTATGAAAGGTATAATGTCAGGGGCCCAACATCACTCTGTCTGTTATGTTATTACTCAATGAATATTTCACAAAATCTTTTTATCCCCAAGCTGCATTCAAGCGCCATTTCTTTTCAATCTCATGTGAGGTTTATTTGGAAATATTTATGGAGCACAAAACGTGTTTTCTGTTTTCTTTCTGCATGAAATTCACTCAGTGACACGCCATCGTGAATTGTACACTGAATGGAAAAAGGTAGAGAGACTGGACTGGAGTGTGGGGGTTGGGAGAGTGTCAATGCAGGGCACCCTCACTAGAAATGCACCAGGGGCTTGAAAGCGGCTGAGCAAGCCACTCAGTTCAAGGGGCAATCAGGGATAGGCCTATGCCAGCCTAACCAGTGACACCCATGTCCTGCTAAAAGAATAAAGGAAATGAATTCATAGAATCCCTACAGTGTGGAAACAGGCCCTTCGGCCCAACAAGTCCACACTGACCCTCCGTAGAGTAACCCACCTGGACCCACTCCCCTACCCTATTATTCTACATTTACCCCTGACGAAGGCACCTAGCCTATACATCCCTGAACACTATGGGCCAATTCACCTGACCTGCACACCTTTGGGTTGTGGGAGGAAACCGGAGCACAAAGAGGAAACCCATGCAGACATGGGAGAATGTGCAAGCTCCACCCAGACAGTCACCCAAGGGTAGAATTGAATCTAGTTCCTTGATGCTGTGAGGCAGCAGTGTAGCCACCGAGCCACCATGTCACCCATAGCTAGCTTAGCAGCTTTGAACTTGGGCCAAGCAGAACCATTCATTATAATTGTTTGGTTTTGTTTAAAGGACTGTGGGGGCGTGTATTAGTTATTGAGTAAGATATTTCAGGATAACCTGCTCTATGTCTGGAATAAATTGTTCCTGGAAGTGATGTGGGCAGATTTAGTGATTTGACAGGAAGTGTAGCTACACGAACAGGTCAGAGGCTGGGAGTTCTGTAATGAGTAGAAGGTTGAGGATCTATTAACCTGGGCCCAGGGAGGCTGTGACAGGCTGTGGTGGTTGCACCTATTGTATCTCTGAGCCTGCAGCACACCTGCATTGATTTTCTTTGGTCTTTCATGGAATGTGAATGTCACTGGCATAGTCAATATTTGTTACTCATCCCTAATTGCCCTTTGAGGGCAGACAAGAGTCAACTGCATTGGTATGCATCTGGAGTCACATGCAAATGGCGGATTTCCTAGAGTCGTAGAAGGTTACGGCATGGAAAGTGGCCCTTCAACCCATCTCATCCATGCTAGTCATCAATCACCTATCCACTTCAGTCAAATTTTGCGGCATCCCCCCATAGCCTTGGATATTATGGCATTTCACTTTTTACATCTCAGTGCTTCTTACGTGACAGAGCCTCTTCACCAGTAATGTCCTGTTTCTCTCTTTCTCAGTCCTTGAGGCTTCTCTAGTTGCGCTGCTGCCCGGTTATGGGTTTTTAAGTAAGCAACTCAGAAGGGGAAGGTGGGGAGGAGTGAAATGCAAAATGGGAGGTCCACGGTCAAGAGCTCGACATTACATCAGACGACTAGACTTGAATGAATCGAGAGTTGGGAAGGGGCATGTTGATGTTTTTGGCAAGACTGGAAACCATAGGCTTTGTCACAGCCAATCACGTAATACAGACAGCCTTGACTTCAAACAGGATCAGAAAATGCAAGGCCCCTTGCTCCCACCACATTCCCACTCCCACCACACAAAGGTTAGTTATGGCCTTTTTATGTTGGTTTCCTTGTTCTGTAGGAGGGAGGGCAGAATGTCAGTAACGGTGTTGGTTAGGTGCTGTCTCTCCCCATTTATCTGATTGTACCATTGAACTGAGTGACACTTACCAAAGCTGAATAGCTGGTGGTGGTTACGTGGAAACTGGGCACGGGATTGGCACCTTAGTCACTGTGTTGGGACGGACTGGTCAATCTCAATTATAAACCTAGATCCAAAGTGCCATGGATTGATGCTGGGTGAGTGATGGCAACGTATGATTAAATGGCGGAGTGGACTTGAGGTGCCAAATAGCCTTAATTCCACTCCTATGTCTTATGGTCTTATGGTGTATTGAACAATGTGAGTGGGGAGTGGGGTGGTAGGTACATGATTTCACGTAAGGATGCATTCACAGAACTTACCCATCCATGTGAGTCTTCTTGAATCAGGGATCCACCTGAGGAAAAAACCTCAGGAATTAACCTCACGGCCACCTATCGACCTCATTCCTTTCTCACCTGGTCTTCAAAAGCCTTTCAGAAGATCCAACTGCTGCATCACAGGCTGCTCGAACTCTTGCTGAGCACTTCCATCATTCTCCATGTTTTTGTTAATTCATGAGACATAAGAATCACTGGCAAGGCCAGCATTTATTGCCCATCCCTAATTGCTCAGAGGGCAGATAAGAGTCAATCACATTGTTATTGGTCTGGAGTCACCTGTAGGCCAGACCAGGTAAGGATGGGAGTTTCCTTCCTTAAAGGACATTAGTGAACTCAATGGGCTTTTCCAACAGTCATCAATGATTTCATGGTAATTGTTAGACTCTTCATTCCAGGTTTTTATTGAATTCAAATTCAACCATCTGTCATGGCAGGATTTGAACACAGGTCCCCAGAGTATGACCTGGGTCTCTGGACTAACAGTTCAGCTGTGCTTTGTGACTGGAGGGCAGGCCTTGGGGAGTCAAGAGGTGAGTTTCTCACTGCAGAATTCCCCTATCCAATGTGCTCAGACAGGTACAGTATTTACCCGGTCAGACCAGTTCACTTGCTGATGAATGCTGATCCCAACTGGCAATGGTAATGCTCTTGAACGTAAAGAGCAGTTTTCCTGCAAACTGCACTCATGCAGCAGCTGAGATGCTCCACACGCACTCCATCCTCATTCGCAATGTGCCTTCTGCTCTGGTTTCGAAATAAGGAGCAGAAATCCATGGAGGAACAACAAAAATTAGAGGGATCATTAGTCAAGAGGTGCTGGTAGGTTCGTTCTTGTTGGAGATGGTCACTGCTTAATCCTTGTGCAGAACAATTCCTAGCCCATGGAATCTCACAGCATTAAGGAAACCATTTGACCCATCATATTGGCTCTGAGCTCAAGCTATTCAATTTGTCCCATGGCCCCTGCTGTACCCCTAAGCTTTTTCCCTTTTCAGACATTGAGTAATATTAAAATATATTATTACAGCTCTGTATTATTTTTGCTATCTTTTTTGCGAGGTTCCCAGCATTGTAGGAGGCTGATTGCCTTGTAATAATTTGTCACTTTGCGCGTTAAGCCAGCCCTGTAATTACAGATTGTGAATGTAACACAGGGACCAGCTGTTCACAGAATTCTGCTCCATATTAATGATGCGGTGCAGAGGATGGAGAACGTTATAATTAATTTAGTGAGTATTGTGAGACAAGGCAAATTGACTGCAAGAAACAAACATAGAAGGTTTTCTTTTACACACTTATGTGAAGATTAGCAGAAAGGTTCTCTTTCTCACTCTTCATCAGAGATTTTTGCCTTAAAATTAGGGAAATAATTGCATAGAAATTTGGTTCATTGTGTCTATATGATGGAATGACAATGTATTCTTTCAAGTGACAAGGGCTGTGTTTGGTCTGTTATGATAACAGGTTGGAACCCTGAAACATTACAGGCGTTTTTAGTTCTTTGTTCCAAACTGCTTCATATCTGCTGTTCCAAACGCAGTGGCTGACTGGCAAAAGTTCTGTGTGGGATTGATGGGAGGTAACACCTGTGAGAAACATCCCATTTAACACTTGTTAAAGAAGCCTCAAGCTGATCCTCATAATCTCTTGTGATGACAAAGATAACAAGAAGCTGACAACCCTTTGCTTATGTCCCAAACTGTCGATATTTGGGTGTTTTTCCCTTTGAACAAGACGCAGGAAGTGGGGGGGGGGGGATTAAAAGCCAGTTTACACTCTACTGGAGTTTGCAAGTGGGACAGCACATTCTCATGTGTATCAACCCAGATACGAGCATTCGTGTTCTGTGAAGATCACAGATGAAGATCTTTCCCCAAGTCATTCCTGCGTTGCAAGTAAAGACAGTCTCTCAATCTATTGCATGAGCTTTATTGTCACCGATAGTCAAATGAGTACAGTGAGCAGTTTACAGTCACCACATTACAGCGCTATCTCAGGTACAAAGGTACCTACGTACACATACTTAAGATCAAATTCTTAGGAAACAAAAAAAAGTAAAGAGATAAATCATCCAGCATTATAAGCCAAAGAAACAAATTAGAAAAAAATCAGAAGTAAAATATTCGGATCATCAGTCTTCCCAACCGAGTCCATGCTGACACCCAGCCTCAATGTGACTTCCATCTGCCTCCTCACCAGCCAAACCAACAAGTGTAGGAGTTGCTTAACTCCAGGCACCATCTCTTTGCCATTGGGCCCACTTTGCTGAGGCTGCTGAACACACACTCACTCATGCCATAACCAAAAGCACCTGACTCTGCTACCAGGCCAGACTGTTGTTTGGTCAATGGACCCGCTTTAGCTGCAGATGTCAACTTGCCGGCTCTACAGCCCCAAAGAGTCTGCTGGCACTGGCGTCGCAGTCCCTGATCACAGGAGGAGCTTTGTTGCCACTGCCACTGACCCTGATCACCAGGAGAGTGACCTCACAGCGGACGGCACTGATCACCGGGAGAGTGACCTCACTGCGGACGGCACTTATCACCGGGACAGTGACCTCACTGCAGCCGGCACTGATCACCGGGAGAGTGACCTCACTGCGGACGGCACTTATCACCGGGAGAGTGACCTCACTGCAGCCGGCACTGATCACCGGGAGAGTGACCTCACTGCGGCCATCCCTGAACACCAGGAGAGTGACCTCACTGCGGCCATCCCAGGTCACCGGGAGAGTGACCTCACTGCGGCTAGCACTGATCACCGGCAGAGTGACCTCACTGCAGCTGGCACTGATCACCGGGAGAGTGACCTCACTGTGACTGGTCCTGATCACAGGGATTGTATCCTCACTGCGGCTAGCCCTGATCACTGGGAGAGTGACCTCACTGTGGCTAGCACTGATCACCGGGAGATTGACCTCACTGCAGATGGCCCTGATCACTGGGAGAGTGACCTCACTGTGGCTAGCCCTGATCACCGGGAGAGTGACCTCACTGCGGCTAGCCCTGATCACCGGGAGAGTGACCTCACTGCGGTTGGCCCTGATCACCGGGAGAGTGACCTCACTGCGGCTGGCCCTGATCACTGGGACAGTGACCTCACTGCAGCCGGCACTGATCACCGGGAGAGTGACCTCACTGCGGTTGGCCCTGATCACCGGGAGAGTGACCTCACTGCGGCTGGCCCTGATCACCGGGACAGTGACCTCACTGCAGCCGGCACTGATCACCGGGAGAGTGACCTCACGGCGGCTGGCATTGATCACCAGGAATGTGACCTCACTGCTGCCAGCCCTGATCACTGGGAGAGTGTCCTCACTGCGGCCGGCACTGATCACCGGGAGAGTGACCTCACTGCGCTGGCACTGATCACCGGGAGAGTGACCTCACTGCGGCCAGCCCTGATCACCGGGAGAGTGACCTCACTGCGGCCGGCACTGATCACCGGGAGAGTGACTTCACTGCGGCCGGCACTGATCACCAGGAGAGTGACCTCACTGTGGCTGGCACTGATCACCGGGAGAGTGACCTCACTGCAGCCATCCCTGATCACCGGGAGAGTGACCTCACTGCGGCCGGCACTGATCACCGGGAGAGTGACCTCACTGTGGCCAGCCCTGATCACCAGGAGAGTGACCTCACTGTGGCCAGCCCTGATCACCAGGAGAGTGACCTCACTGCGGCCGGCACTGATCACCAGGAGAGTGACCTCACTGTGGCCAGCCCTGATCACCAGGAGAGTGACCTCACTGTGGCCAGCCCTGATCACCAGGAGAGTGACCTCACTGCGGCCGGCACTGATCACCGGGAGAGTGACCTCACTGCCACTGTCCCTGAACGCCGGGAGAAACATGTTGCTGCTGGTGTGTAGTAGAAGTCAGGCAGATATCTTGCCAAACAAAAGGGACCCAGGTATAAAAGACAAGAGACCAAAGGACTCTCCCATCCTGAATGCTGGAACTCAATTCCAGTTAAAAGGAATCAGAATAATACAATCTTAAATAATCAGCAGAACTGCAGGTTGTAAAACTGACTGTTTAATTACCAACAACAATACAACTGGCAACCTCCACAACAAGGTTCACCCTTGTTCACTGCACAAACAGGACATATACCTGTCTTCCTAAACTTTTATCATTTTGGACTCGGCTCGTACTTCTAATCTGTGTGTATAAGTATCACATTAATATCTCACTCTTGCAGTATTGCATTAATTATAGAACTACTCCTGCTTAGCTGAAGGAGATTTGGCTAATTTGGCTCCTTTAATAGCACAAGTTCATTTGAATCTGGCAGACAATGGGAAGGGTCCTTTCCAAATTATATCAAAATTAGATTTCTCATGACCTAATGAGGGCATGGGTGAATAAATAAGTGGAACCAGTAGATTCATCCTTACCAGGAGCTTAACATTTTGGGTTTTTCCATCTGGTACTGTAATTTGCTCTTCACTCCTCCCTAGAACATCTTGACACCAGGAACAGTATGTAAGAATCCTACTCATTGACTATAGTTCAGCCTTCAAAACTATCATCCCCTCAAGACTGATTACTAACCTTAGTGATCTTGGTCCAAGCTCCACTCTCTGCAACTGGATCCTCAGTTTCCTAACACACAGGCCACAATCTGTGAAGATTGGGGACAATATTTCAGCCTGACTAACACGCAACACTGGAGCCCCCAGGGGTGCCTCTTAATGTACTCACTGTATACCCATGACTGCATCGCCAAATACCAGACTATTGCCATTTATAAGTTTGCTGATGACACCATCATAGTCAGTCGAATCTCAGATGGCGACAAAACAGACTACAGACGAGAGGTGGAAGACCTGGTAACATGGTGCACTGAGAACAACCTAGCTCTCAATGCCGGCAAAGCCAAGGAACTCATTATTGGCTTTCGGTGGGATGTTACTCATGTCCCCCTACACATTAACAGCACGGAGGTGGAATGAGTGGAGAGTGTCAAGCTCCTGGGAGTGGTCATCCACAACAAGCTTTCTTGAACTCTTCATGTGAATGCATTGGATACAAAGGCCCAACAACGTCTCTTCTTCCTCAGGCAGCTGAGGAGATTTGGCATGACAGCGACTACTTTTGCCAACTTTTATAGGTGTGCCATCGAGAGCATTCTGTCTGGATATGTAACTACCTGGTATAACTGTACCATTCAAGGTTGGAGATGGCTACAGAGAGTGGTGGACAATCACAAAGGCCAACCTCCCATCTATAGAATCCATCTACCAGGCCCACTGTCAAGGAAAGGCCGCCAGCATTCTCAAAGATCCATCCCACCCTGGCAATGTTTTTCTACAACCTCTACCATTGGGGAGAAGGTACAGAAGCCTGAACACATGTACCAGCCAATTTTGCAACAGTTTCTACCCTACTGTTGTTAGAATACTGAATGGACTCACAAACTCTTAACATTCACCTATACCTGTGTTTTTGTCTTTGCTGTTATTTACTTATTATTTACTTATCTATGCTAGTTAACTCTGTGATCTGCCTGTATTGCTCGCAAGACAAAGCTTTTCACTGTGCCTAGGTACACGTGACAATAAATTCAATTCAATTCAGTTCAATGTAGCTCAGACTGGGTAAGACTGGCAGATTTCTTTCCTCTAAAGGGTATTAGTGAGCCAGATGGTTTTCACAACAATCAATAAGAGTTTTCTTGGTCACCGGTATCCCATCACCAAGTCACCCTTTATTTCCACATGAACAGTCATATAGTCAGAGAGAGCCATAGAGACGTACAGCACAGAGACCCCTTAATACAATTCATCCATGCCAACCAGATATCCTATATAAATTAGTCTCATTAGCCAGCATTTGGCCCATATCCCTCTAAATTTTTCCTATTCGTGTACCCATCCAGATGCCTTTTAAATGTTGTAATTGTACCAGCCTCCACCACTTCCTCTGACAGCTCATTCCGTACACACACCATCCTCTGCATGCCTCTTAGGTTCCTTTTAAACCTTTCCACTCTCACCGAAAACCCTCTCACCTTATGCCTTCTAGTTTTAGACTCCCCTGCCCTGGAGAAAGGATCTTGGTCACTCACCCTACCTATGCCCCTCGTGATTTCATAAACCTCTATAAGATCACCCTTCAGTCTCCGACAGTCCAGGGAAAATTGTCCCAGCCTGTTCAGCCTCTCCTGATAGCATAAGCCCTCCAACACTGGCAACATCCTTGTAAATCTTTTCTGCACCTTTTCAAGTTTAGCATTCTTCTTATAGCAGGGAGACCAGAATTGAATGCAATATTCCAAATGTGGCCTAACCACTGACCTGTGTAGCCGCAACATGATCTCCCAACTCCGATATTCAATGCACTGACCAATAAAGGCATGTGTACCAAATGCCTTCTCTGATAGCCCTTGACTGTTGTACTGCCTTATACAGAATTAGGCACCTGAGTGCCAGTATCTCTGCCACTCAACAGTCTAATGTTAGCCAGGGCTCCCTGATTGGACCAGATTAACAACCTCAATCAGGGAAACCCATAATCTATGATGTCCAGCTGGCTGACCTTATTACAATCATCAATAAGTTTCATTTTGAAAACAAAATTCCATCAGCTGCCACGATGGGATTTAGACCCCTGGCCTCACAGTATCAGCCTCTGGGTTAACAGTTCCAGTGACATCTCCACTATATCTCCCCGACCACAGTCTCTTCGTGGTATAATACCTTTAATATAGTGAAGCGTTCCAGGGAGCACCATGGTGAGCACCTCATCATGTGCGGAAATATTAGGACGAGTGACCAAAAGGCTGGTCAAGGAGTTTGTATTTTTTTTTAAGGAGTGGTTCAGTGAGGAAGAGTGTGGTAGATTAGGATAGATTCCCTACAGTGTGGAAACAGGCCCTTTGGCCCAACAACTCCACACCAACCCTCCGAAGAGAAACCCACCCAGACCCAGGTGGTAGGTGGGTGAAGAGGTTGGAAGGCAGTTCCATGGGATTAGGCAGATCAATGTTCACCCATCAATGGTGTAGTCATTGAAATCGAAATGCTAAAGAGGCCAGAATTAAAAGATGGCAGAGATCTCAGAAGGTTGTGGAGCTGAACGGAATTGCAGAGTCAAGGAGAAGTGAGACCTTGGAGGGGTTTGAAAAGAAGGATGAGCTATTTAAAATGGAGGCATTGCTGGATTGGGCATCAATGTAAATTAGCAAGCATGGTACCAACTTACTAGCCCAAGTGAAATAGTAACGAGACTGCACGACACCAGAAGGAGTGGAGAGAGGTTACACTGAAGCTCCAAAAGCTCTTGGTCCATCATTTAACAGGAGAGAGAGAGTAGGGAGGGAAGGTGGAGCAAAGAGGGGAGCAGGGCAAGGTGTGGTCAGGATCATGAGCAGGAATGGGACAGAGTCAAGGATGGGAATGATCCCGGGCAGGGTTGGGAGCAGGGCACAGTCAGAGGCAGGAGAGGGATGGAGTTAAGATCAGAGGAGAGTTAGATACAGGAGAAGGATGGATTGGGTACGGAGTGGAGTCGGTAGCAGGAGAGGGATGGATTAGGAGCAGGGCAGAGTCAGAGGCAGGAGAAGGATGGATTGGGAGCAGGGTGGAGTCAGATGAAGGAGAGGGATGGATTGGGAGCAGGGTGGAGTCAGACGCAGGAGAGGGCTGGATTGGGAGCAAGGTGGAGTCAGATGCAGGAGAGGGATGGATTGGGAGCAGGGTGGAGTCAGATGCAGGAGAGAGATGGATTGGGAGCAGGGTGGAGTCAGACGCAGGAGAGGGATGGATTGGGAACAGGGTGGAGTCGAAAGCAGGAGAGGGCTGGATTGGGCACAGGGTGGAGTCAGAAGCAGGAGAGGGGTGGATTGGGAACAGGGTGGAGTCGAAAGCAGGAGAGGGCTGGATTGGGAACAGGGTGAAGTCAGAAGCAGGAGAGGGCTGGATTGGGAACAGGGTGGAGTCGGAAGCAGGAGAGGGATGGATTGGGAACAGGGTGGAGTTTGAAGCAGGAGAGGGGTGGATTGGGAACAGGGTGGAGTCGAAAGCAGGAGAGGGCTGCATTGGGAACAGGGTGGAATCGAAAGCAGGAGAGGGATGGATTGGGAACAGGGTGGAGTCGGAAGCAGGAGAGGGCTGGATTGGGAGCAGGGTGGAGTCGGAAGCAGGAGAGGGCTGGATTGGGAGCAGGGTGGAGTCGGAAGCAGGAGAGAGATGGATTGGGAGTAGGATTGGACATGCTGGAGCTCGAAAAAGTGTGAAGAAGATCAAACATTTCACCACAGGATAGCCCTGAGGTGATTGGTTGGTGAATTTCAGAGCTTTATTCCCTTCCTCCAAATTTAGGGAGTTTGCCTCAGGAGCTTGAAAATTGCAAATGTGTTTTTGTTTAGATGATAAGAGCTAAGTGAAATATTTCAGTTAATTTTCCCATATTTAATAGACACTGGGAGAAGAGAGGTGACTAAAGGCAAGTATTTTTTTTAATAGTACATTTTATTATCTACTTGCTTGAGGACTGATAGGTCACTCTTCTCTGACCTTTGGAGAATTCACCCTGTTCCTTGTGGGAACTCCAGGATGGTCACCATTTTCTAAATAATTATATGTGCAAAAGGTGTTGCTGATTGGAGCAGCTCAAGGTCCAGACTCAGGCAGCAGCTGACATCCTATGGCTTATCTGTGAGGCTGAGAGGGACATGGTCACCCACAGATTGAGAGGATGCAGAGAGTGACAGAATGGCACATTGGAAGAAACAGGCAGGTAGTGTAAGAATCCTTAGAATTCATCTCAGAGGCCAACTAATATTCAGCTCTAAATACTGGTAAAAGCAACAGTTCCTCTTAAAGCCAAGCCCATAGCATCACGGCTGGGTCAGAGAGGGACTTAGTAAAGACAGGAATAGGGACAGAAGGCTTGCTATCCAGGGAACAGACAAATATTTCGGTGGCCACCAACATGAATCATGGATGATATGTTGCCTCACTTCCTAATGCCAGGGTCAAGGATATCATTGAGCAGTTGCAGACTGAGGAAGGAAGGTAAACGTTCAGAGATTATGATCCACTTCAGCACCAACAACTTAAGGAGGAAGAGGGATTTTGTCCTGCTGTCAGGATTTAAGGAGCTGAGTGTGAAATCAAAATGCCCAGAATTGCATCTGTTTTATTAACTTTGACAGTTACTAACAGCAAATCAGTAAGATCAGGCCGAGTGCGAGCAAAGTAAGCTACTATTACAGAATTCTTTATCTGAAATTCTGTAATCTGAAAACCTCCGAAATCTGAAATTGTTTTCGTGGAGCATGGAGTGTCATTTTGGCGTGATCCAACCCACACTCACTGGAACCACATCACTCAGATGTGACATGGTAGCCTGGCTCAGCACTGGCAAGTGTCAATTTTATCTCACTAATCACATGTGTATCTGCTCTTATGTTACTACATGGGAAAAATCCCTTTGCTAATTTAAACTCCGACACACAGGGAAGCTCACCTCGTGTTGTAATCTGTTAAATTTTGAGAGGCAAAGGACTAACTCAGATTTCACTATTTAAAGTAAAAATTAACCATTTTATTCTTTAAGTCCAACAGAGAACATTAAAACCACTATTTACAACTCCTTTCTCTTAAAACTATCTTTTACCTCCCACTCTACTGGTCCAATAAAAAACCTTGATTAAGATTTACAAAAGAAAAATCATGTTTCAAAACTACTCAGTTTTGTTGATTTTCCTCTGTAGATTTTCCTCTGGGTTTTGCTGGGTCCACCTCTTCTTCGGTCTTCTGCTACACAACCTTTCTCCTGGACAGGTACCTTGCAGAGAGCTATGCAGCTAGCAGTCTATACTTGTTGGTCTTTGGCAGTTCTCCCTCTAACTGTTCAAAATGTCTGGTTTTATATCCCAAAACATTAGATGATTTCATTGGTTTTACATCGTCAAAACACTAAATTCAAATTCAATTGGATTTTGGTATCTGGGGTATAATTTAAACTGGCTGGCCAAATTTGAACTTGTTTTTGTTCCATGGCAACACAACTCCAGGTATTTGTTTCAACTAAATGTTACATTTTTACCTGGTTCAGGACACTCTGTACTTTTGTTCAGTCCTTGCTAGCTTCCTCTCTCTCTCTTAAAGGTACAGTACTCCTTTACACCTTTATAACAGTTAGGTAATTTTTTAAATTTCACTTGTGAAAATATAATTTATTCTGAAATCTGGAAAATTCCAAATTCTAAAAACCAACTGGCCCCGAGGATTTTGGATAAAGGATTGTGTACCTGTACCATCCTAACTGTTGCTTGCTCCACCTTGCTTCTTTTGGGCTGCTTAGGGTTAAGACTGGTCCCTCAGTTACTCAAAAGGTAATGCAACATTTTGAAAGTTAACAGCAGTCTGTGCAGGCATCAGTAATGAATGCAACAGAGACTAACTGACTCTCATCGTTTACTTCAAACAACAAATCCATGTCTGCAAATAATAGAATGAAACCTCATTAGTGGAGAGAGCATGCACAGTCAGACACTTGCCGTAGGAGATTAGTGAGGGTTGCAGTGTCAAAAGGAACAAGCATGTGTGAGCTTTCTCATTCAAAACAAACCTAAGGTTCAATTTGCTGATTTAAATTCAGTATTGATGTTTACCAGCATTGAGTTTCTGCTTTCATGGAGTGTAAATCAGGATTAATGGATGTAACTAATAACCTGAAGAAACAGTCATAACATTAAAACTTTATGAATAACTGGAACTTGCATTTATATAGCACCATTTACGACCTCAGGACTGTGTTATGTTCATGCCACACAAATGCCAGACAATTATTTATCTCAAGTAAGGGGCAATCTAACCATCGCCCCTTGACATTTACTGTGACCATTACTCAATCCCACACGACCAACATTATGGGAGTTGCCATTGACCAGAAACTCAATCGGACTCGCCACGTTAACACAGTGGCTACAGGAGCAGGTCAGAGGTTAGGAATACTGCAGTGAGTAATTCACTTCCTGACTCCCCAAAGTTTACCATTGTGTTACCCAAGACACATGAGAGGAGTGTGATAGAATACTGACCATTTGCCTGGATGGGTGCAGCTCCAACAACACTCAAGAATTTGTGTTGCAGACGTTTTATCCCCTGTCTAGGGTACATCCTCAGTGCTTGGGAACCTCTTGTGAAGCGCTTCTGTGTTGTTTCCTCCGGCATTTATAGTGGTTTGTCTCTGCTGCTTCCGGTTGTCAGTTCCAGCTGTCCGCTGCAGTGGCTGGTATATTGGGTCCAGGTCGGTGTGTTTGTTGATATCAACAAACACATCGACCTGGACCCAATATACTAGCCACTGCAGCGGACAGCTGGAACTGACAACCAGAAGTGGCAGAGACAAACCACTATAAATGCCGGAGGAAAGATCACAGAAGCGCTTCACAAGAGGCTCCCAAGCACTGAGGATGTCACTTAGACAGGGGACGAAACGTCTGCAACACAAATTCCCAGCTCGGCGAACAGAACCACAACAACAAGCACCCGAGCTACAAATCTTCTCCCAAACTTTGAACACTCAAGAAGCTTGACACCATCCAGGACAGATCAGCCACTTGATTGGTACATCCATAAGGATCCATTCCCTCCACCACTGATTGTCAGTAATAGCAGTGTATCGTACCTATAAGATGTCCCACAGAAATTCACCAAAGATCCTTAGACTCTACCTTCCAAACACATGGCCGCTTCCATCTACACGGATAAAGGCAGCAGTTACATGGGAATCCCACCACCGGCAAGTTCCCATCCAACTCACCATCCTGGTTTGAAATATATTCGCTGGTCCTTCATAGTCACTGGTCAAAATCCTGGAATTCCCTCCCTCAGGGCACTGTGGGTCTACAGACTCATATGGACTGCAGCGGTATGAGAAGGCAGCTCACTGCCAATCTCTCAAGGGCAACTAGGGACTGACAATAAATGATGACCAGCCAGTGTTGCCCATGTTCCAGGAGTGAATTAATAAAAAAAAATCATGATCCACAGTGCAACTGAACTGTACCCAGAAGGACAAACATGAAAACTTGCAGGTGACAAACATTTGACTTGAAGACTTTGAAATAGAACTTAGTATGACCAGTACAACCATGTCCAATATTACTATTTTTCACTGTTATTTTTTCTGTGGGAAGGAGGATTGTTAGAATATTTCAACATAAAGACAAAAATTGCATTTACATGTCATTGGACTTAGAATCATAGTCACAGAGTCATACACCATGGAAACAGACCCTTCCTCTTGAAGCACTCTATTGTTAATGAAGTGCTTTTTCTTCTCCATTGTTGTGATGTTGAATGATGTAGCAGAGCAGGATTTGTACACCTTCCCACAGAGGTATATGCCCCAATGCATTTCCACCCAGTGTTCAAATAAAATCAATCTGGAAAATTGACACTGTCAAATTATAGAGGAACAGCATGGAAAGAGGCTATTCAGACAAGGCTGAAGGGAGACCTGATTGAGGTCTTTAAAAAACTGAGTAATATAGGAAAGTAGATAGGGAGGACAGTTTTCTTTTTCTAGAGGAGTCAGGGCACGCAGTGCTAAGGTAAGGTACAACTGATTTAAAAGGGATTTGAGAAAAACATTTTTTTTAACCCAGAGGTTGATAGTTAACCGGATCTTCCTGACTAAGAGTGTGTTAGAGATGGGATACATCGCAACACTTGAGAAGTATTTTGATGAGCACTTTGAAATGCCATGGCCTACAAGGCTATAGACCAAATGCTGGAAGAAGGGATAAGATTATATAGACGCTTACTGACCCAACATGGACATGATGGGCTGAAGATAATTGACAAAGGGACCAAGTGAAAAGAGATTTGACAATAGTTTTTTTTTAACTTAATGAGTTATAATGTTTTTTTCCCATGCTGTAAAAACTCTATGACAATATTTCTAACCCTCTCGCTTCACTGGCTGTCTGAAATAGAAATACAATTAGTCCCACTCTCCTTACTCTTCCCAGGGCCCTTCAACTTAACCTTTTTGAGAATTTTCATAACCTCTGTTGAATGTGACGTTTTGATCTGCTTCCACAGCTCTTTGGGCAGTGTGTTCTAGATCACAACAACTCACTGAGTAAAAGGCAGACCTCTCACATTTGCTCCTTAGCTCCTCAATTATCTTTAATCTATGTTCCGTTTGGTTACTGACTGCTATTTATTTTGTAAAACTCTTCTTTAAATCTCCTGTTAAAAATTCTCTTAGCCATCTTTATCCTAAGGAGGATAATCTCAGCGTTTCAGCAAAACTGCAATCTCAACCTTGCTGCATCCAAGGTGCCATTCCTCTAAATTTCCTTGTGAACCTCTCTGAGACAGTAACATTTTCAGCACAGAGAATGGGACATGATTTTCCAGCTGCCCCAAATTAGAATTTCGAGGAGAAATGTAATTTTAGTAACCACCGACACAAAGAAAACGATGGCTCAAGATTTGCTCATTTTCAGCTACTAATTTGTTCACTCTTTACAGTGCGGTTGGGTGGTTTGCTGTCCATCCAAAGCTCCCCCTTGAACTGAATGGCTCACTGAATGATTTCAGAAAGCCGTTAAAAGTCAACCACATTGCTGTGGGGCGAGAATCATACATCAGCCAGACTAAGTGTTTTTTTTAATTCATTCATGGGACATAGATGACATCAACTAGGCCAGCATTTATTGCCTGTCCCAAGTTGCTTTGAGAAGTTGCTGATTAACTGCCTTTTTCAACTGCTGCAGTCCATTGGATGTATAACCACAATGGCATTAGGAAGAGGAATCTGACCCAGAGACAGCGAATGGATGCTGATACATTTCCAAGTCAGGCTGGTGAGTGACTTGGAGGGGAGCTCACAGGTAGTGGTATTCCCATGTACCTTGCTACCCTTGTTCTTCTATGTGGTAGCAGACAGGGGTTTGAAAAATGTTCTCTAAGATGCCTGGAGCTTAAGGAGTATTACAGACTCCCTTTCAGCAAGGACATTTGTAAAATAGATGGGTTTATACACCAATTGATGATAGTGGTCACCATCCAGATCTCAATTCCAGATTTTATGTATTAAATTTAGATTCCAACAACCATGTTAGGATTTAAACCCATGTTCCCAGAGCATTAATTAGCATTTGGATTATTGATCTAACGACATTACCATTATACCTCCATCTCCCTCGTGATTATTGAATTGAATTCAAAATCTGACATGGGAAGTTGGGGGATTGAGTTCAACAATGTTGGAAACTCATGGGATGGCACAGGAGACAAATGGCCATGAAATGGTCACAGAAATCCAACGGGTTTATCAGGAGCTTAGTTTCTTTCCCTGTGCCTAAACATTCACTCACACCTCTCCCACCGTCCTCCAATTCATTCAGTCTGAGATAATTTTGGTTCACTTCCACACCACGATTGATATTTTAAGTTGTCTTAACAGCCATTGAAGGGTAGTAATGGCCATTAGGGTCAGTGGTGGCACTCTGAGCTCTGAGTCAGAAACTTATAGGTAAAAAATCCCACTCCAGAGAATTGAACACCAAATTTAACATTGCAGTATTGATGAACTGCACCAAATTCACCAAAGCACTTCAGCACAGCACCTTCCAAACCCATGACCACTTCCATCTCAAAGACAAGGGAAGCAGATCACCATTCTGATTTGGAAATATATGGCCGTTCCTTCACTGTTGCTGGGTCAAAATCCTGGAATTCTCTCCCTAAGGGCATTGTGGAACAACCCACAGCAGGCAAACTGCAACAGTTCAAGAAAGCAGCTTACCACCACCTTCTCAAGGCCAGGGAGGGACAGGCAATAAATTCTGGCCAGCCAGAGAAGCCTACTTTCCACAAACGAATAAAAACAGAGATTGATGAGATGCTGTACTGTCAACAGTTCCAATTTTTGGATCAGATTGTTACCAATTTTACTGATGACATAAAAGATAGACAGGAAAATAAGACGTGAAGAGGGCACCCACAAGGGGTTACAAAAGGATGTTGGCAGTTAAGCCAATGGGTAAAGATGTGTTAAATGGAGTACAATGTGAGAAATTGCCAAATTGCTCATGTTTGAAGGTAAAATACAAAGGAAGCATACTATCCAAATGGTCATGGTTAGGAGGTGCTGGTGTTGGACTGGGGTGGACAAAGTTAAAAATCCCACAACACCAGGTTATAGTCCAACAGGTTTATTTGGAAGCACTAGCTTTCGGAGTGTTGCTCCTTCATCAGGTGGTTGTGTAGCATAGATCATAATTCACAGAATTTATCGCTAAAGTTTACAGTGTGATGTAACTGAAATTATATATTGAAAAATACCTGGATTGTTTGTTAAGTCTCTCATCTTTTAGAATGACCATGTTGGTTTCAGTTTTTTCATATGTAAGTTGCAAAACTTTTTTAAAAGTTACATTCTCAAGTGAACTTTAACAATTAGTATCATGTCGGCCTAGATAATGCATTGAAGATGTAAGCTGCCCTGTGTGAGACTGTCTGTGCCACCCTGGTCAGACTGATACTAATCTAAAAAATGGATTTACAGAATCTTACATGGATTCATGGAGTTTTTGAGCAAAATAAAATGTAATTCTACAAGTACAAATTCACCCCATAAACTTATATGTGTATGTGTGCATGAGTGTATGTGTGGAGTGGGGTGGGAGTGGGGGTTATGAGTGTCTGTGAGAGAGTGTGTGTATGTGTGTGAGTGTGAGTGTGAGTGTGAGTGTAAAGGTGAATAAGTCTGTGAGAGGGTGCGTGTGTGAGTGTGGGAGTGTATGTGTGAGTGTATGAGGGAGGGCCTGCATGAGTGTATGGGTCTGTAAGATTGTCTTCAAGGAGAAATTGAAGACTGCAGATGCTGGAGATAAGAGCTGAAAATGTGTTGCTGGAAAAGCACAGCAGGTCAGGCAGCATCCAAGGAGCTGGAGAATTGACGTTTCGGGCATGAGCCCTGCTTCAGGAATGAGGAAAGTGTGTCCAGCAGGCTAAGGTAAAAGGTAGGGAGGAGGGACTTGGGGGAGGGGCGTTGGAAATGCGATAGGTGGAAGGAGGTCAAGGTGAGGGTGATAGGCCGAAGTGGGGGTGGGGACGGAGAGGTGCTGCCTGACCTGCTGCGCTTTTCCAGCAACACATTTTCAGCTCTGTAGGGTTGTGTGTGTATAGTGCAATGGGGTCACCTAGTGTGACATGAACCCAAGGTCCCAGTTGAGGCCATCCGCGTAAATACCGAACTTGGCTATCAGCTGCTGCTCGGCCACAGAATGGTGCAGCAGACCTGAAGGGTTGAATGGCTTACTCCTACTTCTGAATCATATGTTTGGTAATATATGGATGTTAAAGTGAAACCTATTTTATCTTCTCAAGTTGATGTTAATGATTCTATGCAATACTTAGATGAAACTCAGGCAAGTTATCCACATTGTCCTGGTTATTTATTTGTCCCTGAGTCAATATCACTGAGAAACAAGGCAATCTGGTGATTATTAGGGACCTTAATTTGTGCAATTTGCCTGCCTCATTTCCTCCACATTGATTCCCAGTTAAAGGTGCTGAATTAGTTGTGAAGTCCTCTAGAATACTATAGTGTATTATGTAGGTTCTTCACTTGTCTTGCTCCTTCCACAAAGAGCAACTGAACAGATGGATTTCTTGAATTATTTGCAATTCTCCCACAACCAATCATCAAAGTTAAAGAGCATTGTTTTCATGTGGTGATAGTTTAAGAGTGAAGAGCTACAATTTCACCAGCAGAAATGTGTTCTAAAAATAGCTGTAAAGCTAACTTGGATAAGCCTGCATAGGTGTACATGAGCTCCCTGCACACAAAGCAACCAATAATTTTGCTGAAATTGCTTTTTTTACTTAGCAAGTAGTTAGGGAGGGGGTGGAGGTGAAGGAATTGTTAATGTCAGATTGACACAATGGGTCTCCAACTGGTGCTTGAATAGGACAGGAGATTAGGTGTAACTCGTTCCAGTTACAATTCTCAGGTCTTTGCCACGCTCTGTACGCAATGAGGCTGATCAGGAGTGTTTAGCAAGCCAGGAACAAATAGGTCACAAGATTAGGAATAGTTAAAATGGGGGCTGCAGAATTTAACTCTTCATATTCCTTAAATATCTGACATTACATTGGATTTCTGAAATGCATCATGCTGCCTGTGATTGACATGTTTCATTATATCGGAGCAGTGACTGTTCTGACGTTGCTTATGGAGTTATCGGAATGAGGCCAGCTAGATGGACCTCACAGAATATGAGTTCCCTGATTGGGGCTGTTAACCTGGTCCAATCAGGGAACCCTGGCTGACAGATATAAACAGGAGGGTCAGGTGTTTGTCACTGTCGGATCTAGCTCTGAACTAGCTGGATTAGTGTCACATACTATGCATTATATTGACAGGTAACCAGCTTTCGTGGAGTTATTCCAGCTAGCATTTAAATTTCATGACCTGAGGATATCTCAAAGTGCTTTATAACCTTTGGAGTCCTTTTCCAAATGCAGTCACCATTGTAAATTAGGAAATACAGCAGGTAGCACAGCAAGCTCCCACTTACAGCAATGTGGTCATGAGCTGCTGTTGACAATCTGTTTCAGTGACGCTAGTTGAGGGAAAATGTTGACTGGGGCACCAGGAGGATTCCCAGGCCCCAGTGGTGCTTATAGAGGGTGAGTGGGACTCTGATTAATATCTGAAACCTGGCCCACCCAGGAATGCAGTGTACCTCAGTGCTATACTGTGCAGGTAGCTTGAGACTCCGGCTTCTCACTGTCTGATTCCCAAAGGGCCTGACAGAGTTGATGCAGACAGGTTATTTCCCATTTTGGGAGAGTCTAAGACCAGAATAAGGGGCTACCCATTTAAGACAGAAATGAGGAGGAATTTCTTCTCTTGGGGTAGTGAATCTTTGGAATTTATTACTTCAGAGGGCTGTAGAAGTTGGGTTGCTCTGCATATTCAAGGCTGAGATAGATTTTTAATCAGAGAGGAAATCAAATAGCCTATGTCTGCTCCTGTGTCTTTTGGTGATGCAGTCTAAATTCCTTGAATGCTCCAAATCTTTGGAATCTGTATCCTGGAGCTTTGTGGAATTGCTAGTGTTGAATCAATATAAAATTGAGATTGACATGTAGAGATTCATGTGAGCTAGAATGCCATAAATAACACAGGCTCAATCCACATTCCAGATACAGGCCAATATCCTCACCTTGCCCCACACTTGGAGAGTGAGGCCCTCAAATATATATTTCCAATTGTCTCTTTGAAGTGGGGAGAGATGCCTATATTCCTTTACAGACTATAGCAAATCACACAATTATCTGGTCACTCAGGGATGCAGGCAGCAGGGAAAATAACGAGGTGATGCAGAAGATGAGCTACACTTGCAAAGCAGGCTCAAGGGGTCATATGGTTTACAATGATCTGATTTATTGCATTCTAATGGGACATATAGACATAGGAGTCTGGACAAGGAGAGAATAAGGGCAAACATCTGTTTTTATTCCTCAATAAATTCTAAGTAAAACAATCAAGAACTTTTTGACCTCTTAGTATCCTCACACCCAAAAGACCCAATTTAACTTTAGGAAGCTCTTCAAAGACAAAAAAATTAGCATAATTTTCAAAAGCAAAGAATGTGGTACTGGAAAAGCACAGCCAGTCAGGCAGCATCCAAGGAGCAGAAGAGTCAATGTTTCAAGCATAAGCTCTTCTTGTTGAAGAACTTATGCTCGAAACTTTGATTTTCTACTCCTTGGATGCTGCCCGACTTCCTATGTTTTTCCAGCTTTCAACTCTGACCTCCAGCATCAGCAGTCCGCACTTTCTCATACTTAGCAGTAGCATCTAGTGATGATCGATTTATCCTGGAAACCTGTTCAAGTGTCGGGGTGAGACTAATTTCTATTGGGATGATTTAGATTTATTGTGAAAGATAGTGGAAAATTGTGTTGCACTGATTGCAACTTGCATGAAATCTTTGCAATCTAGCTGAAGGAATGAGACGCCGCAGATTTAGTTGTTCCCTTTCTGGGCTGCAGGCACTCAGTGGCATTGCAGGAACAGAAATCTCTGTATTACTCGGGTCCTTACAGCGTTAAGCACCAACCCTGATGTCAGCAGCAAGTTTAAAAGGGAGTTAAACAAATGGAACTGTGTCATAAAACTCACGAGTTGCCACTTTTACCAGGCTGTTGGTTAAGGAGGGTCTTTGTGCCCCAATTACAGAATGCACATAAACAGCATGGAGAAACACTAATATTAACACAATTCTCCAACAAATTCTGACCATACATTTTTAAAAATGGGGCTGTAAAGGCTTGTTGTGCCCTGCCATTCAGTTAGGTACTGTTGAGCGCAAAAATCTTTCCCATTATTTTCTTTTGCATACATCAAGTTTTGGCAGCGAATATTGATTAACATCCAGTTAGACTACCCTAGCTCCTTTCTGTTGATTTTTAGTTAAGTCATAAACACTGGTATCTTAATTGGTGAGTAGACTGACAGAAATTATTCAAGCATTCAGTAAGAAATTGAATTGAGTGCATACAATCACTCGTATTCTGGGTTGATGAGTTTGTCTCCTGATCTTAATCCAGTTGTTTCATTATTTGCTGGGTTCAATGACTTTTCACTCACTATTTTTCATGAGAGATATCATCAACCTTTACAATTCTGAGGTATAAATATTCAACATGCCTCACAAGGAAGAAGAACAGAAATAAATGGTCATGTTTGTGCAGATCCCTGTGATTGATAGCTTGCCATAATTTGCACCATGCATCGTTCCTTGTATTGGAAATGTGAAGAAATACCAGCATTACATGTGGCTCATACCCCAAAGTGCAGCAAAACAACATTAACCTGGGATCAGAGGCTACCAAGACGTGGGATAAATCTCCGCAATTCTAAACACAGTGATCATGCAGCTGAAATAGCTTCCTCCTATTCACCTGAATTAGTAACTAAGGGTCAAGAGTTCAAATCCGACCATTTCTGGTTGTGAATTTTAATAAATCTGGTCATTTGTGGGTAATGCCAGATGATTGATTGTCACAGTGACTGACTTGTCATGAAGGTACAACTGATTTAAGTACTGTCCTTCAGGTAAAGGTGAACTCAATCTTTAGTGAGAGCAAAACATTGTGGATGCTGGAAATCCGAAAAAAATATAGAGAATGCTTGAGAAATTTAAACGTTCTGACAGTATTCGTGGAGAGAAGTATAGTTAATGCTTTGAATCTGTTATGGGCTAGGTCAGACGTCTCAAAACATTCTTAAGCAGGCAGTCCAGACCATAACTTTGCAATTTGTTTGATAAGTGTACAGTGAAAATTATCCGGATTACGTTCGCAAGGTTGACGACAAGGTTTAAAACAGACAAAAATATATTCACAAAATTACACAATGAAACACAAAGAACAGAATAAAGAACCCCTACAGAACTCAGTCAGTCCAAACTAGACTTAATTATGCTGTTCCGAGTATACACAACAGTCCCAATAATCAAACTCCCTTTAAAAACCAGTATAAATGCAACACATGCTTACAGGTTGAAGTTGAAGGGCAAAAAGAGAGAGTGAGAGAGAGAGTTTCCACATAGCTCACTGTTGAACTCTTCACCAGTTCACCACTGAACTAAACTGCTTAGCTAGAGAGCTGACCATTCCCCTTCCATTATACAGGTCACTTCTAAAACATGAACTCTCATCTGTTTACATACAAACAAAAGATCTCTCAAAATCTTTTTCATCTCTGTACCAAACCAGACTGATCAGAGCCCAGCCTGGTTTATTAGCCCTCTGAGAAAAAAAAATCAAGGACAGAGTCTCCTTAGAACCAAGGAACAGCTTTTAGAAAATAAAAGGGACTAGCTTTGTGACAAGTCTGATATGACTGTTCTTCAGAACTCTGTTTCTTTAAGCCACAGATGCTGTCAGATCTGCTGAGTTTCTCCCCAAATTTTCTGTGTCAGAATTCTATCTATGTTGGCTTACACATAAGTCCCATTCCATACTGTCTGTTGACTCGCATTTTGCTTATGGGCAGACATTAATGTAATGGTATTGTCACCACCTAGTAATCTCGAGGTTCAGTCGAATGATTTGGGTACATGGGTTCTAAACCCCAACAGGGCAGCTGCTGAAATTCAATCCAAATGACGCTTTTGAAAAACTATTCATTCAAGGAGTGTGAGCATCACTGACTAGCCGATTACTTATTGCCCAACCCTAATTGCCCAGATGGATGTTGACAGTCAATCATTTTGCTGTGGGTCTGAAGTCACATGTCAGCCAGGTAGGGTAAGGACAACAGTTTCTTTCCCGAAAGGGAACAAGTGAACCAAATGGGCTTTGACAATGGGGGCAATTTACAGAAGTACAAAATCATGAGGGGCCTAGATATGGTGAATAGTCAAAGTCTTTTCCCCAGGGTAGGGGAGTCCAAAACTAGACAGCACAGGTTGAAGATGAAAGAGATAAGTTTAAAAGGAATCTAAGGGGCAACCTTTTCATGCAGAGGGTGGTGTGTGTGTGTGGAATGAGCTGCTAGAGGAAGTGGTGGAGGCTGCTACAATTACAACATTTAAAAGGCATCTGGATTGGTACTGAGGAACCTCGATTATCCGAACGTCGATTATCCGAATTTCAGATTATCCGAACAAGATTGCTATGTCCCAATGCTTGGCTGAACTGTGTTATCTGGCATTCGATTATCTGAACATTCCATTATCTGAACATTCCATTATCTGAACATTCGATTATCTGAACAAAATATTCCCCGCACATGTCGTTTGAATAATCGAGGTTCCTCTGTGCATGAATAGGAAGGGTTTAGAGGGATGGAGCCAAATGCTGGAAAGTGGGACTAGATTAGGTAAGGATATCTGGTTGACATGGACAAGTTGGACTGAAGGTCTGTTTCCATGCTGTACATCTCTATGACTCCATAACTGTCAACAATGGCTACGTAGACAAGCAGTTTATTTTAATCCATATTTTTACATAATTCAAATTTTGCTATATGCCAAGGCCCCCCAATTATTCAAACCCATGGCCTCATGGATGTCTACCTGGAGTTCTGGGGTTACCAGACCATTGATAATGCTACTACGCCACCATCTTTCCTTGAAGCTGGGGTTTTAAACTAGTCTCAGTGAAGGTGAGCATGACAGCCATCATCAATTGTCATGTGGTTGACCCTTAACTGCCCCCTGAAATGGCTGTGTAAGTCACTCAGGGCAATTAGGGATGAGCAACAAATACTGGCCTTCTAGTGACACCCACACCCCATGAAATGTTTTGGAGGAGTTGGTAAACAGCACAAATACTGCAGACTAAAATCTGATGGCTCCAAAATTTGACAATGCTGTCCTAACATATGATGTCATCAAAGTGGCTTACAAACCTGAACCCAGCATGATCTTCAGACACTTCGAGTTACACACTTCACAAAATAGAATTAGGGAATGCATTTGGAATTGTTTTAAATGTCAGCATCGAGGAGTTAACCACCATTTATTTACCATTGGAGTTACTATTGGAACTATTCATGCTATAGGAGAGGTGACATGGCCCTGAAACTCCTGTGCTCTTTAACTGTGAATGCGAACACACATTTTGTCCCTGAATCTCCTCTCTTCCACTGCATTAGTTCAACTGGGCATGTTTCGTCAAAACACAATTTCCATTTAACGTTACATGCACCTTCTTTCAGAACAATGCAGGAGCTGAATATTATGTAAATAGAGCACAGAAAGCAACAGAACAGAAGGATTTAGATACTTTGTCCATGAATCAAAAAGGCTAGCACTGGATTCATTGGGTAGTAGGGAAGGCAACTGGAATGTTGGCCTTTATTTCAAAGGAAATGGAACATAAAAGTAGGAAAGTCTAGTTAAAGCTTTACGAGGTACTAATCTGATAACAGCTAGAATGTTGTGAATCGTTTTAGACATCTTAGCATTAAAGACAGTCCAGAGAAGGTTCACTGAGTTCATCTTATGTCTGGAGGGACTGTCCTATGAGTAGAGGTTGAGGAGTTTAGGCCTTTAGAGCTCAGAAGAATGAGAGGTAATGTTTTTGAAGCACACAAGAGTCTTAGAATACTTGACAGGTTTGTAATGGGAGGTTTTCCTTTGTGGGAGAGTCTAGGTCCAGAGGGCATAATCTCACAGCAAGGGGTTACCCATTTAAGACAGAGATGAGGAAGACTTCTTCTCTCAGAATGTAGTGAATTGTTTACTGCAGGGGGGGTGTCATTCTGTAGATTCAAGGGTGAGATGTGGTGATGTTGAATCAGCAAAGGAATCACAGTTTCTTGTGGAATGGCAGGAACATTGCTTTAAGGATTGTCAGATCAGGCATGATCTCAGTGAATAGAGCAGCAGAGTTGAGAGGCTGACTGGCATACTTCTCCTCCTACATTTATGGTCTCACATCTTTGACCATGCTCAAATCTTTGTTCAGAAGTTAAATTACTGAGGTTATAGGAAAAGTGAAATAAGAGTGGAAATACTGGAAAGGTTCATCAGGACTGACAGCGTCTATGAAGCAACAAACAGTTAACCTTTCAGGTCCAATCTGTCAGAATTTAATTCTGTCCAATAATTTACATTGGTTTATCCTTTATATTAAAGGTGTGTCGGGTTTAAGCTTAGTGAAGGCAACTGACATTAATATAGGGCAAACTGATAGAGGCCCGAACACGGTATAAGATAAATTACACTTCAAGAAAAATAAGTTAACATTAGATCGTCAATATGGCTTTGCTAAGGGCAGGCCAAGTCTGACAAATTTAATCAAGTTCTTTGACAAAGTGACACAGGCATTGGATGAGGGTAGTGCTGTCGGTGTTGTATATTTGAACTTGCAGGAAGCATTGATGATGCTACATGGCAGCTTGATTAGCAAATCAGACATGTTTGGGAGTGATGGGTCCTTGGCAGCACAGATTAGACGTTGGGTAAAAAGAGAGGAAACAAAGGGTAGGTTTAGATGGCTACAATCTTCGAGGAGAAAGTGAGGACTGCAGATGCTGGAGATCAGAGCTGAAAATGTGTTGCTGGAAAAGCGCAGCAGGTCAGGCAGCATCCAAGGAACAGGAGAATCGACGTTTCGGGCATAAGCCCTTCTTCATGCCTGAAACGTCGATTCTCCTGTTCCTTGAATACTGCCTGACCTGCTGCGCTTTACCAGCAACACATTTTCAGCTTAGATGGCTACAGGTAGGACTCTTGTTTTTTTATGATTTATATAAATGATTTGGAGATGTATATTAAGAGCAAAATCTCTAGATTTCTAGATGATATCATGTGAGGGAGAATAGTGAATTATGAGGATGACACTGAGTGACTTTGGAGGGACACTGACAAATTAGCCACATAGGCTGACACCTTGCAGATGAATGACAATGTAGAGAAATATTAGGTAGTGTATTTTGGTAGAAGAAATATGGAGAGACAACACAGATTCAATGGTTCATCTTTGAGGAGACTACGGGAACAGAGGGACCTCAGGGTTAAGGTCTATAGTTCTCTGAAGATAGTTGGGCAACTTGAATCAGTTGTTACAAAGGCTAATAGGATCCTTGGGTTTATAAAAAGAGGCATAGACTATAAAAGCAAGGAAGTGATGCTACACCTCTACAAATCATTGGTCAGACCATATTTGTAGCATTGTGTTCAGTTCTGGACAATTCTTATTTAAGAAAGGATGTTATTGCCCATCAGGAGTGAGAGATGGTAGATACAAAGAAATCAAGAGAAACTGGGTTTATTTTCCTTGGAGAAGGGAAGGTTAATAGGTGACCTTATAGACGTGATCAAAATTATAAACAATTTTGACAGGATAAAGAAGGATATCCTGTTTTTACTAGTTAGAATGTCAGTAACTAGGGGGTCAAAATTCAAAGGTGGTCAGCAAAAGAGCTGGGAGTGAGATGAGGAGAAACGTCTTTACTCAGAGAGTTGTTAGGATTTGGGACTGCGCTGCCTGGGAGAGTTGCGGAGGGGGATTCCATGCAAGGATTCAAAAGAGAGCTGGATATAAATTTGAAAGTGATGAAGTTAGAGGACCATAGAAATAAGGGCTGGAGAGCCAATGCAGATGGGCCAAATGGCCTCCTTTTGTACTGTAAAATTCTATTAGTCTAACTGGTATGGATGTAGAAGATCAGCCATGATCCTACTGAATGGTTAGGCAGATTCAAGGGGCTGAATGGCCACTCCTCTCATAATCCCTGTAACCCTAACCTATTTGCTCTGTTTTGCTTCAGTGTATTTCCAGATCAGGAATTGATTTTGAAAACGTGTAGTCCGTTTTCCTGTTGCCTGCTTCTAGATCTTTTCCTGATCTTCAAATTCTATAAAATTCTGGTCCCACTGTCCACCTCGGTCTGTGGAGCACTTTACCACATATGAGATTAACGTAAAGGATGAATGATCAGGTGCGGTTTGTGCCTGAAAATTATTATCATGCCTGTTCGCACTGCCTGAGACACCAGCAAAGGCCAATTAAGGACCAATTCTTGCCTCACCAGGCGTAATGCCCAGGTAGAGAGGGTCTGCAGAGTCAGACACCCATGTCTGCAGGAAGTGTTCACATCTTGAGGAGTCCCTGCTGAGTGTCATTGAGGTGGAGACTGAGGTGCAGCCATTACGTTGCGATCCAGGAAGGGGAAAGTTACCTCAATCCAGAAGGTTTTCACCTCCACCCCTTCGAAGAGACAAAGTTCTTCGTTAGTTCTTCAAACTCCTTCAAAAGAAAAATTCTGTCACACATTTCTTTTGGAGTCATGAAACAGCAACACTCAAATGAATTTATACAGCATGTTTCTGAACCATAGTACATGCCAAGGGACCCTGCCTGAGCTCAGTGGTGTCATTATTGTAACTTAAGTTATTTAAAAATAATCACTTGGGTCTGACAGGCAGGCTCTACTGAACTCAAACTCCACTGACCCCTCAGTGTGCTGTCAAAAGGGAGCAGGTATTTTCTCACAGAGATTCTGTTCTCCTGGCAATTGCCTAGTTTTGCTGTAAATGGTGAGTAATGGTCAGTAATGGTGCAATGCCTTTTTACCATTTGGTTTGGTACTATTCTACGAGCTTGAGTTCAAAATAGACTGGTCAGGGAGAAGGCAATGTCAAGAATAGTCTTAAACTCAGACTTGAAAGCAACACCATTTAGCCTACATAATACTAAGCATTATTGAACATAGTATTCATTAATGTTGCAAGCTCTGATCTTATAGTTACATCAGGTAAATACTAAACTATCTACTTTGTGTGTTCATGTCCATGTTATACTCTGTTTCCAGGTTATAGAGTCTTCTCATGTAGTCTGTTATTCTAGGGTCTAACTCTGCACATACTGTCATATTCATACCCAGTGATGTGCAGCTCCATGACGTCATCCTTACATTGCTCCGGGTGGGGGGGGGTGGTGCTAATGCCCATGAGCAATACTGTGATGGATGTGGAGATAGAGTTTTGTGAACATGCAGATGGACCTTTGAGAATGCTGTGATTACTGGTGACTTTGGTTGTCCTGTGAGAGACACTGCTAGTGCAGCTCAGAGCAGGGAGCTCTCAGCATGCACACATATTGCGCATAAACACTACTTGTAAGAAATCTTGAGGGCTGACTTGAACTTGCATGAAGGGCAGACACTCACCTCTAACATGACACAAACAGTTGCCTGTTCATGCGCTCAATGTAGCAGCTTCTCAGGTAAAACCAGAGTTTGTTGAACATGGTGTACATAAATACCAGACCTTTTGTCCTTTTCATTCTCTTCAATAATGGCTTCGCTGCGTGTGCATCGCAAGTAATTCCTCTTATAGTTGAAAGGTTTTGATTCAGAACCTTTTCCCCTGCAAAGAACTGTAGTATTTTGTCTTAGAGTTCTGTGTATGACTGTAATTACAGCTGACTTTGGTTTGAAATCCCATTGACTGTTGTATTGTGCCTATTGACTGGAGGTGGGGGAGTTCAGAACGAATAATCAGCAGTAGAGTAATATTTTAATTATGTCCTTTGCTTCTTTTATTTGAAAGTAAGTTCACCTTTGTGGATTTTGCCTTCAATATTTTCTCCATGATTGGGTACAGATGATGATGGCAGCATGGTCTGGGAAAGGGGAATGAGAATGGACAGAACCTACTTTGTTGCTGCCAGAAGCTTTCTCCAACTAACATTAAAAAAAAACAACACCCCAAGATGTTTGAGAGACATCCAAGATCAACAATTGGCATGATCTGAATTTAACCATCTTGGGATACTTGTTGTTATTTGTCAAGATGTTGAATACAAGAGCAAGGTGGTAATAATGGTGTTGTATATAATGTTCTCCATGTCCTAGACATTACTGAATTTGAGCTAAAAAGGTATTACATTTGATGATGCTGATGAAGCACAAATCTACTAGTATAAAGTACAATGCATTAATTGATGGTTTTTGAAGACTGACTAAACAATGTGTAGCACACATGGAAAACCAACCTAAACTAAACAGGTTTCGACGGTAATTGCATAATTTTATTTTATCCTTATTTTCCTGGTACTGTTTCCTGGAAGCCTTATCAGCTTCTGTTTATTCTTCTTTGATCCTAATCCCTTAGGGCTCCCAAGGCCTCACTAGAAATTTCTCCTGACACTGGCACTTATGATGTACAAGATTTGCCTAGAGAATTTTGCTGACATAGAAACAACTACCTCCCCTTTATGGTCTAAGTACCTCTTATATTTCCCCATTTTTGCTCTTGGCCTAAGCCTAAGGTAGCCAAATTGAAGGCTTTGTCCATTTCTTTTATGGTCCACTGCTCATTACTACTGGCCAGGTAACCATCTTAGGATTGGAAAGGTATTGGTTCACAACATCCATACTAGTCTGCCCTGATCTAATACCTTGTTGCTTCAATTCCTAAATCTGCATTGCTATCTTCCTTGAAACTTTCTGGAGTGAAAAATCAAGGATGTTAGATATAAAATGAATAACAATTGGGAAATAACCAAGACATGGGATATAATTGAATCCATGGCTTTATTTGTGCATTTGTTCACCATTACCACAGCTCCTCTCACCAAGCAATAGAGTCTACATGTTCAATATCGTTAGCTAAGGCTTGAGCCTAAAGCTGGAGTGTCTCATGTGTCCTATATACCTCATCTTGGATTAGGATGAGTTGTTTAGTTCATAGTGTCAACAACATTGGAGAGCTGGTTTAAGTATTGAGTCGGGCTGACTTTTGTTCTTTCCACAGCTTGCACATTAACTGTTCCTCTTTTATAGACTTCAAGCATTCTCCCTTCCCCAGTCTCACCATCATCTGAGATTGCAAGCACAATGAACAACTGTGGATGGGACAAGTTCCTATGTCAGAACTCCTGCCACCATGTATCTTCCATCACCCAAGAATGTGACATGTGTTGGATCTTTGCTGTCCACAGTCTCCAGTGTACAATTAGTTGTAGCATTAAATCTATACCTTGCCTCCTCACTCTTGTATATGGATGAGGACATGCTATTAAGGTAGCTTCTATACTACATCCATCTATTGCAGTACCAGCTATGTTACCCTCTATCTCTATGATGTATGGTGATATATTATGAAATACTTATTTCCCCAATGATCCTTATATTTTCTACCCTATATACATTCTTCCGTGCTTTGTCTTGGATATAATGGGTATCAACAAAACAATGACTGTCAGCGTGTCAGTGTGTTATGATCCACTATGCATTCAGCATCAGTTCAACACATGTGATAAGCCCTCATCTGGCAATGGCTTAGAACATGAATAAATAGATACATATTTGTTACCCATAAGGGAGCCATAACCTTATGAATTTAATCAGTGTCTCTTGTGTTTGTTCAGAATTTATGCCCCATAAGGTACTGCAATCTGTATCCTTATTTGCATAATCCAAAATAAATTTACCCACCTCAATTAATTTGTTAAAAAAATTGACAGGTATAGATAGAGTTAATGTTAGTTGCCTTTTCCCTAGGATGGGGGATTTCGAGACTAGGGAACATATTTTTCAGGTGAGAGGAGAGAGGTTTTAAAAAAGACATGAGGGGCAATTTTTTTATACAGATGGTGGTTCGTGTGTGGCATGAAGTTCCTGAGGAAGTGGTGGATGTGGTTACAATTATAACATTTAAAAGATATTTGGAATATGTACATGAATAGGAATCTTTTGGAGGAATATGGGCCTGGAGTAGGCAGGTGGGATTAGTTTAGTTTGGGATTATGTTGGGCATGGACTGGTTGGACCGAAGGGTCTGTTTTTATCCTGTATGACTCTATGACATGAAGCCTTAAAACAATTCTGAATTATTTATGTTACTTTTATTCTGAGCCTGATTTGGTGTCTTGTATCCCTTATCCTTTCTAAAATTTTCCTTAGCAGTGTACTTAAGGTTTGCACTTTTTAGTCTCTAGTAGCTAAGTTGATGGAATTAATTACTGAGGTTTCTGTATCAAACACTGAAGAGGCATCATTTATCAAGCCACATTTCAGCCTGTTATTTCCTGAGACCACTGCTGTGCTTCCACCTTTCAACAGAGCTGCTCCTATCATTAACTGCCCCATAAAGATTGGATACAGTTCTTGAGTGTGAGGTGAGTTCCATTGGGGCAGGGTTATTCAGAAACAAATCAAAGAGCTGTGAACGCTGGTGATCTAAAACAAAAACAGAAATTCCTGGTAAAACTC
The DNA here is from genome assembly GCF_037043375.1 of Chiloscyllium plagiosum. Classification (NCBI taxonomy): domain Eukaryota; kingdom Metazoa; phylum Chordata; class Chondrichthyes; order Orectolobiformes; family Hemiscylliidae; genus Chiloscyllium; species Chiloscyllium plagiosum. Next base: position 20,089,901 of record NW_028270157.1, on the reverse strand, counting down.
AGGTAGGACTGGCAGCATCTGTGAAGAGAAAGCAGAGTTAATGTTTCAGGTCCAGTGACCCTTCTTCAGAACTGAAGGAAGGCTTATTTTTCAATTTAAATTGGAAATTAAAGTTCACAGTATTTCCAAGCCCTTGGCCAAATGTTATAATTTTTTTTTCAAACCAATTTTGAATTGTTGGTCATAGAGTCATAGAATTGTACATCATGGAAACATACCCTTCGGTCCAACTCGTCCATGCTTACCAGATATCCTAAATCAATCTAGTCTCATTTGTCAGCACTTGGCCCATTTCCCTCTACACCCTTCCGACCAATGTCCCCATCCAGATGTCTTTTAAATATTATAATTGTACCTGCCTTCTTCACTTCTTCTGGCAGCTCGTTCCATACACACACAACCTTCTGCATCCAAAAGCTGTCTCTTAGGTCCCTTTTATATCCTTCCACTCCCACCGTGAACAGCACCTTGATTTTTGCTGGGGCCTCCCCAATGAGTGAGAAACTTGTAAAACGTTCTGACAATCAATATCCAGTTTCAGTTTTTACCTTGTCATAGAATCCCTACAGCATGCAAACAAGCCATTAAGCCTAACAAGTCACAGTAACCCTCTGAAGAGAAACCCACCCAGACCTATTGCCCTACCCCATTACTCTATATTTACCCCAGACTAATGCACCTAGCCTATGCATCCCTGAACACAATGGGTAATTTAGCATGACCAATTCACCTCATGTGTACATCTTTGGACTGTGGGAGGAAACAAGAGCACCCAGAGGAAACTCACGCAGACCACAGGGAGAATGTGCAAAGTCCACACAGTCACCCAAGGCTGGAATTGAACCTGGGTGCTAACCACTGAGCCACCGTGCCACCCACAAGCATAATGTTTAAATTACACACTTTATTGTGCACTTTCCTGGTGATCATTACTTACAATTTCCCACAGCTCTAAAGCCCAGGGATGTGTACAACATCAGCTAACTTATTCCAGACTGTATCTAATTCATTTTTTTCCTCACAGCCTATGAAGGACAGACTTGTACTTTCCATCACATATTTCTCCAATTTACATGTAGCTCCTGCTACCAGTCCTCCTTTCTTTGTTAAACTATCAAATTGTGTTCAAGCATATTCCAATGCCATTGCAGTTTCCTGCTTGACTTAAGAATTACTCAGCATGCATCTAATACAGTCTAAAAATGCTGCTTCTCAGTTTCTCAAATTTAAAGCCAATTAAATGTTGACTTCTGGGATATCCAATTCCTAACACCACTGTTAATTTGGGAATAATTAGTACTTTCTTATCTATGGTGCAGTGGGCAGTGGTAACTTCTATCTCAGTCCTCTTCCCATACTTGACTGCTAGCTCCTAGAAATGTCCTGAATTAACTTTCACCAGTACAAATGTCTACCAGCCACTGACTTGCAATTTCTTTCTTTTTGTATTTCGTGAGATATTGTGTTGATTCATTTGCATTATTGCAAACAAAACTAACAAAGTAACAAATAAAGTCATGATGATTAAATACTTCCTTTTATTGTTTATCCTCCTTCTGACCCGTGCTCATTTTGTGTTCTCCAGGCCCAGCCTGTGAGCTCTATCTGTTCTTATGCATCTTCATTATTATTTTGAACAATTGCTCAGCTATAAACCTTGTGATGAACCTTTCCAATCCCAATCAAGGACCATGGTGCTCTCACTCACCTCTTTTTCTGACTGTATTTTATTGCAAGAATTTTTCTCCATTGTACTCGATGTAGGTTCTCTACTTCAGGCCCTACATAAATTATACCAGTGTGATTTGGATTCATCAATTTTTACTGTGAGATAGGTGTGAGGAAGTGTATATCATTTACATGGGTTATTTTTGTGAAAGGTCAGAGAGTTCTTCTGAATTAATGTCAGAAAGCAAATGCCTTCAGATCTCTGGGTATAAATGGAAAGATGTTCATACTACTGGATTTTGAGACAGATACAGTATGAAAGGCCAGCTGCTTAGAAAGTGGAAAAGCTATGGACCCTGATAGCAATAGTACTGAACACATGTACTCCAGAACTAGCTGCTCCACTAAGCAAGTTGTTCCTGTATCGCAACAACACTGGCATCTGCCCAAAAATGTGGAAAATCGCCCATGTATATCTTGTGAATAAAAAGCAGGACAAACTTAATCTGACCAATTACTGCCCCATTTCATTCACTTTGGTCATCAGCAAAGTGTTGCAAGGGGTCATTGACAGTGCTATCAAGATGCAATGCAAAGGAATAACCTGCTCACTGTTACCCAGTTGGGTTCCAGAAGGGCCTGATCTCAATGTACTGTCACCCCCTTCCCAGCACACTGTCCCTCCACAACAATGACTGCTGTAGTTTTGGACAACAATTCACCACCACCTTCCCCAGTGCAAATAGGAATGTGCAATAAATGCTGGGACATCCACATCTTGTGACTGAATTTTAAAAAAGTACTCACCTTGGCAAGTGAAAACTATTCCATTACACTCCTGACATGAGCGTAATGATGAGCCGGCTTTGGGGAGTCAGGAAATTAATTACTGTCTACAGAATTCTCAACCTCTGACCTGCTCTTGGAGTCACAGTATTATATGGCTGCATGCTGTTACAAGTTAACAAGTGATGTTAGAGAGGCTGTAATAGGAGGCCTTAGAGAGGGTGGGAATGTGAGGTCAAAAGCTCATCTCAAGATCAGACATGATACCAAGATCTTAATCTCTGACACCTGCTGTAAGAGGGATAGAGTAGGAAACTAGGGCACTGGGGTTTGGACTGGGGACTGAAAACTGTGCTTCAGTATTCCTGGTATTTAATTGGAGGAAATTTATCTTTTATTAAAATTGGCAGAGTTCAACACAATAGTTCAGGAAGGGTGACAGCCAGCTGTAAAATTGATCTGTGATGTGCGAAAACACACCAAGTAAAGAGAAAGGAATTTTACCAGCCCTTTGTCGAATATGACCTTTTAAGTGTACGTTGTTCGTCAAAAAGATAACGGCTGCTTCAGAACCTGTTTATGAGGCATTTTGATGCTGGGATGAGAAACACTCAACGTACAGTCAAATAAGCAGACTTTGATCATGACAGATCACAGCCTGCTCATGGTGGTGGTCATTGAAATGCTATTGCTAATAAAAGCTTGTTCCTGATGTCAGAGTCGGAAAAAATGAGTAACTTCACCGTGGGAAATAAAATGAGAAAGAATCGGCAAACTAATTTAGAGAAAATGAGACCTGGGTTCTAAGAAAGAATGAATAACTACACCAGTGCTATAAATCTGCCTCAGACAGATGTGACCCTTTCGCTCTGACAGACGTCACCGAATCCTCCCAATTCTTAAATGATGTCGGGAAAGTATGGCAAAACCAGAGAAATGAGGTTCTCGATGTTGAGAAAATAATTTCCCACCCCAAGATTGGGTAAGAATTTTGCTTGCCAGCAGCAAGTAGCCTATTTATATAGTCTTTTCACCTCATTATTACCTGATCTTGCCTTATTTAAATACAGTTTGCCATTGTCCCACAGGGTGGAGAGAAACTAGACAGTGATATGCGTATCCCGGTGAGTACCAGGTGCTGTTCGCCCCTCTGGGCCTCCAGCATTCCCTAACAACTCTGGGCATACTCCATAGGCAACAACGGTTTCCACTAGATGTTTACGGAGAATAGCATTGGACACATACCAGTCTCACCACATCATCATGGCATATCTCTGATCCACTTAGAATACCATTACCCACTTCAATGCTGCACATTGGGGTGCCCAAACACTTTGTGTTTGTTATGTTGCTGCCAGACCACTTTGTATGTAGCAGCAAGCACCCATGTCATGACATGGCTTTCGATTTGATACTATTATTGTCACATGTACCTCGTGAAACGTTTTGCGTGCAGTACAGGCAGATCATGCCATACAAAGTGCATTAAGGTAATAGAACAGAGCGAGGAATACACTGATACAGCTGCAGAGAAGGTGAATAAAGAGCGAGTTCAACATTTAAATTTGAAGCATGTGAGGTCCATTCAGAAGTCTGATAACGGCGGGGAAGAAGCTGTTCTTGAATCTGCTGGTACGTGTGTTTAAGCTTTTATATCTTCTGTCTGACAGAAGAGGTTAGAAGAGATTCTAAGAAAGGTCGGAGGGTTTGTTGACGATGCTGGCTGCCTTCCTGAGGAATGAGGAGGTAGATGGAGTCAATGGATGGAAAGTTGTCTTTTTGACAGACTGGGCAGTGTTCCAACTCTTCAGTTTCTTCCAGTCCTGGGCACAGCAGTTGTTGTATGAGTCCGTGATGTATCTGGATAGAATGCTTAGTGCTCACTCACTCACTTTGTGTCTATTTGGATGCTCACAGCATCTCTGCCTTGCCTTTTTGTGTTGTGGCACCTCATTCACACTTCACAGGCTCACAGTACGTCTGTCTTGTCTTGCTGTTTAGCACAGGCATGAAGCCAGACAGCTTGTCATGGTTACCAGCAGTGAACTATCAAGGGGGTGGACATATTGCTGTATAGCAACATGTTGTGTCAAAGTCGCACCTACAACACGTGCCAGCAGCTTACGTGTCACACACACTGCATGTTCTTCAAGCCAGTGACCCAGTCTCCAACTCTAATGAGAATTGTCTACAGGTGAGTTAATGGGGACTATCTTCTATAAAAGTGTACTGACAGAGTAAGTCAAGGGCATTATTTTATCTCAATACAGGGGCTTAGACACAATCTGGTGGCTGCTTTATTTGTCAAGGGATGGGGATCTGTATTATTATAGTTTGGGGAATGAATCAGGGCCACTACTTCAGCTCCAGTGCAACTGGTTGATGAATTAATGGCAAGTCAGACACGGAGCTGAACAGAGATCAGTCAGGGGTTTGGTTACATATCAGTCAGTGGTGTCTTTCTAAGTTGATCATGAATGTTAGGGCCATGGTCAGTCTAAGGGGTCTGTTCACTGAAAGACAAGGGGGTGGGAGTTATCAGGGGCCACTGTTGAGGTGGACAAGTTGGTCGAGCTAATTGTGCATTTGGAGTCAACGGCGGTGGGGGGGGGGGGATGGGCATGGAGATGATAATTGTAGAGGGAGTACAACTCAATATAAAATGGTGAGAGATAATAGGGAAAAGGAGGGCAAGGGGTACTGTGCAAGCAGAGGGGAGCGCAGATGACTATTGATGGTCATCACCCCTGGCTTTGAAGAGGGGAAAAGGGCCTGACCAAGCTATGTGGATGGGACTCTGAAGGTAAATCTTGAGGGGGTGTGAGGAAATGAAATTAATAGATTGCATGGAAACATGGGGAAGATCAAAGTGGATAGGATTGACAGGGAGTGCAAGGCAGAAAGGAACATGAAGGTTTTTGCATCACATGGAGAGAGGCTAAGCTTGTGACTCACTCCATGAAGGGCAACTCTTGACCACATCTTGATCCAACTCACAAATGGAGAATGAAATGGAAAATAGCTGCCACCACACCTGGAAGGGCCTATTAATTGTTTACTTGTCTCTGAGGGCACTGCAGTGCCAACTTGCCTCTGTTGGGTACCTCTGTGGAAATTCTTCTGAAGCTTCAACAGTGAAGGGCAGCTCCTAGTCGATAGCGATTGAGCTTGCAAAGAGCTGAAGTTTAAATATGGCACTGAGCAGAGGGTTACTGACAGGTCATGGCCAAGTCTTTGGTGAAAGGCTCTCATGGTCAGGAACGAGAGACCATATCCCGGGTCAGACACAGCCCAAGTGAGTCAATAGTTCAGGGGCTTTGGAAGCAGTGTGGGAATTTGGTGCTGAAAGGAAGAGGTGCTTTCTGTTTTCTCTCTTGGCTCATTGTAAGGTATTGTTTTGGAAACAGGATAAATTAAAGCCCGGGATTGGGGACCTGGCACAAATCACAAGAAAGCCATAAGTTAATTGGTTAGCTGCCAATTCAACTATCTACAGAGGAACCTCGATTATCCAAATATCGATTATCCGAATTTCAGATTATGTGAAGAGGATTTCAAGGTCCCACAAAAACGTTACATCAAAGAGGTAAGTCTATTCGATTTACCTGGACTGAAGAACATGTGAAAACGCTGGCGAAAACAAAGAAACACAAGCAGCTCAAGTTCTATAGGTAAGAGTTAGTTACACAGCCCTTTGCAAAAGTAAGTGCTTTAGAGGATATTCCTGTCACTTTTCCAGGCCATCCATGAAAAAAATGGCAGAGAAAGTAAACAAATGCGCGAGGCGGTGCTTTTGTCTTTCTATGGCGACACTGAGTTCCCGGAAACTGACCACGCTCTTGTGATTGTAAGCTGCTCAGGGCATTGTTTAATGCTGAGATGTCACATACAGTATTTGTGTGATGGTAAGGGTTTAATCCTTCTCAGTTTAACCTGTAATTTGCAGAATGAAAAGATTAGTTTGTTTAAATAGTAGACTCATTAAAATTATAAATTTAAACAAATTCTCCGGTAGAGCACAGCGTTAGATCAGTATGGTTTCCCTTGTTTAAGGTAAAATCGATGTCCGAATAATCAATTATCCGAACGAAACAGTGCCCGCCCATCTCATTCAGATAATTGAGGCTCCTCTATTGTGGTTTATTTTCAGAATGAAGGTAAATAGGAGAAATATTTACATTGCAAGCTGAAAGACCAGTAGGAATTTTTTAAAAAACAAATTAAGTACTAAGTAAATGAAATAGAGGTGCAGGGCCAGGTAATGAGTTGTACCGGAATGGCGAGGGAGCTGATGGACACCATGTGGTTCATGGTTCATCTGTAGCAAGTGTTGGTTTTTTTAAGGAACTGCAGCTCAGAGGTGATAAGCTGGCATCTGAGCTGGAGATCCAGTAGAGGCATAGATTATTTTCTAAAGGGGAAGGGTATCAGAAATCGGCAGTTAGGAAGGCAAATGCAATGTTAGTATTCATTTCAAGAGGGCTAGAATACAAAGAAGAGAGATGTACTATGGAGGCTGTTTAGGCTATCGGACCACATTTGGAATATAGTGAGCAGTTTTGGCACTGTATGTAAGAAGGGATGTATTGGCCTTGGAGGGTGTCCAGAGGAGGTTCACGAGAATGATCCGGGGAAGAGGGGCTTATCATTCAAGGAGCAGTTGAGGACTCTGGATCTACATCCGATGGACTTTAGAAGGATGAGGGAGGATCGCAATGAAACTTATAGAATTCTGAGCAGATAGAGCAGATGTGGAGAAGATGTTTCTTTTAGTAGGAGAGGCTAGGATCTGAGGGCACAGCCTCAGAGTGAAGGGATGACCTTTTAAAACTGGAATGAGGGGGGAATTTCTTTAACCAGACTCTGTGAAAATCATTGCCACAGATAGCCATGGAGGCCAAATACTTCAGTGTGTTGAAGACAGAGATAGACAGGTTCTTGAGAAACATAACAGCCATGATTGAACGGTGGAGCATTCCAATGGGCAGAGTGGCCTCATTATGCTGCTATATCTAATGACCCTGTGCTCAGTGATCACTGGTGATCATAAGATGGTGCAAAAGTGTGCCAGAAAAGCATGGTGCCTACACAATGAAGTGAGGCAGGGTAAAATTGCTTCAGATAATTCACTGTATCGCATGGACAGAAACCTTATGTGATTGGCATATCGTTAATTTTTGATTAAATTCACCTTTTTTTGGCTTCTTTTGATATTTTAACAACTTTGAATAAACAGGCTGTGAAGGGAAGAACAAAGATATTTAAAAATCTTTCGTGAAGTGAATTGTACCTATAATGCCTGCCAATTAAACTGCCCATGTTTAAATTGATCAGTTTTAAAAGCGTGCGCGTCTGTAAAACCATTCCTGCAATTTGTAAAGTTGCTGCTGAAGGTCTCTGAATGAGACAGCTCTTCAGCTTCCCTTGCAGTCCGTTTTAACAGTGTCCTTGGCAGTATTCAGGGAAAGTGATTGTTATTCAAAATATGTTAAAGGTGTCTTGGTCAAATCGCAGCATTTTTGGTGCAATGGATTACATTCGTTTTTGTGCCCTGTCTGATTTGTAACTGTGCATCGTTCAGCAGAAAGATTCACAGTTGAGGTGGAAAACTGTACAACAACAGCATCAATGGGCATTTATATAGCATTTTTAATACAAATGAAACATCCAAGGTTGCTCTTTCTCAACATCCAATGTCCCAAACACTCATTTCAAGTGAAATCATTTGGAGTTATTTTTAATTTTGGTATATTGTATTCCCTGGTCAGATGGAACCATTGAAACTAGGAGCAGGAGTACACTGCTCCACCCTCTGAGACTGCTGGATCATTAAATATGACACAGGCTTATCCTCTATCTTAACAGCATATTCCTGCATTTTCCCCAACCCATAGGTGCCTTTAAATTTAAAAATGTATCTTTGTCATTCTTAAATGTGTTAGCCTCAACAGCCTTCTGTGATGGAGAATTTCACAGGTTCTCTCCTCTGTCCTCATATCAGACCCAAATGGTCTACCCATGGCCTGACACTCTCTAACTAAGGAGAACATCTTGCCTACATCGATTGTGTGCTGCCCTGTTAGAATATATACTTATCAATCAGATCTTCTCTCATTCTCTAAACTCAAATTTCTACAGCCCAGTCAAACAAAAGTCTGACCATACAACAATCCTGCTATCCCCAGTGAATCTCCACTTCACTCCCTCTACGGCAAATATATCCTTCCTCGGGTAAGGAAATCAAAGCTGCATGCTATACGTCAGGTGTGGCCTTACTGAGGCCTTGTATAACTGCAGTAAGATATCCCTCCTTCAGAACTCAAATCCTCTTGCAATTAAGCCAAAATGCCATTTGTCTTCTTAATTGCTTGCTGCACCCTTCATTGATTGGTGCACAAATATACCCAGATCCCTTTGTACGCTCACATTTATCACCATTTAAACAATATCCTTCATTGATTGGTGCACAAATATACCCAGATCCCTTTGTACGCTCACATTTATCACCATTTAAACAATATCCCTCATTGATTGGTGCACAAATATACCCAGATTCCTTTGTACACTCACATTTATCACCATTTAAACAATACCTTTCATTTCAGTTTTTCACACAGAAGTGCACTATTTCTCATTTAGCTATGTTGTAAGTGTTTGCCCACTCACTCAACTTGTCTAAATCATCTAGAAATCTCCTTGCATCTTCCTCAAAGTTCACAATCCAGCCAAGTTTTGGGTCAACAGCAAACTTGGAAAAGTTGTATTTGGTTTCCTCATCCAAATCATCTAAATATTTTGTGAATATCTGGGGCCCAAGCACTGATCCTTGTAGTGACCTTCCAATCATTGCCTGTCACCTGGAAAAAGACCTATTTATTCCCACTTTCGGTTTTCAGTTAATCAACCAATTATCAATCCATGTTAATATATTACCCCGTCTGCTTTACCCCACTAATTGTGTAATAGGGAGTTTATCAAAAGCTTTCTGGAGTCCAAATATACCACATACACTGGTTCTCCCTTCTCTATCCTATTAGTTAATCCGCAAAAAACTTTGTTAGGTTTGTTGAGCGTGATTCACTTTTTGTTTCATTCCTGATGAAGGGCTTATGCCCGAAATGTTGACGATCCTGCTTTTCAGGTGCTGCCTGACCTGCTGGGCTTTTCCAGTTCTACATTTTTCAAGTCTGACTCTCCAGCATCTGCAGTCCTCAATTTCTCCATGACTTGCCTATTATAATACCGTGCTAGCTTTGTCTAATCCCATTAATGTCTTTGGAAATAGACTTCAGCAATTTTCCCACTACTGATGTTAGGCTAACTAGTTTATAATTCTCACAGCACTGGAGTTCTGAGGAAGGGTCACTGGACCTGAAATGTTAACATTGATTTTTCTTCACAGATGCTGCCAGACCTGCTGAGCTTTTCCAGCAATTTCTGATTTTGTTTCTAATTTACAACATCCACTGTTCTTTCGGTTTCTAGTTCCTAGTTCTGAATTTTTTATCCCCGTCCTCCCTTTTTACCCTATACAGTATACTCGAGTATGAGTCGATCTCATATAAAAGTCGACCCCCTATTTTTGGCTGGGATCGAAACCGGTTCCCTGGCACTGTGAGGCAGCAGTGCTAACCACTGAGTCACTGTGCCAACCAATGCCAAAAGACTGGAGAGTGGCTAATGTTGTGCCGTTATTTAAGAAAGGCTGCAAGGAAAAGCCAGGGTACCACAGGCCAGTGAGCCTGAGGTCAGTGGTGGGTACATTGTTGGAGGAGATTCTGAGAGGCAGGATTTACATCATTTGGAAAGGCAAGGACTGAATAGAAATAATCAGCATGGCTTTGTGCATGGGAAATAATGTCTCACAAACTTAATTGAATCTTTTGAAAAGGTGATCAAGAAGATAGATGAAGACAATGCCTTCGACAAGGTAGAGTGGACTGGTTAGTAAGGTTAGATCACAGGGAATCCAGGGCAAGCTAGACAATTGGCTACAGAATTGACTTAATGGTAGGAGACAAAGAGGGGCAGTAGAAGGTTGTTATTCAGACAGGATGCCTGTGACCAACGGTGTGCCACAAAGATTGGTGCCAGGTCCACTGTTGTTTGTCATTTATATAAACAATTTGGATGAGGATGTAGGGCTTATGGATATTAAGTTTGGGGATGACACCAAAATTGGTGGTATAGTGGACAGTGAAGAAGGTTATCTAAGGATCTTGATCAACAGGGCCAAAGAATGGCAGATAGAGTTTAATTTAAATTAATGCAAAGTATTGCATTTTGGTAAAGCAAACCAGGACAGGACTTACACAGTTAATGATAGTGCCCTGAGAGTTTTGTTGAACAGAGAGACCTGAAGGTGCAGGTACATAGTTCCTTGAAAGTGGAGTCACAGGTGGACAGGATGGTGAAGAAAGCATTTGGCACATTTGCCTTCATCGGTCAGAGCACTGAATATGGAGTTGAGGTTTTGTGTTACAGCTCTACTAGACATTGGTAAGGCCACATTTGGAGTACTGCGTACAATTCCAGTCACCCTGCTATATGTAGGATGTTATTAAACTAGAAAGGGTGCAAGTAATGATTTACAAAGATGATACAGAGACTGGAGGCCTTAAAAAATAAGGAGAGGAGTAGTTGAGGAGTGACCTTATAGAGGTTTATAAAATCATGAGGGGCATAGATAAGGTGAATAGCCAAGTTCTTTTCCCCAGGGTTGGGGAGCTCAAAACTAGAGAGTGTAGGTTTAAGGTGAGCGGGAAAGATTTAAAAGGGACCTGTGGGGCAAATGTTTCACACAGAGGGTGGTGTGTATAGGGAACAAACTGCCAGAGGAACTGGTAAAGGTGACGACAATTGCAACATTCAAAAGATATTTGGACATGATTAGGAAAGGTTGAGAGGGATATGCACCAAATTCAGGCAAATGAGGCCAGTTCAGTTTAGGGAAATAGGTTGGCATGGACAATATTGAGTTCATCAACTTTGGACCGTAGCCTCTTCCTCCATCTTGTTTTGTGTTATGTTTTGCTGGCTTGTTAATTTTTTTTATTCCTCGTGTTTCATTCACCTGGTTTCTATGTATCATTCTCACTTCAACTGGACACAACTGTTTCTGTATCCATTGCCACTCCTTTTGGGTTTTTGCATCAGGAAATATCTTGTTTGTTAACCTCTCTCACCATTCACCCCAGCACAAGCCTTCTTGCCACTTGTGCTGGCTTACAAAATTTCTAACTTCCTCCTGTTCTGATGAAAGGTTGTCAACCAGAAATGTTCACACTGTTTCCCTCTCTGTGGAAGCTGCCAGTCCTGCTGAGTATTACCAGCATTCTTTCAGTTTTGCTTCAGATTTCCAACATCTGCAGTACTTTACTTTTGTATTCCAAGGTTTCTGAGGAGTGCTATAAAACAAAGATATAAACCAAGAAACATAAGGAACTATCAGACCGAATGAGCAAAAGATTTAAAACCCTGAGGTGGGACAGTCCATAACTAGAGGGCATAGGTTTAGGGTGAGAGGGGAAAGATATAAAAGAGACCTAAGGGGCAACTTTTTCACGCAGAGGGTGGTACGTGTATGGAATGAGCTGCCAGAGGATGTGGTGGAGGCTGGTACAGTTGCAACATTTAAGAGGCATTTGGATGGGTCCATGAATAGGGAGGGTTTGGAGGGATATGGGCCAGGTGCTGGGAGGTGGGACTAAATTGGGTTGGGATATCTGGTCGGCATGGATGGGTTGGACAGAAGGGTCTGTTTCCATGCTGTACATCTCTATGACTATGACTCTAATAAGGAAAGAAAGCGAGAGGGAGAGAGTTCCAGAGGTTGAAGCCTGGGAAACTGAAACACAGCTACCATAGCAATTATGATTGGGAATGCATCAGAGGAATTAAAGAAGTCCAAATATAGGGTGACACCCACCCCCACTACAGCCCCACCATATTCGCAGAATCAGTTTCCGCGGTTTCAGGAATCCATGGTTTACCGCAGCCAGACCATATTATAGGGAACGTTCCAGAACCAGGGACCAGGAGGCTGCTGGGAAGGTAAATTTCCTATTGAAATGAATGGACTTGGTCCTATCCACAGTTTCAGGCTTCCGCAGTAGGTCCTGGAATGTACCCCCTGGGTACGGGGGGACAACTGTACATCAGTCTATACCTGAACTAACCTCCCTTTGATGGCCGGCCATTGCCCATTTCCTGCTTTACTGTCCCAGTCTTTGATTCTGGTCTATCTATGCTAATGTGCTTTTCAAATTACTTTAAGTGCGTCTCTTCCAATTAGGTCTTCGCACTGTTGATTTTTCTTTGTTCCTTCCGATAACTAGATAAAATCTAACTATATTATGGTCAATTTTGTCCAGATTCTCTGCCACTGTAACAAATTTCATTTGATCTAGTTTAATCCCAGCATTAGATCTAACACTGTTTCTATTAAAAATCACACAACAACAGGTTATAGTCCTACAGGTTTATTTGGAAGCACCAGCTTTCAGAGCACCAGCTCATTCGGCCTAATAGTTCCTTATGTGTCTTGGTGCGTACCTTGTTTTATAGCACTCCCCATCACTGTATCTATTCTTCTTGTGCTAGAAACACATTAATTAAGGAATTTCTCCTCAACATATTTTCAGAATTCATTTCCCTTTGTCTGCTTGCTTCTTGGTCCCTATGAAGGTAACTGATGGACTCAATGGTCACAGCTCCAATAATGCAACATTTATCCAAATGGTGTCTCGAGGTTTGCTACTCTTATTATTTGAGTCTCTCTAGTTAACAGCCAACAATATAACAACTTCTTTTCAATGAATGATGAACTGACTTCTAATAAGTGCACTATTTCAGCTCCAGGCATGAGTCTAATTACATCAAAGCATAAATTGGTCACAGCCTTTGGAACTTTAACATTTCCTAATTTAATGGTTATTGCAAATGGTTCTTATTTAGAATTTTATAGTAATTTATCAAATGCCACCTCCCTGCAGTGTCACACATATGTAAATTAGGTATCTCAACTGGCTGCCTGCAAACTAATGCATTGACATCATGGTGTTAATAAACCCACATCTAATATTGAATCCTGATGTATAGCGAGAAGTACTGCACGTTACCTGTGAATTTGACCCTGTTATGTTCTAAATTAGTTTGGATAACATTGCTACTGGATTAATCATTTATTGTCTTGCACTAATTATGCTGTTAGTGTTACTGCAGCATTTCCTGTAGATCCTCTGTGAAAGCAGCCAATGTCTCTTCCAGTGGAGACCATTTCAGACCAAGTGCCACAAAGCTCCAGAGAAATCAGCGAATTGGTTCATCAGCAACACTTAATGCTGCAGAAACGAAACAGACTATACCTATTTCTAGGCCTTTCAGAATTAACAATATGGTCTCATCAGTGGGGTTAGGATTAGGGTCACTAGGAGGGCAGTGCTAGTGTTAGGATCATTGGAGTTAAATTCAAAAGCTAAGAGTTTTTTAACAGAGTCCAAGTTCATCCTTTCAATGGAAGCTTTGTGTCAGTTAACTGTACTCCATCAAACTCCTGACATTGTGACATTCCTAACATTGGAACACTCCCGACACTGATATTTCCAACACTGGAACACTCTCAACCCTGGGACATTCCTGACACCGTGATATTCCCAACACTGATGAAGGGCTTTTGCCCGAAATGTCGATTTTCCTGCTCCTCTGATGCTGCCTGACCTGCTGTGCTTTTCCAGCACCATTCTAATTTTGACCCTAATTTCCAGCATCTGCAGCCCCTGCCATTCCCAACACTGGAACATTCCTTACACTGGGGCATTCCCAGCACTGGAACAATTAAAACATTTGGATATTCTAAACACTGGAACACTCCCAACACTGGGACACTCCCAACACTGAGATATTCCCAATACTGGGACAGTCCCAACATGGAACATTCTCAATACTAGGATATTCCCAGTACTGGAACATTTCCAACACTAGGACATTCCCAACATGGAACATTTTCAACACTAGGACATTCCCAACACTGGGACATTCCCATCACTCAAACACTCCCAACAGTAATCATGGGACATTCCCAACACTAGGACATTCCTATTATAGAATACACATACATTGGAATACTTTCAGCATAGAGTCATAGAGCATGGAAACAGACACTTTAGTCCAGTTCATCAGACATTCCAATCTAAACTAATCCCATTTGCCAGTATTTAGCCCATATCCCTCGAAACCTGTTTCATTCATATACCCATTCACATGCCTTTTAAATGTTGCAATTGTACCAGCCTCCACCATTTTCTCTGGCAGCTCATTCCATTCATGCATCACACTGTGGATGAAAATGTTGCCCGTAGGTCCCTTTTAAGCCTTTCCTCTCTCACTTTAAACCTATGCCCTCTGGTTTTGGATTCCCATACCCTAGGAAAAGGACCTTGGCTATTCACCCTTACCATGTCCCTTATGATTTTATAAATCTCTATAAACATTTCAATCACTAGAACACTGCTAGTGTGCCGAAACATTCCCAACACTGGAATATTCCCATCACTCAAACACTCCCAACAGTAATCATGATTTGGAGATGTCAGTGTTAGACTGGGGTGTACAAAGTTAAAAATCACACAACACCAGGTTATAGTCCAACAGGTTTAGTTGGAAGCACTAGCTTTCGGAGCGCTGCTCCTTCATCAGGTGGTTGTGGAGTACCTGATGAAGGAGCGGCACTCTGAAAGCTAGTGCTTCCAACTAAACCTGTTGGACTATAACCTGGTGTTGTGTGATTTTAACTTTGTACTCTCAACAGTAAAATGTTCCCAACATCAGGATGTTCCCAGAACTGAAACATTTAAACCCTGGAACACTCCTAGAGCTGGAACACTCAGAGTAACATGTTTGATAGCTGCTTCTATAATCCAATTTCAAACCTCATTTGATAAATGTCCCTGTGAAATTCTCTGGGATACCTTACTGCATTAAAGGTTGCTCCTTAATTGTGAGTAGTTTTTTTTTCTCTGCTCCTAGTTTCAGAGACATGTGGGTTTTTAAAATCTCCTCACTGTATTTTTGGCTTTTCAAGGATTTGCTGTGCCTCTGCATTCCCCTCTTCACTGTCCTTGGGCTGTTAATCAGGCGTGGGTTCATGGACAGGCAAACAGATGCCTGAAGCGCATGGCCTTCTGTTGCCTGTCTATATTGATTATGACTTCTTCCCATTGGATAATTGGCTCCATTCTCCAAGGAAACTGCAGCCTCGTTGTTCACACTTCCAGTCTTGGCTGCAACACCTTTAATTATCCCTGTCAATTTTTAATTGATAAATTATCAATTATCATTTGGTGGCAAATGTGTGAATGCTATTCCAGCAGAACCTGATTCCACAGCACCAAATGACAGGAGCTAGTGTTAAACCTGCTCTCCAAAAAAAGGCGAGTTAGAAATTTAAAATCTCAAGGCTAAGCCCAATCTGCATCCAATTTGCCTGTCCTCTCGGAAGTTAAAAACAATTATGGTTTGGAAAAGAGCAGTGGAGATTGCCTTGGTGTTCTGGGCCAATATTTATCTCTCAAACAACCTCATTAAGACACAGATTATCTGATCATTATCACTTTACTGTTTGTGAGAGTTTGCCAAAGTACAAATTGGCTGCTGCAATACTTACTGCAGTGATTACATTTCACTGAAGAGAGTTCACTGGTTATAAAGTGCTTTGGAATGTACTGAGGGCATGGAATGCACTAAGTAAATATAAGTTCTGGATTGTTTCAGTGACCCTTCTTTAGAATGAAGAATTGCGGATGTTTTCAGAAACATTTTCTCTCATTCTTCTAAACTCCAGTGACTACAAGTGCTGATGAAGAGCTTATGATTGAAACTTCGACTCGTCTGCTCCTCGGATGTTGCCTGACCTGCTGTGCTTTTCCAGCACCACACTTTTTGACTCTGATCTCCAGCATCTTCAGTCCTCACTTTCTCTTCTTGACACACAAGTCCAACAAACCCAACCTCTTCTCATAAGAAAATATCTCCATACCCAGGATCAAACTGGTGAACATTCTCTGGTCCATCCCCAATGCCAGTACATCTTGCCTTCAATAAGGGGACTCAAATTTGTTACAGTGTTCCAGGTCTGCTCTGACTCATGCTGTCAGAGTCCAAATGGGTCCAGGACTTGAACCATTAACTCTGTTTTTACTTTCACAGATGCTGCCAGGCTCGCTGAGTTTCTCTAGCATTATCTGCAACTGTTTCAGATTTCCAGCATCCACAGGTAAATTTTGCCTTTATTCTGGTGTCTTGTTTCATTCTGACAAGACCTACCAAGTTTTATATCCCATTCCCTTTGAAATAAAGGATCCTGATATATTGCCTTCCCTATTACCTGCTGACTTTAGAAGTGAGCTTTTTGTGATTCACAGACAAGGATTCCCAAACATTCTGCAGTTTTAACCCATGTCCCCAAGAATATTAACTTAGGCTGTTGGCTTTTTTCCTCAGTGATGTTACATCTACACCACTGGCATCCCCATTAACAAGTTTGGAAAAAAGAAACTTCACTTGAAGAAATTAAATCTCACTCTAATAGAATAAATTTGTGGAAGCAGTCAGTCATAATCCCTTGTAATTGACTGCTGAGGGATGGATCAAACCTCACAACTCAAACTTGGCGATATGGTAGCCCAGTGATTAGCACTGCTCTCTCACAGCATGAGGGATCTGGATTCAATTCCACCTTTGGGTGACTGTGGAGTTTGCACATTTTCCCTGTGTCTGCATGGGTTTCCTCCAGGCACTCGGGTCTCCTCCCACCCATCCAAAGACGTGCAGATTAGGTGGGCATGCTAAATTGTTGGGGGATGTGCAGGTTAGGTGGATTGGCCATGTTAGATTGTTCAGGGATGTGCCGGTTCAGGGGATTGGCCATGCTTAATTGTTCAGGGATGTGCCGGTTCAGGGGATTGGCCATGCTTAATTGTTCAGGGATGTGCCGGTTCAGGGGATTGGCCATGCTTAATTGTTCAGGGATGTGCCGGTTCAGGGGATTGGCCATGCTAAATTGTTCAGGGATGTGCCGGTTCAGGGGATTGGCCATGCTAAATTGTTCAGGGATGTACCGGTTAGGTGGATTGGCCATGCTAAATTGTTCAGGGATGTGCCGGTTCAGGGGATTGGCCATGCTAAATTGTTCAGGGATGTGCCGGTTCAGGGGATTGGCCATGCTAAATTGTTCAGGGATGTGCCAGTTAGATGGATTGGCCATGCTAAATTGTTCAGGGATTTGGAGATGCTGGTGTTGGACTGGGCTGTATAAAGTTAAAAATCACACAACACCAGGTTACAGTCCAACAGGTTTAATTGGAAGCATACTAGCTTTCGGATCGTCGCTACTTCTTCAGGTGGTAGTACCACCTGATGAAGGAGCGATGCTCCGAAAGCTAGTGTGCTTCCAATTAAACCTGTTGGATTACAATCTGGTGTTGTGTGATATTTAACTTTGTTCATGAATGTACAGGTTAGGTGGATTGGCCATGCTAAATTGTTCAGGGATGTGCCGGTTAGGTGGATTGGCCATGCTAAATTGTTCAGGGATGTGCCGGTTAGGTGGATTGGCCATGCTAAATTGTTCAGGGATGTGCCGGTTAGATGAATTGGCCATGCTAAATTGTTCAGGGATGTGCCGGTTCAGGGGATTGGCCATGCTAAATTGTTCAGGGATGTGTAGACTTGATGGATCAGCCAGGGAAATGCAGGGTTACAGAGACTGGGTGAGATGCTCTGTGGAGGGTTGATTTGGACTTGATGGGCTGAATGACCTGCTTTCCCACTGTAGGAATTCTATAATACAACATTTTGCTGAAAAACAGAGACATATTGCCAAAAACCTTCTATTTTGCACTCATCACGATGAACAAAAGATTGCTAAATTTCAAAACCACACCATGATTTATAATAAAACATGAAACTGTCCTTTTTTTTGTTTGTTTGTTCACTTTGAAGAGCAGGTGTGCATGCTGGAATGGATAGAGATAGAGGAAGCTGATGTGCTGAAAATTTGTCAAACATTAAGATTGACAAGTCACCAGGCCCGGACCAGATTTGTCCTCAGCTGCTTTGGGAAAAGAGAAATGCAATTCTTCACCACTTGTGAAGATCTTTTCATCCTCGCTCTCCACTGGAGTCGTACCTGAGGACTGGAGGGAGGCAAATGTAATTCCTCTCTTCAAGAAAGGAAATAGGGAAATCCCCGGCAATTACAGACCAGTCAGTCTCACGTCTGTCGTCTGCAAGGTGTTAGAAAGGATTCTGAGGGATAGGATTTATGACCATCTGGAAGAACATGGCTTGATTAAATGCAGTCAGCACGGCTTTGTGAGGGGCAGATCATGCCTCACAAATCTTATCGAGTTCTTTGAGGATGTGACTAGAAAAGTTGATGAGGGTCGAGCTGTGGATGTCGTGTATATGGACTTCAGCAAGGCATTTGATAAGGTTCCCCATGGTTGGCTCATTCAGAAGGTCAGGAGGAATGGGATACAGGGGAACTTAGCTGTCTGGATACAGAATTGGCTGGCCAACAGAAGATAGCGAGTGGTAGTAGAAGGAAAATATTCTGCCTGGAAGTCCGTGGTGAGTGGTGTTCCACAGGGTTCTATCCTTGGGCGTCTACTGTTTGTAATTTTTATTAATGACTTGGATGAGGGGATTGAAGGATGGGTTAGCAAATTTGCAGATGATGTAAAGATTGGAGGTGTCATTGACAGTATAGAGGGCTGTTGTAGGCTGCAGCGGGACATTGACAGGATGCAGAGATGGGCTGAGAGGTGACAGATGGAGTTCAACCTGGATAAATGCGATGATGCATTTTGGAAGGTCGAATTTGAAAGCTGAGTACAGGATTAAGGATAGGATTCTTGGCAGTGTGGAGGAACAGAGGGATCTTGGTGTGCAGGTACATAGATCCCTTAAAATGGCCACCCAAGTGGACAGGGTTGTTAAGAAAGCATATGGTGTTTTGGCTTTCATTAACAGGGGTATTGAGTTTAAGAGTCGTGAGATCTTGTTGCAGCTTTATAAAACTTTGGTTAGACCGCACTTGGAATACTGCATCCAGTTCTGGTTGCCCTATTATAGGAAAGATGTGGATGCTTTGGAGAGGGTTCAGAGGAGGTTTACCAGTATGCTGCCTGGACTGGAGGGCTTATCTTATGAAGAGAGGTTGACTGAGCTCAGACTTTTTTCATTGGAGAAAAGGAGGAGGAGAGGGGACCTAATTGAGGTATACAAGATAATGAGAGGCATAGATAGAGTTGATAGCCAGAGACTATTTCCCAGGGCAGAAATGGCTAACACGAGGGGTCATAGTTTTAAGCTGGTTGGAGGAAAGTACAGAGGGATGTTAGAGGCAGGTTCTTTACACAGAGTTGTGAGAGCATGGAATGCATTGCCAGCAGCAGTTGTGGGAGCAAGGTCATTGGGGACAGTTAAGAGACTGCTGGACATGCATATGGTCACAGAAATTTGAGGATGCATACATGAGGATCAATGGTGGGCACAACATTGTGGGCTGAAAGGCCTGTTCTGTGCTGTACTGTTCTATGTTCTTTATGTTCATGGCAGGTGGGTATCACCAGCAGGGCCAGCATTCACTTCCGATACCTAATTGAACTCCAGAAGGTGATGGAGAACTTGCCTGCTTGAACCACATAGTCCAGTTGGTGTCGGTACCAGCGCAATGTTTTTATGGAGGGAGTTCCAGGATTTTGACTCTGTAACACTATTTCCAAATCAGAATGGTGAGTGACTTGGAGGTGAACTGTTTCAAATGTAACATCTAAGAATGTTTCTGTGGTATGTATTATAGATAGTACACACTGCTGCTACTGGTCATCAGTTCTGGAAGATGTGTTTCAAAACGTGCAGTGCTGCAAAAGCACGGCTGGTCAGGCAGCATTTGAGGAGCAGGAGAGTCAACATTTTGAGCATTAACTCTTCATCAGGAGCTTTCTCCATGGAAGATGTGATGCCAATCAAGTGGGATACTTTATCCTGGAAGGAAGTGAGGACTGCAGATGCTGGAGATCAGAGCTGAAAATGTGTTGCTGGAAAAGCGCAGCAGGTCAGGCAGCATCCAAGGAACAGGAGAATCGACGTTTCGGGCATAAGCTCTTCTTCAGGAATGAGGAAAGTGTGTCCAGCAGGCTAAGATAAAAGGTAGGGAGGAGAGACTTGTGGGAGGGGCTTTGGAAATGCGATAGGTGGAGGGAGGTCAAGGTGAGGGTAATAGGCCGGAGTGGGGTGGGGGCGGAGAGGTCAGGAAGAAGATTGCAGGTTAGGAAGGCGGTGCTGAGTTCGAGGGATTTGACTGAGACAAGGTGTGGGGAGGGGAAATGAGGAAACTGGAGAAATCTGAGTTCATCCCTTGTGGTTGGAGGGTTCCCAGGCAGAAGATGGTGGGCTGCACGGTGGCACAGTGGTTAGCACTGCTGCCTCACAGCGCCTGAGACCCAGGTTCAATTCCCGCCTCAGGCGACTGACTGTGTGGAGTTTGCACATTCTCCCCGTGTCTGCGTGGGTTTCCTCCGGGTGCTCCGGTTTCCTCCCACAGTCCAAAGATGTGCAGGGTCAGGTGAATTGGCCATGCTAAATTGCCCGTAGTGTTAGGTAAGGGGTAAATGTAGGGGTATGGGTGGGTTTCGCTTCGGCGGGTCGGTGTGGACTTGTTGGGCCGAAGGGCCTGTTTCCACACTGTAATGTAATCTAATCTAATCTAATGTAATCTAATCTAATCTAAAGATGAGGCGCTCTTCCTCCAACCGTCATGTTGCCATGGTCTGGCAATGGAGGAGTCCAAGGACCTGCATGTCCTTGGTGGAGTGGGAGGGGGAGTTAAAGTGTTGGGCTACGGGGTGGTTGGATTGGTTGGTCCGGGTGTCCCAGAGGTGTTCTCTGAAACGTTCCGCAAGTAGGTGACCTGTCTCCCCAATATAGAGGAGGCCACATCGGGTGCAGCGGATGCAATAGATGATGTGTGTGGAGATGCAGGTGAATTTATGGCAGATATGGAAGTGTCCCTTGGGGCCTTGGAGGGAAGTAAGGGGGGAGGTGTGGGCGCAAGTTTTGCATTTCTTGCGGTTGCAGGGGAAGGTGCCGGGAGTGGAGGTTGGGTTGGTGGGGGGTGTGGACCTGACGAGGGAGTCACAGAGTGAGTGGTCTTTTCGGAACGCTGATAGGGGAGGGGAGGGAAATATATACCTGGTGGTGGGGTCCGTTTGGAGGTGGCGGAAATGACGGCGGATGATACGTTGTACATGGAGGTTGGTGGGGTGGTAGGTGAGGACCAGTGGGGTTCTGTCCTGGTGGCGGTTAGAGGGGCGGGGCTCAAGGGCGGAGAGCGGGAAGTGGAAGAGATGTGGTGGAGGGCATCGTCGACTACGTCTGGTGGGAAATTGCGGTCCTTGAAGGAGGCCATCTGGGTTTTACGGTTTTGGAACTGGTCCTCCTGGGAGCAGATGCGGCGGAGACGAAGGAATTGGGAATATGGGATGGCGTTTTTACAGGGGGCAGGGTGGGAGGAGGTGTAGTCTAGGTAGCTGTGGGAGTCGGTCGGTTTATAGTAGATGTCCGTGTCGATTCGGTCACCCGAGATAGAAATGGAAAGGTCTAGGAAGGGGAGGGAGGGGTCTGAGACGGTCCAGGTGAATTTGAGGTCGGGGTGGAAGATGTTGGTAAAGTGGATGAACTGTTCAACCTCCTCGTGGGAGCACGAGGCAGCGCCGATACAGTCATCGATTTAGCGGAGGAAAAGGTGGGGGGTGATGCCAGTGTAGCTGCAGAAGATGGACTGTTCCACATATCCTACGAAGAGGCAGGCATAGCTGGGGCCCATGCGGGTGCCCATGGCTACTCCTTTGGTTTGGAGGAAGCGAGAGGATTGGAAAGAGAAGTTGTTCAGGGTGAGAACCAGTTCAGTCAGTCGAAGGAGGGTGTCAGTAGAAGGGTACTGGTTGGTACGGTGGGAAAAGAAGAAGCGGAGGGCTTTAAGTCCTTCGTGATGGGGGATGGAGGTGTACAGGGACTGGATGTCCATGGTGAAGATAAGGCGTTGGGACCGAGGAAGCGAAAATCATGGAGGAGGTGGAGGGCGTGGGTGGTGTTCCGAACGTAGGTGGGGAGTTCTTGGACTAAGGGGGACAGGACCGTGTCGAGGTATGCAGAGATGAGTTCGGTGGGGCAGGAGCAGGATGAGACAATGGGTCGGCCGGGGCAGTCAGGTTTGTGGATTTTGGGCAGGAGGTAGAAACGGGCGGTGCGGGGTTGTGGGACTATGAGGTTGGAGGCGGTGGATGGGAGATCCCCCGAGGTGATGATGTTCTGGATGGTCTGGGAGATGATGGTTTGGTGGTGGGAGGTGGGGTCATGGTCAAGGGGGCAGTAGGAGGAGGTGTGCGCGAGCTGGCGTTTAGCCTCAGCGGTGTAAAGGTCGGTGCGCCAACCTGAGGTGTTGTTACAGAATACACACCAGCAAACAAGGCTTCCCAGCTCCTGGGTAATTCAAAAAAGGCACAAGGCTCGATCATCATCTTTTTGTTATGAATATATGCTGCTTCTAGCAAATGTAAATAAATCACACTACAAGCTCAACTATTTATCTTTAATTAGTTGTTGGTGTAATATTGGAGCACTCAGCGTTTTTTAGCAAGTGCAGAATCACATTTTGAGCAGTTTAGTCTGTCCTCTTAACAATATACAAATGTAAAATATTTTGGCAATAGTTCAGTTATGCTTCTGATTAACAGTTTTTAATGTTGTTGAAGGGATGGTCATTTAGAATCACAGAATAATGCAATCCCTTGGCACAGTCCATCGGCCACTCAGGACTGAGATGAGGAAGAATTTCTTCACGATGATTGTATAGAATGGTGGTGCAGGTTTGAAGGGCTGAATGGCCTACTCCCACTCCTATTTCCTTTGTTTCTATGTTTCTATCATGTCTATCTTCACCTTTGAAACAAATTAAAATCTTTTTTGGTTTCTGTCAGAGGGCGGGATTATACATGAGATGTGAGCCCTGAACTCACATTTGACCCAGGCAATAAGCAACCCAATGAAGATTCCGAAATACTACCTAAGCACACAAAAAGGTCCCATTGTGCAGTTTGCACGCTCAGTCACTGTTGCCTCTCTCTTAGTATAGATGAGACAGAAGGATAGTCGAGGAGAACAGACAAAGCTATAGATTGGAAACTCTCTGAGATGTCTGATCCACAAAAGGGCAGTCTGCTACCTGCGTACGTGATAATAGCCTGCAATTAATGTAGCAAGGAAAATGAAACACATGGAGGCCATTCAGCCCCTCCAACCTGTTCTACATCCAATTAAACCAGTACTGATTCATATCTTAACTGCATCTACCTGCATTGATTTTGTAACCTTTAATCCACTATCCAACAAAAATCTGCCTATGTCTATTTTGAAAAATTCAACTGATCGCCCAACCCAGCCTCAACAGTTTTCTATGGGGTGAAGGATGGAGAGCTCCAGACTGCCACTTCCTTTTAAGGATTTCCTGATATCTCCCTGATATACAGACTAAATCTGAATTTAACATTTTGCCATCTTGTTCGGAAATATAGCCAGCCAAGGAATTCTCTGCATTTACCTGCTCAACTCCATCAATCGCTTAAATATATGCAAACATATTATCATATCATTCAGAGCAGGAGTAGGCTACTCAGTTGCTTGAGTCTACTTACCATTAAATATGATCATGACTGATCTGATTACTGTAATTTTCCGCCTATGCCTAATCATCTTCCACCCCTTTGCTTATCAAGAATCTATTCAATTTTGCCTTAAAAGTACTCAAAAGCTCTGCTTCCAACACCTTTTCAGGAAGAAAGTTTAAAAGTTAAAACCTGGCTGTTCAATCAGCATCAAGAGTTTGGTGCTGGAAAAGCACAGCAGGTCAGGCAGCACCCAGGAGCAGGAGAATCGACATTAGCCCTCCTATACCCGAAACATTGACTCTCCTGCTTCTCGGATGCTGCCTCTCCTGCTGTGCTTTTCCAGCACCACACTCGCGACTCTGATCTCCAGCACCTGCAGTCCTCACTTTCTCCCTGTTCAATCAGCATTGTTGACAATGCCACTGCGATCAGAGTCAATTGCCAAACAAACTGCACTCTTCTCTCACGCAATATAAATGCTGGTTTCCCACTTGAATCGGTATTCTTGAAAATGATTTCTCCTTACCTCTGTTCCTAACATCTCATTTAGATGTTTCCTGAATAATCTACAATCAAAAGAACAGGAGACTAGTCTCTGCGAGTTATACATTCAGCCTTTTAGCCTCGTCCTAGTGAATCAGTGCTGCACCTGCCACAGGGCCAATCGCTACATGGTACATTATCAGTTTCCAGAATCTCTCGGATTTGGATGATACATACCTCCCAGTAATCAGCCTACACCTCGTATAGTTCCTCTGCAGCTTAATTCAGTAGGCAGGACATGAGAAGGCAATTTCTGCTCTGACATTTGCAGTCTTACTGAGGATTGTAAGGGTCAGCTCTTCATCATCTGCTTTAGGGATGTCTACCAGGAGTTTACTTTGATTTTTCCAACAGCATTCATGATGCTGTACGAATCAGCTGATTGGGTTTTTAAATGTTGCTTATATAGTATCTGATCGGTTTTGTGAGGGCTTGATTCAACAAATTGCTTGCTGTGGTTTTGATTAGCTGACACCCATTCTCTGTTTCAATGTTTGTATCCAAGCAGTTCGACTATGCAGTTAAATGTGTTCTCTGACTTCCTTTTGTGGACAGAGGAGGGAAAAGAGGTAAGAGGGAAGGGAGACAATATTGGGGAGAAGGGAGGGTTGGAGGTTACAAAGGAGAGGAAGAGAAGGTTAGAGACAGGAGAGAGGAGAGGAGGACAAGAGAGAGTGTTGGAGACAAAGGTGAGAAGACAAATGGTGGAAGAAGGGAGGGGAGCTGGGGCAAACAGTAAGGAAAAGAATCATACAAGTGTGGAAGCAAACCATTCAGCCCATCAAGTCCACACCAACCCTCCAAAGAGCATCCTACCTAGACCTGTAACCCTGCATTTACCATGGCTAATCCACCTGACCTGTGCATCCCTGGACGTTGTGGACAATTTAGCTTGGCCAATCCACCTAATCTGCACATCTTTGGACAGTGGGAGGAAACCAGAGCACCTGGAGGAAACCCACGCAGACACAGGGTTTCTTGTCGGAAAAAGTAAGGTTGTGCACCTTTGTAGGAAGAATCAAAATGCAGACTACGATGTACGTGGAGAGAGATTCCAGCACAGAGGGATCTGAGTATTCTTGCACATGAAACACAAAACTTTTAGCATCTAGGTGCGACGAATAATTAGGAAGGCAAATGAAATTTTGGTCTTTTTTTGCTGAGGTTGAACTTCAGAAAGTCCTATTACAACTGTGCAGAGTTTTGTTGAGGCTTCAGCTGGAATACAGTGGACAGTTTGGTTCCCATTTTTAAGAAGGAATATACTGACACTGGAGGCAATTCAAAAGCGGGTTCATTATGTTGATTCCTGGAATGAAAAGATTGACTTATTGAGAATGGCTAAGCAGGTTATGTTTCTATTCGTTAGAGTTTAGAGAGGTGGGTGGTGATCTTGTTGACAGTTTCAAGATTCTGAGCAGGTTTTACAGGGTAAACATTGAGAGATGTTTCTACCAGTGAGGAAGTCTTGAACTAGGGGACATAGTTATAGAGGAATGGGGCACTCGTTTAAAATTGAGATGCAAAGGAAGCAATTTCTTTTCTGAGAAGGTAGCGAAATTTAGGAATTTTCTACCCCAGAGAGTTGTGGGGCATAGTTCACTGAAAGTATTTAAAAAGGGAGTTGGATAGTTTTTGAAATATCAGGGAGTAAAGGGCTATGAGTTGGTACAAAAGTGGAATTGAGGCCTGGGTACAGTTAATCATGATTTTTATAGAATAACAATACAGGCTAGAGGGACAGAGTGGCCTAATCCTATTGTTTCTCATAGATCATAGAGTCATAGAGATGTGTAGCACAGAAACAGACCTTTCGCTCCAACTCATCCATGCCGACCAGATATCCCAACCCAATCTAGTCCCACCTGACAGCACCCAGCCCATATCCCTCCAAACACTTCCTATTCAAATACCCATCCAGATGCCCTTTAAATGTTGCAATTGTACCAGCCTCTACCACTTCCTCTGGCAGCCCACTTCACACACGCACCACCCTCTGTGTGAAAATGTTGCCCCTTAGGTCTCTTTTATGTCTTTCCCCTCTCACACTAAACCTATGCCCTCTAGTTCTGGACTCCCCCACTCCAGGGAAAAGACCTTATTGATTTACTCTATTCATGCCCCTCATGATTTTATAAACCTCTATAAGATCACCCCTCAGCCTCTGACACTCCAGGGAAAACAGCCCCAGCCTGTTCAGCCTCTCCCTATAGCTCAAATCCTTCAACCCTGACAATATCCTTGTAAATCTTTTCTGAACCATTTCAAGTTTCACAACATCATTCTGAATTGCAGGCAATATTCCAAAAGTGGCCTAATCAATGTCTGTACAGCTGCAACATGACCTCCCAACTCATGTATTCAATTCTCTGACCAATAAAGGAAAGCATACCAAACGCCTTCTTCACTACCCTATCTACCTGCAACTCCATTTCAAGGAGCTATGAACTTGCACTCCAAGGTCTCTTTGATCTGCAACACTCCCTCGGACCTTACTTTTAAATGTGTAAGTCCTGCTAAGGTTTGCTTTCCCAAAATGCAGCACCTCGCATTTATCTGAATTAAACTTCATCTGCCACTTCTCAGCCCATTGGCCCATCTGATCAAGATCACATTGCAATCCGAGATAATCTTCTTCCCTATCCACTACACATGACCTTATAAGAAGGGAGAGAATGGAAGGGAGAATAAATGGAGATGGCAGGGCAGGAAGGTAGAGAGATGGAGAGTTTTAGCACATGTTATAAGGTTGCCAATTCCCCATTGCTGATACTTTAGCCATGTGATTCTGTGCTCTAGTTATGGCACTAGACTATTCAGGGTGATATGTTGTCATTCTGCTGGATCTGGCATTAGCACAGTCTAGAGCAGCAGTATTGACTGCAATAGCTGTCCAGTTCTCCCAAGGACAGTCTTGGCACCTGCATTTCAACTGTTCTATAAGTGACCCCAGGTTCACAAACAGTTAAAAAAAGTCCTTGCTTGAGAAAAGCAATGGAATTCTGCTTTGTCTAATATTAATTCCTTAAATGACATTATAAAATGGATGATCTTGGTCTCAATGACATTTTTTGTAGGAGCTTTCTGGGCACAATTATCTGCTGCTTTTCCTACTGAACAACAGCAACTACACTTCTAAAGCTCTCTGTCAGGCTGTGAAGTGGTTTAAGATGCCTTGACGTTGTGACAGGAGCTATAAAAATGCAAGTTCCTTATTTTCTGAGTCAGATAATTGTTGGTACTCAGAGTAAGTCTGTTCAATTCTAATGCTTTGAAGCAAATAACATCTTTTGACAACATCCTTATGCGATTACTCGAGATGGTCAGTGTTGATATTACGGATTGCTGTAAATATTCGTGTCAACACCTGCATTTACTTTCCAGTGCCTTTGCAGATTGCTAGGCAACGGAATAGCAGAGAACATCGCACTGTGGCATTTTAATTCTGGTTGAAAAGTGAGAAAGTTTTCGACTTTCCAAATGGCAGGTGATTATTCACGTACTGGATGGACTTGGGCAAACATATCTGAATCAAAATAATGTGCTGACAACTGTCACAAAACGTTTAACTCTTTGAAAACAGCAAACATCATCCCACTTCACCATCATAGAGCCTGCAGCACCCTGTCAGGAAGGAAATAGAACATTATCGAGAGTAATTTTATTTCAAGCCTTGTAAGTTGGAAATGAAATGCAATTTTGTGCTGTGTTCTGTGATCCCAGTGATTGGTCCGAGAAGGAATTGATACTAAATTATGGAGAACTTAAATAAAAACCTCCACTTTTAAATGGCCCTGAACAGTATATACCCTCACAATCAACGAGGTGACTGATGTGATGATTTAAACTGCCTAAAGGTATCTTTGATGCTATCTGCATTAGCAATGGTTTATCTAAGATTGCAGAACAGGGGAATCGTTTGGGCAAAATAAATCCGTCTAATGCACCATCCTGGTGTTGCAACGTTAACGGAATTATTCACCAATTACAGTGGTTGTCTTCCTGATGCCCTGGCCATTGTTTATCCCTCAGCCAATGCACTTCTGCCTAGGTTCTCTGCCAAAAAGCTCATAGTACTGTGGTTGGGCACAGATTGGGCAAGGAGGCAGATTCCAAATCCACCCCCAGGACTGGGCACGGGTAGTAGGCACCAATCTGATCCATGTTTAAACTATACAGGGCATTGGTCAGGAACATGGTGAACAATTATAGTCTCCTAACATAAGGACCGATAACACACCCATTGGATACAGTCCAGATAAGGTTCTCTAGGTTGATAACAGGAATGGGGGATGGTCTTATGAGGAGAGAGTAAGTGGGTTGGACTTGTATCCATTGGAGTTTAGAAAAATGAAAGGTGACTTGATTGAAATCTGTAAGATTCTTAGGGAGCTTGACATGGTAGATGCAGAAAGATCTTTCCCTTTGTGCGAGAATCCTGGACCAAAGGGAATAATCTTGGAATAAGAGGTTGAACATTTAAGACAGAGATGAGGAGGAATTTCTTCTCTCAGATGGGAATGAATCTATGGAATTATTTTTTACAGAGGCTGTCAAGGCTGGGCCATTAAAAATATTCAAGGCTGAGACATATTTCTAATCAATAAGGGAATCAAGGATTCTGGGGTAAAGGCAGGAATGGGAATGGAGGATTAGTGTGTTTACACAAGAGGTGGGGATAAGTCCCTGTGATGGAGAGCTTCAGAAATCAGGATTCTGTAAGAAAAGGTTACCTCTAATACAAAAACCTGCAGTTTTGCGTAATTAGTTATGAATGATGTAGGCAGTATCTTAAGTTAATTGATCAGCAACTTTATTGAAGCTTCATTATCTCATTCTGCATTTCACTTCAGAATGCTTTCAGAGCATTAATAGCAAGCTGTAAAGATTCTAATTGAATCAAGTTAGTTGGAAAAGTGGCCTTGTTAAAGGTATTAATTTGCTCAACAGGAAATCAGGGTCTCAGAATTAATATTCATGTCATGCTTTAGTTGGTGTCCTCGGTTAACTTAAAAATTCATGCAGTTTGCTGCACTGTGGT
This sequence comes from Chiloscyllium plagiosum, assembly GCF_037043375.1. Taxonomy (NCBI): domain Eukaryota; kingdom Metazoa; phylum Chordata; class Chondrichthyes; order Orectolobiformes; family Hemiscylliidae; genus Chiloscyllium; species Chiloscyllium plagiosum. The sequence continues at coordinate 20,060,135 of NW_028270157.1, read as the reverse complement.
ACTTTATGATGTTAGTATCCAGCAGTACGATCTCACTGTGGAGGTCCTGTTGAAAGCACTTCCATTCTCTAGACCACTTCTCACAACCTCATGGTCAATTCTTGACCTGAAGAAAATAGGTCAGTTTGTACATGGCAAAGGTGATCCAATAAGATTAATTTGAGATGTTCTTATGTTGTAGTGAGTAATGTCCCTGCCTCAGATCCAGAAACTCTGGGTTCAAGTCCCACTGCAAGACTTGATGTGTGAGGAAGAGGCAATGCCCACAAAGTGGGCAAACAGGTTACATGTCAGCCTGTAAGTCCTACCAACATGTGCCAAATGTAATGGGAGGAAAGATTCTTGGTCAGCCATGTGATGGAAAGGAAATTGAGGCCTCTCCAATCCAAATCCTTAGAACTGGGCTACAACATGGGCATAAAAGTGTATGTTGCCGTGGCAGTCTGGGTTCTGGTGGTTGGATGAGATTGGTGGATAAGATTGGAACCTACAATACAGGGTTCAATCCCCGACCAATCTGGGTGGATTTAGGATCCGTCTCCTTGGTCTATGTGTGGTGGAGGTCATGGTACTGCGAGTCTTTGGGCAGTGAACTCAAGAACTTGGTCTGGCCTACAAGTGTCTTCAGACCCACAGCAGCCATGGTTGACTCGTAACTGGCCTCTGGGCCCTTAGGGATGGTTAATAAATGCTGGTTTAGCCAGTGATACCACATACCACGAATAAAAGGAACTAGGGATAAATGGTAATCAGGCTGTCATGAATAATGTCCCTCCTTTTCTTTAAATTACACTTTAGATCTTTATGCATGCAACTGAACAAGCAGATACTAAGCTGGGTGGCAGGGTGAAATGTGATGAGGATGTTAGGAGATTACAGGGTGACCTGGACAGGTTAGGTGAGTGGTCAGATGCATGGCAGATGCAGTTTAATGTGGATAAATGTATGGTTATCCACTTTGGTGGCAAGAACAGGAAGGCAGATTACTACCTCAATGGAATCAATTTAGGTAAAGGGGCAGTACAGAGAGATCTGGGTGTTCTTGTACACCAGTCAATGAAGGTAAGCATGCAGGTACAGCAGGTAGTGAAGAAGGCTAATAGCATGCTGGCCTTCATAACAAGAGGGATTGAGTATAGAAGCAAAGAGGTTCTTCTGCAGCTGTACAGGGCCCTGGTGAGACCACACCTGGAGTACTATGTGCAGTTCTGGTCTCCAGATTTGAGGAAAGACATTCTGGCTATTGAGGGAGTGCAGCGTAGGTTCACGAGGTCAATTCCTGGAATGGCGGGATTACCTTACACTGAAAGACTGGAGCGACTGGGCTTGTATACCCTTGAGTTTAGAAGACTGAGAGGGGATCTGATTGAGACATATAAGATTATTAAAGGATTGGATACTCTGGAGGCAGGAAACATGTTTCTGCTGATGGGTGAGTGCCGAACCAGAGGACACAGCTTAAAAATACGGGGTAGACCATTTAGGACAGAGATGAGGAGAAACTTCTTCACCCAGAGAGTGGTGGCTGTGTGGAATGCTCTGCCCCAGAGGGCAGAGGAGGCCCAGTCTCTGGATTCATTTAAGAAAGAGTTGGATAGAGCTCTCAAGGATTGTGGAATCAAGGGTTATGGAGATAAGGCAGGAACAGGATACTGATTAAGGATGATCAGCCATGATCATATTGAATGGTAGTGCAGGCTCGAAGGGCAGAATGGCCTACTCCTGCACTTATTGGCTATTGTCTATTGTCAGACAAAACCAGGGTTCAAGGTCTCTCCTGAGGCACAGCAACTCCAACAGTGCAGCTATCTCTGAGAAACCATCAGGAACACCAGGTGGCACGGTGACTCAGTGGTTCGCAATGCTACCTCACAGTGCCAGGGATTAGGTTCGATTCCAGCATCGGGCGACTGTCTGTGTGGAGTTTGCACATTCTCCCCGTGTCTGCGTGGGTTTCCTCTGGGTGCTCCAGTTTCTCCCACAGTCCAAAGATGTGCAGGTTAGGTGAATCGGCCATGCTAAATTGCCCATAGTGTTAAGGTGCATTACTCAGAGGGAAATGGGTCAGGGTGGGTTACTCTTTGGAGGGTCGCTGTGGATCTGCTGGGCCAAGGGCCTGTTTCCACACTGTAGGGAATCTAATCTAATCTTCGATTATGGGCTCAGGTACAGTTAAACAGAAAACATTATAACACAAAGAATGTGTTACCACTGAGTCAAGCTGACCTTGCAAGATCCACATGTTAGAGAATATGTGCAGAAAGTAGCAGATGCAGCATGTCTGCACTACTTCCTGGATTTATTTGGCATCAGCATCATCCAATATCTTCATGATGAGGATCAATCCAAGATCCCAACACCAGCAATCATTCAACACGCACATTAATTGAATTTCTATTTTATGTGAAGCTCAGTTGGAACATGTCAAAGGCTGAAAAATATACAATTTAATATATTAATAACCATCTGCTTTATTTCACTACACAAAGGTGGATCATTCAAAACCTAGAACAGGCCCCTGGAAACTCACAATTCAGAGGGAATCTTTGAAGTGAATATAATTTGGGGAATGGTGTTGACATTTAAGGTGAATTATCTTCAGCGATAGGAAAAACTACCTTTGCCTTTCACTCTCCACGGTTACCCCTGACCTGCCCCTGTTTCCAGCTTTTCTTTAGTTCTTTCAGGTTTGCAATGATCCAAAACTTGAAGCACTGGTGAAGAAAACTATCATTTGTTAGAGGCAAGGTGTGAGCATGGAGGGAAGATTGGATGTCTGGCCAAAAATACAGAGTTGGGATAAAGGGGTCCTTCTCAGGATGACACAAGTGGTGTTCCGCAAGGGTCAGTGTTGGGAACCACAACTTTTCTCTTCATACACTAACGATCCAGATGACGGAACTGAGGGCATTCTAGCTAAGTTTGTAGACGATACAAAGATAGGTAGAGGGACAAGTAGCATTGAGGAGGCGGGAAGGCTGCAGAAGAACTTGAACAGGTCAGGAGAGAGGGCAAAGGAGTGGCAAATGGAGCACAACATGGAAAAGTGTGAGGTCATGCACTTTGGTAGGAAGAATAGAGGCATAAATTATTTTCAAAATGGGGGAGAAAATTCAAAAGTCTGAAGTGCAAAGATACTTGGGAGTTCTAGTCCATGATTCTCTCAAGGTTAACTTGCAGGTTGAGCCTCTCCATTATCCACAAGGCACAAGACCCTTTCCATGCATCTGGTTGGGAGCAGCTCCAACAACACTCAAGAAACTTGACATCGTCCAGTTTGCTACTTGTCCACCAAATTCAACATTCACTCCCCTTGCTGCCAAAGCATCATGGCCATAGCATGTACCATCTACAAGATGCACTGCAATAACTGACCAAGGTTCCTTCAATAGCACCTTTGAAATCGGTGAGCTTTATCACCTGAAAGGACAAGGTAAGCAGATACCTGGGAATGCAACCATTTGCAAGTTCCCTCCCAATTCACTGACTAGAAATTATATCATCTTTCCTTCACTGTCACTGGGTCAAAATCCCAGAATTCCCTCCATAACCTCCCCATGAGTGTACCTCCACCACATGCCCTGCAGTTGTTCAAGAAGATTCCCCTCCACCACCATCTAGACAAAGGCAATATCCTTTAGTCTTATTCATACACAGGCTGTGGCTGCCACTGACTAGACCAGCATCTACTGCCTATCCTTAATTGCCCAGAGTCAACCACATTGCTGTTTGGAGTGACATACAGTCCAGATGCAGTACGAAAGCAGATTTCCTTCCCTAAAGGGCAGTAGTGATTAAGATGGGTTTTTATTATATTTGGCAATTTTTACCATCAGGCTAGCTTTCAATTCTAGATTTTACTGACATCAAATTTCACCATCTGCCATAGTAGGAGTTGAACCCTGGCCCCAGAATATTAGCCTGGATTACCAATCCAGCGATACATCACTCAGCCACTGCTTCCTCTATTTGGGGATGAACAATAAATGCTGACCAAGCCACAGCATCCACAACGCATAAATTAATAATTAAAATAAAAAGAAAACTGTGCCATTTATCCTGAGCCAAAACAATCTCCAAACAAACTCTCAAATAATAGCAAAATATTGTGGGGTCTGGAGATCTGACATTAAAAAAAAAGGAACAGAAGATGCTTGGTTAACTCAGCGGGTCTGGTAGCATCTGTGGAGACAGAAACGGAGTTAATGTTTCGAGTTCAATGAGCTGTGTTCACGCTGAAGAGAGCTGGTAAACAGATGGTTTTATGCTGTTGACAAATTAGAAGAGGAGCAAGTGGAACAGATGATGAAAGCACCTCACAACAAAAGACACAGGGAGTGTAAATGGGCACGACCATTTGTATTTTGCTCTGGGGCATCTTTATCATCTGTTCCACTTGGTTCTCCAGCTTTTTCAACAGAATGGAAACCACCATTTTACCAGTCTCCATCATTGGACTCGAAATATTAACTGTTTCTCTCTCCACAGATTCTACCAGAACTGCTGAGTTTCTCTAGCATTCTCTGTGTTTATCCAAATTGCGAAGCAAACATGGTCTTGTCACCCGGACTCTGGGGCAGGTCTCAGTACGTCTTGTAACACTGAGCTTGGAGGTGTGCAATGTTTCCTTTTCCAGTCCTACTCCTCTGCTGGTCATGATAAATTTGAAATGTTGGTTGTCTAGCTAATTATATAGGTCAGTGCAAAATTCATTGTTAAGAACAACTCACCCAGGTTTCATTCATCAACAGCTAGTAAATATTTTATTGCCCAAAATAAATTCTCTCAAACAAAGATGCAAAGTTTAATGACAAAAGGTTTGGATAAAGCACATACATAAATATAAATTAATTATACACATCAGAAACAGACTTTCACACAGACACTCATACTCATATGCACACACACATAAGCACACAAACACACACATTCTCCTTTACACACACACTACCAATCACTCACACACACACACACCCATTCATTACCAACACAATTACTCACTCACACCCACACACACTGACTCACGGACATACAATCACTCATGCACACACAGTCACACATGCATTCATTCACTCATACAATCAGACACACAATCACTCACACACTCACAGAATCAATTACACAATCACACACTTACACACAGACTCACACACCATCAGTCACTGACACATGCAAGCACACACACACTCACAATCACACACAATCACAATCACACATACACAATCACTCACACAATCACGTACTCACACACAATCACTCATACATCAAGCACTGACACACACTCACTCATACACACGATCTCTCACTCACACAATCACACACCGTCATACACACTGACACAATCACACATTCACACAATCATGCATTCTCACACACACACTCACTCACACAATCACTCACTCACAATCAAGCACTCACACACACAATTGCACTCACTCACAATCAAGCACTCACACACGCAATCACTCACTCACACGATCACACTCACCCTCATTCATAATCACTCACACAATCACACACAAATGCATTCACACTGTCACACAATCATGCATTCACGCACACAATCACTCACACACACACACTTACTCATTCACACTCATTCACTCACACTGTAATTCACACACTCTATCACTCTCACACACCCATATTTATACACTCACATTCACAGACATGCATACTCTCTCTCATTTACATATGAGAAGAAGGTTGAGGGGTGACTTAATAGAGACATATAAAATAATCAGAAGGTTAGATAGGGTGGACAGGGAGAGCCTTTTTCCAAGTATGGTGATGGCGAGCACGAGGGGGCATAGCTTTAAATTGAGGGGTGATAGATATAGGACAGATGTCAGAGTAGTTTCTTTACTCAGAGAGTAGTAAGGGTATGGAATGCTTTGCCTGCAACTAGATTCGCCACATTTAAGTGCATTTAGCCATCATTGGACAAACATATGGACGTACATGGAATAGTGTAGGTTAGATGGGCTTCAGATTGGTATGACTGGTCAACGCAACGTCGAGGGCTGAAGGGCCTGTATTGCGCTGTAATGTTCTATGTTCTATGTTCTATGTTCTATATACACAAACAAAACTGAGGAGGAAAAATAAAATGAAAATTCCGCATGCTCTTAACTTCAACTTTATAGTAATAATGGCCGAGTAGTTGTTAAATTCATTAAATTTAAACAAAGGATAAGTCATGTATTATCCCAAATAATGTTCTGATTCTGAAGTTATTCTGCACACACAAACTGCTGCCACCGGGGTGCCTTCCTGTACCAATTGTAGTGAGTGAATTCCACTTCCTGTAGATGATGGGGTAGATTCCAACAAACCCTCTCCAGGATTCCTCCTATAGTGGTAAAGATAATCTCTGGTGGGTTCTTAGTTCATATACTTTACAGAGGAGTTTGCAAAGGAGGACAGAGGGATCAATGAGATGCTGTCCTTCAGATGGGTCTCGAACCCTCTCTATCTCTCTCCCTCAGATCGAAAATACAATCATTGTAATCCAGCCACAAACTGGGCTGTGTAACCATGTTCCCAAAGTTCTCAAGACTGTGACTCCACCAGAACTCCCTTCTCACAGGTGCAACATTGTTTTAAAGTTCAAGATATGTTTATACAGGGCATGTACTCTTAAAAATAATTTGGACAATGCCATAGTAACAATACGAAGAAACTAAATAGGAAACAAAATCCATTTAGGGGCCACCAGCAAGCAACCTCTTCCCCTGTAAAGCTTTAATAACGAATAATCTTTTTTCTCAATTTTCGCTCTTCAGAATTTTTTAGATGTAGAGTCTGTTTCTGACAACTGTGACATCCTAAGCCCCAGGAAAAGATTGAAATACTCTCATATAATGTGAAGGCTTGACAGCTGTTAGTCATTCTACCCACAGCAGGGTCCTGAACCCCATCATCTGACTCAACAGCGCAAAGCTAACAGTCAATGATCGAGTTTACTTTCTGATTCAAGCATTGCTGTTTTTTTCCCAATTAGGCTGCGCTCAGAGCATTGAAGTACCTTTCAAAAATCACCAGGATACCAGCCCATCTACAAATGTGACTTTCCAAAACCCTGGCTACAGGTAATAATGAAGAGCGAAGAAGGTTAGTGCCCCTATTGAATCATCTTTAATTGTGAGGGCATGACTGAGGAATAGCGTACATTTAACACTGAGCTGTGAACTGTGGCTATTGCTGGAGTCCTGCACTAATGAAACACTTTCCCTCCCGAGTATTTAAATTGATTTGAAACAATAGTAGAACAGATATCTACGAACAGGCTCAATCAACACTTTAGGGAATTATTCATCTCACACTTCCCAAAGCATGTCACCTTGACCCTGAGAATATTCAAACTCTTGGAAAATTTGGCACTGAGGCATCTGAATTTCCACCCCTTGAGGGTGGCAGGCAAGGAAAATAATTGAGCGAGTTGGTTCTGGAGAGAAACGATCCTCCTACTTACTCCCTGAGTAACTCATTTCCGGTTGAGGATTTCTATGAGGCACCTTCTTGATCCAGCACCAGCTGAAGCCTTTGAATTTAAAAAGTGGCTGCTCCACATCCCAAGCCACTGCCTCCTTGGCACGAGAGAAAGATGACCAGCTCTCTGCTGAGGAAATCAAGGTGGCCAGCCCATGCATTAGGAGGTTGGTTATGTCTAGTTCCCCAATTTGCTCTCCTTGCAGAGTTCAGACATGGTGATGGCAAGGGAGCCCAGCGTGAACACAAACTGAGCCCAGCACAGCCTCAAACTGAGCCCAACGCAGACTCAAACCCATCCCAGCACAGACTCGCGCTGAGCCCAGCACAGACTCAAACTCAACCCAGCACAGACTCGCACTGAACCCAGCACAGACTCAAACTGAGCCCAGCACAGACTCAAACTGAGCCCAGCAGACTCAAACTGAGCCCAGCACAGACTCACACTGAGCCCAGCACAGACTCAAACTGAGCCCAGCACAGACTCGCACTGAGCCCAGCACAGACTCAAAGTGTGCCCAGCGCAGACTCAAACAGCCCAGCACAGACTCAAACTGAGCCCAGCACAGACTCAAACTGAATCCAGCACAGACTCAAACTGAGCCCAGTGCAGACTCAAACTGAGCCCAGCACAGACTCAAACTGAGCCCAGTGCAGACTCAAACTGAGCCCAGTGCAGACTCAAACTGAACCCAGCGCAGACTCAAACTGAACCCAGCGCAGACTCAAACTGAGCCCAGCACAGACTCACACTGAGCCCAGCACAGACTCAAAGTGTGCCCAGCGCAGACTCAAACAGTCCAGCACAGACTCAAACTGAGCCCAGCACAGACTCAAACTGAACCCAGCGCAGACTCAAACTGAGCCCAGCACAGACTCAAACTGAGCCCAGCACAGGCTCAAAGTGTGCCCAGCGCAGACTCAAACAGTCCAGCACAGACTCAAACTGAGCCCAGCACAGACTCAAACTGAATCCAGCACAGACTCAAACTGAGCCCAGCGCAGACTCAAACTAGGCCCAGCACAGACTCAAACTGAGCCCAGCACAGACTCAAACTGAGCCCAGCGCAGACTCAAACTGAGCCCAGCACAAACTCAAACTGAGCCCAGCACAGACTCAAACTGAGCCCAGCGCAGACTCAAACTGGGCCCAGCACAGACTCAAAGTGTGCCCAGCGCAGACTCAAACTGAGCCCAGTGCTTCTGCATTGATCCTGTGGTCCTTGCGCCAACTCCTGGCTGCTGCAGCGGAAGCAAGGTTGGGTACTCAACTGTGTCTGTATCAGGGGCAGCTTTATGAAGATACCCAGCATTATCAGCAGCTGCATTGGTGAGGGTGGGCTCGCAGCATGTCATATGGTGGTGGTAGTGGAGTTGAGTTTGGGCCGGTGCTGTACCTAGCAACAACGATGGCTCCTGCATTGGTGAGGTCTAGCGAGAACTCATCCTGGCAAGACGGCACCAAAGAGTGAGACCCTTCCTTCCAGCAGCAACGGCACCATGAAGGAGACTCATGCCTGGCCACCAGCCCCACGGTCCATGGCAGAGCACTTCACACTAAGCACTGTCAAGGGGAACACCATTTGCCTTTGTGTTCCATGTTTTGGTTTATTTTTCTGTGTTTTAAGATGGTGCTGGAGAGGACCGACACTGTACAACACCTTTCACTGTATTTTGTAACAAAACATATGTGGCAATAAATAAATAACATAAAACAAAAATTTGGAGCTGTCTGAGGCATGGATGCTGTCAAGAGTTTTAACTCTGAGGTCAGCACCTGCCAATCTACCTACCCTGTGGCTCCCATCTCATGAGACGAGTGTGAAAAGTACTTACCTTTTGAAAACACATGCCTGGAAGCCACCACCTCAGTGAAGACTCACAGCAAGATTCATAGTGACCTGCTACCTTCGTGGAAGAGAGCCCACCGATATGTCAGACAGGAAGGAGTTTCCAATGGGACCAACTCAAACACGTGGATTATAGCAGATAATATCATTTCTCAGATGGATACAACTAGATAGAGAGTAAATACTGTATGAACTTGGAAAATGCTCATATGGTGTTTTTAAGAAGGAATATTTTGTGAATAAAATTGACTTGAATTGCAAAACCAAATTTTTGCAAAGCCAAAGTCAAAGGCAAATACATGTCCCTTTGTCCACCTCACCAACAAGAGAGCTTGGGTAAAGTATTTTTAATACATCAGCTGGTCAATGTGTCCAAAGCACAGATAACGACCCTAAGGTCTAGTTGGATATCAAACCAGATAATCCTTTGTGCTACAAATGCAGGTGGTAAAGGGTTCAGCAAATCAAGCATAAACTTAGCTCAAAATAGGGGTTGTAGTCTCCAGAATCAATGTAGATCAAAGGAAGACATTTGAGCAGGTATAGGATTTAGAAAATCCTATACTAGTTGTTCTTCAGCATGAGGAAACTGATGCCTTTTATAACTAAAAGAGAGAGAGACAGAGGTATTTTCTCTCTTACCAGATATTTTTAACTGCCCATAGCTTCCAAGACAGTGGCAACTCAGAAACCAGAGTCTGTTGTTAGACAATCTTCAGCACTACTCCCCTTCCAAAAGTCAATGCGTTGGTCTAGCAATTAACTTCATAAGACAACCTCTTGTCTCTTGTTTAATAGCTTTTTTCCAGAGGCCACTTTGCTTTTTGTAAACAGCAGATAATTCTTAGTTCTTTAGCCCTTTTGACATCTGTCTTCCAAAAAGTCACATCGTAATTCCTGTGCAACCCAGGAATTACCTAAACCTAACATTTTCCAGTTTTCACAAAACATAAATATATTTGGTCTTCAAAGTTAATATGCACATGCAGCAAATAATTAGGGAAACTAATAGAATGTAATTGTTTGTTATGAAGGGAATTGAATGCAAAAATAGGAAAGTTATGCTTCAATTATACAGGCCATTGTGGAGGCTACATCTGAAATACTCTTTACAGTTTTGGATACCTTGTTTAAGGAAAGATATAAATTGGAAACAGTTATTAGAAGGTTTAATAAACTAATGGGTGGGTTCTCTTATGAGAAATAGTTGGATTGACCAGGCTTGTATCTGCCAGCATTTAGGAGGCAAATTAGTTAAAACATATGAAATCATGGAAAGATTTGACAAGATAGAAATGGAAAAGATAATTTCTCTTGTAGGAGAATCTAGAACCAGGGACCGATGATTAAAAACAAGAGATTGCAAATTTAAGGAAGAAATGAGGAGACATCTATTTCTCACGGGGATTGTGAGTCTTTAGAATGCTCTTTCTGAAAAGATGATGGAAGCATAGCCTTCAACTTTTCTTTTAAGACAGATGTAGGTAGATTCATGTTAAGCCCTGGGGTGAAAGGTTATTGGAAATAGGCAGGAATGTGTATTCAGGTCAGTCATGATCTTACTGAATGGTGGATCAGGCTCAAGGATTTATATGGCCTACTCCTGTTCCTTGTTTGTACATAGGTGCCTAGTTGATTCCATTCCTGAAGCAGTCAGATAAACACCAGAACAATACAGATAGAGTCATAGAGTCATAGAGATGTACAGTATGGAAACAGACCCTTTGGTCCAATCCGTCCACGCCAACCAGATATCCCAACCCAATTTAGAACCACTTGCCAGCACCTGACCCATTTCCCTCCAAATCTTTCCTATTCATATACCCATCCAGATGCCTTTTAAATGTTACAATTGTATCAGCCTCCACCACTTCCTCTGGCAGCTCATTCCATACACGTACCACCCTCTGTGTGTAAATGTTGCCCCTTAGGTCCCTTTTATATCTTTCCCCTCTCACCTTAAATCTATGCCCTCTAATTCTGGACACCCCCACCCCAGGAAAAAGATTTTGTCTATTTATCCTATCCATGCCCCTCATGATTTTGTAAACCTCTATAAGGTTACCCCTCAACCTCCGATACTCCGGGGAAAACAGCCCCAGCCTGTTCAGCCTCTCCCTATAACCCAAATCCTCCAACCCTGGCAACATCCTTGTAAATCTTTTCTGAACCCTTTCAAGTTCCACAACATCTTTCCGATAGGAAGGAAACCAGAATTGCATACAATATTCCAGCAGTGGCCTAACCAACGTCCTGTACAGCCACAACATGACCTCCCAACTCCTGTACTCAATACTCTGACCAATAAAAGAAAGCATACCAAACGCCTTCTTCACTATCCTGTCTACCTGCAACTCCACTTTCAAGGAGCTATGAACCTGCATTCCCAGGTCTCTTTGTTCAACAACACTCCCTTGGACCTTATTATTACATGTATAAGTCCTGCTAAGATTTGCTTTCCCAAAATGCAGCAGCTCACATTTATCTGAATTAAACTCCATCTGCCACTTTTCAGCCCATTGGCCCATCTGGTCCAGATCCTGTTGTAATCTGAGGTAACCCTCTTTGTTGTCCACTACACCTCCAATTTTGATGTCATCTGCAAACTTACTAACTGTACCTCTTATGCTCGCATCCAAATCATTTATGTAAATGACAAAAAGTAGAGGACCCAGCACCGATCCTTGTGGCACTCCACTGGTCACAGGCCTCCAGTCTGAAAAACAACTCTCCACCACCACACTCATTATTCTACCTTTGAGCCAGTTCTGTATCCAAATGGCTAGTTTTCCCTGTATTCTGTGTGATCTAACCTTGCTAATCAGTCTCCCATGGGGAACCCTGTTGAATGCCTTAATGAAGTCCATACAGATCACATCTACCACTCTGCCCTCATCAATCCTCTTTGTTACTTCGTCAAAAAACTCAATCAAGTTTGTGAGACCGGATTTCCCACGCACAAAGACATGTTGACTATCCCTAATCAGTCCTTGCCTTTTCAAATACATGTACATCCTGTCCCTCAGAATTCCCTCCAACAACTTGCCCACCACTGATGTCAGGCTCACTGGTCTATAGTTCCCTGGCTTGTCCTTCCCACCCTTCGGAAACAGTGGCACTATGTTAGCCAACCTCCAGTCTTCTGGCACCTCACCTGTGAATATAGATGATACAAATATTTCAGCAAGAGGCCCAGCAATCACTTCTCTAGCTTCCCACAGAGTTCTAGGGTACACCTGATCAGGTACTGGGGATTTATCCACCTTTATGCATTTCAAAACATCCAGCACTTCTTCCTCTGTAATATGGACATTTTTCAAGATATCACCATCTATTTCCCGACAGTCTATATCTTCCATATCCTTTTCCACGGATGCAAATACTCATTTAGTATCTCCCCCATTTTCTGTGGCTCCACACAAAGGCCGCCTTGTTGATCTTTGAGGGGCCCTATTCTCTCCCTAGTTACCCTTTTGTCCTTAATGTATTTGTAAAAACCCTTTGGATTCTCCTTAATTCTATTTGCCAAAGCTATCTCATGTCCCCTTTTTGCCCTCCTGATTTCCCTCTTGAGTATATGCCTACTGCCTTTATACTCTTCTAAGGATGCACTCGATCTATCCTATCTATACCTTACATATGCTTCCTTCTTTTTCTTAACTAAACCCTCAATTTCTTTAGTCATCCAGCATTCCCTAAACCTACCAGCCTTCCCTTTCACCCTGACAGGAATACACTTTCTCTGGATTCTCATTATCTCATTTCTGAAGACTTCCCATTTTCCAGTCGTCCCTTTACCCGCGAACATCTGCCCCCAATCAGCTTTTGAAAGTTCTTGCCTTTGAGTGCGAGCAGCAGCTAAGGTAAGACAGTTTGTTTTAAAATTACTTACCGGTAGCGGGCAGCGGTGTTTTTTTCTCTCTTTACAGAAAGAGCGGGAGCAGCAGGGGGAAGTGACGAAGACCAGAGGAGCAGCCGGGTAGGTTATTTTTCCCTTTAAAAGCACGCATGTGTCCCCGTTACTCAGAAGGGAAGGGTGGAGAAAAGCAGAGCAATAGTAATTGGGGACTCGCTAGTTTGGGACACAGATAGGCGGTTTTGTGGGAACGAGAGAGACTCACGTTTGGTATGTTGCCTCCCAGGTGCAAGGGTACGTGATGTCTCTGATCGTGTTTTCCGGGTCCTTAAGGGGGAGGGGGAGCAGCCCGAAGTCGTGGTCCACATTGGCACCAATGACATAGGTAGGAGGAGCACTGAGGATGTTAGGCAGGCTTTCAGGGAGCTAGGTTGGAAGCTCAAAGTTAGAACGAACAGAGTTGTTGTCTCTGGTTTGTTACCCATGCCACATGATAGAGAGTCGAGGAATAGGGAGAGAGAACAGTTAAATGCGTGGCTACAGGGATGGTGCAGGAGGGAGGGATTCCGGTATTTGGATAACTGGGGTTCTTTCTGGGGAAGGTGGGACCTCTATAAACAGGATGGTCTGCACCTGAACCTGAGGGGCACCAGTATCCTTGGTGGGAGGTTTGCTAGTGCTCTTGGGGGGGGGTTTAAACTAACTCTGCAGGGGCATGGGAACCTAGACTGTAGCTTTAGGGTGCAGGACCTAGAGTGTAGGGAGGTTAGGAACATGGCATCAATTTCAAAGGAGGGTGCCTGTAAACAGGAAAGTGGCTTGAAGTGTGTATACTTCAATGCAAGAAGTATACGAAATAAGCTGGTTCTGGGTAATGAACCAGGCCAGGTGTTAGAATTAGAGGTAGGTGAGCACTTTGGGGACAGTGACCACAATTCGGTGACTTTTACTCTAGTGATGGAGAGGGATAAGTGTGCACTACAGGGCAAGAGTTATAGCTGGGGGCAGGGAAATTATGATGCGGTGAGGCATGACTTAGGATGCGTGGCTTGGAAAAGTAAGCTTCAAGGCATGGGCACAATTGATATGTGGAAATTGTTCAAGGAGCAACTATTGAGTGTCCTTGATAAGTATGTACCCGTCAGGCAGGGAGGAAAGGGTCATTGGATAGGCATATGGAGGATAGTGGGCTAATGTAGGTTAGGTGGGCTTGGATCGGCGCAACATCGAGGGCCGAAGGGCCTGTACTGCGCTGTATTCTTCTATGTTCTATGTTCTATGTTCTAATACCGTCAAAATCAGCCTTTCTCCAATTTAGAACTTCAACTACTAGATCTGGTCTATCCTTTTCCATCACCATTTTAAAACGAATAGAATTATGGTCGCTGGCCCCAAAGTGCTCCCCCACTGACACCTCAGTCACCTGCCCTGCCTTATTTCCCAAGAGTAGGTCAAGTTTTGCACCTTCTCTAGTAGGTCCATCCACATACTGAATCAGAAAATTTTCTTGTACATACTTAACAAATTCCTCTCCATCTAACTCCCTAACACTATGTGAGTCCCAGTCCATGTTTGGAAAGTTAAAATCCCCCACCATAACCACACTGAAATCTAAACCAAACCAGCTGGAAGCACTCAGCCTCAGCGAAGAAGGTTACCTCAGAGTACAACGGGATCTTGATCAGATGGGCCAATGGGCTGAGGAGTAGCAGATGGAGTTTAATTTAGATAAATGTGAGGTGCTGTTTTTTGACAAAGCAAATGAGAGCAGGACTTATACACTTAATGGTAAGGTCCTGGGGATTGTTGTTGAATAAAGAGACCTTGGAGTGCAGGTTCATAGTTCCTTGAAAGTGGAGTCACAGGTTCACAGGATAGTGAAGAAGGTGTTTGGTATGCTTTCCTTTATTGGTCAGAGTACTGAGTATAGGAGTTGGGAGGTCATGTTGTGGCTGTTCAAGACATTGGTTAGGGCACTTTTGGAATATTGAATGCAGTTCTGGTCTCCCTACTATTCAAAGGATGCTGTGAAACTTGAAAGGGTTCAGAAAAGATTTACAAGGATGTTGCCAGGGTTGGAGGAATTGAGCTATTGGGAGAGGCTGAACAGGCTGGGGCTGTTTTCCCTGGAGTGTCGGATGCTGATGGGTGACCTTACAAAGGCTTATAAAATCATGAGGGGCATTGGTAGGATAAATAGAGAAAATCTTTTCCCTGGAATCAAGAAGTCTCAAACTACAGGGCATAGGTTTAGGGGGAGAGGGGAAAGATTTAGAAGGGACCTAAAGGGCAACTTTTTCACACATAGGGTGGTGCGTGTATGGTATGAGTTGCCAGAGGAAGTGGTGGAGACTGGTATAATTGCAGCATTTAAAAGCATCTGGATGGGTATATGAATAGGAAAGGTTTAGAGGGATGTGGGCCAAGTGCTGGCATACAGGACTAGATTAGGTTAGGATATCTGGGCGGCATGGACGAGATGGACTGAAGGGTCTGTTTCCATACTGTACATCTCTATGACTCGATGACTCTATAACATCTGAGGCAAGAGAAACAGAGTTAATATCATGGCAATGAGCAGAATCTATAACTTATTTGCTAAAAGTACATTAATATTCAAACTTCTATCAATTGTAACAGAAGCTTATCAACAAGAGACATTCATCTACTTCGTCCCCCTCATTACAGTCTGCCCTCTTGAGCAATTGCCAACATTATCTCCTTTATTACATCAGGCTCTTGGTTCAACACTCTGAGAATGATGTACATATAATGAAGGGAAAGTTCCTTGGGTAGTGATGCTGACTTTGTATACCAGGTTTGTGGCCAGTATGCCCTCCAGCACTGAAATGTCCTGCCAGAGTTCTTGGGTATTGGTGGGGGAGCACCTCATTTGTAATGGGACATGTAGACTACAAGTGCCACTAGGAGCAAATCTTTGGAGTCCATGTGCTCTCAAAGGCCTGCAATATGTAGGATTACCCTCTCCTATCGTTCAGGACAACGGCCCTGGTAGATATTTTCTAGTCTTTTCACTGTCCTTTGCAGCTGTGCCTCACGGAACCTCCCCTTGATGGTGATGCCAATGCTCACTTTTGAAAGGTATCTTACCTTAATAAGAGGCATGTCCATTGTGTCAGAGGTAGTCCATGTACATAGATGGATGATTAACTAGCTAATGGAAGACAGAGAATTGGGATAAGAGAAACACTTTCTGGATAACAACCTGTAACTGCAGGAATCAGTTTAATTATTTACAACGTACATTAATGTGCAGTTTTGGGCCCCATATCTCAGAAAAGATATACTGGCCCTGGAGCATGTTCAGAACAGATTCAGGAGTATGGTCCCAGGAATGAAAAGCTTAACACAAGAGGACTCTGGTTCTGTACTTGATGGAGATTAGAAGGATGAGGGGGATATAATTATAATTTACAGAATACTGAATGGCCTGGACAGAGTGGACGCTAGGAAGATGTGTCCATTGGGAGGAGAGACCAGGACCCAAGGGCAGAGCCTTAGAATAAAGGGAAGACCTTTTAGAATGGAGATAAGGAGAAACTTCTTCAGCCAGAAAGTGGTGAATCTGTGGAATTCATTGCCACAGAAGGTTGTGGAGGCCACATCATTGAGTGTATTTAAGACTGAGATAGATAGTGTCAAGGGGATCAAGGGGAGAAAACGGGAAAGTGGTGTTGAGAAAATTATCAGCCATGATTGAATGGCGGAACAGGCTCGATGGGCTGAATGGCCCAATTTTTGCTCCTATGTCTTGTGGTCATTTGGTCTTAATTACTTAGATGCAGAAAGTGCATGTACAAGTTTACAGATGACAGGAAAATAGGCAAGTGTTGAGGATGACACAAAGAATCTGCACATGTTAAGTGAGTGAATAAATAACTTGACAATTGGAAAACAGTCACTGTATACCCATGACTGCAATAGCAAAACCAGACTAATGCCATTTACAAGCTCGCTGATGACACCACCATAGTCAGTTGAATCTCAGGTCGTGACAAAACAGACTACAGACGAGAGGTGGAAGACCTGGAAAAACGGTGCACTGGGAACAACCTAGCTCCCAATGCCGACAAAAACAAGGAACTCATTATTGACTTTCGGCAGGATGTTACTCATGCCCCCCTACACAGCACAGAGGTGGAATGAGTGGAGAGTGTCAAGGTCCTTGGACTGATCATCCACAACAAACTTTCTTGGACTCTTCATGTGGATGCGCTGGTTACAAAGGCCCAACAACGTCTTTTCTTCCTCAGGCAGCTGAGGAAATTTGGCATGATGGTGAATACCCTTGCCAACTTTTATAGGTGCGCCATCAAGAGCATTCTGTCTGGATTATCACTACCTGGTATGGCAACTGTACCATTCAAGATCAGAGATGGTTACAGAGAGTGGTGAACTCGGTCTGGACAATCACAAAGGCCAAACTCCCATCTATAGAATCCATCTACCAGGCTCGCTAGCAAGGAAAGGCCGTCAGCATTCTCAAAGGTGAGAACTTTGGGGACAGTGACCACAATTCGGTGACTTTTACTCTAGTGATGGAGAGGGATAAGTGTGCAATGCAGGGCAAGAGTTATAGCTGGGGGCCGGGAAATTATGATGCGGTGAGGCATGACTTAGGATGTGTGGCTTGGAAAAGTAAGCTTCAAGGCAAGGGCGTAATTGATATGTGGAGCTTGTTCAAGGAGCAACTATTGAGTGTCCTTGATAAGTATGTACCCGTCAGGCAGGGAGGAAAGGGTCGTGTGAGGGAGCCGTGGTTTAATAAGGAATTGGAATCCCTTGTTAAATGGAAGAGGGCGGCCTATGTAAAGATGAGGCGTGAAGGTTCAATTGGAGCGATTGAGAGTTATAAGGTAGCCAGAAAGGACCTGAAGAGAGAGCTAAGAGCAGCAAGGAGGGGACATGAAAGGTCCTTAGTTGGTAGGATTATGGAAAACCCTAAGGCTTTCTATAGGTATGTCAGGAATAAAAGAATGACTAGGGTAGGAATAGGTCCAGTCAAGGATAGTGGTGGGAAGTTGCGTGTGGAGGCTGAAGAGATTGGGGAGACACTGAATGAATACTTTTCGTCAGTATTCAATCAGGAACAGGGCATTGTTGTCAATGTGAGTACTGAGTCACAATTAAGTAGAATGGATGGCTTTGAGGTATGTAGAGAAGAGGTGTTGGAAATTCTGGAAAGGGTGAAAATAGATAAGTCCCCTGGGCCTGATGGCATTTATCCTAGGATTCTTTGGGAAGCAAGGGAGGAGATTGCAGAGCCATTGGCCTTGATTTTTATGTCCTCGTTGTCTACAGGAGTAATGCCAGAAGATTGGAGGCTAGCAAATGTGGTTCCCTTGTTCAAGAAGGGGAGTAGGGATAACCCTAGTAACTATAGGCCGGTGAGTCTCACTTCTGTTGTGGGCAAAATCTTAGAGAGAATTGTAAGGGATAGGATTTATGAACATCTGGATAGGAATAATGTGATCAAGGATAGTCAGCATGGTTTTGTGAAGGGCAGGTCGTGCCTCACAAACCTTATTGAATTCTTTGAGAAGGTGACTAAGGAAGTGGACGAGGGGAAAGCGGTAGATGTGGTGTATATGGATTTTAGTAAGGCGTTTGATAAGGTTCCCCATGGTAGACTACTGCAAGAAATACGGAGGTATGGCATTGAGGGTGAGTTGGAGGTTTGGATTAGGAGTTGGCTGGCTGGAAGAAGACAGAGGGTAGTAGTTGATGGCAAAGGTTCATCTTGGAGTGCCGTCACTAGCGGTGTTCCGCAAGGATCTGTTTTGGGACCATTGCTGTTTGTCATTTTTATAAATGACCTGGAGGAGGGGTTAGAAGGTTGGGTGAGCAAGTTTGCGGATGATACGAACGTTGGAGGAGTTGTAGACAGTGAGGAAGGATGTGGCAGGTTACAGCGGGATATAGATAAGCTGCAGAACTGGGCAGAAAGGTGGCAAATGGAGTTCAATGTAGCTAAGTGTGAGGTGATTCACTTTGGTAAGAGTAATAAAAAGATGGGGTACTGGGCTAATGGTCGGATACTTGGTAGTGTGGATGAGCAGAGGGATCTTGGTGTCCATGTACACAGATCTTTGAAAGTTGCCAGCCAGGTAAATAGTGCGGTGAAGAAGGCATATGGCGTACTGGCTTTTATTGGTAGAGGAATTGAGTTCCAGAGTACTGAGGTCATGTTGCAGTTGTATAAGACTCTGGTGCGGCCGCATCTGGAGTATTGTGTGCAGTTTTGGTCGCCATACTATAGGAAGGATGTGGAGGCACTGGAACGGGTACAGAGGAGGTTTACCAGGATGTTGCCTGGTATGGTAGAAAGATCGTATGAGGATAGGCTGAAGCACTTGGGGTTGTTTTCATTGGAGAAAAGAAGGTTTAGGGGTGACTTGATAGAGGTGTACAAGATGATTAGGGGTTTAGATAGGGTCGACAGTGAGAATCTTTTTCCACGTATGGAGTCAGCTATTACAAGGGGGCATAGCTTTAAATTAAGGTGGGGTAGGTATAGGACAGATGTTAGGGGTAGGTTCTTTACTCAGCGAGTCGTGAGTTCATGGAATGCCCTGCCAGTAGCAGTGGTGGACTCTCCCTCATTATGGCCATTTAAGCGGGCATTGGATAGGCATATGGAGGATAGTGGGCTAGTGTAGGTTAGGTGGGCTTGGATCGGCGCAACATCGAGGGCCGAAGGGCCTGTACTGCGCTGTATTCTTCTATGTTCTATGTTCTAAAGGTCCATCCCACCCTGGCAATGTTTTTCTACAACCTCTACCATCGGGGAGAAGGTACAGAAGCCTGAACACACACACCAGCCGGTTTCGAAACAGTTTCTACCCTACTGTTGTTAGAATACTGAATGGACTCACAAACTCTTAACATTCACCTGTACCTTTGATTTTGTTTTTGCCACTGTTTACTTATTATTTACTTATCCATGCTACTTAACTATGTAATCTGCCTCTATTGCTCACAAGACAAAGCTTTTAACTTTGCCTCGGTACACGTGACAATAAATTCAGTTCAATTCAAATCAATTTAATGTGGGAAAATGTGAAGTTATCCAACATTGGCAGGAAGAATAGAGGAGCTGAATATTATTTAAGCAGAATAAGACTTCAGAAAGCTACAGAACAAACAGATTTGAGACTCCTCTTACTCATAAACAATTTCAACAGTTGATAGGGAAAGCGAATGGAATGGTAACCTTTATTTCAAAGGGAGTGGAGTGTAAAAATAGAGAAAGTGAGGACTGCAGATGCTGCAGATCAGAGTCGAGAGTATGGTGCTGGAAAAGCACAGCAGGTCAGGCAGCATCCAAGGAGCAGGAGAATCGACGTTTCTGGCAAAAGCCCTTCATCAAGAATGAGGCTGGGAGCCTCCGGGGTGGAGAGATAAATGGGAGGGGGTGGGGTTGAGGGAGAAGGTAGCTGAGAGTGCAATGGGTGGATGGAGGTGGGGGTAATGGTGATAGGTCAGAGGGAAGGGTGGAATGGATAGGTGGGAAGGAAAATGGACAGGTAGGACAGGTCATGAGGGTGGTGCCGAGTTGGATGGTTGGATCTGGGTCAGGTGGGGGGAGGGGAGATGAGGAAATTGGTGAAATCCACATTGGTGCCATGAGTTTGGAGGGTCCCGAGTTGGGGAAAGTCTTGCTAAAACTATGTAAGACACTCATTAGATCACAGCTGGAATACTGTGAACAGCTTCAATCCCCTTACCACAGGAAAGATACCCGAGCAGAGGAGAAAGCTCTCTAGCTTGATCCCATTTACGTTTGGCCAGTTTTAAAAGGAGAAGTTGAGTAAGCTGGGCCTGTACTCATTGGAGTGTAGATGATTATGAGACCGAGTGGTGACCTTATTGAAACATACATTGATATATGACAGTGCTTGACAGGGTGGATGCAAAAAAGTTGTTTCCTTTGTGAGGGAATCTAGGACCAAAGGGCACAATCTCAAAGAAAGGGGTCTTCTATTTAAGAGAGGAATGAGGAGGAATTTCTTCTCTCTGTGGGTAATTCTTGACCATACGAGCTATTGAAGCTGAGTCATTAAGAATATTCAAGACTGAGATAGACAAGGGTTCAACCAATAGGGGAATCAAGGCTTACGGGGAAAAGGCAAGAAAGTGGAGTTGAGGGTTATCAGATCAGCCGTGATCTTATTAAATGGAGGAAAAGATTCGATGGGCAGAATGGCCTACTTCTGCTCCGACAGCTTAAGGTCCTATATGACCCCTTGCCTTCCTTTTCTTATCAGTGTTTATGAAGTTAGCCCCTTCTCCCCTACAGACACCTGTACTCATTCCTCATTGAGCCTCACTCACTATAAAGCCTCCATCTTTTTCATAGTGGCTGCCCTTTTCTCTGTCACACTGTACTCCCTTCATCTCATAGCAGTGTTGGTGAAAGTTTGTCCTAGGAGTGGTGAATACACCCTATGGCAGCAATTGGGAATAGTACGAAATATGTTTACTAAATTTATTCATGCACAAAATCCTAGCTTGCTTTTGTACATAAACTCTCTTCCTGTCAGTCCCACTTCAACTAAAATCAATGTGAAGTTGTTCATTTTGGTGGAAGAACTAAAAATATGATCCTTACTCAAACAGAGAATGACTTTAGAATCTGAGATGCAGCAAGATTTAAATGTTCTGGTGCTTAATTCACAAAATGTCAGCATGCAGATACAATATGTCATCAAGGAGGTTTATGGGATGCTATTTTTTATAATGAGAGGAATTGAATATGAAAGTGAGGATCCATAAAGCAAAAGACTGTGGATGCTGGAGAGCTGAAATAAAAACAGAAAGTGCTGGAGAAACTCAGCAGGTCTGGCAGCATCTGTGGGAGAGAAACAGAGTTAATGTTTCAAGTCATACAGTCATAGAGATGTATAGGATGGAAACAGACACTCGTCCAACCTGTCCATGCCGCCAAGATATCCCAACCCAATCCAGTCCAACCTGCCAGCACCCGGCCCATTTCCCTCCAAACCCTTCCTATTCATATACCCATCCAGATGTCTTTTAAATGTTGGAATTGTACCAGCCTCCACCACTTCATCTGGCAGCTCATTCCATACATGCACCATCTTCTGCATGAAAAACTTGCCACTTAGGTCCCTTTTAAATTTTTCCCCTCTCACCCTAAACCTATGCCCTCTAGTTCTGGACTCCCGCACCCCAGGGAAAAGACTTTGTCTATTTATCCTATCCATGCCCCTCATGATTTTATAAACCTCTACAAGGTCACCCCTCAGCCTCCGATGCTCCAGGGAAAACAGCCCCAGCCTATTCAGCCTCTCCCTATAGCTCAAATCCTCCAACCCTGGCAACATCCTTATAAATCTTTTCTGAACCAATTCACAACATCCTTCCTATAGGAGGGAGACCAGAATTGCACACAATATTCCAAAAGTGACCTGACCAATGTCCTATACAGCCGCAACATGACCTCCCCCCCACTCACTCTTATCCTCAATGCTCTGACTAATAAAGGAAAGCACACCAAATGCCGCCTTCACTATCCTAGCTACCTGTGACTCCACTTTCAAGGAACTATGAACCCGCACTCCAAAGTCTCTTTGTTTAGCAACACTCCCCATTAAGTGTATAAGTCCTGCTAAGATTTGCCTTTCCAAAATGCAGCACCTCACATTTATCTAAATCAAACTCCATCTGCCACTCCACAGCCCATTGGCCCATCTGATCAAGATCCCATTGTACTCTCGAGGTAGCCTTCTTCGCTGTCCACTACGTCTCCAATTTTGGTGTCATCTGCAAACTTACTATGTTCACATCCAAATCATTTATATAAATGACGAAAAGTAGAGGACCCAGTAATGATCCTTTTGGCACTCCACTGGTCACAGGCCCCTAGTTTGAAAAGCAACCCTCCATCACCACCCTCTGTTTTCTACCCTCAAGCCAGTTCTGTATCCAAATGGCTAGTTCTCCCTGTATTCCATAAGATCTAACCTTGCTAATCATTCTACCAAGAGGAACCTTGTCAAACACCTTACTGAAGTCCATATAGATCACATCCACTGCTCTGTCCTCATCAATGCTCTTTGTTACTTCTTCAAATAACTCATCCAAGTTTATGAGACATGATTTCCCACGCACAAAGCCATGTTGACTATCCCTAATCAGTCCTTGCCTTTCCAAATAACTTTCCACTTACTGAAAATCCACGAACCTGACTCCCCAGGCTGACCTATTGACTCCACCTGCTCCTGCCACACCGAACCTATCTCCTCATACCTTGACACCGTACTGTCCTCCTTGGTTCAGGATCCTCTTCGGGACACCACCCACGCTGTCACTTCCTCCATAACTTTCAGTTCCCCGACCACCAATGCCTCATCTTCACCATGGACATCCAGTCTCTGTACACATCCATCCGTAATGACAAAGGCCTCCAAGCCCTCCGTTTCTTCCTCTAGCACCCACCCAACCAATACCCCTCCAACGACACATTCATTTGATTGGTGAAACTGGTCGTCACCCTCAAACAACTCCTTTGAATCCTCCCACTTTGTTCAGACCAAAGGGGTAGCCATGGGCACCTGCATGGACCCCAACTATGCCTGCCTCTTTGTCAGGTACATGGAACAGTCCACCTTCCGCAGTTACACCTGCACCATCCCCCACTCCTTTCCTTGACTACATTGATGATTGCATCGACTGTATCCCCACAAGGAGGTTGAACAGTTCATCAACCTCACAAACACCTTCCGCCCTGACTTTAAGATCACACAGACCATCTCTGACATCTACTTCCCCTTCCTGGACCTCTCTGGTGAACAACTCAACACGAGCATCTATTTCAAACCCACCTAGTTCCATAGCTACCTTGACTACATCTCCTCCCACTCCCCCCACCCCTGTACAAATGCTATCCCTTACTCCCAATTCTTCTGTCTCCACTGTATCTGCTCCCAGAAAGAACAATGCTACTCCCACACATCCCAGAGGCCTCCTATTTCACGTACCGCAATTTCCCCTCCCAGGTGATCAACCACGCCCACCAGTGCATCACTTCCACTGCCTGCACCTTCACCCTGGAATATCACCCCTCCCAGCACAACCAGTATAGAACCCCCTGGTTCTCACCTTCACCCCACTAATCTCCAGATACAATGCATTATTCTCCACCATTTCAGCCACCTATGATCAGATCCCACCACCAAATATATATTTCCCTCCCTACCCCTACCTGCATTCCACAGCGACTATTCCCTCCATGACTCCTTCATTAGGTCCACAACCCCGCCCCCCCCACAACCAAACCACCCTCCACACTTGGCACCTTCCTTTGCTGCCGCAGGAGGTGTAAAACCTTTGCTCACACCTCCCCCCTCACCTCCCTCCAAGGCTCCAACGAATCTTTTCACATCTGGCAGAGATTTTCCTGCACATTCACCCACCTCATCTACTGTGTCCATTGCTCTCAATGTGGTCTCCTCTACATTAGGGAGACAGGACTCCAACTTGTGGAGCATTTCAGGGAACATCTCTGGGACACATGCAGCAAACAACCCCATTGCCCTGTGGCTGACCACTTCAACTCCCCCTCCCACTCCCCCAACTCCCCCTCTTCCGCCTCGGCATCCTTCAACCACACGCCATCAACATTGACTTCACCAGTTTCCACATCTCTCCTCCCCCCCACCTCATTCCTCATCGAACATTCTAACTCGGCACTGCCTTCTTGACCTGTCCTTCCTATCCATCTTCATTCCCACCTATCCGTTCCACCCTCCCCACCAACCTATCACCATTAATCACCCCACCTGCATCCACCTATCGCCTTCTAAGCTAACTCTGCCCCAGCTCCACCCCCACCCTCCTATTTATCTCTCAGCCCCCTTCCTCTTCCACATTCCTGTTGAAGGGCTTATGCCCAAAACATCAACTCTTCTGCTCCTTGGTTCTTGCCCGACCTGCTGCGCTTCTCCAGCACTGCACTCTTCGGCTCTGTATAGAACAGTGCTCCGTCCTGAATTGGATACATATTGCCATTCCTTCGGGGTGAAAATCCTGGAACTGTAGTGATTCATGAGGCAGTTCACAACCACCTTCTCAAGGACACCACATATCTGTTCCAGCTCGAGGGACTGTACTTTAGAACAGCACTTGCTGTTTTTGTTACAAAAGTAAAGATATTATACTTCCATTTTACAGGGCATTGGTGAGACCATATCTCAAATATTTTGATGTCCTTATATAAGGAAGGATGTCAGTGCGCTGGAGACAGTTCATTGGGGTTTAACTTGGCACCTCAGATAAGGGAGGGTTGGACAAGGCTGGTCTAGTTCCCACTGGAGTTTAGAAGAGTGAGGAGTGACTTGGTTGAAGTTTATAAAACCTTGAATGGTGTTGACAAGATGGACATAGAAAGGATGTTCGCTCTTGCAGGTCAGTCCTGACGTGGGGAACACTGTGAAAATTAGACGTGTCTTTTCAGGACAGAGATAAGAAGAATACTTTTCTTTCGGAAGGTAAAGCAACTTCGGAATTCTTCACCTTGGAAAGCAGCAGAGGCGGGATCATCAGATATTTTTAAGGCAGGGATGGTTGGTTGTGAGGGAGGGGAATTAAGGTTTATTGAGAATAGATGGAAATGTGGAAACTGAAACACAAAAAGATCACCCATGATCTCATTGAATGGCAGAGGGACTAAATGGTTTACTACTGCTGCTATTTCACATGTTTGTATGTACCTTTCATTTGGAAAGTGATTTCAGGCAGACTGTACAGCAGGGAGTTAATTCCTTAGTGCCAGTGTTACCTCATTGTCTAAGGTTAACATGACCACGATACAGTGACTGAGTTATCAATGTAGGTCGCATTTAATCAAGAGAGTGATGATTATTTTCATGCAGTTAACAGAATCATAGATTCTCCACAGAGTGGAATCAGGCTATTTGGCCTATCAATTCCACACTGAACCTCCAAAGAGGAGCAATCCATAAAGACCCACCCCATCCCTCTAACCCTGCACTTCACATGGCTAACCCACCTAGTCTGCACGCCACTGCACACCATGGCCAATTTCCCATGGCCAATCCACCTAAGCTGCACATCTTTGGACTGTGGGAGGAAACTGGAGTACCCAGAGGAAACCCATGCAGACACAGGGAGAATATGCAAACTCCTCATAGACAGTTGCCCAAGGCTGGAGTCAGCCCGTGTCCCTGAGCTGTGATGCAGCAATGTTAACCACTGAGCTACCATGTCGCCCATCAAAGGCACCCATCTTTATGTCAAAGCATCACTACTTTCAGCATCTTAAACATTATGACAGCATTATTACTCTATCATGCCAATACTTGCTCAAAGACATTTGTATAGTACGTTCAACATTGCAAAACAAGTCAAGGTTAGCACTGCTGCCTCACAGCACCAAGGACCCGGGTTCGATTCCAGCCTCGAGCGACTGTCTGAATGGAGTTTGTGCACTCTCCCCGTGTCTGTTTGGGTTTCCTCCAGGTGTTCTGGTTTCCTCCCACAGTCCAAAGATGTGTAGGTTAGATGAATTGGCCATGCTAAATTGCCCATAGTGTTCAGGGATATGTAGGTTAGGTGCAATAGTTAGGGGTAAATGTAGAGTAATAGAGGAATGGGTCTGGGTGGGTTACACTTTGGAGGGTCAGTGTGGACTTGCTGGGCCAAAGGACCTGTTTCCAAACTGTAGAAATTCTAATTCTAATATCAACCAGAAATTGACTCTGAGGCACGAAAGGAGATCAGAAGCTTTAGGCTTTCAGGGACACCTAAAAGAGGATGAGGGAGAGAGGGAGTTGGATTCCTTTTATTTACAGAGGATCCCTGAGTATGAATGAATGCTACTTCAAGGAGAAAGTGAGGACTGCAGATGCTGGAGATCAGAGTTGAAGAGTGTGGTGCTGGAAAAGCACAACCGGTCAGGCAGCATCTGAGGGGCAGGAGAGTTGACATATGCCTGATTCTCCTGCTCCTCAAATGCTGCCTGACCAGCTGTGCTTTTCCAGCACCACATTCTTTAACTCTATGCCACTTCAAATCAGTATGAATTTATTGGGGGAATATGGTCAATCCTTGCACCTTTTTTAAAAAATTATTTGAGAAATTGTAGAGCCAATAGTTCATTTTTCTCTCTGTGGCAATACCTTGACTAATCAGAGCTCACTTACTAACCAACTGGCTCCCATTCCCTCTTGTCATGGAACATGTTGCCAGGGTTGGAGGATTTGAGTGATAGGGAGAGATTGGGGCTGTTTTCCCTGGAGCATTAGAGGCTGAGGGGTGACCTTATAGAGGTTTATAAAATTATGAGGACATTGATAGGGTAAATAGGCAAAGTCTTTTCTCTGTGATGGGTGAGTCCAGAACTAGAGGGCATAGGTTTAGGGTGAGAGGGGAAGATATAAAAGAGACCTAAGGGGCAACTTTTTCACACAGAGGGTTCTGCGTGTATGGAATGAGCTGCCAGGGGAAGTGATGGAGATTGGTACAATTACAGCATTTGTAAGGCTTCTAGATGGGTATATGAATAGGAAGGGTTTAGAGGGATGTGGGCCAAGTGCTAGCAAATGGGACTAGACCAGGTTAGGATATCTCGTCAGCATGAACTAGTTGGACCGAAGGGTCTGGTTCCGTGTTGTACATCTCTATGACTCTATGTTGTGATCCTTTAAAATCTGGTATCTTGTGTTTGTCCTGATGAGTACAAAAGGGGAAATAAAAACCTCTTTTCAGCAATTTATTTCAATGACCACATTTCATTCTTAGGTGGATTTGTTTCTTGTATGGGAAGAGAGAGCACTAAGAATTCCAGCCTAGGTTTTTGCCACAAAACCTTTGACAGTATTTCAGGATTGGAGAGCTGTCTGTTTAATTTCTATTTGGTATTTGAGGAGCCCTTGTTGCTGCTGTTTCACTCATAAGTATATATCATAATCAAGAAAGACAGTGCACATACCCAACCTTAAGGCACTCGTTAGAAGCCACTGTCGCTTCTTTCAGTTTGAAAACATCCCTTGTTTTTATTATGCTTCTACTTATAGTTAATATAATTCTCAAGATCATTGAGATCAAAATTCTATTCAGTGAATAAATTGATTCAATTCAGCACTGTTCAATTTTCAGAAGATTATCCCATTAAATTATTAACCTCCTCCCCTTTCTGATAGAACAATCTTCAATCTGATCACACAGTGTTAAATTGGTTTTCTGTAAGGTTCTGTGAACAACATTACTTGTACTGTGAACATTTATTATGCTCTGAAAATGGGACACTTACATATTTGTTCCTATTCAACGGCACACAAGCCAACCTTCAAATCATTGGTGATAAAGAGAGACACAAGGAAACCTAACAAGAAAAGACTCAAGCAGAAATTGCTGAGGATATTGTGGGGAAGGAGACAGAATGAACAAGTGAGGTGTTTTACAAGAGCAATCATCAAATAATGACAGATTAAGAAATATTCGGACGACGAGCAAAAGTGTTGTCAAAGAGATAGGTTTTAAAAGTCAGCTCAAAGGAAGGGTGGGGAGGTAACTCTAACATTCTATCAATATTAAACTAATCTCTTCTCATGGCTAAGTGATCTATTTGGAAAGGTAGTATCTAGTGACAATAACTGCTGGAATAAAGAATCCTGGGAGCTGATAGGTCCTCCGATTTGGTTAAGGGACGTAAAGGATCAGCAGGTCCAACATTCAGCTAGTGATTATGATCTATGTTTCGACAATAGTGGGAAGCCAGAGGATTGGGATGCCTTCAAAAACTAACAGAGGATAACTAAAAAATTAATAATGATGGAGAAGGTGAAATATGAGTGTAAGTGAGCTAGTTATATAAAAGAACATTTCCAGAGTGGCACGGTGGCACAGTGGTTAGCACTGCTGCCTCACAGTGCCAGAGACCCGGGTTCAATTCCCGCCTCAGGCGACTGACTGTGTGGAGTTTGCACGTTCTCCCCGTGTCTGCGTGGATTTCCTTCGGGTGCTCCGGTTTCCTCCCACAGTCCAAAGATGTGCAGGTCAGGTGAATTGGCCATACTAAATTGCCCATAGTGTTAGGTAAGGGGTAAATGTAGGGGAATGGGTGGGTTGTGCTTCGGCGGGTCGGTGTGGACTTGTTGGGCCAAAGGGCTTATTTCCACGCTGTAATGTAATCTAATCTAAAAAAAAAGAGCTTTTTTTAAGGTAGGAGAGAGGCATTGGACATTGGATCGCTGGAAAATGAGGTTGGAGAAATAGTAATGGGCAACAAAGTAATGGTGAGGAACAGAATGGGTACTTTGCATCAGTCTTCACAGTGGAAGATACCAGAACTTCATGAAATTCAGAAGCAGAGGTGAATGTAATGACAATCACTAACAAGAAGGTGCTGGGGAAGCAGAAATGTGTGAAGGTGGATACATCACCGGGACCAGAAGGACTACACCTCAGGATTCTGAAGGAGGTAGCTGAAGAGATTGTAGAGGCATTGGCAGGGATCTATCAGGAATCACTGGAGACAGGGAGGGTCCCAGAGCACTGGAAAATATATAACACCCCTGTTTAAGAAGGGAAGCAGAAGGTGGGCAATTGTAGGTTGGTTAGTCCAACCTCAGTTGTTGGTAAGATTTTAAAATCCACTATTAAGGATGAGATTGTGATGCACTTGGGAGTGCATGGTGAAGTAGGGCTGAGTCATCATGGTTTTGTCAAAGGGAGCTCATGCCTGACAAATCTGTTAGACTTCTTTGAGAAGGTAACAAGCAAGTTAGACAAAGGAGATCCAGTGGACCTGATTTCAAGAAGACTTTTGACGAGGTTCCATTCAGGAGGCAAGTAAGGTACTTTTCAGAATGGCAGCCAGTGACTAGTGAAGTTCCACAGGGGTCACTTTTGGGCCGACAGCTCTTCACATTGTATATTACGGATATGCATGAAGGAACAGAGGGAATTGCTGCTGAGTTTCCAAACAAAGATAGTTGGAGGGGCAGGTAGTGTTGAGGAAGCAGGGAGGCTACAGAAGGACTTGGACACGCTATGTGAGTGGGCAAAGAAGTGGCAGATGGAATACAATGTGGCAAATTGTGAGGTTACACATTTTGTTAAGAAGAATGGAGCCGTGGACTATTTTCTAAATGGAGCAAGGCTTCAGAAATCTGAAGCAAAAAGGGACTAAGGATTCTCTTAAAGTTAACAGGAAGGTTCAGTTGGCAAATGCAATTCACTTCAAGAGAGCCAGAATACAATTGCAATGAAATACTGCTGAGGCTGTATAATGCTCTGGTCAGACTTCATTTGGAATATAGTGAGCAGTTTTGGGCCCAATAGCTAAGGAAGGATGCACTGGCTTTAGCAGGTACCAAAGAAGTTTACAAGAGTAATCCTGGGGATGAAGGACTCGCCAGATGAGGAGCAGTTAAGGACTTTAGGTTTGTACTCGATAGAGTTTAGAAGGATGAGGGGAGAGCTCATTGAAACTTACAGAACACTGATTGAGTGGACAAGGAGAAGATGCTTCCACTAGTAGGAGAAATGAGGTGCCGGGGGCGCAGCCTCAGAGTGAAGGGACAACCCTTTAGAACTGAGATAAGGAGGATTTTTTCAGCCAGAGGGTGGTGAATCCATAGACCTCATTGCCACCGAAGGCTATGGCAATCAGGTCTATGTGTGTATTTAAGATGGAATAGATCAATTCTTGATTAGTAAGGGGATTAATGTTTAAGGGGACATTTCAGGGGAATGGGGTTGGGAAACATATCAGCCATGCTCAAACTGTGGAGCAGACTCAATGGGCTGAATGGCCTAATTCTGCTCCTATATCTTATGGTCTGATTAATCAAGATTCTTAAGGAACTGTGCTGAAGAAATGTTACTGGACTTAACATGTTCATTCTGTTTTCTCTCTACTGGTGCTGCTGAGTTCCTCCAGAAATTTCTAGTTTTGTTTATTTCCAATGCCCGGCATCACAATTCTCTGTTTAATATTACTTTATTCAATTGCCTGATCTGATTTTAGCAGCTGAGTGTAAGATGGCCTACATGTGGGGTTATACCAAATCTGAAAAATGTGTTGCTGGAAAAGCGCAGCAGGTCAGGCAGCATCCAAGGAGCAAGAGAATCAACGTTTCGGGCACAAGCCCTTCTTCAGGAATGAGGAAGGTGTGCCAAGCAGGCTAAGATAAAAGGTAGGGAGGAGGGACTTGGGGGAGGGGCGTTGGGAATGCGATAGGTGGAAGGAGATTAAGGTGAGGGTGATAGGCCGGAGAGGGGGTGAGGGCAGAGAGGTCGGGAAGAAGATTGCAGGTCAAGAAGGCGGTGCTGAGTTCGAGGGTTGGGACTGAGATAAGGTGGAGGGAGGGGAAATGAGAAAGCTGGAGAAATCTGCATTCATCCCTTGTGGTTGGAGGGTTCCTAGGCGGAAGATGAGGCGCTCTTCCTCCAGGTGTCGTGTTGCCATGGTCTGGCGATGGAGGAGGCCAAGGACCTGCATGTCCTGGTGGAGTGGGAGGGGGTGTTAAAGTGTTCAGCCATGGGACGGTTAGGTTGGTTAGTGCGGTTGTCCCAGAGATGTTCCCTGAAACGTTCCGCAAGTAGGCGACCTGTCTCCCCAATATAGAGGAGACCACATCGGGTGCAGCGGATGCAGTAAATGATGTGTGTGGAGGTGCAGGTGAATTTGTGACGGATATGGAAGGATCCCTTGGGGCCTTGGAGGGAAGTGAGGGGGTAGGTGTGGGCGCAAGTTTTGCATTTCTTGCGGTTGCACGGGAAGGTGCCGGGAGTGGAGGTTGGGTTGGTGGGGGGTGTGGACCTGACGAGGGAGTCACGGAGGGAGCGGGCTTTCCGGAACGCTGATAGGGGTGGGGAGGGAAATATATCCTTGGTGGTGGGGTCCGTTTGGAGGTGGTGGAAATGACCAACGATGATCCGATGTATCTGGAGGTTGGTGGGGTGGTAGGTGAGGACCAGTGGGGTTCTGTCCTGGTGGCAATTGGAGGGGCGGGGCTCAAGGGCGGAGGAACGGGAAGTGGAGGAGATGCGGTGGAGAGCATCGTCAACCACGTCTGAGGGGAAATTGCGGTCTTTGAAGAAGGAGGCCATCTGGGTTGTTCGGTATTGGAATTGGTCCTCCTGGGAGCAGATGCGGCGGAGACGAAGGAATTGGGAGTATGGGATGGCGTTTTTACAGGGGGCAGGGTGGGAGGAGGTGTAGTCTAGGTAGCTGTGGGAGTCGGTCGGTTTATAGTAAATGTCCGTGTTGAGTTGGTTGCCCGAGATAGAAATGGAGAGGTCTAGGAAGGGGAGGGAGGAGCCTGAGATGGTCCAGGTAAATTTGAGGTTGGGGTGGAAGGTGTTAGTAAAGTGGATGAACTGTTCAACCTCCTCGTGGGAGCATGAGGTAGCACCGATACAGTCATCGATGTAGCAGAGGAAAAGGTGGGGAGTGGTGCCAGTGTAGCTGCGGAAGATGGACTGTTCCATATATCCGACGAAGAGGCAGGTATAGCTGGGGCCCATGCGGGTGCCCATAGCTACTCCTTTGGTTTGGAGGAAGTGGGAGGATTGGAAAGAGAAATTGTTCAGAGTGTGGACCAGTTCAGTCAGTCGAAGGAGGGTGTCAGTGGAAGGGTACTGGTTGGGTCGGCAGGAAAGGAAGAAGCAGAGGTCTTTGAGGCCTTTGTGATGGGGGAATGGAGGTGTATAGGGACTGGATGTCCACGGTGAAGATAAGGTGTTGGGGGCCGGGGAAGTGAAAATCATCGAAGAGGTGGAGGGTGTGGATGGTGTCCCGAACGTAGGTGGGGAGTTCTTGGACTAAGGGGGACAGGATCGTGTCGAGGTATGCAGAGCTCAGTTCGGTGGCGCAGGAGCAGGCTGAGACAATGGGTCGGCCGGGGCAGTCAGGTTTGTGGATTTTGGGCAGGAGGTAGAAACGGGCGGTGCGGGGTTGTGGGACTATGAGGTTGGAGCCGGTGGATATCAAATCACAATTTCATCCCCTTCACACAGATGTCATGCTGTCTCTCTCAAGTAGCACGTTCAATCACCTCCTCCCAGTGGCTGACAAGCCCTTTCCAAAGTCACAGTGTAATTCTTGCCAAGCCGAGTCATGATCACTACGGCGTAAAAAATTTCTTGCATGGATCAGCACTCACAGCTGCCCGTGACCTTCTTCACCCTCAGCAAAGTCTTCAACACCATCGGCCTGAAAAGCTAATGAAGTATCTTCCTCAACCCGAGACTGCCATCAGATATTTATCACCATCCTCTGCCTACTCAAGGCTGTGGGGTAGGCTGGCTTCAGATAATGATGGGCATTATTCTCATTCCTGATGAAGGGCTCTTGCCCGAAATGTTGATTCTCCTGCTCCTCGAATGCTGCCTGACCTGCTGTGTTTTTCCAGCAACACACTCTCGACTCTAATCTCCAGCATCTGCAGTCCTCACTTTCACCCTTTTAGGTAATGATGCTGGTTTGAATTGCTAGTGCAGACATGATGGGTTGAATGGCCTCTTTCTGAGTTGTTAGGCCTCTGTGATACTCCATGATGACTGTAGACCGTGATCCTCAGCAACAGAACCACCATAGACGCAACTTCAGTGAAGACCCTATCTCAGTGGGTTACTGACAAGATTGTGTCAATGCAGAAAGCCTTGCCCCTGCAAATTTCACTCTGCAATACTGACTACTAATTGAGATATTACCACAATGCCATTGTATCCTGTATGTGCAGACAGCAAAAAATGAAATGGATGTTAAATTGACCATAATTCTTGATAATGGCTCACTAATGTTCAACCCATTTCTTCTTAATTAAAGAGCAAGAGTTCTTAGTGCTTCAAATGGGTAACCTGGAGAACTCAGAACATCAGCCTCTGAGAACAATCATGATGTGATTGGATATCATTAATCACAACATGGACAGATCCAATCACTGCTGCAAATAGCTGCTGCTACTCTCATCAGGGATAAAGCCATGCTATTAAACTAAAAATTAGCTAAAGAGTTTGGATTTCTGTTCACCTACAGATGCATTCTGTAAACGCTGAACTGGAGGGAAATATCCATCTACTCTTTGACATGTCCTTTAGATGGGTGAGAATTTACACATGCTGATGATATCTAATGAGACGGTTTGTTGACATATCTTTATTGCAACTTCCCCTAGGGATCAGCATTTATATTGCTGATCTGTTGACCCTCTGTTGGGCAACAGCTCAGAAGATCCAGGAGCAGTCTGAGCAGTTTCACCCCAAGAGATACTTGTTGATGTTGGTTTTTGCCAATGTTGTGTTGAAGTGTAAAGCTTGGCTTCCAATTAATAATAATTCATGTTGACATTTTGAGGCTATGCCGATTGGTGGAGCCTCTGTGTATCATCCTTGATGAAGGATGCAACACCTGAGGTGATTATGTCGAGAAGAGAACTAGTACCTCCAAACAAATCATTATATTATAATCCTGCTTTCACATGGTGACAAGAAAAACACACACAGATTAGGAAGGCACCTCAAAAATCCTTGTCAACTCACACCATCCACCCAGAAAGATCACACAATCTCTTTCTGACATTGCAATATCGAACTAAATCTTAAATTAACTTCTTTTATTCTGCTTTCAAGACATTCCTATCTATTGATTTTTTTTTTACTCACCTTTGAGAGGTGGGCATTGCTGGCTGCCTGTCCCTAGCTGCCCTTGAGAAAATGGTGGTGAGCTGCCTTTTGAACCGTTGCAGTCCATGGTTGACTCATAATTCCCTAAGGGAGCGAATTCCAGGATTTTGACTGAGAAGCAATGGCAATATATTTCCAAGTCGGGATGGTGAATGGTTTGGAGGGGAATTTGCAGGTGGTTATGTATCTGCTGCCCTTGTCCTTCTGTATTGAAATGATCGTGGATTTGGAAGTTGCTGGATTTTTGGTGAATTTCTGCTCTTTCCATAACATTACTTGACTCTGTCCCTGTCTCAGTTTGTCAGTTTGTCAATCACAGTTTTCATGAGACTGACCTAGTTAATCCTTAAACCCATTCACAAAAATAAACTAGTGCCCTATATCACTCGTTTAAAATCCAAATTCAATATATACTAGATATGTCACAAATGTTTAATTACACCATCCTAGTTTTCAAATCCATTCATTTCTCTCCAACCTTATTTCTTTGATTTCCTCTAGCATTTAATCCTCAAAATCTCCGCACTCTTATTCTGGCCTCCGTAATTTTCAGTATTGCCCATGGGTGGCCATGCCATTTGCAAGCACTTGGCCCTTATCACTCTAAACCCTTCCTATTCATATACCCATCCAGGTGCCTTTTAAATGTTGTAACTGTACCAGCCTCCAGCACTTTCTCTGGCAGCTCATTCCATATGTGCACCACCCTTTAGGTCCCCTTTATATCTTTCCCCTCTCACCCTAAACCTATGCCCTCTAGTTCTGGACCCTCCCACCCCAAGGAAAAGACTTTGTCTATTTGCCCTATTCATGCCCCTCAAAATTTTATAAACCTTTTTCAGATTCTTCAGCCTCCGATGTTCCAGGGAAAACAGCCCCAGTCTACTCAGCCTCTCCTTATAGCTCAAACTCTCCAACCCTGGCAACATCCTTGTAAATGATTCCTGATGAAGGGCTTATGCCTGAAACGTTGGTTCTCCTGCTCCTCGGATGCTACCTGACCTGCTGTGCTTTTCAGGACCACACTCTTGATTCCATCATTCTTGTGAATATTAATTTAGGATATCTGGTCAGCAAGGACGAGTTGGACCGAAGGCTCTGTTTCTGGGTTGTACATCTCTATGACTCTATGTCTTCAGCTGCCAAGGCCATAACTCCTGCAGATCCCTCCTTCAACTTTTCCACTTTTTCACCTCTCTTTTCTCCTTTATAACACACCTTGAAACCTTCATTGCTTAGTCATCTGCCCTAATATCATATTTTGTGCCTTAGTATCACATTTTGATAGATAATTGCTCCTGTAAAAAGCCACGGGACATTTTGTTGCATTATCAGCACCATACGTATTTGTACAACTTATATGTGCAAGTAATTATACAGATATTTTATGTGTACAACTTATTATTATAAATGATCGGCTCGCCAACTACACCCAGATCCCATGAATGAATAAAAACAAGCTGAGTGAAGAACTTCCAGGTCTGAAACTTTTGTTTCACTAATTTGGTCAGAGAACCTCTACAATGCACAAAGAGGCCATTCAGCCCATCAAACCTGTACCAACCCTCCGAGGAGCATCCCATCCATGGCCAGTCCACCTAAGCTGCACTATGGGAGGAAAGCAGAGCACCCAGCGGAAATCCACACAGACACAGAATGTGCAAACCCCATACAGTCGCCCAATGGTGTGATCAAACCTGGATCCTGGTGCTGTAAGGTAGCAGTGCTAATCATTGAGCCACCATGCCTCCCAATGCCCTTTTATTGGACACTCTTGTTAATCTAAAAAATCATCCCTCGGTCACTGGAAAACCCATGCCCCCATATCCACATGTGGGACCTGCTGGCCCAGTGTGAATGTCACTGGACTAGGAATCTAGTGAACCCAGGTTAATGTCCTGGAGGAAATGGGCTCAAATCCAACTGCAGCAGTTGGTGAAATTTGAACTCAATTTTTTTAAAACGTAAGCATTGGTGATTGTCATAAAAACACATCTGGTTTACTAATGTTCTTCCAGGAAGTAAATCTGCCATCCTTACCTGGTCTGGTCTACATGTGACTCCAGACCCACAACAATGTGGTCGACTCTTAACTGCCCTGTGAAATGGCCAAGCAAGCCAGAGATGGGCAATAGAAAAATGTCTTGCTAAAGACAGCCGCATCCACTGAAGGGTTAACAAAGCATGCTGATGTTGCTAAATTAACACCTTTCGCTTAAGATAAAGACCAGGTTCAAGTCCCACCTGCTCTAGAAGTGTGTAACAATATCGCTGAGTAGGTTGATTAGAAAATAACTACAAGGATGTTCTTGTCCCTTTGAAGATCAATCTAACACCATTTGTATCATTTATCTTTTCAACCCAAAATGGACAATTTCGTACATATCGATGTTACGTGCATTTGCCATGTAGCTGCTTACTCAAGTTGTCTTAATCACCCTGAACCCTTTCATACCCTTCTCAGAAGTCCCAATCCTCCCTAGCTTTGTACCATCTGCAAACATGGCATAGTACATTTGATACTTTCATCCAAGTTGTTGGTATGTACAAAGTGGGTGGCTGTAACATGGTAAGATCTGGGACTAGGCTCAATAACTTGATTTTGACTGGAAAGGATATGATCGGCTGAATGTCCTCTTTCTGACTCATAATCGCACATATGTTTCTATGTCTTTTCTATGTGAGAAATGGTGTAAATCAGGGACAGCGTTCAGCAGCATACTTGACATTTCTCCTCAAGTTTTAATTCGATTGAAGTTATTGCTGCAGAAAATTATGATTGACCCCACCAGCAATTCTCCAGGTGGTCCTTCTGGAGGGTGGTGTCACAGATACCCTGTGTGGAGGCTCAATGCTGAATCAGAAAGACACATACAGTCTCGTGAGCAATGCCAAGGTTATACTGTGACTTAACATGGCAAGAAGAGACATTGTAACATCTGATTTATATAGCACTTGTCAATTTTCACAGGGCTTTTAACCTAGTGTGTCATGCAGTTTTTACAATGAAGATGGAAGATGAGATGTACTTAGTGAAATATTGGATTGCATTAGCATTGTATGAAAGGGTAACTGCTAGACTCAATGAAAACCTTTCTCTGAAAAAGACAGTGAGAAAAGACTGCCCACTTAATTTCCATCAACAATCTTCAATCATATTTTTGAGGGGCAATCTCAAAAAGGCATAATTTCTCAATGCAATGAAGCAATAACCTCGGATAGAGGGTGGGAAGAAGACACAGAGACACTGAGCTCCAGTTCTTCCTCAAACCTTTGTGCATTTTTCTGCAGGGACAACAATTGGCAAAGTCACCCTGCTCCAGGCACCCTGCTGATGGATGGACGTCTGCTGAGGAATTAGTTCATCACCTTGAACACACCAAGGGAATATATTGAAGGATGTCCAGTTTGTCATATGAGGAGAGATTGGGTCAAGTGGGCCTGCATTCACTGGAGTTTAAAAGAATGAGAGAGGATCTAATTAAAACGTATAAAATTCTGACAGAGCTGGATAGACTGGATGTAGGGAGAATGCTTTGCTTGTTTCCCAGTTCTAGAACAAGGGGTCATGATCTCAGGATACAGTGTGGGCTGAGATGAGGAAAGAACCCTTCACAAGTTTTGATTTGACTTAAGCTTTATTGTCATGTGTACTCAAGTACAGAAGTAAAGGAATCCATTGAAAAGTATGGCACTATCTTAGATTCAATGGTACCGGGTACAAAACTTTGGAACAAATAGTATCAGAGAGAGACAAAGTTAAAAGTAATGTATAACCGTTGTTCTTATATAAGTAGAAAAATAAAGAAATAAAGTTAAATGTTAATATTACAGAACTTCCTAGTATTAAAGTGGTGAACCTGTGGAAATCCCAGCACCACTAAAGAATATGGAGGCCAAGTTAATGAATAGTCTTAAGAAAGAAGTAGGTTCATAGTGGCTAAAGTTGTCAAGGGAATATGGAGAGAGAGTGGGAGCATGCCACTGAGACTAGAAGATCTGATCATTTCTATGTTTTCTACTTTCTAAATGCTAATCCCACCTAGAAGGCTAAGTACAATGGATGCACAGAAACACCACCTCCAGCATGATCCCCTCCATATCATCTTCATTTGGAACTCCAGGCTGGGTTCCAAATGAATTCTGGATTAGTGGTGCTGGAAGTGCACAGCAGTTCAGGCAGCTTCCAAGGAGCAGTGAAATCGACGTTTCGGGCAAAAGCCCTTCATCAGGAATAAAGGCAGTGAGCCTGAAGCGTGGAGAGATAAGCTAGAGGAGGGTGGGGGTGGGGAGAAAGTAGCATAGAGTACAATGGGTGAGTGGGGGAGGGGATAAGGTGATAGGTCAGGGAGGAGAGGGTGGAGTGGATAGGTGGAAAAGGAGATAGGCAGGTATGACAAGTCCGGACAAGTCATGGGCACAGTGCTGAGCTGGAAGTTTGGAACTAGGGTGAGGTGGGGAAGGGGAAATGAGGAAACTGTTGAAGTCCACATTGATGCCCTGGGGTTGAAGTGTTCCGAGGCGAAAGATGAGGTGTTCTTCCTCCAGGCGTCTGGTGGTGAGGGACCGGCGGTGAAGGAGGCCCAGGACCTCAATGTCCTCGGCAGAGTGGGAGGGGGAGTTGAAATGTTGGGCCACGGGGCGGCGTGGTTGATTGGTGCGGGTGTCCCGGAGATGTTCCCTAAAGCGCTCTGCTAGGAGGCGCCCAGTCTCCCCAATGTAGAGGAGACCGCATCGGGAGCAACGGATACAATAAATGATATTAGTGGATGTGCAAGTAAAACTTTGATGGATGTGGAAGGCTCCTTTAGGGCCTTGGATAGAGGTGAGGGAGGAGGTGTGGGCGCAGGTTTTACAGTTCCTGCGGTGGCAGGGGAAAGTGCCAGGATGGGAGGGTGGGTTGTAGGGGAGCGTAGACCTGACCAGGTAGTCACGGAGGGAATGGTCTTTGTGGAAGGCGGAAAGGGGTGGGGAGCGAAATATATCCCTGGTGGTGGGGTCTGTTTGGAGGTGGCGGAAATGTCGGCGGATGATTTGGTTTATGTGAAGGTTGGTAGGGTGGAAGGTGAGCACCAGGGGCGTTCTGTCCTTGTTACGGTTGGAGGGGTGGGGTCTGAGGGCGGAGGTGCGGGACGTGGACGAGATGCGTTGGAGGGCATCTTTAACCACGTGGGAAGGGAAATTGCGGTCTCTAAAGAAGGAGGCCATCTGGTGTGTTTTGTGGTGGAACTGGTCCTCCTGGGAGCCGATACGGCGAAGGCGGAGGAATTGGGAATACGGGATGGCATTTTTGGAAGAGGTAGGGTGGGAAGAGATGTAATCCAGGTAGCTGTGGGAGTCAGTGGGTTTATAAAAAATGTCAGTGTCAAGTCGGTCGTCATTAATGGAGATGGAGAGGTCCAGGAAGGGGAAGGAGGTGTCAGAGATGGTCCAGGTAAATTTAAGGTCAGGGTGGAATGTGTTGGTGAAGTTGATGAATTGCTCAATCTCCTCGCCGGAGCACGAGGTAGCGCCAATGCAGTCATCAATGTAGCGGAGGAAGAGGTGGGGAGTGGTGCCGGTGTAATTACGGAAGATCAATTGCTCTACGTAGCCAACAAAGAGACAGGCATAGCTGGGGCCCATACGTGTGCCCATGGCTACCCCTTTGGTCTGGAGGAAGTGGGAGGATTCAAAGGAGAAATTGTTAAGGGTGAGGACCAGTTCAGCCAAACGAATGAGTGTGTCGGTTGAAGGGTATTGTTGGGGACGTCTGGAGAGGAAAAAACGGAGGGCTCGGAGGCCCTGGTCATGGCGGATGGAGGTGTAGAGGGATTGGATACCCATGGTGAAGATGAGGCGTTGGGGGCCGGTGAAAC
The DNA here is from genome assembly GCF_037043375.1 of Chiloscyllium plagiosum. Classification (NCBI taxonomy): domain Eukaryota; kingdom Metazoa; phylum Chordata; class Chondrichthyes; order Orectolobiformes; family Hemiscylliidae; genus Chiloscyllium; species Chiloscyllium plagiosum. Next base: position 20,019,381 of record NW_028270157.1, on the reverse strand, counting down.
GGATGTCTTGGAGGAGGTGGAGGGCGTGGGTGGTGTCTCGAACGTATGTGGGAAGTTCCTGGACTAGGGGGGATAGGACAGTGTCGAGGTAGGTAGAGATGAGTTCAGTGGGGCAGGAGCATGCTGAGACAATGGATCGGCCAGGGTGGTCAGGCTTGTGGATCGTGGGAAGGAGGTAGAACCGGGCAGTGCGGGGTTCCCGGACTGTGAGGTTGGAAGCTGTGGGTGAGAGATCTCCTGAGGCGATGAGGTTCTGTATGGTCTGGGAGATGATGGTTTGGTGATGGGGGGTGGGGTCATGGTCGAGGGGGCAGTAGGAAGAGGTGTCCTCGAGTTGGCGTTTGGCTTCAGTGGTGTAGAGGTCAGTGCGCCAGACTACCACTGTGCCCCCTTTATCTGCTGGCTTGATGGTGAGGTTGGGATTGGAGCAGAGGGATTGGAGGGCTGCGCGTTGTGAGGGTGAGAGGTTGGAGTGGGGGCAGACAGGTTGAGGCGGTTAATGTCCCGGTGGCAGTTGGAAATGAAGAGGTCGAGGGCAGGTAATAGGCCAGCGCAGGGTGTCCAGGTGGATGCAATGTGTTGGAGGTGGGTGAAGGGGTCCTCAGAAGGTGGGTTCCAAATGGGTTCCATTCAGGAGTCTACTCGCGAATCCATTCATATGTACGTCAGGACATAATGTGTGATCTCATACATGATCGCAAAGACTTGAAATATGAATACTTCCTGTACTTAGGAACAGTTCCTTCCATTGTATTGCATTGTGGTCTGACTTGTGACCCAGTCCACCTGCAACCTGGGCACTGCCTGTAACCAAATCTTCCCTCAACCTACTTTGCTCTAAGGTAAACAACCCCACCCCATTCAATCACTCCTCATTGTCACTAATCTCCATTCCTGACAATAATCTTTTTCATCTGATCAGATCCTTTCAGACCTGCATTGAGAGCACGAACTCTGGCCTAATTAGTGTTTCAAACTCGGTTCAAAGGGAATGGGCAGAAAGTGGGAAAAGAGTACTGAGCTGGATGGTCAGTGGTGATCATATTGAATGGTAAATCAGGCTTGAAGGGCTGTGTGGCCTATTCCTGCTCCTATTCTCTATGTTTCTGTATTGTTCTAAAGAATCATCCTTGCTCTTCAACTCTATATCTCAGCCAATAAAACAAGACCCAATGTACCTACTAAATTACTTTATCCACCGTTCCTGCTCCTTTCAGGGGTCTGTGAATATGCTGCCTAAGGCGTTTCAACATTTCTCAGAATTCTATTTATTGCCCATTCCTTTGTCCTGTATGAGTTCCCATTGCATCCCTTTGCACGCCTTGGCATTAAGATCCATTTGCCACTTGTCTGCCTGGCTGACGGCTAATTTCAAAGGAACTCCCCTAGTTTTTTGTGGCCATATTGGGCTCTCAATGCTTTCTTCACCTGACCGGAGACATACGACAGAGTTAGAAAGTGATGTCAGTGTCTCACTAATGAGTTGAATGTTAATGGGACAATTGGACAGGATTTAATGCCCTCCCATGGTGATTTCATTTTGGGGCATGTGCATTTTAGTTTGGCAGGAGGGCGTCCCACAGAGCTACAGTTTCCACCTCTCGGCATAATTTTACCACAGCACAATCTGTTCCTGTATAACACTTATTGCCATTCAGTTCTCACAGCTGGAGATCCTTTTAACATTAGTCAAATGTACCGTCAGGAAAATGAGCACAATTAATTGACCAAGCAAAGTGCTGTTCATTAGCAAATGCAGTGACCACACTGTCTCAGAGCAGAAAGACATTACATGGAACTCATTTCTGGAGCTACTTTGACTATTACTTTTGATAAAAGAAGAAACGATTAATCACCATTTAGAATGATTTAGGAGACATCAAGAATTATGCCGAAAGTTTGAGCCCAGAATACTGGACTAAATGAGTGCGGACCCTGAAAACTGTGGTGCTGGAAAAGCACAGCCGGTCAGGCAGCATCCGAGGAGGAGGAGAGTCGATGTTTCAAGCATGGGTTCTTCATCAGGAAAAAAGAGTTTATGCTGTGACCAGCACCACAGTCTCGACTCTGATCCCCAGCATCTGCAGTCCTCACTTTCTCATAGCGCACTTTGATAATGACTGCTGTTAAATGTAGGATTAGAATCACCAAATCAGAATGTTACAGCACAAGAGGCCATTCTGCCCATCATGCTCATACCTGCTTATCCTATTCCTTTGCTCTTTCCTCAACTTAGGGGGTTGTTTAGCTTAGTTTGTGATGCAGAGTGACACCACCAGCATGAGGTGAAGTTACCATAAAGGACTCTCTTCAAACTCTCCCCTTGCCTAAGGTGTGGTAACCCTCAGGTTAAGGCACGACCAGTCATCTCTCTCTCTCTTTCTCTCATGAGATAGTGGGACTACGGTGACTTTAACTTTTACCTTCAATCCCCTGCAATTTGTTTTTGTTTTCTTTTTTTAAGAAGAGATCCAATGACTATCTAATTTCTTAAGAATTTTGCCTATTTCAAATTTGAAACAATTGGATGATATTTCAATGTCATAGATCTGCTGCTTTGTGATGTCCTTCAAGTACGCTTTCCAATGCAGCCGCCCCATGTGCGAGGGTTTAACAATCCTGTGGTTTTCCAATGGTGTTTAATTACAGTGCAGACACATTCTCACACGCTCTTTTATTTTTGGTACATTGCTTTGTCATCAGGTACAGTCAAGCACGATTAATGACTCCTGATGGCTCTGGCCTCTCTGGAGTTGGACAATTGTTAGCTGCTTGGGAACTTATTCGTGATGCTCCACGTTCTACTTGTCATGCACGTGAAACCTTTGATGTAATTTATTGCATTTAATCACAATCTGACAGGTGTACATGCCGTAAGGGATTTGGGGCATTTAGTTCTACTAAAGCATTCACACATTACTGCTGTTGCACAAACTTGATGCAAGAAGTTCATTCACTGGTATTATCCTTAGTATTGAGGAATGGAAAGCAATTAATTGCAATGCCTTCTGCAGCCTCATGACAATACTAAAGTGTTTTATGATAAATCACATCGGTGTTCCTTCACTGTCACTGGGTTCAAGTCCGGGCACTCCCTCTGTGGCTCATCCCAAAGTAGGCCATTCAGCCCAGCAAGTCTGCTCTGCTAATCAATTAGATCGGGGCTGATTTGCTAACCTTCAGTACCTTTTCCCCATTACCTTTCATTTTCTTATTGATTAAAATTCACCAATCGCAGCTTTGAATATTCTTAACTACGCAGCCTATACATACCTCTGTAACACAGAATTCCACACATTCATCTACCCTCCGTGAGAAGAAATATTTCCTCATCTTAGTCTTAAATGGGAAATCCTTGTGTTGGCCATAGACTCTCTCACAAAGCTAAACAACCTCCTGGCATCTACACCGTCAAGTCCTTGAGGAATCTTATATGTTTTGATAAGATCTCCTCTAGCTCTTTTAAATGCCAATGAGACCGAAGGGTCTCTTTCCATGCTGTCTAACTCTATGAGTGCTGACTCAACCTCTCCTCATTAAGAAAATCCCCCCATACCCAGAATCAATCTACTGTCTCAAATGCCAGAGTATCTTTCCTTAAAATAAGTGTGCCAAAATGGCTCAGATTGTTCCAGGCATGGTCTAAAGTAGACTCTTGTACAATTTTGACCATATCTCTGTACATTTGTACTTGATTCCTTTGAAATCAAAGCTAACATTCAATTTGCCATCCCTATTAGCCGCTGAACTGGGATGTAGGCTTTTTGTGATTTAGTAATGAGGACCACCAAATCCCTCTGGACTGCAACTTGCTGCAGTCTTTTTTCTAAGGACAGTGGCTATTCAAAATGGCACCTCACCACCAACTTCACAAGGGCATTAAGGGTTGAGCGACAAAGTCTGATTCGGCCAGTAACCTCTACATCCCATGAAGAAACAATGTTAAAGTGTACTTCTGTAATGTATGAAACATAGTGGTCAGTTAGCATACAGCAAGTTCCCGCCAATGACGATTACACAACTGACAAGAGAGGAGGCCCAACACCTAACCACTGAGTCCTGCAGGCCAGATTTGTGAAGCTTAGCACTAATTGTGGTGAATTTGGCTGTCAATATTCTAAGTGCAGCTCAAGGCACCTCTTGTGGCATGGTGGTAGCAACCCTACCCATAGCTGGGAGGCTTGGGTTCAAGTCCCACCTGCTCTGGAGGAGAAAGTGAGTACTGCAGATGCTGGAGATCAGAGCTGAAAATGTGTTGTTGGAAAAGCGCAGCAGGTCAGGCAGCATCCAAGGAGCAGGAGAATCGACTTTCGAATTGACAAATCTGCCTTCCTGAAGAAGGGCTCATGCCCGAAACATCGATTCTCCTGCTCCTTGGATGCTGCCTGACCTGCTGCGCTTTTCCAGCAACACATTTTCACCACCTGCTCTGGAGGTGTGTAATAAAACCTCTGAACAGGTTGATTAGAAAAATAGGTTAATTTTTTTTAAAAATGTAAGTGCAGCTCAAGGGGTCTTGAGGCACAGTGGTAGTGTTCCTATCTGAGAGTCAAGAGGCCCAGGTTCAAGTCCCATCTGCTCCAGCATTGTGTAACAGCATCTCCAAACAGGTTGATTAGAAAATATTTAACGATGATTCAAACAATTTTCTATAAAGTGTTAAAATAATCTCTACCAATAGCTTTAAGACTCATCCTATTGCCCCATTAATTTGGCTAACAACCACTGATTAATTTTATTGATGACTTTGAATTGGGCAGATTTGTCTGGAGACTTGTTGACCCTCTAGAGCATTGGTGAAACAAAGAGCTTCTATGACCATATTAAAATAATTACAAGTTTATTTATTTGTTTATATTCAAAATACATATTAAACATATATTTGTTGTATAATTTTAATGTAATTATGATTTTACAAAATATATCACAAACTGTACACTTCATCACATATTAATCCATATATTCTCCATCTGTAAGTGTTACACATGATTGTTCAGACTCACAACAGGAAGTTCACACCACTTAACCCCATCAACAGTGCGTCAATTACAACGGGATAAGACAGCAGCAGAATGAACCAGAACGCTTCAATTTTAACATTTTAGCTCACATATACTTCAAAATAGTTACACATTGCTAATCAGCAGCATACGAGTAACGCACAGTCTTTACTCTGTTACAATATTTACTATTGATGTTGGTATGTCTATCTGCATTACCACTAGATTATAGACACAAGAATGTATTGAAGCACACTGCAAGGGTGTTAAGGAACTGTCATTAAATGGCGTCTCCTTTTTATTCAGTCCAAACATGATTTTTACTTCTCCCAAAGTGTTTTAATAATAACAACTATTTCTTGCCAACAGCATTGAGTGTTAGAAAGTTCCCTGCAAACAGGGGCACCATTTTTGCTTATAAAAATGCTCTGGAAAAATCTTATACAGATTTTAACAGCAATAAATTTGCAACAGAATAGTTTGTCACATGTACATCATTGGTATGTGAAAATGCGAGGTTGAAACACACCACTAAAACTGCATTCCTCCTTCCTGGCACATCCAATCCTCACTGGTCATTGTATCAGAATGGCCCAATGGGTTTTTCTGGGCTACTTTGCAATTGTATCTTTTTTTGGCAATTTTATTTTGTGGCATTAAAGTCAGGTGTAGATTAGATTTTAAAACAGTTTGCAATTTTAACACGTCCATTTTCAAAAGAACGGTAAAAGGAATGGTTGATGCTAGTGTGAAAGGAATCCCCCCAATTTTGCCTTAAAATTAAATAAAGCAATGTGAGATTATAACTTTATAGCCCATGACTTTATTTCTTTACAGCTGTAGTTTCTGTCCATTCTTGGCCAGATTAGGATTAGAACCATCTTTAACCAAAGTCTTCAGAGAATTAATCAATTGTCAAGGCCTGGTCTGGACAATTAATTCATAGAATCTCTATAATGTGGAAACAGGTCATTTGGTCCAACAAGTCGGCACCAACCCTCCGAAGAGTATCCCATCCAGACCTAGTCCCCTACCCCATTATTGTAAATTTCCCCTGACTAATGCACCTAACCTACACATCCTTGAACACTATGGGCAATTTAGCATGGCCAATTCACCCAACCTGCACATCATTGGATTGTGGGAGGAAACCATAGCAAACCCACGCAGACACAGGGAGAATGTGGAAACTTCACACAGACACAAGGCTGGAATCAAACCCGGGTCCCTGATGCTGTGAGGCATCAGTGCTAACCACTGAGCCACAGTGCCACCCAAAACAGGAACCAAAATGTTTTAATTAAAGCAGGAGTATCTGTGTAATTTAATAAACATTAGAAATGCTCAGGTTTAGGGTGCATAGCTCAAAGATACTGGGGTGAAAGCTCTTATTGATTGTTTTTAGGAGTTTTTACACCAATGACAGACAAGTTGGATTCATGAGGTATTGTCCATGTCTTTTAACATATACAGCTTCATAGCGAAGAGAAAGCAGCTGTTTCTATCGTCATTAAATAAACCAAGCCTGAAAGTGTGGCAGAGATGGGTTCAATTGAAATATTCAGAGGGCATTAGATGATTCAGAGGGAAACAACATGCAGGGTTGCAGGGAAGGAGAATGGCACTAAGTCACGATGCACATTTGGGGAGCCAATGAAGATATGACGAACCAAATGCCTTCCTTCTGTGATTCCGTGAAACATTTAAGATGCTGCAAGCTTTGAAAATGGCAATAATGTAAAAGGCTAATGGACTGCATTTACTGGCTGTCATTACTGATGGGCTACTCCTAACGTGGGCGTTGTAATTGGTGATCGGTTAGTGACAGGACCTCAGAAGTCTGCTGCAAGAGAGATCCACCACGGGGCTGGTGTACAATCCTCAAAGATACTTCCTACCCACCAGCGTGCAGAATACTCCAGAGAAATGCCGAGGGACATCAGATGAGGAGGAGTGGGCTGTAGGCTTTCCGGATTTTAAGGTGCATCTTAAACACAGCGGTTGCAAACTGCCAGTTTCCAATGCCAGATATAAAGGACACTCCACTGGTTCCCAGGTAACTGCCTGCGTCATGGCAACAGACTTTGTAGCTTATGTTTGTCATCAAGTATCTCAATTGCAGTACAGCCCTGGCTGTTCTCTTTTCATATGAATATTTCAAAATCGTTCACATCTGAGTGTCAACTTCTAAGGGTTACCCGACAGGTTTCATTCTCGACAAAGTACAAAGTCTGCCTTTTCCCAGCGGATTCTTAAAAGGACCTCATCATAATGAGGACAGGCTTAGGCCGCTCTTCCAACAAGAAAGAAAGATCAAGGAGTGAACTAGTCAAGAGGTTTAAAATGATTAATGAAGTTAATACGGCAGATTGAGAGAAACTCTATTCCACCAGCTCTGCTTGGGAGGGCGCGCGGGGAGACTCACAAATCAACAGGCCAGGGACTTAAAGTTCCAGGCCATTCAGCGTTAATGTAATGAAATACTTCTTCACACGAAGAGGGGTGGAATTTGGAACTCTGTCCCCCTCTGTAAACTTGTAGGGCTGGGTATCAATTTTAAAAAAACTTCAAGACTGGGATTGATGCATTGTTTACGAAAGGGAACTATCCTGGACGCTGAAAGTTTGAAATAAGTGCTCAAATATTCAGCAGGTCAGGGCAATATCTTTGGGAAAAGATCATTTCAGATTTGTAGCCGTATGACATAACCAGTTGATCAGAATTCTTCACCAAGGTAGGGAAATAGTGTAAGGTACACGGGTCAACCACTATTGAATGAAATGTGCTAGATGAGCAAGTGAGGTTGACTGGGCTCCTTCTGTTCCCATTTTCCTAATCAAAGGATTTAAAATTTTCAATAAAGAGTAATCTCCGTCACCGACATTTTCACATGCTAGTGATCCCTTGTAGTTCTTTGCAGAGTATCTGGACCCATCACCTCTGTCCACTCATGAAACAGTGTTGTGGGCTTCACCCACACTCACACTATTGCACTGCTTCACTCCTGTTCTATCAATAAGACAGACATTTCCAGATGCTCTCCAGTAACAACTCAGAGGTGTTCAGCCTTGGGCAAGCAGCAGCTCTACGGTGTGGGTGGCAGCTTTGGAGAAGGGCAGGATCCTTGACTGTCAAAGCTGGTCGCTCGACCTGGTGCCTGCAACAGAATCATTTCAGATTTACTCCACAGACCAACCCCAGCGAATTCTGCTTTTATCTGTAAAAAATTTGTAATTGTATAAATTATCATGACACATTTCACATTATTTTACTTTAAAAGTCTCATCACTGTTTTTAGAAAAGGGAAGCATGGCAGCCAGTTTTCACCCAGGAAGATCCCACAGACTGGGGCAAACCAATGAGGGGATTACTGGTGTCTTTGATGACGTTGACCCATCACCTGAGAGCGCAAATCAGGCTCCGATTTATTTCACTCAAAACAGGCACTCTCCAAAGTACAGCACTCCCTCAGTACTGACCCTCCCGACAGTGCAGCACTCCCTCAGTACTGACCCTCCGACAGTGCGGCACTCCCTCAGTACTGACCCTCCCGACAGTGCAGCACTCCCTCAGTACTGACCGTCCCGACAATGCAGCACTCCCTCAGCACTTACCCTCCAACAGTGCGGCACTCCCTCAGTACTGACCTTCCGACAGTGCAGCACTCCCTCAGCACTGACCCTCCCGACAGTGCAGCGCTTCCTCAGTACTGACCCTCCGACAGTGCGGCACTCCCTCAGTACTGACCCTCTGACCGTGTGACGCTCCCTCAGCACTGACCCTCTGACAGTGCGACGCTCCCTCAGCACAGACCCTCCGACAGTGCGACGCTCCCTCAGCATTGACTCTTTGACAGTGCAGCACTCCCTCAGCAATGACTGTCTAACAGAGCGGCAATCCCTCAGTACTGACCTTTCGACAGTACAGCACTCCCTCAGTACTGACCCTCTGACAGTGCGGCACTCCCTCAGTACTGACCCTCCGACAGTGCAGCACTCCCTCAGTACTGACCTTCCAACAGTGCGACGCTCCCTCAGCACTGACCCTCCGACAGTGCGACGCTCCCTCAGCACTGACCCTCTGACAGTGTGGTGGTCCCTCAGCACTGACCCTCCGACAGTGCGACACTCCCTCAGCACTGACTCTTAGACACTGCAGCACTCCCTCAGTACTGACCCTCTGACAGTGCAGCACTCCCTCAGTACTGACCCTCTGACAGTGCAGCACTCCTTCAGCACCGACCCTCCGACAGTGCGGCACTCCCCCAGCACTGGCACAGTGTTATGCTATCATTGGGTCAGTACAGAGGAAGCATTACATGGTCGGAAGGTTTTCAAAAAGACTTAATGGAATTCATGTGTCTTAAGGTGTGTAAAAAGCCAAGGGGAGAGACAGTGAAAGTTACAAGCATGAGTTTATAGCTGTCAGGAGTTGTAGCTATTTGATATTGTTTTGGAGTGGAGCTGGGGTATCGAATGTGCAGAGATAAGATGCATTGTTCAGCCATTGGCAGCTCCCTGCAAAGCCCCTGTAGGGTGAGTGAAAGCTGCAAAAAACAGAAAGAAAGGCTGCTGCAACATTTCCTCTCACCAGCTCCTGAACTTATTGCTTTTGAAGAAATCCTGGTGGCAGTGTCATCTACCTCGTGATGCCCGTTTACCCGAGCCAGACTGAAAGCAATCTAGAGCATTTCAAAGTTAAAAATCACACAACACCAGGTTATAGTCCAACAATAGAACATCCCATATCTTCTCCTTTCATTTTCAGAGAATTGACTAGTGTTTAGCCAAATATGGGCAAAAATAACCAAGTGTATATATTAATATTTTCATATTTCAAAACTGCATTAATCTGTCCTTCAGCTGATGAATCATTGGGCTTTTATAACAAATCAATAATTTTGTTATTGAAGAAATATAGTTGACAGATCTTGTTATTTTAAACCTAATGCAGATGAAATGTTTAACTGGCCATATCGGCAACGGGATAAAACATATGGAATAGTGGGACTAGAGAGATGCTGTGCATTCATCTTCATCTCAGTCATAATATTTTTATACTTTTTGTAAAGTCTAACTCGTTTACCAACATTTGAGGAAGAAAGATATTATGTCTTTACCGAGCCTGGCCTTTGCAGAACTCCAGACCCATAACATGGTACGGTAGCTCAGTGGTTAGCACTGCTGCCTTACAGCACCAGGGTCCCAGGTTTGATTCCAGCCTTGGATGACTGTCTGTGTAGAGTTTGCACATTCTCCCCATGTCTGCGTGGGTTTCCTCCCACAATCCAAAGATGTGCAGCTCAGGTGAATTGGCTATGCTAAATTGCCTATAGTGGTAGGTGTATTAGTCAGAGGGAAATGGGTCTGGGGTGGGTTACTCTTCGGAGGGTTGGTGTGGACTGGTTGGGTCGAAGGGTCTGTTTCCACACTGTAAGGAATCTAATCAAAAAAATAAACCTTCACTGCTCTGTGAGATACCCAGAACGATACTGAGTTGTCAGGATGTTGGTGCCTGGTTATCTTCTGAAGGGTAATTTGTCATTTTGCAGAATTATTTGGAGAGGAGTACCAGGAGTACATTGGGGATCAGTTAGTTCAGTTGGCTGGACTGGTGGTTGAAATGCAGAGTGACACCAACAGTGTGAATCCAATTGCCCCACCAGCTGAGGTTACCATGAAGACCACATCTTCTCAACCTCATGTCTTGCCCAAAGTCAAACTCACCACCAGTCCGCTGGTCCAGTAGGACAAGGTGAGTTTACTTACCAGTAAAGCATAACCTCCTGAACCTGTACTAATGACGTTGATTGATTTAATTTTGTTTTGAGATGTTGTGCATCCCTAAATGCCCTTTAACTGAGTGGCTCATAGAATCCCTACAGTGCAGAAACAGACCCTTCAGCCCAACAAGTCTGCACCGACCTTCCAAAGAATATCCCACACAAACCCATTCCCTTAACTAACACATCCCTGAACACTATGGGCAATTCACCTAATCTGCACATCTTTGGACTGTGGGAGGAAACTGGAGCATCCGGGGGAAACCCACACAGACAGTTGCCTGAGGCTGGAATCAAACCCAGATCCCTGGCGCTGTGAGCTAGCAGTGCTAACCACTGAGCCACCGTGATGCCAAGCTGTTTTAGTGGGCATGTTGAATTCAATCTCTGGGTCGTTCGCTAGGTGTAGCCAGCTCAGGTAAAACCAGCAGATTCCCTTCCCTTCCCTAAAGGACAACAGCGAAGCAGACAGAAACTAGCAGAACTGTAGATGCTGTAAATCAGAACCAAAACCAGAAATTGCTGGAAAAGCTCTAGCAGCATCTGTGAAGAGAGATCAGCGTTAACATTATGGGTTGAGTGACTCTTCCTCAGAAGAGTTCTGTGATCGCTCTCCACAGATGCTGCCAGACCTGCCGAGAGATATTTTTTTATTAATGGTTTTACAGCCACAATTACTAAGACTAGCTTCAAATTTCAGATTTTATTAATTGCACTTAAATTCCCAAATACTGCCATAATGGGATTTGAACCATGTCTCTATAGCATTAGCCTGGGCTTATGGATTACAGGTCCATTGATATTCCCAATGTTCCATCTTCTCCCCCAACTATTGGTCACTAGTTAGCTCTCAACTGCTCTTCAAACAGTAAATTGCAAATATCTGAGGGAGCTGATGGAGCCTTATTTAATACTGTTCCTGAAAGATGACAGAAAATCCTTTCCTTGGTCCTGCACACCAATTATCAGTCTAGATTATATTTTTAAATCTCTCGAAAGGGTCTTAAGCCTCCATGACCCTGAGACACAAATTTGAGAGTGTGAGCCATGGCTGACTCTGTAAAAAGGATTTTTCCTGTGCGACCATTCCTCTGTCACACAGAGTAAGGGTTGAACAGAGGGAAGTTTGAACCGGGAGCTAAGTGTGTTAGAATCTTTAAAGTTTTCTGTAGTTCTGTTACTGAGCCGGTGGGTGGTGAAATGTACAACTTCACCTGAAGCCATTACTTCTAGTAGCAGAGAAGTTGTTGGAGGTTTGGTGTGACCATGCACTACCAGCAGCACATTTCCCAGCATGGGATTCATTGTAATATGGTCTGTGATATCATTGAGAGGGGAACAATTTTGAGAAGGTAAGTTTTATTTTTATAAAAATGTATAAGGGCAGTAATCCAACATGGCAATGGAATAGTAGGAGGCCATTCAGCGTTTAGATCAGAGTGGTGCTGGGAAAGCGCAGCAGGTCAGGCAGGACCATTCAGCCCCTTGAGACTGTTCCAGCATTCAGTCAGATCAATGCCACTGTACATCTTCATATTATCACCCAGCCAAATGCCAACCATCTTAGTCTTGAAAGTTCTGATTCTTCCCATTATCCACACCTTTTTTTGGGAGAGAGAATTCCTGGCGTCAGTGTGCACAGTGCTCCTGATTTCACTTGTGAACAGCCAGGCTGTATTTGAAATGTTGTTATCTATTTTGCTGCCCTGTTCTGCTCCAGAGGCAATAGTTTCTCTCTATCTACCCAATCACATCCGTTTATCATTTCAAACACCTTGGGTTGGTTGCCTTTTATTCTTCCAAATTCAAGGGAATACAAGTTAGGTTTCCGTAGGCTGTCCTCCTTATTGAACCGTTTAAGCTACAGTATCGGTATCTCTTATGGCTATAAGTGCTTTTGCAGTAATTATAACAAGGGGCAGAACTGGGAGATTTAAAATTTGGTTGGCACTGGTTTAACGTTCTATTCTTGATTGTTATGAAATTATTTTTCATTTGCGATGCAACATCAGAGAAGGTAACCTATATTTCTAAATTCTTTCACCATTCAAATATTGGCCAGAGTGAAGGGGTGAATTTCCCTGCTGTTCTTTGACGTAACGCCTTGGCACCTTTTGCATGCCCCAGGCCTCGTAGACAGTGCCCAGTCTAAGATCTTGTGAGAAAGCTGGCACCTCTATTAATGCGGCACTCCCTGGTGGTCCACTGGGAGTCGATATGGATTTAGGTTGAGATCAGCAATTTGTGAGTGTTCACTCCAAAGGAATTAAGGGAGATGGGGGCTGGGTTGGAAAATTCAGTCTTGTTATTTAAATATTGTGGGCCTTTTGTAGAGGGTTAGCTGTGTCTCAGTCATCCCGAGGGGCAAAACCAAAACAGCAGCTCTGCCAACTTCTGCCTCTCTTCTGTGTTTATATTTATGCCCGAGCATGTAGAGCACGTAGTGTCCATCAATGCTCTTGATGCTATTAGGTGGGCAGCATGGGGGACACAATGCTTTATTTCCTTTCCAACTCCATGTTGATTTAGTGCCCCCCTACCTCCCCCTCACTTTTGACAGTTCATATTGCCCTTAAGAGGCTTTGAGTGTAAATATTGAATTGGCTACTCAGATGGTTAGCCGTTTAACAAAAAATAACGGCAAAAACAAGCCCCTAATCTAAATGTCACCTGTAGACTTGTTTATGTAGGGGTGGCATCTTGGAGGGATCTTGGTGGTGCCGTGGGAGTGTCCCTACCTCTGAGGTAGGAGGAGGTGAGGACTGCAGATGTTGGAGATCAGAGCTTAAAAATGTGTTGCTGGAAAAGCGCAGCAGGTCAGGCAGCATCAAAGGAGAAGGATGCTGTCTGACCTGCTGCGCTTTTCCAGCAACACATTTTAAAGTTCTGAGGTAGGAGGCCCAGGTTTAAGCCCACCTGCTCCAGAGATGTGCAATAATATCAAAAAAGAGAAAATGCTGGAAAATCTCAGCAAGTCTGGCAGCATCTGTAAGGAGAGAAAAGAGCTGACGTTTCAAGTCTAACTGACCCTTTGTCAAAGCTTTTATGCAGTGTGTAATAATATCGCCAGACAGACTGCTCAGAAAATGTCCGAAGAAAGCAACCTTTAATTTCCAAAGGATAGTGGAATTTTGACAAGTCTAGCAGCTTCATGGTCGCTTGTAATGAAACCAGTTTTCTTTTAGATATGGAATTTTTTTAAGAAAAACTGGAATCCTTGTACTGCCAAATTCTTCGACCGCTAAAGTTGAGATTTAAACTTGGTTTTTAAGAAGAGCATAGGAAAAAGGAACAGGAGTGGACCATACACAAAAGAAATTGGGTTTTTTTAAACAGAATCCAAGTCCACACTTCTTGTAACAGTTTTATTTCAGTTAACTACAGTTCCTCCCCCTACTGATTACTAGCTTCCAATATATATACAACTAATTCTCACCCAATGAACCTTAAATTAATATATCCATCAGCTTTTCCCTTGTTCCATTATTTCTTAGGCATCTTGTCCGAATTTGGTGAAGAACAATACAGACCCTTAAGCCTGCTCTGCCATTCAATACAATTATTAGTCATCTACTTTACCACCTAACTCCCATTTCCCTTAATTCCCTTAATCTTAGTGATGAATATATTCAACAATAGACCACAGTAGCTCCTTGGGGTAGCGAGTTCCAAAGATTCACAATTTGTTAAGTGAAGGAAGGAACCAGAGAATGTTGAAGTCAAAATGTTCAATCTGGGAGAATGAACTTTAGTGATTTAGAAAAGACCTAGCCCAGGGTGTTACTGGGTCAAACTTCAGTGTTACTGGAACCCAGACCTTGGAGTGCAGGTTCATAGCTCCTTGAAAGTGGAGTCGCAGGTAGATAGGATAGGGAAGGAAGCATTTGGTATGATTTCCTTTATTGGTCAGAGTATTGAGTACAAGATTTGGGGCTGTACAGGACATTGGTTAGGCCACTGTTGGAATATTGCATGCAATTCTGGTCTCCTTCCTATAGGAAAGATGTTGTGAAACTTGAAAGGGTGCAGAAAAGATTTACAAGGATGTTGCCAGGGTTGGAGGATTTGAGCTATAGGGAGAGACTGAACAGGCTGGGGCTGTTTTCCCTGGAGCATCAGAGGCTGAGGGGTGACCTTACAGAGGTTTACAAAATTATGAGGGGCATGGATAGGATAAATAGATAAAGTCTTTTCCCTGGTGTCGGGGAGTCCAGAACTAGAGGGCATAGGTTTAGGGTGAGAGGGGAAAGATATAAAATAGACCTAAGGAGCAACTTTTTCACACAGAGGGTGGTATGTGTATGGAATGAGCTGCCAGAGGAAGTGGTGGAGGCTGGTACAATTGCAACATTTAAGAGGCATTTGGATGGGTATATGAATAGGAAGGGTTTGGAGGGATATGGGCCAGGTGCTGGCAGGTGGGACTAGATTGGGTTGGGATATCTGATCGGCATGGGCAGGTTGGACCGAAGGGTCTGTTTCCATGCTCTACATCTCTATGACTCTATCTATGACTCTATGACAGCATTGTCAGTCTATCTACAGAACATGGACTGCTGCAGTTCAGGAAAGCAGTTCATCACTACCTTCGCAAGGGCAACTAGGAATGGCAATAAAAGCTGTCCCAGCCAGCATACACCATGAATGAATAAAAAATACGCAAGGACACATTAGTATCATCGTGCTGAAATTAAAGAATGAATATTGAGTAAGTACTCAGCTAAAAAAAGAGATGGGCCTATTTAAAATCCAAAGTGAAATCCTCATGTCAGGCATTGGTCTTTTGGTATTATCACTAGACCATTAATCCAGAGGTCCAGATAATGTTCTGGGGACCTAGGTTTGAATCCTATCTTGGCAGATGGTGCAATTTGAATCCAATAAAAATCTGGAATTAAGAATCTTATGATAACCATGAATCCATTGCCAATTGTCAGGAAACATGTGTGGTTCACTAATATCCTTTAGGGAAGGAAACTGCCATCCTTACCTGGTCTGACTTGCATGTGACTCCAGACCCACAGCAATATGGTTGACACTCAACTGCCCTCTGAGTAATTGGGGATGGACGATAGATACTGGCCTAGCCAGCAATACCATATCCCATGAACACAAATGGTGGTCTCTTAAAATAAGTCAAAGTAGAAATAGTTGGAAGTATTAGTAACAGTAAGTATGTGAAGTTAGCTCGCTGAGCTGGAAGGTTTGTTTTCAGATGTTTCGTCACCATACTAGGTAACATCATCAGTGAGAGTCTCCAGTGAAGCATTGCTGCTATGCCCCACCTCTCTATTTATAGGTTTTGGTTTCTTAAGGTGGGTGATGTCACTTCCAGTTCTTTTTTCCAAGGATCAGTCTTCCAACACATTGAACACAGGGGTGGTGATAGAGGACTGGAGCTTTACTCATGTTATACATTACACAACAAAGAGGAGAGGGAGAAACCACAAAGCTACAGGCCAGTCAGCCATCAGTGATGGTGATGTTAATGCAAACCACTGCCAGCAACAAAATAAATGCAACTGGAAAGGCATGGGCTACTCAAAACAAAACAAATTTGTTAATAGTTCCTTATATCTAATTCTTACATAACATTACAGGGAAGGTTGATCACAGTAACACAGTGGATGGTGCATACATGGACTTTTAGAATGCCACATTATTAAGTTAAAAACTCATACAATTAAGGGGAAGTGATAGAATGAAGACAGAATTTGACTTAGGAAGCAAAGGAAAGTGGTAACGGATGGGTTTCAGGTAACAGTAAAGCTTTGTAATGGTTACTCCACCCACCTCACCTTAACGGTCTGCTTTCAGCCTCTTTCTCCCAACAATGTTTGTAAATGAGCGACAATCAGATAGGGGGAGCAGCATGATAAGGTTCACAGATGATGTAAAATATGGGGAAGTCATGGATCAGATGATAGATGTAATATGCTAAGGGCAGCATGCTAATGGTCAGAAGTATTGCAGGCGAATTTTTACACGGAGGGGTATGAGGTGATGCACTTTGAGAAGATGAGTGTGGAGACACAACACGTGAGAAATGGCATGACTTTGTAAAGTGATGATGAGACCGAGACCTCGGTAACCATACATATGAGCTCTCTCAAAGTAATTGTAAGACAAGGTTCCCCAGTCCACAGTTCTACAAGAAGCCTCCGAAAATCAGGATTTTCTTTGAAACATCCTGTTGAGGAAGGTGTGCAAATTTCAGACGTCTGTTGTTCAATTACGCCAGTGTGCACATACCAGACAGAGATTTGATTGCAGAGGACACCACCAGTGGGGCCCAGAGAGTCTGAATACTTTGTCAAGTCTGCCCCGTGAAGTCCCATTGTTGCCTGAAGTGCAGATTACTGCTGTTGTGATGGTCTCGGAAATTGCAGGCTGCTTGGATCTTGAGACCTTTGACTGGGGCTTGCTTGGTAATCTATCTTAATTAAGAGCATTATAGATTGTTCTGTTAATCATTAACCTCAAATGCTAACTCACAGTAATGCTGCCCAAAATCAATCTTAGTGTTAAAATTGTGCATTGATTGCCACTATAATCACAATAGTATTTTTGAACAGATAGTTGTTGCTTTTTAACCTCAATTTAAAACTGTGACATTTACAAATACAGTTAGCAAGTTGCAATTTTTAGTACAAATTAGTCACTTGCGGATATTTCAATGCCTTCATCACTACAGTGATTCACAGCTTCTCGGATCGTGCCACTGCCACACAGGAAGGACAGGCAGCTTCATCAAGCAGACTGCATCCACAAGCCTGGTATCTTACTCAGACAACTGCTCAAATTTTAATCCTGCGCACACCTACAGCAGGACTGAGCCCTCTCTGCAGTCTGACTACTTTGGGCAAAGAGCCATCAGTCAGATGGGATACCCTCTGACCACTTGGCTCACTCACTAACGTCACAAACCAAGGATCCCAGGCTGATAAAGCTGAACTCCTGGGCTGGTGGGGCTGAATACACCACCACAAACGCCTGTAGATGTTGGTGATCTGAAATAAAAGCAAAACGTGCTGGAGAAACTCAGCAGGTCTGGCAGCCTCTGTGCAGAGAGAAACAGAGTAATGTGAGTCCAATATGACTGTAACAGTAATTAAGTATGATTTTAAAAAGCAGACTTCTATAGCAAAAAGGCAAGCTCCTGCAATAAGGCGCATTTTAGAAGCATGAACCTTGAACACTCTAAGTGACCATCTCAGCAGAAAAGATTGGAACCTTATCCATCCTAAAGCCTGTACCAGCCTTGAACATAAACTAGAGGATAGGCTGATTCCTGCAGACAGGCCAGCAGAAGGACCTAGGTGGAAACCTTCTGTCTATTGTGGAAGAATGAAATGTAAACAATGTATGCTTTGAAAATATATTGGAAAGATGTCAGAAATTGCTGGAAAAGCTCAGCAGGTCTGGCAGCATGTATGGAGAGAAATCAGAGTTAACATTTCAGGTCACTTCACCTGAAACGTTAACTCTGATTTCTCTACAGATGATGCCAGACCTGCTGAGCTTTTCCAGCAATTTCTGATTTTGTTTCTGATTTACAGCATCTGCAGTTTTCAGATTTCATTGGATAGATGTCAGACTAAGTGATGAAACACAGCCACGTCAGAGCATTAGAGAGAACTCTGTTTAGCCACTGTAAGTTAGTTGCATACTCGAGTCCTCCTATGGTATGGATAAAGAGAATAACCATAACATGGCTAAGTTATTACTTCCTTAATTCTGGGTTCCAGCATTTTCTCAACAGCTGTTTTCAGGCTAACTGTTGGGAAGCTCCCTGTTTTCTCCCTCCTTCCCTTCCTCCTTCCTCCTTCCATGGCTGCATTATATTTGCTAGGAGATAGTGAGGCCAGCAGACGCTGGAGAGCCAGAGTTGATAAAGCGTGGCACTGGAAAAGCACAGCAGGTCAGGCAGCATCTGAGGAGTAAGAGAGTCAATGTTTTGGGCAGGACCTTTCTTCAGGACTGGGTTATATTTGCTACCTTTCCACCCACTGGGACTGTTTCAGAATCTAGGGAAATTAGAAAGATCATAACCAGCACATAACACTATTACTCCAGCATCTGCAGTCCTCACTTTCTCCTCGAAGATTTTAACCTACTGTGAATCCTCTTGCAAGGATGCCTCCCTTGAAGAAGCTCTCTTCCTCCCTCTACAAGGATTGAAGGGCTCATGCCCGAAACGTCGATTCTCCTGCTCCTTTGATGCTGCCTGACCTGCTGCGCTTTTCCAGCAACACATTTTCAGCTCTGATCTCCAGCATCTGCAGTCCTCATTTTCTCCCCATAACACTATTACTGCAACATCTTCCTTAGAAATTTGTTTTCCCGTGCTTATGTCTCTCCAACCACTACATTTGCGTCAAACTATCTGTCTTTTGTTCGTCTTATGTGTGAATGACTGAGTCTGTGCATTTGGTGTTTAAGGGTTATATTTTAAGTTGCATAATTAGTAATCATTTCCTTTCCCTGCTATTTGTTAAAGAATGTTTGTTTACAATAGAGTCATTTTCCTGTGAATAATGAAACCTGGCATAAATCAGTTTTGTCCTGAATAGCAGTCAGTCACACAACTGGTCACCTTGTTATTTTAATTAGATATTTACACAGTTGTAAAGGCTTTTTCAACAACAGGGCCTCAAGTGACAGCAAATTCTTCCCAATGCAGTCATAATATCTTTTCTTGTATGGGTTACTAACGGCAACACAACTCTCCACTCCACGTTCTGCTTTTGAAATGATAATGCTGTGTTAACCAGTTATTTTATCTTCCTACAACTTGGGAAAATAAAACACTTCATATTATAGCTCAGAAACGGCAGGTTTAGTCAGACTATGTAGCTCTCGTCCCCCTGATCTCTGGGGTTTTCTTAAACGTCCTTTAATTGGCAATCATTTACAGATTCCAATGGTATTTGAACAGATTGGGCCTCCATTTGATGCTACAGATAGAAAATGAAATTGAAATTGTACATTCAATGAATGTTTAACAACCTGAACACACATTAGGTTCAGAAAGGATTGTTAAGGGACACAGGCTTCAAAGTCTCCCTGCTCTATTTCAGGCTGTTATGTCACATAGCAGTAATCACTGCTCCTTTTAATATTTGGGAACTGAAATTGCAGTGAGAATTTCTGATCCTTCCTCGATGCATTGACATTTCCTTTTCCACTCATCTCCAGGTGAGCAAAATCTACTTAGGTGATCGCTTCCAGTATCTACAAAACATACCTGAAACCATGAATCCTCACATTTTTTGTAATAGAGTTCCAAAATAATTGTCTAGTTAGCACATTCCAGGATCAAAATTAGAGAGCAAATTCAGGCATAAAGCTAATAAGTTCAGCAACCATCAATTTATAAACTGGAAATGTAATTTCTGATAATGAGAAATCACTTTGTCCCAGTGTGCGAGTTCCATACTAGTAGACAGACCACCCTTCCCAATTTATAGTCATGAGCAAAGGCATCAGTCTAGGCAGCAATTGAAGGCAAGTGGATCAGGGTGCTGAGACTACAAGCATGAAAAGGAAAATTTCCCTGTCTGCAAAGTCAAGAACCAGGGGGCACTATTTTAAAAAAACAAAGGGAGTTCCACTAATTCTAAGATAAGGAGAAATTGTCTTGTTCAGATGGTTGTGAACCTTTGGCATTTTCCACCAAGAGGCTGTGGAAGCTCAGTCTCTGAGTGTGTTTAAAGTAGAGATCCATAGATTTCTGAACATCAGTGAGATACAGAGTTAGGGGATGGGGCGAGTAAAAGGCATTGAAGTTTTGATCAGCCATGATCGTACTGAATGGTGGGGCAGACTTGTTAGGCTGAATGGCCTACTACTATTGCTATGAGAAAGTGAGACGCTGGAGATCAGAGTCGGAAGTGTGATGCTGGAAGAGCACAGCCGGTCAGGCAGCATCTGAGGAGCAGGAGAATCGACATTTTGGGCATAAGCCCTTCATCAGGAATGCGTCAGGAACTCCTGCTGCTATGTTCAATTCACCCTCAAATTCTTTAAATATTTCACTTTCCTCAAAGGATGTGTCTTTTCCTGACTGGCTTATTCCTTTGATGAAAGCTGTGAATGGAGGCTGTCAATGATATGGTGTCATTTTGTTCTGATCCTATTCTCTCTTTCAGTGTGGGGGGCAAATGTATTACAGACTTGTTCGGGGGGCATTAAGAGCAAGTTGCACAAACAAAGCCAGTGATGTCAAAACCTCTGACAACATACCAAAATTGCTAAATGCTTTTAAAATTAAAATGCTGTCACCAAGTGGTATAGTGGTAAAATCATGGCACTGAAAACACAAAGGCCCAGGCTAATGCTCAGAGGACATCAGTTCAAATCTCACCTTGGCAGCTCATGGAAATTAAGCTCAATGAATAAATCTGGCTTTGAAAATTAGTCTCAGTGATGTTGACCTTAAAACGATCATCAATTGTCATTAAAAGAAAACACTGCATCCGTTTCAGGAGAATAATCTGCTACCCTTAACAGGTCTGGTCTACATTTGACTGGATATCTACAATGAAAGGTTGACTCTCAGTCAAGAGGAATTATGGTGTAGCAGCAAACGCTGGGCTTGCCAACAACTCCTACATCCCAAGAACAGTACATTAAATTAGTGACAGTGATCCTGTTGGATAGATTTTTAATCAGTAAGTGAATAAAGGATTATGGGGAAATGGCAGGAAAGTGGAATTGAGGATTATCAGATCAGCCATGACCTCATTCCTGAAGAAGGGCTTATGCCCGAAACGTTGATTCTCCTGCTCCTCGGATGCTGCCTGACCTGCTGTGCTTTTCCAGCACCACTCTCTTGACTCTGATCTCCAGCATCTGCAGTCCTCACTTTCTCCTCCTTGATGAGGTGAACACTCAACTTCTGCTGTTACATTTCATTGTCTCTTCCAGTCCAGACACTGAAGTCCTTTAATGCCGATCAGCTGTGGGCTTTAACACTCTAATCTGAAGTGTAAAACTCAATTCGTGCGCACACACAAGTGTCTGCAGTTTGCACCATATTTCCATGCCCTCTGTGACCCAGATGTCAATCTCTTTGTCATAGACAGAATTAATCATGTACCTCATTTTCCACTTGATGAGATTTGTACAAAGTATGCAAATTAGGTGTCATGGCCTGCCATTCTTTGCGGAAGACATTATCAATCCTAGTATCACCAACGTGGGTGTCTTGATTTGATTGTGTTTTCCATCCCTGGGGCGAATGTTAAATCTAATAAACCAAGCATGAATATTTATCCCTTAACTAACATCAGAAAAACACATTACCTGCTCAACACCACATTATATTTGTAGGAGCTTGCTGTGCTTACATTAGCTGCCAGATTTCCAACAGTATAACAGTGATTACACTTCAAAACGTTCGTACCTAATTGGCTGTGGGTGCTTCTGAAAAGGCACTAGGGAAATGCAAATATTTCTTTCTGAATTTTACCCCTCCACACTCCACAAAATCTGCCCTCCAATTGTTTAAAAAAGAAGTAATACCAGTTGAGAAGCACTCAATCCCATTAGCTTCAGCACACAAAAATACAATTCAGTACAGCAGAGGAACAGGCTCTTCGGCCCAATAAGCCTGCGCCGATTCTAATCCTTATTTAGACACTCTACTTAGTGCCCATGCGTGATTTCTATCCCCCTGTTTGCCTCCCACTCATGTGTCTATCAAGATACTCCTTACATGTTGCTAATGTGCCTTTTTCCACTACCTCCACCGATAGTGTGTTCCAGGCACCCACTACCCTCTGGGTGAAAAGTTCTCCCTGCACTTCTCCCCCAAACTTTCCCCCTTTCACCTTGAACCGGTGCTTTGTTACATTTGCCCTTTCCACCCCGGGGTAAAAGCCTCTGGTTATCCACCCTATCTATGCCTCTCATAATTTTGTAGACTTCTATCAGGTCACCCCTCAGTCTCTGTCGTTCCAGTGAAAACAATCTGAGTTTATCCAACCTCGCCTCACAACTAAAATCCTCTAGACTAGGCAACGTCCTTTAAACCCTCTCTGCACGTTCTTCAAAGCACAGAGTCACATAGTCATAGAGCAGTAACAGCACAGAAACAGACCCTTCAGTCCAATGTGTCCATGTTCATCAGATATCCTAAATTAATCTAGTTTCAGTTGGACCATAAATCTTTCCTATTCATATACCCTTCCAGATGTCTTTTAAACGTTGCAATTGTGCCAGCCTCCACCACTTCCTCTGGCAGCTCATTCCACACACACACAACCCACAGCATGAAAAAGTTGTTTCTGAAGTCCCTCTTAAACTTTTCTCCTCTAACCTCAAACCTCTAGTTTTGGACTCCCCTACTCTGGGGTAAAGACCTTGCTATTCATCCTATCCATGCCCCTCATGATTTTATTAACCTCTATTAGATCACCCCTCAGTCTCTGACACTCCAGGGAAAACAGCCCCAGCCTATTCAACCTCTCGCTATAGCACAAACTCTCCAACATCCTGATAAATCTTTTCTGCACCCTTTTAAGTTTCACAACACCCTTCCTATAGAAAGGAAGCTAGAATTGCCTGCAGTATTCCAAAGGTGGCAGAACCATCCACATCCTTCCAGTAGTGTGGTGACCAGAACTGCTCGCTATATTCCAAATGTAGCCTAACTACAGTGTTATACAGCTGGAAGCTAACTTGCCAGCTTGTTATGTTACAGCTGTATTAAACAGGTGGAGGCTACATTCAGGTAACTCCCTGTTTAACCAGTGAGGCATGAGCCTGAGCCAGATGAAAGCTCCAGCTGCCAGTCTTACCTCTGCCAATGGGTGCCAGTGGGCAATCGGTTTGCGAGGGTATGCTAGCATTTCATTCCAGTGATCACGTCCAAGGCCTTCAGCATCTTGTCCTACACGACAAACCCCAATGACTTCATTATGACCGACGCTGTGGGCGAGGAGCAAGAAACTCATTGTTATTCTGACACAAAAGCAGCAGCGAGGGGCAAGACGGGGAGCAGGTAGAACCACCCCGTGGCCAAACACTTCAACTCTCCCTCCCACTCTGCCAAGGACATGCAGGTCCTGGGCCTCCTCCATCGCCACACCCTAACCACCCAATGCCTGGAGGAAGAACGCCTCAACTTCTGCCTCGGAAACCTCCAACCCCATGGTATCAATGTGGATTTCACTAGTTTCCTCATTTCCCTCCCCCCACCTTATCCCAGTTCCAACATCCCAACTTGGCACCGCCCTCATAACCTGTCCATCTTCCTTCCCACCTATCCGCTCCACCCTGCCTTCTGACCTATCACTATTACCCCCAATTCCATCTACCTATCGCACTCTTAGCTACCTCCCCCCCCAGCCCCAACCCCTTCCCATTTATCTCTCAGCACCCCCCACCAGCCCACAAGCCTCATTCCTGATGAAGGGCTCTTGTCCGAAACATTGATTCTCCTGCTCCTCGGGTGCTGCATGACCTGCTGTGCTTTTCCAGCATCACAATCTCGACTCTGATCTCCAGCATCTGCAGCCCATACTTACTCACAGAACAGAATTCACACACTACCCAGGGTTAAACAAAAAACACCCTCCTTAAATGTATATGTTTTAGGTGAACCCCTGTGTCTTTTCGACCTCAAACAGACATATTGCACCAGCGTAACTACCTTTCTTGCAGATTTATGTCAAACACGGTGTTATGAGAACCTGCGCTTGCCATTTAAAGTTTCCCCAATCTTTTTCACTTTATCTCGCACGGACCAGGGTATCGTGGGCAAAGCTAGCATTTGTAGCCACCCCTAGCTGCCCATGAATTGATTAGCTCTCCGGAGCCATTTCAGAGGGCAGTTAAAAATCACACACATTGCTGCGAGTCTGGAGTCGCATGTAAGGCAGACTGGGTGATTTCCCTCCCTAAACGGGCATGAAAATGAATGGGTTTTGTTCAGTCTCAACTAATGAGAGCTGAGAGCTATCTGATTGCCATTTAAAAAAGTACCAATTTCAGATTTTGTATTCAATTTAAATCTCACCATCAATCGTGGTGAGATTAAAACTCAAGCTCTGGATTACTAACCAGGATCACTCTGCCATTGCCTGCCCAGCTACTGGACAGAAAGGGTGGCATTTAAAACTCAGGAACCTCACGCTATTCACCTGGACGTTTACACCTGCCCACAACATGTAGCTACCCTCAATGTCAGTTCCACAAAGAACAGCCCAACCCAGTAAGGGACCTTGACCAACACTAGGACATTTGATGCACATCTTGTGAAGGCACAGACTGAAATTAATGGTACTTTATAAAGAGGTAGTGGTGTAGCAGAACTATTATTTGACTAAGAATTTTACCAGGCTAATGAGCTGGGAAAACATGCTCAAATCCCACTCTAACTGGATTTAACTTGTTTCTTTTATAAATCTGGATATTAAAAATAGTCTCAGTAATTGTGTCCATAATATTGTCAGTGATTGTTCTCAAAAACCCATCTGGATCACATGTCCTTCAGGGTAGGAAAATATCAAACTAGCAGCCATTCAGCCCCTCAAGCCTGCACCACCATTCCACATGACCATAGTTGGTGCTCTATCTCAATCCCATACCTATTGATGCCTTTAAAACCCAGAAATATGTCTCTTTCTCTAATATACTTGGCCTCCACAGCCTTCTGTGGTACAGAATTGCACAGAAAATCTGCCATCCTTACTTTGACCAAATGTGAGACTTTGAGAGAAAGCGAGGACTGCAGATGCTGGATAGTCAGGGTCTAAAAGTGTGGTACTGGAAAAGCACGGCAGGTCAGGCAGCATCTGAGGAGCAGCAGTTTTGGGCGTAAACCCTTTGACTGGAATGTCGGGGGTTGGGGGGTGGGGGGGAGAAGGGTGCTGACAGATTAATAGGATGTTGGGGTGGGGGTAGAGAGAGAGGTAGCTGGGAAGGCAATAGATGGATGCAGGTAGGGGGTGATTGTGATAGGTCAGCGGGGAGGGTGCAGCATGTAGGTGGGAAGGAAGATGGACAGGTAGGACAGTTCATGAGGGTGCTGCTGAGTTGGAGGGTTGGATCTGGGATGAGGTGAGGGGGGAGGGGAAATAAGGAAACTGGTGAAGTTGATGCTAATGCCATGTGGTTGAGGGTCCCAAGATGAGGTGTTCTTCCTCCAGTCTTCAGGTGGCTTGGATTTGGCGGTGGAGGAGGCCCAGGACTTACATGCCTTGGCAGAGTGGGAGGGGGAGTTGAGGTGATCAGCCACAAGGCAGTGGGGTTGTTGGGTGCGTGTTTCCCAGAGATGTTCCCTGAAATGCTCCACGAGTTGGCATTCTATGTACATGTGAGCCCAGACCCACAGTAATGTGATTGACTCCTAACATCACTCTAAAATGACCTATCAAGATGTTGGCATCGTCAGCGATGCCCAGATTCCATGAAAGAATAGAAAAAAATACCTATTTCAAATGAAGCAATCTCCATTTGATAGAGTCATAGAGCCTTACAGCATGGACAGATGCCCTTTGAGCTCTAAATATTTGTTAAATGTTGTAACGGTTCCTGCCTCAACCACCCTTTCAGGCAATGAGTTCAAGATACCCTGCATTCTCTACGTGAAAACACTGTTCCTTAAATTCTCTTTAAACCTTCTGCCTCTTCTCTTAAATCTATACGTTCTAGTAATTCACCCCTCTACTTTGGAGCCCTGTCTATGCCCCTCATAATTTTGTAGTCCTCAGTCAAGTTTTGCTTCAGCCTTCTTTACTCCAAGGAAACTATCCCAACTATCCAGCCTCTCTCCACAACTGAAACCTTCTGCATCCTCTAATATATTGTTGCGAATCTCCCTTTTGCAAATGGTTTATTGAAGCATTGGTATAAATGAGAAAACAACAGGAAGAGAAACTCACCGATCATAGTCCATGACTGTAATCGAGAGACTGACTTGCTCCATACTCTCTGGAGGAATATCAAAGATGATAGCCTCATTGTAAACTGGGTTCAGAGTGTTCTTCTTTGTCGTGGTTTTTCGCTTTTTCAGTCTTCGTCCCTCACAAATTAGAGAAACCTTTACATATGGGTCTGAGAAACAAACATGTATTTTTACTGCGGGCGAGCAACTCACCTCCAGACTCCCCAAATCCTTACTCCACCACTTACAAGTCAGATGAAATAATTGCCCTGTCTGGCCTTTCATCCTCATATTTGAATCGCTCCATGGACGAACCCCACTGCATCTCTGCAATCTCCACTAGTCCCAGAACCCTCAGATCTCAGTCTTCCTCCAATTCAGATCTCTTGCACCCCCCGATCTTAATCACTGTCCCATTAACAGCAATGCCTTCAGCTGCCTAAGATTTAAACTCTGGGTTGTCCTTCCCAGCACGGTGGCTCAGTGGTTAGCACCTGCTGCCTCACAGCACCAGGGACGCAGGTTTGATTCCAGCCTTGGGCGACTGTCTATGTGGAATTTGCACATTCTCCCTGTGTCTGCGTGGGTTTGCTCCGGTTTCGTCCCACAGTCCAAAGATGTGCATGTTAGGGTGGATTGGCCATGCTCACTTGCCTGTGGTGTTAGGTGCATAAGTCAGAGGGCAATGGGTCTGGGTGGGTTACTCTTCAGAGGGTTGGTGTGGACTTGTTGGGCCAAAGGACCTGTTTCCATACTGTAGAGGAATCTAATCTCTACACCCCACTTTCCTTCTTCACCATGTGACCAAATTGGTTTATTTGCTTCACTCCGCATTTTGCGCATTAACATTCTTGTGAAGTGTCTTGGGATCTGTTTGTACATTGAAGATTCTATTTAAATATAAAGTTTTGTTGTTGTAGGATAAGTGTGACTGCAACAATATTCATGTATTCTGTTTGATTTGGACACAAGCCACCAGCTAAAATACTTGTTGGCTTACAATGTTGGCAGAGGTAAGACTGAGGATTAGCAGCAATTAGAATTGAGCAAAGGATGATTCAGAAACTGGGAAACAAATAGTAAACAGAATATGAACGCCAGGTGGTGGGAAACATAAAAGTATACTGTAAAAGCTTCCTTAAGAATGTGAGAATAAAAGATTACCAAGGATACAATGGGTCCATCACAGGCAGAGATTTGAGAATTTATAAAGGATATCAGGGAAATAATACAGAATGTAAATAATTATTTTGTGCTTGTCATCATAGTGGAAGGTACAATAAATCTCCTAGATATTCAAGAGAACTGAGGGACTTGTGAAAACGAGAAACTGAAAGAAGTCCAGACTAATAAAGTGCTAGTACTGTATTGAAAGCTGCCAAACCCCCGAGATTAGATGAATTATATCTGAGTGTTGAAGGAGATGACAGTAGAAATAATGGATGAACTGGCAGCTACATTTCATTATTCTTTGTACTCTGGAAAGATGCTTGCAGCCTGGAAAGTAGTGACTATAATGGGTGTAGGTTTGTTCGGTGAGCTGGAAGGTTCATTTCCAGACGTTCCGTCACCCTACTAGGTAATATCTTCAATATTGCAAAAAAAGGAGGGAGAAAAATAATGAACTATAGATATATTAATTTGAGATTAGTAGAAGAGGTTACAAAGGATGTGATAGCCAGCTGCCCAGAAAATAATGATACTATTGTGCAGATACAACAGGGATTTACAAAAGGGAAATCAAGTTTGACAAACCCACTAGGGCATTTTGAAAATGTTATTTGTAACAAAGATAAAGGAGAATCAGCGAGCAAGGTGCACTTGGATTTTAAGAAGGCTTTTGATAAAGTTGCACTAATCTCTGCTGTGTAAATAAAATTAAAATGTGTGGTATTTTGGAGAAAATACTAATATGGATTGAGAACTGGTTAACAGACAGAAAAGAGATAGTAAAAATGAATGGGAATTCTCAGTATGGCAGGATGTGGAGTATTGTCATGAAAACAGTTCATGCCTTCAGCAAGTCACAGATGTATTGAACTTTTAAGAACATATAAAAGCTGGACATCTGAAAGAAATTCTTTCAGTTTCTCGAACAATGACCAAGATTCATAGAGGATCTGCTCAAGGTTAGAGTAAATCTCAGGATTCATAGACTTGAATTTATGTCCTACAGGCAATAAGCAAGTGAAACAATGGAATAGTTTGCTGCCAGACAGTGCTACAAAATGTGAGGTTAGAGAAATGGAGAACGACTCATGATATTGGTTACAACACCAATTAATCATTTCAAGAAACTCTCTCTTAGACAAAGCTGAAGGACACATTATTGGAAGACAGATGAAAGTTCAAAGCCATTGTTGCAAGACAGCAATATGTTCAAGCATTGACTAAGTCAATAGTCCCCTATTCATACACAAAAGGAACTGACCAGTGTTCTACAACACAAGCCCATGATACACTATAAAGCTCAACTACAACACAAAACAATGGTTGAGATAAAGTTCAACATCAAGAGCATTCCCAAAATTACACCCAAATGCAAACATGTGGATGAAGGTCAGGAAATACCTGTAACACAGCAAATTCTGATCAGAACCATCCAGCGGTAAGTTGGATACATCACATTGACAATATTAGACTAGCTGAAGCATACATTATGATAAAGACAATGAATCTCAGGAAAAATGGTCAGCATGAACTGCAAGCTAAAATCCACACAGTACAGATGCGAGTGCTAACATTACCCTGTTACCTATCCTAGATGAGGTATATGCAAGCAAATAGTGAAAAATTTGCATCACAAACTCACTTCCTATAATGGATCTGAGGTCACTGAATCCTTACAGTGTGGGAGCAGGCCATTTGGCCCATCAAGTCCTTGCCAATCCTCTGAAGAGCAGCACACCCTACCTTATCCCCGTAACCCTGCATTTGCCATGGCTAATCCACCTAACCTGCACATCTTTGAACTATGAGAGGAAACTGGAGCACCAGAGGAAACCCACACAGTCAGAGGGAGGATGTACAAACACCACACAGTCAGACAGTCACCCAAGGTGGAATCAAACCTGGGTCCTGGCACTGTGAGGCAACAGTGCCAACTACTGAGCCACCATGCCATCCTGTTAGAGACAGTGAAAGTCTGTGAGACTCTGTTGATCTCAAAAGTTAAGATGTGAAAGTACTAGTGTTGGACTGGAGTGGGCAAAGTCCAAAGTCACACGACATCAGGTTATAGTCCAACAGGTTCATTTGAAATCACAAGCTTTTGGAGCACTGCTCCTTTGTCAGGTGAAGTGCCTCAGAAGTCAAGATAGCTCTTCAGGATGAAGACCACAAATGTTCTACATTGCTAAAACAAGTGGTCCATTGAGGCCTGGTTTGCCATTGTGTAGAACATTGAACAATACAGCACAGAACAGGCCCTTCGGCTGACCAGAAATGCATGCAATATTCCCAAAGTGGCCTAACCATTGTCCTGTACACCGCAACATGACCTCCCAACTCCTGTACTCAATACTCTGACCAATAATGGAAAGCATACCAAATGTCTTCTTCATAGAACATAGAACATTGAACAATACAATGCAGAACATGTTGCACTGACCTGTGAATTAATCTAAGCTCATCCCCCTACACTATCCCATCATCATCCATGTGCTTATCCAAGGATTGTTTAAATCGCCGAATGTGACTGAGTCTTTGGACTGTGGGAGGAAACCGGAGCACCAGGAGGAAACCCACGCAGACACAGGGAGAATGTGCAAACTCCACATGGATAGTCGCTCAAGGCTGGAGTCAAATCCGGATCCCTGGTGCTGTGAGGCAGCAGTGCTAACCACTGAGCCCACAGCAGCACGATTAAAAAGTGTGTAGACAGTTACCGCAGCCTCATTCTGTTCAAAATGTAAGAGTACCTGACACTAACTCCAATACTTCAATGTATAGAACAATACAGAGCCCAAAAGAGATCACAAAACTGCTACGACCAAGGACCATGTTCTAAGATGGAACAGAAAGCACATTTCCATTGCATTTGATAACCCACAGATAATCTAACACGATCCTGACACTGAAAGTTTTGTGCTAACACTGGATAATAACACATCCAGAGTAAACAATTCACACCAATCTACAAAAGCTGACAACCCATTATAGTATGAAATTGTTTAAATATCCTGACAACAGTACAAGAACTCAATCTGGTCGTTGTATAAGGCCACCAAAACCTTCTCTCAATGTGGAAAGAAATTGTGTAAAAAAAGTTGTTTTTTAAAAAATCTCTATTCTCATAAATATTTTTCATGGGAGAAGTTGTATTCTTTGTAGGAAAGTGATACCTAAAATCAGATAAGCACATCCCTTTAACAGAGTGATATCATTATGCTAAGCGATATTCTTGCATTAAAATATAAACTCCATCTGGACTAGAGACTCATTTTGTTATTAATCCATCAGGTAGGTTGATTACCCAGTGGGAAAAACCAGCAAAAACCAGTAATACTTGGAAATGAATGAATTGGACATACTGGAGCTTCATTTTGAGGGATACAAAACATAACACATACTCGGCCAAAATTTTCCAGTTTTACTCTTTTTCTCCTTCCGCATGGTCAAACAGCTTGAGCCCAAGCTCTGAATATCTGTGATAAAATCACAATGAGTTTAGTTGCTCAAAAATAAATCTTCTGATACTTGTTCTCAGTGAAAAGCCAGTCTCAGTGTTCAGACTGAGACTTAGCATAATACTAAATCCCCAAAAATGCATCAAAACTGACTCTGCAGGGGGACAACATGGATCTGATGGGCTGAAAGGCTTTCTGTACTGGGAATATTGACTCTCTGGGCAGATCTAGAAACTTTGGGAGTTTTGTCAGCCAGCACTGCCTCTGCACTTATGGGCGTTTGGCTGGAGTCAATACATCAGGAGAGAGGTAGAGGCCATCAGAGGCTGACAGCTCTTGTGCTCAGTGGTGCCACAGAGGAAGTAGTGGCTGCTGGAGGAAGAGCACTCCCCAGAGTCTCAAGATTATGAAGGATTCTGTCATAACATCCTCCTTTTCCTTCAAAGAATAGGATTTCTCGTATGAAAAACAGGTACAAGGGTTTATTTAAAAGTTGCTCTTAAACATTTTCTCTACACATTGAGATAAAGTTTTGGCATGGCAGACATAATATGATGGTTTGAGCACTTGTACTCTGGTCAAGATGTTGTCGAACAATTTCACATTATTGTGGGTTATCAGCCACTGCAGTTTGGTGTGAACTCTTTACTGTGGATGTGCTGTTATCTGGTGTTAACACAAAATGTTCAGTGTCTAACTCATGTTGGATTACCTGTGGATTATCAAATGCAATTCCTGAAAAGGGGATCAGGGCTATTGGAAACAAAAACAAGATAATGGCTCCCAGCAGATATACCCCTTCCTGCCTGATGACCAGCAGCTCAATCACCCCAACTTTGATTGAGATCTTACCCCACCTCCATTATGAAGTAGCAAGCTGGCCTGCAATGTGGAAGCTACGGGTGGCACAGTGGTTAGCACTGCTGCCTCGCAGCGCCAAAGACCCGGGTTCAATTCTCGCCTTAGGCTACTGTCCGTGTAGAGTTTGCACATTCTCCCTGTGTCTGTGTGGGTGCTCCAGTTTCCTCCCACAGTCCAAAAATGTGCAGGTTAGATGAATTGGCCATGCCAAATTGCCCGTAGTGTTAGGTAAAGGGGTAAATGTAGGGGAATGGGTCTGGGAGGGTTGCTCTTCAGAGGGTCGGTGTGGACTTGTTGGGCCAAAGGGCCTGTTTCCACACTGTAAGTAATCTACCAAAAGGACCACATAGTGATAGATCTGACTGTTGTGTGGGTAATTCCAGTGGCAATAGGATGACATCCTCCAAACACCTTAAGGCCTTCAATGGTCTGCAGGCAGGAAGATTGACCAGCGAGCTTACCATCCAAAACCGGACACCAGAGGGAGCGAGGTAGTGGTGGGATTTGGGTATGTCACCCCGAGGACCCAACTCAAAAGTCTCCTGACCGCCCCAAGCTCACCATCCCTGGAACAGACAATCCCACCCAATGACTCTGTCACATTTCTGCCAGGTCACGGTTTTCCACATATTCAGCACTCCCTGAATGAATCTGCTCTGTGCCACTCTGATCCTTCTGAGACGTACCAGAGAATCCGGTGATGTCCATGGCTTTAAGGTTCCTGCACTTGATGACTGTCAGTGTCATCCGACCAGCTGTTGGAAGGTAGCAAAGAGAAAACATAATCTCCCCTAAATCCACGCTTTCCTGGAGGAGGAATAAGAACATTTAAAGTTACACTTCTAACATTACAAAGGCGGTTCCATTTTGATCCCTCCAAGGAGAACGCACCTCAAATCGATGATTTAAAATGGAGAATGGGATTATGCAGCAAGCAAAGTGTTTGCCTCATCACGCTGACTGTCTTAAAACCTAAAATAAATAGAGAACACTATGGATACCGGAAAGCTGAACTCATTACAAAATTGCTGGAAATACCCCACAGGCCTTGGCAGCATCGGGCAGGAAAAATCAAATGTTCCATTTCTTGGCAAAGTGAGAGAGCCAGAATACAAACCAAGGGCTCAATTTCCTCCTGCCCACAACTGTTTCTGCAACGACCCATCAGTGCCTGATTATTGTCAATTAACTTGACCATTTGTGAGAAAAGGCAATGGCCTAGTGGTATTATCACTAGACTATTAACCCAGAAACTCAGCTAAAGTTCTGGGAGCCGAGGTTCTAATCTTGCCATGGCAGATGGTAGAATTTTGAATTCAACAAAGAATCTGGAATTAAGGGTCTCATGATGACCATGAAACAATTAGCAATTATTGTAAAAATTTCATCTGATTCACCAATGTCCTTGAAGGAAGGAAATTGCCATCATTATCTGGTTTGGCCTACATGTGACTCCAGACCCACAGCAATGGGCAATTAGGGATGGACAATAAATGCTGGCCCAGCCAGAATTGTCCACATCCTGAGAGTGAATAAATAAAAAATAGTGGCCAACTGGTGTAAAAGAGACCAATTATAGATTCAAAGGGGAGCTAACTCCCTCTTTGTATTAGCACAGTCTTTAAAAAAGGATTGGTGACTACTACTTGCATGTTTCTTTCCAAACCACTCACCATCCTGACTTGGAACCGTAGCACTGTATCTTCAGTGTCATTGAGCTAAACACTTGGAGTTCTGTCTCCAGGAGCAACAGGAATGCAGAGTACTGGGCTAATGGTAAGATTCTTGGCAGTGTAGATGAGCAGAGAGATCTTGGTGTCCATGTACATAGATTCAAGAAAGTTGCCACCCAGGTTGATAGGGTTGTTAAGAAGGCACACGGTGTGTTAGCTTTTATTGGAGCCATGACGTCATGTTGCAGTTGTACAAAACTCTGGTGCGGCTGTACTTGGAGTACTGCGTACAGTTCCGGTCGCCACATTATAGGAATATCGTGGAAGCATTGGAAAGGGTTCAGAGGAGATTTACTAGCATGTTGCCTGGTATGCAGCGAAGGTCTGATAAGGAAAGGCTGAGGGACTTGAGGCTGTTTTCATTTGCGAATAGGAGGTTGAGAGGTGACTTAATTGAGACTTATGAGATAATCAGAGGGTCAGATATGGTGGACAGTGAGAGCCTTTTTCCTTGAATGGTGATGGCTAGTACAGGGGGACATAACTTTAAATTGAGGGGTGATAGATGTAGGACGGATGTCAGAGGTAGTTTCCTAACTCAGAGAGTAAGTGAGGTCTGCAGATGCTGGAGATCAGAGATGGAAATGTGTTGCTGGAAAAGCGCAGCAGGTCAGGCAGCATCCAGGGAACAGGAGAATCGACGTTTCGGGCATTAGCCCTTCTTCAGGAAACTGAAGAAAATGCCCGAAACGTCGATTCTCCTGTTCCCTGGATGCTGCCTGACCTGCTGCGCTTTTCCAGCAACACATTTCCATCTCTAACTCAGAGAGTAGTAAGGGCATCGAATGACCTGCCTGCAAATGTAGTAGACTCGCTAACCTTTCGGGTATTTAAATGGTCATTGGATAAACATATGGATGAAAATGAAATAGTGTAGGAAAGATGGGCTTCAGATTGGTTCCACAGGTCGGCACAACATCGAGGGCCGAAGGTCCTTTACTGTGCTGTAATATTCTATGTTCTAGCACTATAGATGATCCAACAGCACATGGACTTCAGGCAGCTCACCACCATCTTCTCAAGAGCATTGAGGGATGGGAAATAAATGCTAGCACAGCCAGTGACATCCACATCCCATGAGCGAATAAAATCAGGTAGGAAAATCATGTGACAGAGAGATAACATCACAACAGGAAATCAGTCACAACTTCTCTTTTCGAAAATGGTGGACAAGAGTAGCATAGATCTTGCAGCTATT
Organism: Chiloscyllium plagiosum; assembly: GCF_037043375.1. Taxonomy (NCBI): domain Eukaryota; kingdom Metazoa; phylum Chordata; class Chondrichthyes; order Orectolobiformes; family Hemiscylliidae; genus Chiloscyllium; species Chiloscyllium plagiosum. The sequence goes on along the minus strand of NW_028270157.1, from coordinate 19,984,287 downwards.
CCTGAGATTTAGGCGTATTTCTAGATTCCTTACAGTTATTCCAGGTGTAGAACATTTTTATTTTGATTCATTTTTAGTTTGTTATAGTATAAGGACATTAATAAGAAATATTTGGAAGGATATGGGCCAAGCACAGGCAGTTGGAACTAAATTAGTTTGGGATTATGGTCGGCATGGACTGGTTCGACCGAAGGGTCTGTTTCTGTGCGATATGACTCTATAACTAGAAATTGTAAAGGGCCTCCATTCCCAAAATGAGTTTTTATTTGGCATTGAAGGCTCAAAAAAAGATTTCTAAAAATGTCATGAGAGAAAACACATCACCTTGCCCAACAGCATCTGCGACTCTAGTCAGCCATGGTCCTGGGAGCACTTTCTTCCATCTTTGTGCTTTATTCCAGCTGCCTTAAAGGAAGCCTAAACCTTTCCTCATCCAACACCCAAAAAAGAATTAGTGGGCAACACAAAAACTGGCAACAAAATAAAATTTAAAAACAGAGACCTGTCCGAATTTGTAAAATGAAATCCAGGCCTGAGTTAGTTTCAAATCAAATATGACCTTTCTCCAGAAGAAGTCTTTGATTTCCTTTTCCTCACTCTCTCTCTACAGATCAGTATGGCTCAACCTCCCAGGTATTTCATCCTTAAAAGCATCAGTCTCGATAGTTCCTTACGATACCCACTCCTGCACAGCACATTGTGATTTTCTCTACATTAATGATTAAGGGAGGGAGAATGGCTCCAGAACTTAATGCCATGCAGTGTTCTATATACAGCTGAGCAGGCATAATGGTACAATGCTCAACATTTCCCATAAGAGAAATCGGGGTAAAGTTGATCCCAAACAGCTGGAATCATACTATTTGCAAAATGGTCAAAGATCAATCTCAGTGTCAATGTTGCACTCCCATTGTAGGGGAGCTATATTATCAGGCTGGATTACATGTCAAATCCTGAATCTTACAACCTTTGGTTTAAGAAGTAAGCATTTTACCAAGGGTGGAGCTTGGGGAAGTGGCGGGGCAGGGGTGGGAAGGTGGAATGTTTGGCCCCTGGGAACATTGTAAAAGCGGCTGAGATTTCTGACAGCAATCAAACTCACGGTCTTGACACAAATGATGTCCCTCCAGATGGTATCTTCCCTTGGAGGTTCCAACAGCTCAAACAGGTTATCCACAATTACCTCCCCAATCATGTCATGTCTCGAAAATCGGTCAAAGTCATAAACACTGAAATGCAGCTTCCTGTTGCTGAGCTGGTCCAAGGGCACTGGGAACTGAAAGGTTTCATTAAAGATGGGATTGAGTGTCTTTCTGTGAACTCGAGTCTGGAATTTCTTTTTCCGATCCGGAAGGAGGTAAATTTTAACGTAAGGGTCCGAGGTTCCAGAAAAGTCTTTTGCTGGCAAGTCCAAGGATTTGAGAATGGTTACGATCAAATGCTGATTCTCGTAATCATACTTAAGGGTAAGGTTTAATTTTCCACTCGTTTTCACATCCTCTTGCTCACCATCCTGAGAGTCGACAGACTTCTGTTTATACAGCTCCGGTTTAATTCGTCCAATACTGGTGGTTGTCTCCCCTCTCTGCAGGCTGTCTCTTTGCATGCTGTCCATACTGAAATCCACACTCGACACATGCATTTGTCTTGGTAAGTGCCTTTTGAAGGAATTATGCCTACAAAAGGAAAACAGTCCGGTCTCTTATGAATCAATTTTAATATCACCGCTACCAGTTTGGATCAAATAAAAATTAGACGCGACTTTAAACCATTTCCTTCCTCATGCCCCCCCCATCCCAGAAGATGTGGAAAAGATCTGATATCAGCATCCAACGCACTGCTCAGAAGATGAAACACTACCGATGTTCTGAATTCGGACAATCAGCTACAGCACTATTTGTGACCTACATCCCAAAGTGTTCTTCAGCCATTGAATTATTTTTGCAGTGCTGTCATTATCCCAGAGTAGGAAATGTGCCCATTAATTTGCCAAAGACGCTGACAAAGAGCAATAGCAGTTTGAACAGGTAAGCTACTCCATGGGCCTCCCCTGCTTTTCCACAAAATAAAACTACAAGAAACACCTCAGAGGGTTGGTGGAGTGATGGTTTAACATCGCAAAAACATCACCTCCAACACTGCCTCTGTACAGCACTAGCTTCAACTTTCATCCCCACACCACTGGAGTGGAACCAGGATGCACCATCACCTGACGAAGTGGAGAGAAAGCTGCTCTGAGGGAATGCCACACTTGTAGATCAACAAAGATTTGGTCTGTCCACTCTGACAGACTCATGGTAAAACATTATCGGAGTTATTGATTCACTTCAGCGATCAATCTATAGCAATGGGCAAGATTATTCTTCACAAAAGTAACTGCCTAGGACTCAGCTGAATAAACAGGCTTGGCTTGCAGTCAGGCATGTAGACTGGAGAGGTGTCCATGGGAACAGGCAGGGAAGCTGCAGGAACAGGTGTGTAAGGGAACAGGCAGGGAGGCTGCAGGAACAGGCGTGTGGTGGGACAGGCAGGAACAGGCATGTGGGGGAACAGGCAGGGAGACTACAGGAACGGGTGTGTGGGGGAACAGGCAGGGAGGCTGCAGGAACAGGCATGTGAGGGAATATTCAGGGAGACTACAGGAACAGGCGTGTGGGGGGAAAGGCAGAGAGGCTACAGGAACAGGCGTGTGGGGGAACAGGCAGGGAGGTTGCAGGAACAGGCGTGTGGAGGTACAGGCAGGGAGGTTGCAGGAACAGGCGTGTGGGGGAACAGGCAGGGAGACTGCAGAACAGGCGTGTGGGGGAACAGGCAGGGAGACTGCAGAACAAGCGTGTGGGGGAACAGGCAGGGAGACTGCAGAACAGGCGTGTGGGGGAACAGGCAGGGAGACTGCAGAACAGGCGTGTGGGGGGACTGGCAGAGAGGCTACAGGAACAGGCGTGTGTGGGAACAGGCAGGGAGACTAGAGGAACAGGCGTGTGGGGGGAAAGGCAGAGAGGCTACAGGAACAGGCATGTGGGGGAACAGGCAGGGAAACTGCAGAACAGGCGTGTGGGGGGACAGGCAGGAAGACTGCAGAACAGGCAGAAAAGTTCTAGCCAGCAGTAGAATTTGAGGATGGGTATGAACTACATATGGGGAGACAGCTGTTGGCTCTTTAGAGTGAAGATTTCCTGATCCTCTTGGCCCACAGACAATGCTGAAAAGGTGCTTACCGGCTGTGTGAACTTGCCCTCACCTCCCTACAGTTGCCAATTTTCCTGATGGCTGGATACTATTATCTCTGGCCAATGTAAAGCAGTTCGATCTTGGGCCTACCTCGATAAAACACTACAATTGGCAGCCTGGATTGGGTCAGTACCTATTCCTCATGCTACCTCTAATTATCCCTCAAATGGGTGGGTTGGGGTTGATGTTAACACCTCACCTGACCCTGCTCAAGAGAGTTATGAGTCAACTCTTTGTTTCTCTGGGTTAGTTTTATAATTTCTCTCCTTCATGTCCTCTGGAACTAGGGTGGCACAGTGCCTCAGTGGTTAGCACTGCTACCTCACAGCACCCAGAACCCACATTTGATTCCAAACTCAGGTGACTGCCTGTGTGGAGTTTGCACACTCTCCCCATGTCTGCGTGGGGTTTCCTCTGGGTGCTCCGGTTTCTTCCCACAGTCCAAAAGATGTCCAGGTCAGGTGAATTGGCCATGCTAAACTGCCTATAGTGTTAGGTGCATTAGTCAGGGATAAATATGGGGTAGGGGAATGGGTCTGGGTGGGTTACTCTTCAGAGGGTTGGTGTGGACCTGTTGGGCCGAAGGACCTGTTTCCATACTGTAGGGAATTTAATCTAATCTAATAAATTGCCCTTGGTATTCAGGGATGTGCAGGCTAGGCGGGTTAGCCATGGGAAATGTGGATTTACAGGGATAGGATTGGGGTTGGGCCTGGGTGGGATACTCTTTGAGGAGAAAGTGAGGTCTGCAGATGCTGGAGATCAGAGCTGAAAATGTGTTGCTGGAAAAGCGCAGCAGGTCAGGCAGCATCCAGGGAACAGGAGAATCGACGTTTCGGGCATAAGCCTGAAGAAGGGCTTATGCCCGAAACGTCGATTCTCCTGTTCCCTGGATGCTGCCTGACTGCTGCGCTTTTCCAGCAACACATTTTCAGCTGGGATACTCTTTGGAAAGTCGGTGTGGAATCGATGGACCATATGGCCTGCTTCCACACTGTGGAAATGTTATCATTCACTATGAGGTCTGGCAGCATCTGTGAGAGGAAAGCAGAGTTAACGTTGTGAGCATGTGACTCTTCATCAGAACTGTTAGTAGCTCAGGAAAGGTGATATTTATACTGAAGCTGAAGTAGGGGAAGGCAGCTGGGAGGAAAAGGGAAGAGGTCAGCAGATATGAAGTGGAGATGGAGCCCAGAGAGAGAGAGAGAGAGAGGGAGATATGAAAAGGATAGGTGAACATGATAATTCAGGATAGCAGGCCAGGACAGAAGAAAAGCTGAATATTTGATAATGAAGAGGTTAAAGTGAGAAAATGGGTTCGCTGTGCTGAACACAACTCATGTCACATCATAATGGGCTTGTGTTTACATGCAAATCATCCCTCAGCAAACATGCCTAAAGCAGCCCAAATCATGACAGAACTGAGTAAAACAACACGAAGGATGGAATCAGGCTCTCAAGTTATTGAACTCGATGTTGAGTCCCAGACACTGCAGGGTCCCCAGGTGGAACAATACTATTCAATCCACTGCTGGAATACCATTAAGTTTGACCATGAGTCTAGGCATAATGTCAAAATTAGATATTTAAGATGGAGATGAGGAGGGTAATGAATCTATGGCATTATTTACTGCAGGGGTTGTAAAGACTGGTTCATTAAGTATGTTCAAGGCTGAGATAGCCAGATTTTTTTAAAGCAAGATAAAGTTTATGGGGAACGACAGGAAAGTAGAGTTGAGGATTTTCCGATCAGCCACGATTTCACTGAATGTCGGAGCAGACTTGATGGGCTGAATGGCCTATTTCTGCTCCTATGTCTTATGGTGTTATAGCACTAATAACATTGCTGGGACACGGGAACAAATAAAAAGGTGAGTGGAGAAGGGGTGTTAATGGAACGGCAGAATCACCAGGAGCAGCTACTGTCTGAATAAGTGGATCGAGGTTACACTCTGAAATTTTTCAATTTTGCTTTGAACCTAGAAAGTGCCTGATTAAAAGATGAGTTGCTGGTTCTTGAGTTGGTGTTGAAATATATTTGTTTAAATATTGCAGGAGGTTAAAACTGAGTGGACAGTGGCTGTGCGAAATGGCAGACAAAGATGAGAAGCCATTGGATACTTGAGTCTATGCTTATGGCGTATAAGGAAGGCTTTGTTCTGCAAAGCAGTTGGCCAATCCATGCTTGACTTTTCCCAAAGGAGATTAGATTGTAAAACATCAAACTCAAATATCGAAGGAAGTAAAATAAATTGTTTCTTCACCTCTAGGGAGTGTTTGGGACCTACAATGGTGAGAATAATAGAGGAGGTGAAAGATCTGAGATAGCAACTCCTATGTTTGTTTTGGAAGGTGTCAGGGGGAGAGGAAGAGGTGGACAGGACATCCTGAAGGAAAGATCCCAGTAGAATGTTGGGAGGCGGGGAGAAGGTGTCATATTGGAGCAGGTCTGAAGAATGATCCATTAGTTATGGAGATAAGGACAAGGAGAGCTCTATTGTAGCTCGTAGAGGGAGAGGTGAGAGCAGGTATATGGCAAATGGGACAGACGTGGTGGAGACCCCCTTCCCTGCAGTGGGGATGATGTGCTGTCTAGATTGACAATGAAGGAAGATTAGGTAGACAGGCAGGGGGCTGAAAGAACACAGCACACCAGGCAGCATCAGGAGGTGGAGAAGTTGATGTTTCAGATGTAACCCTTCTTGGGGGAGACTGTGTGGCTCTGGGGGCCAGGGAGTTAGGCTGGGGTGGGGGAGGTGGGGGAAGTGGTGCCTGAGACTGATGGAGCCTGACACAGGGGTGCTGCCTGATATTGGCGGTCCATAGTGGGCCAAGCCATAGTATTAAAACACTAACTCAATTCAATCTTCAGTTTAGTTATGGATGAGCTGTTTAATGGAGCTGTCATGTGTTATTTCACTTTCAAAAGCACAGAATCATTCTGTATCACTTTATCTGTAAAATTTCCTTAAAGGCCTTCTTTTTTGGGTTTTCCAATAAATGAAAAACGTGGATAATGTTGATGAGTTGTTTCACTTTGTTCAGGTAGCAGAATCATATAATCCCTACCGTGTGGAATTAGGCCTATTGGCCCAATTCCACACCAACCCTCCAAAGAGTATCCACCCAGACCCATTCTCCTACCCCTAATGCTCTACATTTCCCATGACTAATGCACGTAGCCTACACATCCCTGAAGCAGCTGGTGGAAACCCATACAGACTGGGGCAGAATGTGAAAACTCCACACAGACAGAACCCTGGACCCTGGTGTTGTGAGGCAGCAGTGCTAACCACTGAGCCACTATGCTAACTTTCTGAGTTTTACTAGCAATGTCTATTTTCATTCCAGATCTCCAGCATCCGCAGTTCTTTGTTTTATTTTAATTGTCACACTGGGGCTCTATTTGGAAGCATACGAGACAAGTCAGATCAGTCCAGGTAATTCTGCTATAATGGGATGGTTGTGTTCTTGTGCAACCCCGTGTTATAGAAGAATCAGGCTTTAGAAACAACGCTTAAAGCGTTGGTGATGTAATCAGATTACAGCCAACACACTTTTTAAATGTTCACGCTTTAGAAGCAATTTTCGCAATTTGTCAATCGTATTAGAGTGAATTCATGTTAATGAACATGCATTAAAGCAGAACGACCTGTATGTCTTATTTGCCAGTTTTACTGGTATTTCCCTTCTGGACATATTAATCCCATCGCACTCTCTGCATGTATTGCCAGACCATACTAGTTCTCCCATTGCCCTCATTGCTTGGAGATTCATCCAGTTAAGCTAAATGCTATGGGAGGTGAAGGCCTGGTGGTATTATTGCAGGATGGTTAATCCAAGGACCCCAGATAATGGGTATCCGGGTTCACATCCCGCCATGGCAGATGTGGAATTTGAATTCAATAAAAAGAGAAATCTGGAATTAAGAGTCTAATGATGAATCAGTTGTTAGACAAACCCATCTGGTTCACTAATCCCCTTTAGGGAAGGAAACTGGGAAGGCCTATCCTTACTGGGCCTGGCTTACATGTGTCGCCAAACCCGTTAAGGATACCCCTTCCTTTCCCAGTTTGGGAGTGTGGTTGCCTCTTAACTGCTCACTGGGCAATAAACGAGGGCGTGTGACACCGTCAACCCATGAATTAACAAAGGAGAAAAAAAGTTGTACGCCTCCTGCGAACCACATAGCAATCCCACTTGGGCTGGTACTCACCTGGAGGAGGATGTCGGTTCAGTCGTCTGGCGTTGCACGCGCGTGTGTTTGAGAAGATGCTCCTTGAGAGCTGCTTGGACCTCAGCAGGGATATCGGGGGAGGTCTGGCTGATCTTCATGGCGGTCGCCAGTTGTGTGACTGGATTCTTCCCATTCTCTTTAATCTCTTTAATCTCCTTGATCTCCTTTTTCTCTGGAGTCTCCACAGGTTCTGGAACTTCGCTCGATGTTTGCTGAGGGACGTTATTTGCATTAGAGGTGAGATCTTTATTCCTCCAGTATGGCCAGCAAAGCTTCCAAAACACAAACAGAGACACTACCAACAAGGCAAGCCCACAGAAACAGACGACTACAGCAAGGAGACTGACTGAAATGTCTAGGAGCGGGCAGAGAGGTGGAATCAAGCAAACAACATGGCAGACAAACAGGGAGGAGAGAAAACAGGAAAAGATTGAGAAAGGAACTGGTCTCAGCATACCCACTTCCAAATATCTTTACAATATCTTCTCTCAATAATCAGCAAAATGTTCAGACCTAATCAGGATACAGAGAGGAGCAAGACCTCACCTGGAAATAGTGCAGCTTTGTTCTCCTTATTCAAGAAAGGATAGATCCACCATGGAAGGAGTGCAGTGGAGGTTCACCCAATTATTCCCTCAAAAGTCAGGACTACCTTAATTTTTTTATTTTGTCAACTTGTTTTTCTAATCAATGTGTTCAGAGATGTTATTACACACCTCTGGAGCAGGTGGGGCTTAAACTCAGGCCTTCCTGATGAAGGGCTTTTGCCCGACATGTTGATTTTCCTGCTCCTCAGATGCTGCCTGACCTGCTGTGCTTTTCCAGCCCCACCCTAATCTTGACCTTGAACTCAGGCCTCCTGGCCCAGGGGCAGGGACATTACCACTGCATCATAAGATGACTCTGCCTCTACATAGAGAGATTAAGGGCAGGTCTGTATTCTCTGGAGTCTCAAGGAATGAGAGGTGATCTAAAATTCTTCGAACGTTCTTGCAGACCATGAGAGGCTGGACATAGTTAGGAGACTCCTCCAAGCTGGATTTCACTGGTAATGTCAGTGCGCTGTTATTCCAGAGACCTGGGTTAATGTCCTGGGTAGACAGGAGTTCAAATCCTATGATGACAGTGGCGAAATTCAAATTCAATATAACCTGGAATTAAAAGCTAATCTAATGTCAACCCACCTGGTTCACCAATGTCCTTTAGGGAAGGGAATATGAAATCCTCAGCTGACTTGGTCCACATGTGACTCCCAACCCACTTGGTCAACTCTCGCATGCCATTTGAAATGACCCAGGAAGCCAATCAGAGATCAAGAGCAACAAGGGATGAGGCAATAAATGCAAGGCTTGTCAACAAAACCTATAACCCATCATCTTAATTGCCTTTATCTAAAGTCAATTTCTCAGAACTCACTGCAGTCAAATTGGGGTTGGCATGTGTCTGGAGTCATGCTCTTTACCCCAGTCCTGCAACCTTTGGTCTCAAAACTTATTTCATTGACTTTACAAGGCAATACTTTTGCTGCGATTTGCCCTCAGTTGTTTCCTAAGACACAATGGAGCTGCTGCAGCAGTCTATGGAATTCTTACAGGGCATGTTGAGGTAATGGAAACATTGTTTCTTAAATAAAGTCATTCTTCTGTCATTTCATCTCACTACGAGGCTGCAAACTAAGAGCAAGATCATGTGATATCGTGTCCCTTCTGATGATGATGTCTACTTTGCTGTATTAGCATAGCACAAGTCAAACTTAAACCATTATTCTACATCTCCTCCCAAGTCTCTGATTCTAGCAATTACACCAAACTGCTAAGGAAATAATGGAGCCACAGAAGGGATTCTGGAATTGTCCCTTCCTGAGGATTCCGGTGTCTCTGAAGCAAAGTACTGAGCTCATTGTCTGCACTGGCAGAATAACCGTCTTACAAGAAGTGAGAAAAAGGAAAATGCATTCTTGCATTTATACAGAACTTTTAATGACTTAGGAACAAATTGCATCTAGCCAGACAAGTACTTTTTTTTCAAAGTGGATGCAGTCACTGTTTCATGGGAAGTGTGCAGTGGCCAATTTATGCCCAGTAAGCTCTCACAAACATTAGCAGGGCAATGACTGGGCACTTTTTTTTGGGAAATGCTTTCATTTGCATGGGCCTCATTGGTGGAATTCTTCCATGAAAACTCTCCATTTCTCTCTTCTTTGAGAGACCCCATTTGTTTTTCCATGAGATGGGAGTGTTGGTGGCTAGGCCAGCATTTGTTGCTCACCTCTCATTGCTCTGGATCTGAGTGGCTTGTTCAGTTACTTCAGTGGACAGTTAAGAGCCAGTCACGTGACTGTGGGTCAAAAGGGCACATAGGCCTGATCATGCAAGGCCAGCAGATTTCCCTTTCCTCAAGAACATTAGAGCACAGATGGGTTTTTACAAGACTCAACAATAGATTCATGGTCACTACACTGAGACTAGTTCTGAATATAAATTCTACCAGCTGCCATATGATGGGATTTGAACCCATATCTCACCTCCACCTTCCAACCTGTTTCTTTTGACCAACTGCATTCGTGTGTGGTTGATTGAAGGATCAATCTATATCAGGAGACTGGGGAGATCTCCCTTAGACTTCTCTGAAGCACTGCAATTGGATCTTGTATGTCCCTCTGAGGAGGACACATGGGATTTGGGTTTATAGAACATAGAAGAATACAGCGCAGTACAGGCCCTTCGGCCCTCGATGTTGCGCCGATCCAAGCCCACCTAACCTACATTAGCCCACTATCCTCCATATGCCTATCCAATGCCTGCTTAAATGCCCATAATGAGGGAGAGTCCACCACTGCTACTGGCAGGGCATTCCATGAACTCACGACTCGCTGAGTAAAGAACCTACCCCTAACATCTGTCCTATACCTACCCCTCCTTAATTTAAAGCTATGCCCCCTTGTAATAGCTGATTCCATACGTGGAAAAAGATTCTCACTGTCGACCCTATCTAAACCCCTAATCATCTTGTACACCTCTATCAAGTCACCCCTAAACCTTCTTTTCTCCAATGAAAACAACCCCAAGTGCCTCAGCCTTTCCTCATACGATCTTTCTACCATACCAGGCAACATCCTGGTAAACCTCCTCTGCACCCGTTCCAGTGCCTCCACATCCTTCTTATAGTATGGCGACCAAAATTGCACACAATATTCCAGATGCAGCCGCATCAGAGTCTTATACAACTGCAACATGACCTCAGTACTCCGGAACTCAATTCCTCTACCAATAAAAGCCAGTACGCCATATGCCTTCTTCACCGCACTATTTACCTGGGTGGCAACTTTCAAAGATCTGTGTACATGGACACCAAGATCCCTCTGCTCATCCACACTACCAAGTATCCGTCCATTAGCCCAGTACCCCATCTTTTTATTACTCTTACCAAAGTGAATCACCTCACACTTAGCTACATTGAACTCCATTTGCCACCTTTCTGCCCAGTTCTGCAGCTTATCTATATCCCGCTGTAACCTGCCACATCCTTCCTCACTGTCTACAACTCCTCCGACTTTCGTATCATCCGCAAACTTGCTCACCCAACCTTCTAACCCCTCCTCCAGGTCATTTATAAAAATGACAAACAGCAATGGTCCCAAAACAGATCCTTGCGGAACACTGCTAGTGACGGCACTCCAAGATGAACCTTTGCCATCAACTACCCTCTGTCTTCTTCCAGCCAGCCAACTCCTAATCCAAACCTCCAACTCACCCTCAATGCCATACCTCCGTATTTTTTGCAGTAGTCTACCATGGGGAACCTTATCAAACGCCTTGCTAAAATCCATATACACCACATCTACCGCTTTCCCCTCGTCCACCTCCTTAGTCACCTTCTCAAAGAATTCAATAAGGTTTGTGAGGCACGATCTGCCCTTCACAAAACCATGCTGACTATCCTTGATCACATTATTCCTATCCAGATGTTCACAAATCCTATCCCTTACAATTCTCTCTAAGACTTTGCCCACAACAGAAGAGAGACTCACCGGCCTATAGTTACTAGGGTTATCCCTACTCCCCTTCTTGAACAAGGAAACCACATTTGCTAGCCTCCAATCTTCTGGCACTACTCCTGTAGACAACGAGGACATAAAAATCAAGGCCAATGGCTCTGCAATCTCCTCCCTTGCTTCCCAGAGAATCCTACGATAAATGCCATCAGGCCCAGGGGACTTATCTATTTTCACCCTTTCCAGAATTTCCAACACCTCCTCTCTACATACCTCAAAGCCATCCATTCTACTTAATTGTGACTCAGTACTCACATTGACAACAATATCCTGTTCCTGATTGAATACTGACGAAAAGTATTAATTCAATGTCTCCCCAATCTCTTCAGCCTCCACACGCAACTTCCCACTACTATCCTTGACTGGACCTATTCCTACCCTAGTCATTCTTTTATTCCTGACATACCTATAGAAAGCCTTAGGGTTTTCCCTAATCCTACCAACTAAGGGCCTTTCATGTCCCCTCCTTGCTGCTCTTAGCTCTCTCTTCAGGTCCTTCCTGGCTACCTTATAACTCTCAATTGCCCCAATTGAACCTTCACGCCTCATCTTTACATAGGCTGCCCTCTTCCATTTAACAAGGGATTCCTTAAACAAGGGTTTAACATCCTGAAAGATACCAATCGACCAGAGGAACTTGAACAGAACAGAAAGTTGATATTTTTGACAATTTCTGAATATTTGTTGTATAATGTTAGGGTTTTTACTGTTTCCTGATTGGTTTTAGCACCCATTCTACGCAACCTGACTCGTTGGCCATTTACACTGCAGAGAGGCAAGACCACACTGGAGCTTAAGGGGTTAAATTACAAATTGTACATTCCCTCGAATTTAGGAAGTTGACGACTGACCTCATCAAGGTGTTTGTTATGTTATTGGCAAAAAAGGCCAAGGTAGACAAGCAGGAGGCTGGAAGAACGCAGCAAGCCAGGCAGCAACAGGAGGTGAAAAAGTCAACAGTTAGAGTGTAAGTCTTCTTCAGGACCTGCCAATGTCAGGACATACTGTTCATCCCTAATTGCCCCTGAGAAGATGGTGGGGAGCTGTCCTCCTGAATAGTTGCAGTCCTTTGAGTTGCAGGAACACCCATTATGCTGCTAGAAAGGGATTTTGATCCAGTCACACTGAAGGAATGGCATATTATTTCCAATTCAAGAAGGTAAGTGGCTGAGATGGGAATTTGTAGGTTGTGGTGTTCCCATGTATCTGCTGCCTTTGTCCTTCTCAGTGGCTGAGGTTTTGGGTTTGGAACAGTATAGGCTTGAGGGACTGATAGAAACAGGAAGATGCCACTGAACTGAAAGAAAGAACGTAGCTCAGGCATTTTCACACCAGAGAGAAACTTTAGTGTTCCAGGGAGTTGTCACTGCATCTCCACTGAAGTATGATCACCAGGGACTGTTTCCTTCATTGCTAGGCAGCCCCTGTATAGACTTTAGATGTGTCTACACTGGTAATAAAAGAAAGTTTACACAGTAAAAATTAAATTCCCAGCTTTAGTTCTGCCAGTATAATGCTTCAATCTTTTATGAGCACTGACCCACCGTATAATCCCAGCCTAACTTGAACGTCTAACTTGACCCCTTACCCTGAGGGGATGCACTCTGGTACCCTAGTTTCCCAGCAGGAGAAACACCCTGCTAAATCTACTTGTGTCAAGCCACCAAAGAACCTTATATAGAGTCATACAGCACAGAAACAGACCCTTTGGTCCAACCAGTCCACCCCGAACGTAATCCCAAACTAAACTAGTCCCATCTGCCTGCTCCTCGCCCATATCCCTCCAAACCTTTCCTATTCACATATCCATCCAAATGTCTTTTAAACATTGTAATTTTACCTGCATTCACCATTTTCTCAGGAAGTTCATTCCACACATGAATCGCCTCTGAAGAAGTGTCCTGACTGAAATGTTGACCCTCTTGCTCCTCGGATGCTGCCTGACCTGCTGTCTTTAACAGTGCCACACTTAGTCTACACTCTACCTGTTGTACAAGCCTGCCTGAATCATTTGAGTTATCACAATATTTTGTTAAATCCTCTTATGTTGTCTATTCTCAGCATTTATTGTCAGCCTTTAGTGGCCCTCAGCAAGTTTGTGAAACATTAAGTTAAACTTGCTCAGCCACTTCAAGAGTCAGACTGTCAGGATTAGGTCTGACTATTTGACCTGCTAATGAGCAGTATAAGGCAAAATAGCCATAGTCCTAGACAATCGTATTTCTTAATAGAGACATGACTGGTAGTGAGTTTAACCTGAGGGACATCATGATTCAGGCGAGGGGGTGAGGTTGAGAAGGCAAGACCTCACCATGAGTTCAGTTAGTACAGGAATTGAACTCGTTGTTGGCATCCAGCCAACTGAGCTACCCAACCCGAAGGAAACATCACAGAAAATGACGTGATCTTGGTCTCTCTCAGGCATCCTTGTGGCAAGGTGAAACTACAGTATTTTTTTTATTCTTAATGAGGTTAGTGCTTTTCTTAGATCACAGAAATGTAAAGAATCTTTGGCAGCGCATGACCTAGAATGTTATCAGACTCTGCTCATCTTCTAGCACAGGTCTCACATTGGACACCTATGATTGGGATGTGTTGGTCCCTTTGCTGGAGGATTATCATATGGTTTGGTTTTGTTCGGGACAAAGCTGATGGAAACATTCAACAGAACAGACAGTATCTGGGAGAAAGAGAGAAATCAGCTCAATGTGTCACATTGATGACTGTCCAGCAGTATCTTGCTTTCGGTTTGTTTCTGTCTCGAAAGAAATTCGCCTGTTGTCTGTAGCCCATGGGAAAATATTTGTGAAAAAGCCATTAATTCAGCACCTCTAAATTATCCTAAAGGAAGAATGTTGTAGGGCTGTAGAGAAAAAGCCATGGAATGGGACGAGCTGTGTTGCTCTTACATAGGACTAGCACTGACATAGCAGGCAGAATGGCCTCTTTCAGTGCAGTACCTATAATAAAATGACAATAGATATCTTAAATGAGATGGTGGTTACATCATAATGTAAAAATCACATGCAAGAGCATTTGAAGAAGGGTTGGGATTGTTTGCACTAGAGAGAGATGTGATTAAGCCAGAGATGTGATTATAGACAACAGTAGGTTGTACAATACTGTAAATAAAACAGTTTGCAAAAACTGACCATGGTTAGTACATAAATATTGATAGAAGAGACGTTACAGCTGTTAGAGGAGACAATGGTAGCCTTTGTTCCAATGTGGAGTTTAGAACCTCAAGCCACTGGCCTCAGTGCAATACAAACCAGTAACAATTTCCTGATTCCAACTTAGAATCTTCTTGTCATTGTGAGAATGTTATGAACTTATGCAAGACTTTCCCTCTGGGCCTGCAGGTTGAATCTGGGACTGAGGGGTGGTAACTTTGACCTCTGTATTGTTTATCAATTGTTTTTTGTATTGTATTGTTTTTTTAATCTCCTTCATTGACCAAGGGAAATTGATATAACAAGCAATCAAAACGCTTCAATTAATCTTTGACGTCTGGCAGTTGACAGCTGAGTTTCTTGTATTCAGTAATTTTGCTGTCTGTGCTTTGACATGTTATTTTCCTTCAATATGGTTCCTTCATTTCCCATCTCACAGGGATAGTGTGATGTAGGCTTTGTAATTTATATATCTTGTTGATACAATTTTGTGTTAATTTTGAATTCTGAAGTTGTGCCAAATGGGCTTTTGTGTGTTTGTGAAGGAAATGAACAGTTACCTGGAGTACTTCTCTCGCCATGGTGGACTTTATTTTAAAAACAATTTCTGAGGGCTAATTTTCATAATAATATGTAAGAGAACTTCTCCATTTTAGTTTCAGTTTTGAGTAGTTTTGCAGAGGTTTTCATAAGTAAAGTTGCTCCTGAGAAAGGAGGAGATTGAGTTGTTAACAATAGATTATCTTAGAATAAGAAGTTAGTGATAGTCCCAGACCAACAATGTTTGGATAACATGCTGAAGAATTAGTTAAGGTCATGTATACAACAGGGCCAAAAAGATTAGATTAGATTCCCTACAGTATGGAAACAGGCCATTGGGCCCAACAAGTCCACACCAACCCTCCAAAGAGTAACCCATTCAGACACCCCCGGCTAATGCACCTAACACTATGGGCAATTTTAGCAGGGCCAATTCACCTGACCTGTACATCTTTAGTCTGTGGGAGGAAACCGGAGCAGCTGGAGGAAACTCACGCAGACACAGGAGAATGTGCAAACTCCACACAGACAATCACCCAAGGCAGGGATTGAACCCGGGTCCCTAGCAGTATGAGGCAGCAGTGCGAACCACTGAGCCACCATCCCGCCCCTCAAAGATTTTCCAGACCAAGAGTTGAAGTCAAATTAAATCCATCCAGACATTAGAGAAAAGGATCTTCTGGAGTGAGTGCTGTGCAGGATTGTTTTGGGTTTTGTAAAGGAGCATTGCGGGGATTATATTCCAGTATGATTCAAAATCTCAATATTTATATTGTCTGCAAAAAGTCTAGTTTCTTTTATTTTATCATCTTCCCTTTTGCTTGCTAGTACCCAGCATAGCTTCCATCAAGCCAATCAGCTCCTGACCTCATTAGTCTTGATTCAAAAGGGATAGAATCTCAGGACGCCAGGCAGGCCACTTAAAAATGGAGATGAGGAGAAATTTCTTCATTCAGAGGGTAGTAGTCGTGAGGCTCAGTCACTGAGCATATCCAAGTCAGAAATTGAAAGATTTGTGGAGCTTAATGATATAACAAAATAGCAAGATAGCTCTGGGATATGACATAAATGATCAGCCAAGGTCAATTCAACTGGGAGAGCAGATGTGACAAGCTGAATGGACTACTGCTGTTCCTACAAGGAGGTTGAATTTCCCACTGCAGTACTGGAAGAGTGCTGCACTCTCTGAAAAGTTTACCCTCTCAATTGGATATAGATGATATAATGGCACTGTTTTTGAACAAGAGCAGGAGAGTGCTCCCATGGTCATGTTGATCACTAAACTATGATCGTTAACATTCCCTCATTGCTGCTTGTGGGAGATTGCTGTGCACACATTGTCCATTGAGTATCCTGCATCCACTTCAAAAGTACTGCATTGGCTGCAGTGCAATCCTGAGATCGCGAAAGGTGCTTTAGGAATGAAAGTCTTTATTCTTTGAACATGTTTCTTTATGAAATAAATTTATAATGAAACTCAATACTTTTTTTGCAAGAGAAATACAAGATGCAAATTAATAAACAATTCCTGCTTCTTGTGAACTGGTTTTATATCAAAACAGTTATGATGATAAATGTTCTGCTATTTTACAGAGCAAGAGGAATATGATCAATAACCACAACAATATTGTTAAAGCAGTGAGGTTAAATTATTAACTCGCTAAAATTGAACAACAGCACTTGGATGTAGCAAAAATATTGCATTAAGCACTATAACATTAAGCAGGGCTCACTCAATCAGAAAACCTAACCGTTTGATTCCATACACCAGTGAAAAGCAGCAATATAGAGACAGAGAAAATAAAAGTTGGAGAAGGCCTTTTGGCCCATCAACCCCATTCCAACATTCAACATGATCATGACTGATCTTCTGTCTCAATGCCTTACTTCAGACAACTTTCAACTTGTAGAAGTCTACTTCTTTCTTAAATACGCTAATGACTTTACCTCCAACCTTATCAATGGTGTAAAGTGAGGCTCACATTCCAACCAGCTCTACATTCAGTCGAGCTCAGTAGAGATATTGGTAGGTTAGAAAAGTGCACAAAAATATAAATGGAGTATAATATAGGAAAATGTGAAGTTGTTCATTTTGGAAGGGAGAACAAAGGATCAGCATATTATTTAAATTGAGAAAAACTGCAGAAAGCTGCAACAGAACGGAACTTGGGGGTACTTGTACATGACACACAGACAGCTAGCACACAGGTGCATCAGGTAATCAGGAAGGCAAATGGAATATTGGCCCCTTATTTCAAGGGGATTGGAGTATATGAGTAGAGAAGTCTTACTGCAACTGTGCAAAGTGCTGGTGAGACCATAACTGGAGTACAAGTGAGCAGTTTTGGTTCCCTTAAGAAAATATATAATTTCACTGGAGACAGTTCAGAGAAGGTACACTAGGATGATCCCTGGTATGATGAGATTGTCTTACAAACAAAGGTTAAACAGACTGGGACTCTACTCACTGCAGTTCCAAAGAATGAGAGATGACCTCACTGCAACATATCAGATTCTTAAGGGGCTTGACAGGGTAAGTGCTGAGAGGAAGTTTCCACTTATGGAAAGAGTCTGAGACCAGAAGGCACACTCTCTGAATACAGGAGCACAAATTTAAAACGGAGGCGAGGAGTACCTCCTTTTCTCAGAGGGTTGAGAATGTTTGGAACTCCATTCCACAGAGTTGGGTGCAGAGTCGTTTTATGTACTTAAGGCTAAGAGGGATAAATTCTTGATTAGTCAGAGAATCAAGGGTTATGGGGAAATGAAAGAAAGTTGTTATGAGGAATGTTGAATTAGCTATGATGTTATTGAATGGCAGAGGAGCTGAATGGCCTACGTTTGTTCCCATTTATTATGGTCTCATGGTCTTAAACATGATGCTGAGCATAAAGCTAGGATGACTATTGTATGTTAGGCTACAGCTGGCGCATTGTGTTCAGTCTTGGACTACTAGCTACAGGGAAAAGCATTAGAAGCCCAGAAATGGAAAGGATTAAAATTCTGTAGTCAATGGGGAGGTGATAGGCTCAAAAATCATAGAGAAGGACAGCACAAAAGGAGACCATGTAACCCACTGAGTATGCATTGCTCCTTCAGAAAGCAATCAATTAGTGTCAATCCCCAGACCTTTCTGCATTTGTTTCCTCGGGATATTTTAAGAAAATGTCAAGAGGAAATCAAAATGAGTAAGTGGTCAAAGGCTGTTTACTTTGGATGCAAATTAGTCTCAAACACACAGCACGGAGGAAGAAGACACAGGAAGAACAAAAGGGGAAGTTTGAAGGAATGTTTTTGCATAGTGGGTTATCAGAATTGATCAAAATGCACCAAAAATAAACAGGCTATTTGGCCTGTCCAGGTATTTGTGCTACACTGGGGCCTCTTCCAACTGCTCATCATTTCAACCAAACAATCAATGTCTTTCTATTCCATTCTCCTTCATGATATAAGGGAAAGGTGGGTAGACACACCTGTACTATTCCCCATCTATAATATCACTGTTTGCTGACTTCCCTATTGGATTTATTAGTGACTATGCTATATCTGTGGCCACTAGTTCCAGACTTCTCCACATCCAGCCAAACAAACCTCTTCACAAATTTGAACACCTCAATCAGGTCAACCCTCAGTCCCTTTTCTAGAGAACAGTCCCAGCCTGTTCAATCTTCCCTGATAGTTCTAACCTGTCAGTTCTGGTATTAACTTTGCAAATCATTTTTGTACTTTCTCCCCCACCATCACTACTATTTTATAGCATGGGGACCAAAACTATGCATACATTCATAAGAACATAAAAGGACATAAGAACAAGGAGTAGGAGTAGACTATATAGACCCTTGAACAGACTCCATTTTTAAAAACAGTCACAGCTGATCTCATCTAGGTCTCAACTCCACATACCTGCCCATTATCCACTACCCTTCAAATCATGTCTGACTATGTCCTCCTTTTTAACATGAAAGCTGAGCAGTAGTGGTCACCGCAACCCCGTCCTCACCTGATTAGCTCATTTTAACCCAACACTTCTCTATCCATTTTGCGACCAATTCTGCTTGTTGTTTCTTAAGCACCAATAGCATCAAGGGATATGGGGATAACATGGAAAAAAGGAATTGTTGCCCATCCCTATTTCACCTTGAAATCTAAATAACTTTTTACTCCAAATGTGTCTCTAAGCCATATATTAGACGTAGAGCAGATCTAGGGCAATCTAGAATGAAAGGCCATTGGCCAAGGGATGGCAGATGTAAAACAGCCAAGAAATGATATCTCATGAAGGAAATCAATCAATCAGCCATGATCATATGAAATGGCAAAGCATGATCAATGGGCTGAATGGCCTACCCTTGCTACCATGTTCAAACTTACCACCTGTTATCAAAGGTTATTTAGAAATCTAAATATATCACCTGAACTACATTATCCTCATCCCTCCTTCATTAAAACATCATAGAATTCAATTTGATTGGTCAAGTCTAAATTTATCTTTGAAATCTGTGCTGACAGCTCTTTATTAGAAACAATCATACGACACGGAAACAGACCCTTCAGTCCAACTCGTCCGCAGCAACCAAATGTCCCAATCTGACCTCATCCCATTTGCCAGCATTTGGCCCATATCCCTCTAAATCCTTCCTATTCATATACTCATCCAGATGTTGTAATTGTAGCAGACTCCACCACCTCCTCTGGCAGCTTATTCCACACACACACCATCCTCTGCTCAAAAAAGTTACCCCTCAGCCTTTTTTAAAATCTTTCCCCTCTCACCTTAAACTCATGCTGCTTAGCTTCTGACTCCCCTATGCTAGGAAAAAGATCTTGGCTATTCATCTCCTCCTTTGTACATCTAGCTAAAAGGTGCTATCTAAATACAAATTACACTTAATGCCAACAATACCTTTATACTAAAATGTTGCACTACAGAAATCTACTCTAAATAAACCATTGAATACTTTGGAGGTGAAATAGTACTTCAGTGGAGCCACAGATTGGATGGCAGCTTTCCAAAGAGGATACATAGACAAAGTGGGACTTCAGTTGAAAGAAAATATAGTTACATTAGAACAATTTAGTCACTGTTCAATAAAACTGCTTGAGTTATAAAGTACCACAGTTTCAGCTACTTGGTAAAATGGTTTTAGATAGAAGAAATCAAACTAAACGCATATTCCTTTTGACCTCAATAAGTCTATCTTCAACCTTCAACTGTTCACCAGTTACAGCTTGGTTCTCTTGCTCCCATTTTCTTGAGGCCTGGTTTTCTTCACTAGGCTACCTTGCAAACCCTGCACATTTAGTCTTTTCCTTCCTGTCTCTGCTTGAGCGCTTCATAGTTTTTCTTCATCATCTTTAATTCCCAACCTTCAGTTTCTGGATGGTTTTCTAATTTATCTTGGAGCAACAATCACACAATCTTTCCTATAATCAATTGGTAATTGTTTAATTGTGTTAGCTCATTTAGTTTAATTAAAGCTCCCCGGACTTGGTCAATCTCCCTTTTTAAATAAACATTAACTGCCCTCCAATGCCCAGCCACTATTCACATTCCTATTGATGACTCTGCTATCTCTTCCCGAACTTCTTTGAATATAAGTGGGTGCCAGACAGCTGGACTGGGGATCTCATCTTCAAAGTTTATCAATTTTCTCCCTTCAACTTTCTAACATAAAATGTCATTATACCATGCTCTAATATCAAGTTCCTTTTTTTAGTCTTTGTGATAAATATTGATACTAATTAAGTCATCCATTCTCGTTATGTGAATTTGTCCCTTTGGTGGTGCAACCCCTTATGTTGCCTTGTCTTGTGATATTTAATGTTTTAGTTAAGCGCTTAAAAGTTTCTTTTCATATTCCTGGGCAGGATTATTATGTAGGGTCTCCATCTTCTCAGTACTTTACTTTTTATGACATCTTTCCTTTTCATTTTCATCATGCTTTTCATTTGTCATCCTGTGCTTCACTAGGAGAAAGTGAGGACCACAGATGCTGGAGACCAAAGTCGGGAGTGTGGTGCTGGAAAAGCACAGCAGGTCAGGCAGCATCAGAGGAGCAGGAGAATCGACCTCCAGAACAGCTTATGCCTGAGACGCTGACTCTCCTGCTCCTCAGATGCTGCCTCACCTGCTGTGCCTTTCCAGCACCACAATCTCGATTCATCCTCTGCTTCACTGTCTACATATTGTTTGTGAGCCTCCCCCTTTATTTTCAATGTAACTTGTGTCTTGTTATTTATCTTGAACATTTTATTGTTGGTTCCCTTTCGTAAGCTGAAAATGGCGTAAAGTGAAGGTGCATGATTTGTGTGGGAAAAATTTCGCCGTTTCTCGTAAAAGTAAAAATTCCCTTCGGATTCACGAAAGCAGGTACTAATATAGGTCTTTTGTAAAAGCGAAGTGGCATTAAGCAAACGTTTGAAAAGCAGGTGATACCTGTGTATGTGTCTCCTGAGCTCCACTAATCACTTTTTTAAATACTTCCCATCTCGTTTTATGAACATACAAGTTACGTTCAGGAGTAAGGTCCCCAAGCCTGCACGGCCATTCAATAAGACCAAGACTGACTGTGGCCTTAACTCAACATTTCCACCTATCCCTGATAACCTTTGGTTTCTTTTGGATTAGTCGGGAATCTGTCAACCCTTACAATATTCAACTGCTCTGACTCCGCTGCTTTCAGAGTGAGTTTCAAAGACTCACAGCCCTCTGTGATTTAAAAGAAACTCCTCATCTCTGTTTTAAATCCTCTTATTTTTAAACAGTAATCGCTAGTTTAGGATCGTCGATAAGAGGAAACATCCTTTCTATATCCAGCCTGTCAAGACCCCTCTGGAGCTTATATGTTTTAATCAAGCCACCTCTTACGTTTCTAAACTCCAGCAGATATGCACAGTGTGTTCAACCTTTCCTCATAAGGCAAGCAATCCCTTCCAGGTATTAGTCTGGTAAACCTTCTCTGAACTGCTTCCAATGCATTTATATCTTACCTTAAATAAGGAGACTAATACTGTACAGAGTACTGCAGATGGTCAATATCTGTTCTTGCCTTGTCACTAATTGATACATTGGTAACTCGCAACACATGAAACAAGGTTTGATGTCCCACTAAAGAAACACCCATTTGCACAGATTCCTGATACATTATTCATGGCTGAATAGGCTGGGGCTGTTTTTCCTGGAGCATTGGAGGCTGAGGGGTGACTATAGCGGTTTATAAAATCATGAGGGGCATGGATAGGGTAAATAGACAAAGTCTTTTCCCTGGGGTGGGCGAGTCCAGAACTAGAGGGCATAGGTTTAAGGTGAAAGGGGTAAGATATAAAAGGGACCAACGGGGCAAGTGAGCTGCCAGAGGAAGTGGTGGAGGCTGGTACAATTGCAACATTTAAAAGGCATCTGGATGGGTATATGAATAAGAAGCATTTAGAGGGATATGGACCAAGTGCTGGCAAATGGGACTAGATTAATTCAGGATATCTGGTCGGCATGGATGAATTGGAGTGAACTGTCTGTCTCCGTGCTGTACATCTCTTTGACTCCATTATGATAGACAGCTCTCAGTAGCACTTTCACATTCAAGTTAATTTTATGAACCAATTACCAATTTGGAGTATTCGTCACTAATGTTTGCTTTCAAGTGGGTCAATTATCGTTCAGTTGTAATGGAGAAGGTGCTCTGAATAATGTTTTGTGATTGTTACATCACTCAGCTTCTTAAATTATCCACTTAATCAATTAAGTAATGATCAGAGGATGCCAGTTCCGATCCCTGGTTTTGCTAACAGTTATTATCCTTCCCTGGCAGATGGTGAAACTTAAATATAAAGGCTCTTGTGGTGCAGTGATAGTGTCCCTATCCCTGAGCCAGATGGTCTGAGTTGCACCCCCACCTGCCCCAAGATATGTAATAATAGGTTGAAAAAAAAACTGGTATATTTGGAGGGGGGGGGGGGGGGCGTGGAGGGAAGAAGTAATTAAGCAATCAGAAGGAATTTCTCACCACTGGAAGTGTGACAAAAAAAATCTGGAATAAAGAATCTGCTGATGGCTGTGAAACCATCATCAATTGTTGGAAAACCCCATCTGATTTTGGTCTGGCCTACATGTGACTCCAGAGCCACAGCAACATAGTTGACTCTAAACTGCCCTCTGAAGTGGCCAAGCCAGCCACTCAGTTGTACCAATCACTACAAAGTCTCAAAGCAATTAAACCAGATGGATCGCCCGGCATTGACCTCGGCACCAGATAAGACAACAGCAGAAACAGCCCTGTTGGTCCGGCAAAGTCCTCCTCACTAATATCTGGGGGCTAGTGTCAAAATTGGGAGAGCTGTCTCATAGTCTAGTCAAGCAACAGCCTGACACTATCTGTAAGGTATGATTCCATGAGCATGACTATGTCCCAGACACCACCATCACCATCCCTGGATACCTCCCATCCCACAGGGAGGACAGACGCAGCAAAGATGGTAGCACAGCGGTATAGAGTCAGGAGGGAGTTGCTATGGGAGTAGTCAACATTGACTCTGGACCCCATGAAGTCTCAGGCCTTCATGTTAAACATGGACAAAGAATCCACCTGCTGATAACCATGTAAAATCCTCCTCCACCTTGTACAACTCTTGGAGTAAGTACTGAGGGTGGTGGGGACACAAAATGTACTCTGGGTGGGGGATTTCCATGTCCACCACCAAGAGTGGCCCAGCAGCAGTCATTACTGATCCATCTTTCAGGTCCTAAAGCCCAAAGTCGCCAGACTGGGTCTGTGGCAGGTGGTGAGGGATCCAACAAGAGGGAAAACATACTTGACCTCATCCTCACCAGTCTGCTGGCTGCAGATGGTATTTGTCTATGACAATATCACTAAGAGTGACCACTGCACAGACCTTGAGGAGACGAAGTCCCACCTTCACATTGAGAATAATCTCCATTATGTTGTGTGGCACTATCACCGTGCACATGGGTCAGACTTCGGACAAATCTAGCAACTCAAGACTGGGCATCCAGGAGGTGCTGTAGCCCATCAACAGCAGCAGAATTGTACTCCAGCACAATCTGCAACCTCATGACCCGACATATCTCCCACACAACCAATACCATCAAGCCAGAGGATCAACTCTGTTTCAGTGGAGAGTGCAGGAGGGTATTGCCATGAGTAGCAATAGACAAGCCACAAAACAGGATCACTTGTCACCCCAATCTGTCCTATCACCCTCACCTTGACCTTTTTCCACCTATCACATTTCCGACGCCCCTCCTCCAAGTCCCTCCTCCCTATCTTTTATCTTAGCCTGCTGGACAAACTTTCCTCATTCCTGAAGAAGGGCTAATGCCCGAAACGTCGATTCTCCTGTTCCCTAGATGCTGCCTGACCTGCTGCGCTTCTCCAGCAACACATTTCCATCCCAGGATCACTTGTGTGCCAAACAGCATAAGCAGCAAGTGATAGACAGAGCTAAGTGATCCCACATTTCTCTCTCAGCCCCCAGCCCACAAGCCTTATTCATGATGATGGGCTTATGCCCAAAACATTGATTCTCCTCCTCCTCGGATGCTGCCTGACCTGCTCTGCTTTCCCAGCAACACACTCTCGATAAGTGATCCCGCAACCAATGGACCAGATCCAAGCTCTGCAGTCTTTCCACATCCAGTCGGGAATGGTGGTGGTTAATTAAACAAGAGGTGGAGGAGGCTCCACAAATATCTCCATCCTCAGTGATGGAAAAGCCCAGCACATCAGTGCAAAAGGATGAAGCTTTTGGTGCAATCTTCAGCCAGAACTGCCAAGTGGATGATCCATCTGGGCCTCCCAGTGGTCCCCAGCATTACATAGTCTAGATCAGAGTGGTGCTGGAAAAGCACAGCAGGTCAGGCAGCATCCAAGGAGCAGGAGAATCGACATTTCAGGCAAAAGCTCCTCGGATGCTGCCACTCTAATCTAGACTCTGGTTTCCAGCATCTGCAGTCCTCACTTTTGCCCAGCATTACAGATATCATTCTTCAGCCAATTCAATGCACTCCACATGATATCAAGAAACAATTGGAGGCCCTGGGTACTGCAAAACCCCTATCAACATTTCAGCAATAGAACTGAAGACTTGTGCTCCAGAATTTGCAATTGCAGCAGTCAAGCTGTTCCAATACAGTTACAACATTGGCATCTACCCAACAATGTAGATGGTGGACAATTGCTCCTGTACATGAAAAGCAGGACAAAACCAACCCAGTTAATTACTGCCCTGTCAGTCTACTCTTGATCTATCAGTAAAGGGATGGAAGATGTCATCAACTGTGCTAACAAGCAGCACCTACTCAGCAATAACCTCCTCAGTGATGCCCAGTTTGGGTTTCACCAGGGTCACTCAGCTCCTGACCTTAATACAGCCTTGGTTCAAATATAGACAAAAGAGCTGAATTCCAGAGGTGAGGTGAGAGTGGCAGCTCTTGACATCAAAGTTGCATCAAGGAGCCCGAGCAAGACTGGCATCAGTGGCTATCGGGGGAAAGCTCTCTAGTAGTTGGAGTCACGCTAGGCACTGAGGAAAATGGCTGTGGCTGTTGGAGGTCTGCCATTTCAGCTCGAGGATGTCTCTACAGCAATTCCTCAGAGTAGTGTCCTCAGCCCAACCATCTTCAGCTCCTTCAACAATGACATTCCCTCCATCATGAGGTCAGAAATGGGAATATTTCCTGATGATTGCACAAAGTTCAGCACCATTCACAATTCTTTCAATACCGAAGCACTGTGTCTTCAAATGCAACAAGGTTTGGACAATATCCAGGTTTGGGCTGTCAAGTGTCAAGTAACATTCTTGCCACAAAAATGCCAGGCGATGACTATCACCAATAAGAAACAACATAACCCAGCCCTTTGACATTCAATAGTGTTACCATCACTGCATCTCCCGCTATTGACATCTTGGGGTTACCATTGGCAAGAAACTCAACTTGATCCACCACATAAACACAGGGGCTTCAAGAGCACATCAGAGGCTAGGAATACTGCAGCGAGTAACTCACCCCCTGACTCTCCAAAGTTTGTCCACCATCTACAAGGCACAAGTCAGGAATATTGCCTACCTACTCAGATGCGTGCAGCCCTAACAACTCTCATGAAACTGACACCATCCAGAACAAAGCAGCCCACTTGATTGGTACCACATCCACAAATGTTCAGTCACTCTGCCACCTATGCTCAGTCGAAGCAATGTGTGTTGTCTACAAGATGCACTGCAGATGTTTACTGAGGCTCTTTAGACAGCACTGTCCAAACTCTTGACCATTTCCATCTGGAAGGGCCAGGGCAGCAGACACATGGGAACATAATCAGCTGAAAGGTTCCTCCAAACCCACTCCAACTTGGAAATATATCTCCATTCCATCAGTATTGCTGGGTCAAAATCCAAACTTCCCTTCCTAATAGCATTTAAGTCTACCTAAACCAAATGGGTTACAGCAGTTCAAGAAGGTGCTCAACATCCTAAATCTAACCTTCTCAAGGTCGACATGGGATTGTCAATAAATGCTGGCCCAGCTAACAATGCCCAAATCCTATATAAAAAAATGTTATTCCTCATTTCAGCTCACAATTTTAAAAGAAACAAAAATAACAAATTGAGATGATCTTTACATTACTCTGCTTTTTCAAAGAGATAAAATGCCATTTCAAAAAATCTGTTTTATTATAAAATACGTGTGGTAAACAAACAACAAGATTCAAGAGTTACATCCATTTATTCTTCCTCCATTCTTATTCAACCTTACACAGTCTTGGTATTTCATACATTTTGCCTTATTTCAACATTCTACATTTGTTTCAAAAAGCATCTGCAGTTACATTTTCAATAACATGAACAATCTTTACATTAAATGGTTGCTACAAAAGATCTGAATTGCCTCACATTCCAATTTTACAAATTATTCAATGAATGCTATGCATTATGCTCAGTGTAATTAATACTTTTTTTTGTTTCTTTTTCAAATCCAACAATCTCAAATTCTCTTTTACCACGGGTAGGTCCTTCACCTGATACCAGTTTAGTTTCTTAAAGAAGTACTCCACTTGTTTCTTTGATCTCAACGCATTATTGAGTAGCTGATAGCATCACCTTCAAGTCAATAGCATCAATTGCTATTTTGAAAAAATTAGGAGTGGTCTCCACAAGGTCATGTAGCAGAACTGTCTTCAGTTTCTCAAAGGCTGTTTGCCATTCTGACAACTAAAGCACTTTGCTTGTTTGTTTAACAAATTTATTAAAGGGACAGCTATCATACTGAGATTATGCACAAATATCCTGTAAAAGCACACATTCCTAAAAAATGTCATGATTTCCTATTAGTTTCATCAATATGAAACTTTTGTTGTCCTGAACATCATTTGTCATTACCCAACAGTATTTTCAAAGTAAGTTACTTTGGAATTCACTTTTGGCTAAAACTTGTTATTGAACCAAACAGGTCTCTGACAAGTCTCTCATGTTCTAACAAAGACTTTTTTTTAAACTTCCTTCACAGGGTGTGGGTGTCACTAGCCGGACCAGCATTTATTGCTCATCCTTAATTGCACAGAAGGTAGTTAATGATTACAGATTACATTAAAGTGTGGAAACAGGCCCTTCGGCCCAACAAGTCCACACCGACCCGCCGAAGCCCACCCATACCCCTACATTTACCCCTTACCTAACACTACGGGCAATTTAGCATGGCCAATTCACCTAAGCTGCACATCTTTGGACTGTGGGAGGAAACCGGAGCACCCGGAGGAAACCCACGCAGACACTGGGAGAACGTGCAAACTCCACACAGTCAGTCGCCTGAGGCGGGAATTGAACCCAGGTCTCTGGCGCTGTGAGGCAGCAGTGCTAACCACTGTGCCACCGTGCCACCCAGTTAAGAGTCAACCACATTACTGTGAGGCTGGAGTCACTTGTGGGCCACACCATGTGGGCCACACCAGGTGAAGATGGTAGATTTTCTTCCCTAAAGCACATTAATGAGCCCGATGGGGTTTTCTGACAATCGTCACAAGTTTCATGGTCATCTTTAGATTCTTAATTCCAGAAATTTTTAATAGATTTAAATTCCACCACCTGACATGGTATGATTCAAACCTGGTTCCCCAGGATGTTATCTGGATTTCTGAATTAATACTCTAGTGGTAATACCAGGAAAAAGTGAGGACTGCAGATGCCAGAGCTCAGAGTCAAGAGTGTAGTCCTGGAAAAGCACAGCTCAGGCAACATCTGAGGAGCAGGAGAATTGATGTCTCGGGCATAAGCCCTTCATCAGAAAGGACTTATGCCTGAAACGTTGATTCTTCTGCTCCTCGGATGCTGCCTGACCTGCTATGCTTTACCAGCACCACACTCTTGACTCTACTGGTAATACCATCAGGCCATCACCTCTCTATTGCTACCATATACATATCTTCATCCAAATACACAATACAGTTAGGAATATCAGCTACAGCTTAATTCATACACTTCTGAATGTAGCAAGGGCATTCTTTAACCCAAATGGCATCACTCGACATTGGTATAACCAATTCGTAGAATTTTAAAAAGTAGAATCCCTACCATGTGGAAGAGGCCATCCAACCTATCGAGTCTGCACTGACCCACCAATGAGTATCCCACCTAGACCTAGCCCCTGACCCTA